>NC_040903.2:52679193-53879193 GCF_004126475.2 Phyllostomus discolor
TTTGTCAAGCTCTGTTCTTGTTCGTTCCTTCAGTATTTGTAGCGTATCCTATGTTTCTGCTTAGTTGATCTTCTTATCCACGCACCGCTGGAAAAGCAAAAAGGGACAGCTGACACCTAGTGTAATCATTTCCAAAGCCGGGCATCAGGTGTCGGCTCCATACTATCCCTGCGTGAATGTCTAGTTGCCTTCCATGTTTTCATATAATTGAGGATGTGTCCGTTTGCTTTTCAGATTCTCCCGAAGATATTTCCTCCTCGCAGGTAATAACTTTTATCTTTTTACACGGAGGTATCACCAACAGGTTATAGGAAATGCATATTACTTATTAATCATGTTGTTTCAAAACTCTTTCAGGCTGCGGTGGAAGTGAAAGATTGTCTTCCGAAAAAAGCCGCCGGAAAGCTTTCGATGCACAAATTTAGACCAGGTAAATTTTCCACCAGAACTATCAGTCTGCAAAGGAGTACACGAAAATATTTGACAAGCTCATGGTGTTCTTACTCCTAATTACTTTCCTCTGCAAGTTTGATGGGAGGCTTTGACATAAGTAATGTAGATGACATGGTTGGGACTGAGGTTTGATATTTAGAGAAAAAAATATCCCACAATTTCTAAGATGTCAAACTTTAAATATGATGATTTTACTTTCGTTTGGATACCGTAAAGTTCCCAGTATGGAATCCCTACACGATTAGGGATTCCTCCGTGTGCAACTTGGGACTCTGAGTGTTTTCTACGGTTTTAACATGTTTCTTGGAATTTTCACTTTTACATAGGGTAAAATGTAAGTTGCCACTATGTTCCTGTGTTCTAAAAATGTCCACTATTGATTACGCTAGTGCAATGGTGCCCATCGTTTCCCCTTTTCTCCCCTCAACCCAGCCTCCGCCATTCCCTTCAGCCCTTGTCCCCTTAGTTGAAGTCCGCGGGTCATGAATACGAGTTCTTTGGCTACTTCACTTCCCGGACCGTTCTGAACATTCCCCGTCTACTCAATCTCTACCAGTTTGTACTTGTGAATTCCTGCACCTCCCCCCCCCCGCCCCGCCCGCACCCCATGCGTCCCCCCTTCCTCCTCCCAACTGATAAGCCTCCAAATGATCTCCAAGGCTATGATCCTGGTTTCCTTCTGCTGGTTTGCTTAGTTGGGTTTTCCATGCCTTTGTTGATCTTTGTGCACTTACTGCCCCCGTGATGTTCATGGTGCGGACCCTCTTTTCCGTGAATGAGAACCTTTAGCATTTCATAACATAATGGCGTGCTGATGGACAACTCTCATTAGCTTTATCTTGTCTCAGAGGCACTGTTCCTGCCCTCCCATTCCAAATGATAGCTTTGCTGGGTCGAGTAATGTAGGTTGTAAGTGCTTGCTTTCCATCACGTTGAATACTTCTTCCCAGTCCCTTCTGGCCTGCAAAGTTTCTTTTGAGGCATCAGCTGGCACTTTCAGGGGAATTCCTTTGTAGGCAACTCTCTGCCTCTCTCTCGCTGTTTTGAAGAGTCTCGTGTACCGCGAACCTTTGGCATTTTAATTATGATGTTCCTTGCTTTGATCCTCTTTGGGTTCATTTGGACCGGGATTCTGTGTGTTTCGTGCACTTGTATGGGTGTTCCCTTCGCCAAATTGGGGAGGTTTTCTTTCCTTATGTTTTCAAAGAGGATTTCAATTCCTCCCTTTTTTCCTTCTCCTTCAGGCAGCCCTATGACTTGGGTGTTGGGAGGGTTGAGGGTCTTTCCAGAGGCTCCTCAGCCTGGCAAGGTTGTTTCGGATTTGTTTCCTTCTTCATGTATATACTTACTTTGCTCTTGATGTGCGAATACACTTTTCTCCGTTTCCCAAGAAGCTTTGCCCCATGCAACCCACCCCTACCTCCCACCCTGAATCCTACCTCCCTGTGGCTTTGTCCAGAGCTCCTGCGCACGTGTTCTTTCACCAGGCTTTCCCTCCTTTCCCATGTTTAGTCCCTCCCCCGTCCCGTCCGGCAACTGTCATTTTGTTCCTAATTCAGTGGCTCTGGTTTCATTTTGCTTGCTTGTGTGCTTTTTGTAATTGGGTTCCCCTTAGAGGCGAGATCACGTGGTATTTGTCTCCCACCGCCTGGCTTGCTTCACTCACATCCTTGCTCTCTGCCTCCATCCGTGTTTTCATGAAGGGTAGGAGCTCCTTCTGTCTTTGTGCGCGGAGGTACTTTTCTTGTGTAAAGGTACCGCAGTCTATTGATCCACTCATGTACTGATGGACACCGAGGCCGCTTCCAGTACTTGCCTGCGGTCAATTGCACTGCAAGGAAAATTAGGGTGCAAAGCTTCTTTAGAACTAGCGTTGGCGGTTTCTTAGGGTAAAATCCCAGCAGTGCAACTGCTCTGTCAAATGGCAATTTCACTTTAACCTTCTTGAGGCAATTGCATGCTGCTCTCCAGGGTGGCTTCGCCAGTTGGCATTCGCACCCACACTGCACTAGGGTTCCCTTTTCCCCACCACCTCGGCAGCGCTTGCTCTTTGTTGATGCTTTTCCGATGGCCACTCTGACCAGTGTGAAGTGGAATCGTACGGTGGCTTGAATTTGCATGTCTCTGATGGCTCCTTTCGCTGAGCACCCTTTCGTATGTCCGTGAGCCCTCCTGTATGACCTCCTTGGAGAAGGGTCTGTTCAAGGCTTTGCCCGATCCTTCGCTGTTTGGTTTGTCTTCCCGGTGTGGAGTCATGTGCGTTCTTTATATACTGGGGAGACCAAACCCTTGTGCGAGGTCCCCCTGGCAAGTATATGGTCACGTACCCTTGGTTCCCTTTTTGTTTTGCTTCTGTTTCATCAGAAGCTTGTGATTGTGATGAGGTGCCACTTGTCTATTCTCTCCTTTATGACCCTTGGTCTGGGGACATAATGGTGGGAAGATGGCTGCCTGGAATATCTAAGAGTTTCCCGCCTAGCTTCTCCTCCAGCACTTTTGTGGTATGGGGACATACGTCTGAGTCTTTTGTCCATTGAGTTTATTTTTGTGTGGGGTGTACGTCGCTGGCCAAGTTTCATTTTTGTTTGCGTGCAGCTGTGCAGATCTCCCGACACCTTTGGCCGAAGAGGCTGCTTTTATTCCACGTTGTGCTTCTGCCCCCTTTGTCGAATCTTTAATGGACCATAGGGCCTTGGGCTTATTGCTGGGCTCTCTGTTCTGTCCCACTGATCTGTGTGTCTGTTCTTCTGCCAGTAGCAGACTGCTTTTGGTAGCGTGGCCACGTAACAGAGTTTCCTGTCTGGGTTGGTGATCCCGCCTACTCTTGCTTCTCTCTCAAAACGGTGGCAGCTCTCCCTGGTCGTGCATGGTTCCGTGTAGATGTTTGAAATGATGGTTCTCCCTGTGTGAAACGTCATTGGTAGTTCAACAGGGAATGCGTGGAATCTGTGAATTGCTGGGAGAAGTATGAACGTTTTGGTGATGAGAATTCTTCCCATCTAGGAGCATGCAGTATACTTCCACTCATTTGTGCCTTTCTTAATGTCTTTCTGCCGCGTCGTGTACTCTTCTGAGTACGGGTCTTTCACCTCCTGGGTTAAGTTTCTTCCTAGGTACTTTGTTTTTCTCGTCGCTATATCCAACGGGTGTTTCTCCCCGGCTTTCCCTTCGGATGTTTCATTGTTGGTGTAGAGTAATGCGTTTGCTTTCTTCATAGTGACTTTGAGTGCCACCGTTTTTGCGAAATCCACTTACAGGGTGGAGTAGTTCCTTGGCGGACTCTGTAGGAATTTCCACGTTCACCACGTTGTCATCTGGGAACAATGACCGTTTTACTTGCAACATTCCAATTTGGAAGTGTCCTCTTTGTGTCCGTTGCCCGACCCCTGAGGCCAGGCCTTGCAGTCCTGCGTCGAATGGATGTGGTGGCGGTGGACATCCTCGTCTTACTCTTGGTCTCAGAGTGCAAGCTCCTTTTCTTCGCCCCCATTGAGTAAGATGTTGGCTGTAGGTCTTAGAGGTGTTTTACGAACCTGCTGGCATGAGCACATCAAGACACTAAGGTGGCCGAAGTAGACGATACGAGAAATGAAGGCATACCAGCAGCCTGTACGGGCATGGCGGAAATTGAATATTTCTATTAACTGGCACTGTAGAAGTGTGTATCCGAGCTGATGGAGTGGTAACACATTGTCTGTCTACAATGGAATTATGGGTTCAACTGACCTGCCCTCTCAATTGTGTCCTTCCAAATTACAGAGCTCCTTGATAGACATCTAAGTACTTGTTGCATGAGGTATAAATGATTCTGGTGTCATCTTGAAGGATATGCTGTTGCGTTCTGTTTCACAATGATTCTCTTCCGGTCATGCCGTGTTTCTCTGGTTCAGCATGACGTTTCTCCCGTCAGGCACGAAGACCTCTTTGGTATATGCTCCCATTGCTCTTTCAGTTAGAATCTTTAAGAACGTAATTATCCTCTCGACATCACAGCCGCGTGTTTTGTCAAAGCTCTGTTCTTGTTCGTTCCTTCAGTATTTGTAGCGTATCCTATGTTTCTGCTTAGTTGATCTTCTTATCCACGCACCGCTGGAAAAGCAAAAAGGGACAGCTGACACCTAGTGTAATCATTTCCAAAGCCGGGCATCAGGTGTCGGCTCCATACTATCCCTGCGTGAATGTCTAGTTGCCTTCCATATTTTCATATAATTGAGGATGTGTCCGTTTGCTTTTCAGATTCTCCCGAAGATATTTCCTCCTCGCAGGTAATAACTTTTATCTTTTTACACGGAGGTATCACCAACAGGTTATAGGAAATGCATATTACTTATTAATCATGTTGTTTCAAAACTCTTTCAGGCTGCGGTGGAAGTGAAAGATCGTCTTCCGAAAAAAGCCGCCGGAAAGCCTTCAGTGCACAAATTTAGACCAGGTAAATTTTCCACCAGAACTATCAGTCTGCAAAGGAGTACACGAAAATATTTGACAAGCTCATGGTGTTCTTACTCCTAATTACTTTCCTCTGCAAGTTTGATGGGAGGCTTTGACATAAGTAATGTAGATGACATGGTTGGGACTGAGGTTTGATATTTAGAGAAAAAAATATCCCACAATTTCTAAGATGTCAAACTTTAAATATGATGATTTTACTTTCGTTTGGATACCGTAAAGTTCCCAGTATGGAATCCCTACACGATTAGGGATTCCTCCGTGTGCAACTTGGGACTCTGAGTGTTTTCTACGGTTTTAACATGTTTCTTGGAATTTTCACTTTTACATAGGGTAAAATGTAAGTTGCCACTATGTTCCTGTGTTCTAAAAATGTCCACTATTGATTACGCTAGTGCAATGGTGCCCATCGTTTCCCCTTTTCTCCCCTCAACCCAGCCTCCGCCATTCCCTTCAGCCCTTGTCCCCTTAGTTGAAGTCCGCGGGTCATGAATACGAGTTCTTTGGCTACTTCACTTCCCGGACCGTTCTGAACATTCCCCGTCTACTCAATCTCTACCAGTTTGTACTTGTGAATTCCTGCCCCCCCCCCCCCCCCGCCCCGCCCGCACCCCATGCGTCCCCCCTTCCTCCTCCCAACTGATAAGCCTCCAAATGATCTCCAAGGCTATGATCCTGGTTTCCTTCTGCTGGTTTGCTTAGTTGGGTTTTCCATGCCTTTGTTGATCGTTGTGCACTTACAGCCCCCGTGATGTTCACGGTGCGGACCCTCTTTTCCGTGAATGAGAACCTTTAGCATTTCATAACATAATGGCGTGCTGATGGACAACTCTCATTAGCTTTATCTTGTCTCAGAGGCACTGTTCCTGCCCTCCCATTCCAAATGATAGCTTTGCTGGGTCGAGTAATGTAGGTTGTAAGTGCTTGCTTTCCATCACGTTGAATACTTCTTCCCAGTCCCTTCTGGCCTGCAAAGTTTCTTTTGAGGCATCAGCTGGCACTTTCAGGGGAATTCCTTTGTAGGCAACTCTCTGCCTCTCTCTCGCTGTTTTGAAGAGTCTCGTGTACCGCGAACCTTTGGCATTTTAATTATGATGTTCCTTGCTTTGATCCTCTTTGGGTTCATTTGGACCGGGATTCTGTGTGTTTCGTGCACTTGTATGGGTGTTCCCTTCGCCAAATTGGGGAGGTTTTCTTTCCTTATGTTTTCAAAGAGGATTTCAATTCCTCCCTTTTTTCCTTCTCCTTCAGGCAGCCCTATGACTTGGGTGTTGGGAGGGTTGAGGGTCTTTCCAGAGGCTCCTCAGCCTGGCAAGGTTGTTTCGGATTTGTTTCCTTCTTCATGTATATACTTACTTTGCTCTTGATGTGCGAATACACTTTTCTCCGTTCCCAAGAAGCTTTCCCCGTGCAACCCACCCCTACCTCCCACCCTGAATCCTACCTCCCTGTGGCTTTGTCCAGAGCTCCTGCGCACGTGTTCTTTCACCAGGCTTTCCCTCCTTTCCCATGTTTAGTCCCTCCCCCGTCCCGTCCGGCAACTGTCATTTTGTTCCTAATTCAGTGGCTCTGGTTTCATTTTGCTTGCTTGTGTGCTTTTTGTAATTGGAATCCCCTTAGAGGCGAGATCACGTGGTATTTGTCTCCCACCGCCTGGCTTGCTTCACTCACATCCTTGCTCTCTGCCTCCATCCGTGTTTTCATGAAGGGTAGGAGCTCCTTCTGTCTTTGTGCGCGGAGGTACTTTTCTTGTGTAAAGGTACCGCAGTCTATTGATCCACTCATGTACTGATGGACACCGAGGCCGCTTCCAGTACTTGCCTGCGGTCAATTGCACTGCTAGGAAAATTAGGGTGCAAAGCTTCTTTAGAACTAGCGTTGGCGGTTTCTTAGGGTAAAATCCCAGCAGTGCAACTGCTCTGTCAAATGGCAATTTCACTTTAACCTTCTTGAGGCAATTGCATGCTGCTCTCCAGGGTGGCTTCGCCAGTTGGCATTCGCACCCACACTGCACTAGGGTTCCCTTTTCCCCACCACCTCGGCAGCGCTTGCTCTTTGTTGATGGTTTTCCGATGGCCACTCTGACCAGTGTGAAGTGGAATCGTACGGTGGCTTGAATTTGCATGTCTCTGATGGCTCCTTTCGCTGAGCATCCTTTCGTATGTCCGTGAGCCCTCCTGTATGACCTCCTTGGAGAAGGGTCTGTTCAAGGCTTTGCCCGATCCTTCGGTGTTTGGTTTGTCTTCCCGGTGTGGAGTCATGTGCGTTCTTTATATACTGGGGAGACCAAACCCTTGTGCGAGGTCCCCCTGGCAAGTATATGGTCACGTACCCTTGGTTCCCTTTTTGTTTTGCTTCTGTTTCATCAGAAGCTTGTGATTGTGATGAGGTGCCACTTGTCTATTCTCTCCTTTATGACCCTTGGTCTGGGGACATAATGGTGGGAAGATGGCTGCCTGGAATATCTAAGAGTTTCCCGCCTAGCTTCTCCTCCAGCACTTTTGTGGTATGGGGACATACGTCTGAGTCTTTTGTCCATTGAGTTTATTTTTGTGTGGGGTGTACGTCGCTGGCCAAGTTTCATTTTTGTTTGCGTGCAGCTGTGCAGATCTCCCGACACCTTTGGCCGAAGAGGCTGCTTTTATTCCACGTTGTGCTTCTGCCCCCTTTGTCGAATCTTTAATGGACCATAGGGCCTTGGGCTTATTGCTGGGCTCTCTGTTCTGTCCCACTGATCTGTGTGTCTGTTCTTCTGCCAGTAGCAGACTGCTTTTGGTAGCGTGGCCACGTAACAGAGTTTCCTGTCTGGGTTGGTGATCCCGCCTACTCTTGCTTCTCTCTCAAAACGGTGGCAGCTCTCCCTGGTCGTGCATGGTTCCGTGTAGAGGTTTGAAATGATGGTTCTCTCTGTGTGAAACGTCATTGGTAGTTCAACAGGGAATGTGTGGAATCTGTGAATTGCTGGGAGAAGTATGAACGTTTTGGTGATGAGAATTCTTCCCATCTAGGAGCATGCAGTATACTTCCACTCATTTGTGCCTTTCTTAATGTCTTTCTGCCGCGTCGTGTACTCTTCTGAGTACGGGTCTTTCACCTCCTGGGTTAAGTTTCTTCCTAGGTACTTTGTTTTTCTCGTCGCTATATCCAACGGGTGTTTCTCCCCGGCTTTCCCTTCGGATGTTTCATCGTTGGTGTAGAGTAATGCGTTTGCTTTCTTCATAGTGACTTTGAGTGCCACCGTTTTTGCGAAATCCACTTACAGGGTGGAGTAGTTCCTTGGCGGACTCTGTAGGAATTTCCACGTTCACCACGTTGTCATCTGGGAACAATGACCGTTTTACTTGCAACATTCCAATTTGGAAGTGTCCTCTTTGTGTCCGTTGCCCGACCCCTGAGGCCAGGCCTTGCAGTCCTGCGTCGAATGGATGTGGTGGCGGTGGACATCCTCGTCTTACTCTTGGTCTCAGAGTGCAAGCTCCTTTTCGTCGCCCCCATTGAGTAAGATGTTGGCTGTAGGTCTTAGAGGTGTTTTACGAACCTGCTGGCATGAGCACATCAAGACACTAAGGTGGCCGAAGTAGACGATACGAGAAATGAAGGCATACTAGCAGCCTGTACGGGCATGGCGGAAATTGAATATTTCTATTAACTGGCACTGTAGAAGTGTGTATCCGAGCTGATGGAGTGGTAACACATTGTCTGTCTACAATGGAATTATGGGTTCAACTGACCTGCCCTCTCAATTGTGTCCTTCCAAATTACAGAGCTCCTTGATAGACATCTAAGTACTTGTTGCATGAGGTATAAATGATTCTGGTGTCATCTTGAAGGATATGCTGTTGCGTTCTGTTTCACAATGATTCTCTTCCGGTCATGCCGTGTTTCTCTGGTTCAGCATGACGTTTCTCCCGTCAGGCACGAAGACCTCTTTGGTATATGCTCCCATTGCTCTTTCAGTTAGAATCTTTAAGAACGTAATTATCCTCTCGACATCACAGCCGCGTGTTTTGTCAAAGCTCTGTTCTTGTTCGTTCCTTCAGTATTTGTAGCGTATCCTATGTTTCTGCTTAGTTGATCTTCTTATCCACGCACCGCTGGAAAAGCAAAAAGGGACAGCTGACACCTAGTGTAATCATTTCCAAAGCCGGGCATCAGGTGTCGGCTCCATACTATCCCTGCGTGAATGTCTAGTTGCCTTCCATATTTTCATATAATTGAGGATGTGTCCGTTTGCTTTTCAGATTCTCCCGAAGATATTTCCTCCTCGCAGGTAATAACTTTTATCTTTTTACACGGAGGTATCACCAACAGGTTATAGGAAATGCATATTACTTATTAATCATGTTGTTTCAAAACTCTTTCAGGCTGCGGTGGAAGTGAAAGATCGTCTTCCGAAAAAAGCCGCCGGAAAGCCTTCAGTGCACAAATTTAGACCAGGTAAATTTTCCACCAGAACTATCAGTCTGCAAAGGAGTACACGAAAATATTTGACAAGCTCATGGTGTTCTTACTCCTAATTACTTTCCTCTGCAAGTTTGATGGGAGGCTTTGACATAAGTAATGTAGATGACATGGTTGGGACTGAGGTTTGATATTTAGAGAAAAAAATATCCCACAATTTCTAAGATGTCAAACTTTAAATATGATGATTTTACTTTCGTTTGGATACCGTAAAGTTCCCAGTATGGAATCCCTACACGATTAGGGATTCCTCCGTGTGCAACTTGGGACTCTGAGTGTTTTCTACGGTTTTAACATGTTTCTTGGAATTTTCACTTTTACATAGGGTAAAATGTAAGTTGCCACTATGTTCCTGTGTTCTAAAAATGTCCACTATTGATTACGCTAGTGCAATGGTGCCCATCGTTTCCCCTTTTCTCCCCTCAACCCAGCCTCCGCCATTCCCTTCAGCCCTTGTCCCCTTAGTTGAAGTCCGCGGGTCATGAATACGAGTTCTTTGGCTACTTCACTTCCCGGACCGTTCTGAACATTCCCCGTCTACTCAATCTCTACCAGTTTGTACTTGTGAATTCCTGCACCTCCCCCCCCCCCGCCCCGCCCGCACCCCATGCGTCCCCCCTTCCTCCTCCCAACTGATAAGCCTCCAAATGATCTCCAAGGCTATGATCCTGGTTTCCTTCTGCTGGTTTGCTTAGTTGGGTTTTCCATGCCTTTGTTGATCGTTGTGCACTTACAGCCCCCGTGATGTTCACGGTGCGGACCCTCTTTTCCGTGAATGAGAACCTTTAGCATTTCATAACATAATGGCGTGCTGATGGACAACTCTCATTAGCTTTATCTTGTCTCAGAGGCACTGTTCCTGCCCTCCCATTCCAAATGATAGCTTTGCTGGGTCGAGTAATGTAGGTTGTAGGTGCTTGCTTTCCATCACGTTGAATACTTCTTCCCAGTCCCTTCTGGCCTGCAAAGTTTCTTTTGAGGCATCAGCTGGCACTTTCAGGGGAATTCCTTGGTAGGCAACTCTCTGCCTCTCTCTCGCTGTTTTGAAGAGTCTCGTGTACCGCGAACCTTTGGCATTTTAATTATGATGTTCCTTGCTTTGATCCTCCTTGGGTTCATTTGGACCGGGATTCTGTGTGTTTCGTGCACTTGTATGGGTGTTCCCTTCGCCAAATTGGGGAGGTTTTCTTTCCTTATGTTTTCAAAGAGGATTTCAATTCCTCCCTTTTTTCCTTCTCCTTCAGGCTGCCCTATGACTTGGGTGTTGGGAGGGTTGAGGGTCTTTCCAGAGGCTCCTCAGCCTGGCAAGGGTGTTTCGGATTTGTTTCCTTCTTCATGTATATACTTACTTTGCTCTTGATGTGCGAATACACTTTTCTCCGTTCCCCAAGAAGCTTTGCCCCGTGCAACCCACCCCTACCTCCCACCCTGAATCCTACCTCCCTGTGGCTTTGTCCAGAGCTCCTGCGCACGTGTTCTTTCACGAGGCTTTCCCTCCTTTCCCATGTTTAGTCCCTCCCCCGTCCCGTCCGGCAACTGTCATTTTGTTCCTAATTTCAGTGGCTCTGGTTTCATTTTGCTTGCTTGTGTGCTTTTTGTAATTGGGATCCCCTTAGAGGCGAGATCACGTGGTATTTGTCTCCCACCGCCTGGCTTCCTTCACTCACATCCTTGCTCTCTGCCTCCATCCGTGTTTTCATGAAGGGTAGGAGCTCCTTCTGTCTTTGTGCGCGGAGGTACTTTTCTTGTGTAAAGGTACCGCAGTCTATTGATCCACTCATGTACTGATGGACACCGAGGCCGCTTCCAGTACTTGCCTGCGGTCAATTGCACTGCTAGGAAAATTAGGGTGCAAAGCTTCTTTAGAACTAGCGTTGGCGGTTTCTTAGGGTAAAATCCTAGCAGTGCAACTGCTCTGTCAATTGGCAATTTCACTTTAACCTTCTTGAGGCAATTGCATGCTGCTCTCCAGGGTGGCTTCGCCAGTTGGCATTCGCACCCACACTGCACTAGGGTTCCCTTTTCCCCACCACCTCGGCAGCGCTTGCTCTTTGTTGATGCTTTTCCGATGGCCACTCTGACCAGTGTGAAGTGGAATCGTACGGTGGCTTGAATTTGCATGTCTCTGATGGCTCCTTTCGCTGAGCACCCTTTCGTATGTCCGTGAGCCCTCCTGTGTGACCTCCTTGGAGAAGGGTCTGTTCAAGGCTTTGCCCGATCCTTCGCTGTTTGGTTTGTCTTCCCGGTGTGGAGTCATGTGCGTTCTTTATATATTGGGGAGACCAAACCCTTGTGCGAGGTCCCCCTGGCAAGTATATGGTCACGTACCCTTGGTTCCCTTTTTGTTTTGCTTCTGTTTCATCAGAAGCTTGTGATTGTGATGAGGTGCCACTTGTCTATTCTCTCCTTTATGACCCTTGGTCTGGGGACATAATGGTGGGAAGATGGCTGCCTGGAATATCTAAGAGTTTCCCGCCTAGCTTCTCCTCCAGCACTTTTGTGGTATGGGGACATACGTCTGAGTCTTTTGTCCATTGAGTTTATTTTTGTGTGGGGTGTACGTCGCTGGCCAAGTTTCATTTTTGTTTGCGTGCAGCTGTGCAGATCTCCCGACACCTTTGGCCGAAGAGGCTGCTTTTATTCCACGTTGTGCTTCTGCCCCCTTTGTCGAATCTTTAATGGACCATAGGGCCTTGGGCTTATTGCTGGGCTCTCTGTTCTGTCCCACTGATCTGTGTGTCTGTTCTTCTGCCAGTAGCAGACTGCTTTTGGTAGCGTGGCCACGTAACAGAGTTTCCTGTCTGGGTTGGTGATCCCGCCTACTCTTGCTTCTCTCTCAAAACGGTGGCAGCTCTCCCTGGTCGTGCATGGTTCCGTGTAGAGGTTTGAAATGATGGTTCTCTCTGTGTGAAACGTCATTGGTAGTTCAACAGGGAATGTGTGGAATCTGTGAATTGCTGGGAGAAGTATGAACGTTTTGGTGATGAGAATTCTTCCCATCTAGGAGCATGCAGTATACTTCCACTCATTTGTGCCTTTCTTAATGTCTTTCTGCCGCGTCGTGTACTCTTCTGAGTACGGGTCTTTCACCTCCTGGGTTAAGTTTCTTCCTAGGTACTTTGTTTTTCTCGTCGCTATATCCAACGGGTGTTTCTCCCCGGCTTTCCCTTCGGATGTTTCATCGTTGGTGTAGAGTAATGCGTTTGCTTTCTTCATAGTGACTTTGAGTGCCACCGTTTTTGCGAAATCCACTTACAGGGTGGAGTAGTTCCTTGGCGGACTCTGTAGGAATTTCCACGTTCACCACGTTGTCATCTGGGAACAATGACCGTTTTACTTGCAACATTCCAATTTGGAAGTGTCCTCTTTGTGTCCGTTGCCCGACCCCTGAGGCCAGGCCTTGCAGTCCTGCGTCGAATGGATGTGGTGGCGGTGGACATCCTCGTCTTACTCTTGGTCTCAGAGTGCAAGCTCCTTTTCGTCGCCCCCATTGAGTAAGATGTTGGCTGTAGGTCTTAGAGGTGTTTTACGAACCTGCTGGCATGAGCACATCAAGACACTAAGGTGGCCAAAGTAGACGATACGAGAAATGAAGGCATACTAGCAGCCTGTACGGGCATGGCGGAAATTGAATATTTCTATTAACTGGCACTGTAGAAGTGTGTATCCGAGCTGATGGAGTGGTAACACATTGTCTGTCTACAATGGAATTATGGGTTCAACTGACCTGCCCTCTCAATTGTGTCCTTCCAAATTACAGAGCTCCTTGATAGACATCTAAGTACTTGTTGCATGAGGTATAAATGATTCTGGTGTCATCTTGAAGGATATGCTGTTGCGTTCTGTTTCACAATGATTCTCTTCCGGTCATGCCGTGTTTCTCTGGTTCAGCATGACGTTTCTCCCGTCAGGCACGAAGACCTCTTTGGTATATGCTCCCATTGCTCTTTCAGTTAGAATCTTTAAGAACGTAATTATCCTCTCGACATCACAGCCGCGTGTTTTGTCAAAGCTCTGTTCTTGTTCGTTCCTTCAGTATTTGTAGCGTATCCTATGTTTCTGCTTAGTTGATCTTCTTATCCACGCACCGCTGGAAAAGCAAAAAGGGACAGCTGACACCTAGTGTAATCATTTCCAAAGCCGGGCATCAGGTGTCGGCTCCATACTATCCCTGCGTGAATGTCTAGTTGCCTTCCATATTTTCATATAATTGAGGATGTGTCCGTTTGCTTTTCAGATTCTCCCGAAGATATTTCCTCCTCGCAGGTAATAACTTTTATCTTTTTACACGGAGGTATCACCAACAGGTTATAGGAAATGCATATTACTTATTAATCATGTTGTTTCAAAACTCTTTCAGGCTGCGGTGGAAGTGAAAGATCGTCTTCCGAAAAAAGCCGCCGGAAAGCCTTCAGTGCACAAATTTAGACCAGGTAAATTTTCCACCAGAACTATCAGTCTGCAAAGGAGTACACGAAAATATTTGACAAGCTCATGGTGTTCTTACTCCTAATTACTTTCCTCTGCAAGTTTGATGGGAGGCTTTGACATAAGTAATGTAGATGACATGGTTGGGACTGAGGTTTGATATTTAGAGAAAAAAATATCCCACAATTTCTAAGATGTCAAACTTTAAATATGATGATTTTACTTTCGTTTGGATACCGTAAAGTTCCCAGTATGGAATCCCTACACGATTAGGGATTCCTCCGTGTGCAACTTGGGACTCTGAGTGTTTTCTACGGTTTTAACATGTTTCTTGGAATTTTCACTTTTACATAGGGTAAAATGTAAGTTGCCACTATGTTCCTGTGTTCTAAAAATGTCCACTATTGATTACGCTAGTGCAATGGTGCCCATCGTTTCCCCTTTTCTCCCCTCAACCCAGCCTCCGCCATTCCCTTCAGCCCTTGTCCCCTTAGTTGAAGTCCGCGGGTCATGAATACGAGTTCTTTGGCTACTTCACTTCCCGGACCGTTCTGAACATTCCCCGTCTACTCAATCTCTACCAGTTTGTACTTGTGAATTCCTGCACCTCCCCCCCCCCCGCCCCGCCCGCACCCCATGCGTCCCCCCTTCCTCCTCCCAACTGATAAGCCTCCAAATGATCTCCAAGGCTATGATCCTGGTTTCCTTCTGCTGGTTTGCTTAGTTGGGTTTTCCATGCCTTTGTTGATCGTTGTGCACTTACAGCCCCCGTGATGTTCACGGTGCGGACCCTCTTTTCCGTGAATGAGAACCTTTAGCATTTCATAACATAATGGCGTGCTGATGGACAACTCTCATTAGCTTTATCTTGTCTCAGAGGCACTGTTCCTGCCCTCCCATTCCAAATGATAGCTTTGCTGGGTCGAGTAATGTAGGTTGTAGGTGCTTGCTTTCCATCACGTTGAATACTTCTTCCCAGTCCCTTCTGGCCTGCAAAGTTTCTTTTGAGGCATCAGCTGGCACTTTCAGGGGAATTCCTTGGTAGGCAACTCTCTGCCTCTCTCTCGCTGTTTTGAAGAGTCTCGTGTACCGCGAACCTTTGGCATTTTAATTATGATGTTCCTTGCTTTGATCCTCCTTGGGTTCATTTGGACCGGGATTCTGTGTGTTTCGTGCACTTGTATGGGTGTTCCCTTCGCCAAATTGGGGAGGTTTTCTTTCCTTATGTTTTCAAAGAGGATTTCAATTCCTCCCTTTTTTCCTTCTCCTTCAGGCTGCCCTATGACTTGGGTGTTGGGAGGGTTGAGGGTCTTTCCAGAGGCTCCTCAGCCTGGCAAGGGTGTTTCGGATTTGTTTCCTTCTTCATGTATATACTTACTTTGCTCTTGATGTGCGAATACACTTTTCTCCGTTCCCAAGAAGCTTTGCCCCATGCAACCCACCCCTACCTCCCACCCTGAATCCTACCTCCCTGTGGCTTTGTCCAGAGCTCCTGCGCACGTGTTCTTTCACCAGGCTTTCCCTCCTTTCCCATGTTTAGTCCCTCCCCCGTCCCGTCCGGCAACTGTCATTTTGTTCCTAATTCAGTGGCTCTGGTTTCATTTTGCTTGCTTGTGTGCTTTTTGTAATTGGAATCCCCTTAGAGGCGAGATCACGTGGTATTTGTCTCCCACCGCCTGGCTTGCTTCACTCACATCCTTGCTCTCTGCCTCCATCCGTGTTTTCATGAAGGGTAGGAGCTCCTTCTGTCTTTGTGCGCGGAGGTACTTTTCTTGTGTAAAGGTACCGCAGTCTATTGATCCACTCATGTACTGATGGACACCGAGGCCGCTTCCAGTACTTGCCTGCGGTCAATTGCACTGCTAGGAAAATTAGGGTGCAAAGCTTCTTTAGAACTAGCGTTGGCGGTTTCTTAGGGTAAAATCCCAGCAGTGCAACTGCTCTGTCAAATGGCAATTTCACTTTAACCTTCTTGAGGCAATTGCATGCTGCTCTCCAGGGTGGCTTCGCCAGTTGGCATTCGCACCCACACTGCACTAGGGTTCCCTTTTCCCCACCACCTCGGCAGCGCTTGCTCTTTGTTGATGCTTTTTTGATAGCCATTCTGCCCAGTGTGAAGTGGTATCCTATGGTGGTTTTAATTTGCATCTCTCTGATGGCTCATTTTGCTGAGCATTCTTTCATATGTCTCTAAGCCCTCTATGTTGTCCTTGGAGATGTGTCTGTTCAAGTCCTTTGCCCATGTTTTAATTGGACTTTTTGTCTTCCTGATGTGGAGTCATGTGAGTTTTTTATTTATTTTGGAGATCAACCCCTTGTCCGAGGTATCATTGGCAAATATATTTTCCCATATGATTGGTTTTCTTTTCATTTTAATGCTGTTTTCTTTAGGAATGCAGAAGCTTTTAACTTTGATGAGATCCCATTTGTTTTTTCTTCCCTTTATGTCCCTTACTCTAGGGGACATATTGGTGGGAATATTGTTGTGTTCAATATCTGAGATTTCCCTGTCTATGTTCTCCTGAAGACTTTTATGGTGTCACAACTTATATTTAAGTCTTTCATCCACCTTGAATTTATTTTTGTTTGTGGTGTAAGTTGGTAATCAATTATCATTTTTTTTTCACGTGGCTGTCCAGCTCTCCCAACACCATTTGTTGAAGAGGCTGTTTTTACTCCATTTTATGCTAGTGCCCCCTTTGTTAAATAATAATTCACCATAGATACTTGGGTTTATTTCTAGACTCTCTGTTCTGTTCCATTGGTCAATAGTTCTTATGTCTGTACCAGGCTGTTTTGATTACCGTGGCCTTGTAATATAATTTGATGTCAGGTATTGTGTTCCTCCTACTTTCTTCTTCTTTCTCAAAATTTTTGCAGGTATGCAGGGTCATTTATGGTTTCATATAAATTTTTGAAATGTTTATTCTGTATCTGTGAAATACACCCTTTGTTCTTTGTGAAATATGTCATTGGTATTTTAACAGGGATTGCGTTGAATCTACAAATTGCTTTGGATAGTGTGGACATTTTGATGATGTTAATTTTTCCAATCTATGAACTTGGTGTATAGTTCCATTTATTTGTGCCTTCCATAATTTCTTTCTCTTGTTGTGTAGTGTTCAGAATATAGGTCTTTTATCTCCTTGGTTAAGATTTTTCCTAGGTACTTTATTTTTCTTGTTACTTTATCAAAGTAACAAGATTTTTTCCTGATTTGTATTTCTGTTATTTCATTACTGGTGTACAAAAATGCCTTTTATTTCTGAATATTGACTTTTTATCCCACTGTTCTGTCAAGTTCACTTATTGAGTTGAGTAGTTTTTTGATGGAGTCTATAGGATTATCGAGGTACACTATCGTGTCATCTGCAAAGAATGACAGTTTTACTTCTAGCTTTTCAATATGGATACCTTTTACTTCTTTCTTTGTCTGATGACTGTAGCTAGGACTTCCAATACTATGTTGAATAGAAGTTGTGAAAGTGGACATCTTTGTCTTATTCTTGATCTTAGTGGGAAAGCTTTTAGTTTTTGCTGGTTGAGTATGACGTTGGCTATAGGTGTTAGAACAGTTTTATGTACCTTCTTCCTTGAGTAGATCAAGGCACTAAGAGGGCTAAAGTAGAGGACAGAAGAAATGTAAGCATACCTGTAGCTGTGTTGATATGAGATAAATTGAATATTTCTATTAACTATTATTCTATAAGTGTATATCCCAGCTGATGAAGTCATAACACTTTCTGTGTTGATTAATGAATTATGTATTAAAGTGCCCTGTTCTCACAATTGTGTACTTCTCAAATGACAGAACACATTGATGAACATGAAAAATACTTGTCTCATAAGGTATAAATTATTCTGATGTTATCTTGAAGGATATGCTGTTGCATTCTCTTTCATATTTATTCTGTCAGGGTCACAACTTGTTTCTCTGATTGAAGGTCACTTTTCTCCCATCAGGCATGAAGATCTATTCAGTATATGCACACATTGCTCTTTTAGTTAGAATCTTTAGAAACATAATTATATTCTTCACATCTCAATTGCTGTTTTGTTAAACCTCTGTTCTTGTTTGTTCCTTCAGTATTTGTAGTGTATTCTGTTTCTGTTTAGTTGATCTTCTTATCCACCCACCCCTTGAAAAGAAAAAAAGGGACAGCTAACACCTAATGTAATCATTTCCAGAACCAGGCATGAGGATTCAACTCCATACTATCCCTGCATGAATGTATAGTTGCCTTTCATATTTTCATATAATTGAGGATATGTCCCTTTGCTTTTTAGATTCTCCTGAAGCATATGTTTTATTAAAGGTAATAACTTTTATGTTTTATATTTTGTTATTAAGAACAAATTATTTGAAATGTATATTATTTATTAATCATTTTCTTTGAAACCTTATTCAGTGTGCCTCTGAGGTGAAAGATCCTGTTCCCAAAAAATCAGTCAGAGAAAATTCTGTGCAAACATCCAGATCAGGTATATTTTGTACTAGAAATTTAACTCTGGAAAGGTATACATGAAAATATTTGACATGTTCATAGTCTTCTTATTCCTATTTTCTTTCTTTTGGAAGTTTAATGGTAGGTTTTGATATAAGTAATGTAGATGCCATTTTGGGGATCCATGTTTGATATTTACAGGAGAAAAAGCAAGATTTCTAAAATGTAAACTCTAAATAAGATGTTTTTAATATTGTTTTGTTACCATAAAGTTTCTAGTTTAGAATCCCTACACTTATTAGGGATTCCTAGAAATTAATTTTTATACTCTAAAAATTTTCTACTGTTTTAAAATGCCTTTTTGAATTTTGACTTTTACCTAGGATAAAACTAATGTTGCTAATATGTTATGTTTTTTGAAATGTATTTTATTGATTATGCTATTACAATTGTTCCAATTTTTTTCCTTTGCTCCCCTCAACCCCACCTACCCCATTCCCTTCAGCCATTGTCCTCTTAGTTCATATCTGTGGGTTCTGAATATAAGTTCTTCAGCTACTTCACTTCCTATACTTTTCATAACATTTCCATGTCTGTTCCATACCTACCAATTTGTACTTTTTAATTCCTGCACCTTCCTCCTACACTTCCCCTTCCTCCTACCAACTGATAACCCTCCAAATGATCTCTATAACTATGGTTCTGTTTCTGTTCTGCTTCTTTGTTTAGTTCGTTTTTTGTTTCCCTTGTTGATAGTTGTGAATTAATTGCCACTTTAATGTTCATAGTTTTGAACCTCTTTTTCTTATATAAGTCCCTTTAGCATTTCATACAATAATGGCTTGATCATTCTCTATCTTTGTGTAGTCTGTGAGGCAGTTTATCTTCCTTTCAAAATGATGGCTTTGCTGGATAGAATAATCTAGGTTGTAGGTCCTTGCTTTCCATTACTTTCAGTACTTCTTCCCATTCCCTTCTGGTGTGCAAAGTTTCTTTTCAGAAATCAGATAACATTCTCATGGGATCTCCTTTGTAGGAAACTCTATTGTTTTCTCTTGCTGTTTTTAAGATTCTTCTGTATCGTTAACCTTTGACATTTTAATCATGAGGCATCTTGGTGTGATCCTCTTTGGGTTGTTTTTGATTGGAGCTCTGTGTACTTCCTTGACTTGTATGTGTATTCCCTTCATCAAATTGGAGAAGTTTTCTTTCATTATGTTTTCAAAGAAGTTTTCAATTTCTTGCTTTTCTTTTTCTTCTTCTGGCACCCTGTGATTTTGATGTTTGTGGGTTGAAGTTTTTCCAGATTCTCCTTAGCCTATCTTTTTTTTTATTCCTTTTTTATTCTTGCTGTTGTGTTTGGTAGTTTTTTTTTTTTTCTTCTGCATGTTCCAAATCATTGATTTGTTTCTCAGCTTCATGCTCTCCAATGTTCGTTCAGTGGAAATTTTTTTTTTCACTTAGTGTAAACTTCCTTTCTGCTTTGGTCATTTTTATAGTGTTGAAGTACACAATACATTCTTTGAGCATCCTTATAACCAGTGTTTTGAACTCTGTATTTGATAGATTGCTTATCTCCCTTTTGTTTAGATATTTTCCTGGAGTTTTGTTCTGTTCTTCTACTTGGGTCATATTTCTTTGCCTCATTCTTCCAGCATCCTCTCTGTGTTTGTTTCTATGTATTGGGTAGAGCTGCTTTGACTCCCTGTCTTAGTAGTATGTCCTATTGTAGCAAAGTACAATCTACAGTTTTTGGCTGATTCCTCTAGTCATGGTTGTTCCCAGAGTGGGTCAAGCTGCTCTGCAAAGCTGGCTTACCAGGTGTGTGTCAGCAAATATCCTAAGTCACCATAGTATATGCCCCTGCCTGCTAGCCTACTGTCCATCATAATTTAGTCACAGAGCCAACTATTTGTAGTATGGCTTCTGGCGGAAACCAGGGGCTGTGATTCCTGGATCTTCCATGGTAGGTGCCATTCAGACTCCAGGGAAGATGGTGGCTGTGTTCCCCTTCCCAAGATACTAATCTGAATCTGTCCAGGAGTATTTCCAGGTACTCAGCAGAGCAGGGCAGCTAGTAGGCTCTCACAGCCCAGATTTTGGGTCTGCTGGATATCTGGTCAGTGTCTGTGTCTCTCCCATGAGGGTGAAGCATTAGTCTGTTTACCAGGAAAGTATGTGGATTGGCTGTGCCCTACAGCCAGTCTCTGATACTGGGGTCTGTTTATGTTGTTGTCTTCTCAAAGGGTTGAGATGCAGGATAGTAGAAAAGAAAAAAATAACCCAAACAAAAGAAAACTCCAAGACTGATGAAAACTGAAAAAAAGAACAAGAAAAGGTACAGGGCATAGAGAACAGGATTTCAGAGGGTCTGGTGAGCACAATTCCAGATGGTGGCGCAGAGGGTGGGAGGAGTGGTATCCCACAGGGTAAGGTAATTGATTTTACACTGGAAGGGGGCAGCTTTTCTCAAGAAAAATGCTGTGTAGCCCAGGTATATCCTGGCCCTGAAAATCCAACAGCTACTCCCCCAGTTCTCTCCCTAGTTCCTCCCAGTCCACACACAATCACGTGAGTCCAGTCTATGCCACTTCCCTTCCCTGGGCCCCAAGGTGGCTAGCTGCAAGCACAAAACCTGTGCTTTGCCCTTTTAAGGAAAAAAAAAAAACAGGTGGTGGGTTTATCTCCAGCAGTTTTCATCTCTCCCCACCAGAGAGAGCCCCTGTGGCCTTTCGCTGCTGAATGCCACATGGTGGACTGATATAGACACTGGTTCTCTGTGCTTGGGGGCCTGGTCTGTGGTCCTGGCTTCACTCCTCTGAGGGAAAAGCTCCCACAGGCACCCTGCTGCCTCAGCCCACTGCTGGTGTGTGCAGGGCCAGCCCCTTTAAGATGCCCCTGCTTTTCCTACTGGTCTGGGGTGGTTTTTTGGCTATCCTTAGTTAAAAGTCTCTTTTTCTGGTAGCCTTCAGTCTAACTTGGTTGATTGTTCTCCTCTTTAATTTCATTTCCAGTCTGGTTCTGGGAGACTGTGCATAGTATGTTCTCCTGTTCTGCCACCATCCTACCAAATCTGATTGTTTTTCTTTCTAAAAAAAAAAATCCTCTTTGTTCTCCAAATCTCTTTCCCATAGTGCTAGGATTTGAATGCCACAATACAAAATGACTCACATTTTTGTTCATTAATGGTCTGTGGATTTCTTCAAATGAAGTCATGCTACAGCTATGGATATCGGTGCTCTGCAAAACTGAGCTGGATCCAAGTCTCCAGGAGGGCCATAGGAGGAGCTCTCCACCCATCCCAATGGCCTACACAGCCGGGCACCACCTTGTTTTGTTTCTTATTGCTTTATTCATTAGTGTTGGGTGAATGGATATGTGAATGAAAATTTGAGATGTTTCTGTTCCTTGAACTTTGTGACACATAATATTTCTTAAATGCTTTGTTGAAGTTTTCAATAATTAGAAGTATCTCTTAAAGAAGTAAATATTCAGCTAAAGATTAAGCTTAATTTAACCTCCCAATTGATAAAATGTATTTTCCATTTTATAAAGATTATAGCTTTTAACTATTTTAAGTAGTTCCTTTTAACTAATATATATATTTGTCAGCAAAACTAGACTTAGAAGTGGCATCAGAAGAAGAGGAAGAAAGGCTTGATGGAAGTAAAAATAACCACCCACAGGTATATAAAATTTAAATTTAAATTTCTAGTATAATATCGTTTTCTATGTTTGAACAATGTATTGTAGTCTAAGTAACATTACCTTTCAAGGTAGGCTTTTAGAGTCAATAGATTATTACTGAAGACTTAATTTTTATAAAATTTAGTTATGAGACTTAATTATTATTAGAATCTGTAGTAACTTATAGCTAAACTTTATCCTTGTAATTGAGGAAAAATCCCAAATATTGTTTGCTTCTTTCATTTTAATAACTTCCTTACATCATAAAGAAGGTAGCATCAAATACCAAATCATAGCATTAAACAGTTAAAATTATGAACAATATAACAATGATGGCCATTGAGTTGGAGTCATGTGAAAAGAGTAATCATGGTCAGTGGTTCAAAATTTGCGGTGTCGTATCAATACTCACTAATGCCAAGGTTAAAGCTTAATGCTGCCTTGTGATCTCAATGTAATTGAATTCAGGGTCTACATAGAGGGAAAGAAAGAGGTCATAAAATCATTTCAACTGCCAATTAAGAGTATCACATCTTCCCAAATTGAACCTTTTGCTGTTAGGGTACAAACAATAACTTTCTAATTTATTTTATTTCAGTGTAGAAAATCAGTAAATATTAAATTTTTGTCCACTCTCATAGGTGAATATTAGCATAAATTAGAATTGAATGAACCAGATAACTACATCAATGTATACACAATCATAGTATATTATGTGAATTTAAATTTAGGAATTCACTTTTCTTTTTGATTGATATTAACAATTTTGGCCCATAATAATGTAAGGTTTGCCTATTTTCCAATTACTATTCTTTTAAAAAAAACTTTACTTTTTAATTTTATTTTAAATGGCAGTTTACATTCATTATTATTTTGTATTGGTTTCAGGTGTACAGCAGAGTGGTTAGATTGCCATATACTTTATAAAGTATTTCCCTGAATATTTCCAGTACCCACCTGGCCACATACATAATTATTACAATATTATTGACTATATTCCATATGCTGTACTTAGCATCCCCATGACTATTTTGTAACTACCAATGAATACATTTTAATTTCTTTACCTTTTTCACCCAGTCTCCCAACCCTCTCCCTTCTGCCAACCATCAGTCTGTTCTCTGTATCTATGAGTTTGTTTTTCTTGTGCTTGTGTGTTTATTTTGTTCATTAAGTTTCACATAAAAGTGAAATCATAGGTATTTGTTTTTCTCTGAATTATTTCACTTAACATAATACCCTCTAGATCCATCACTGCTATTGCAAATGGTAAGATGTCACTTTTTTAAATGGATGAGTAGTATTTCATTGTATGTATGTACCACCGCTTTTTCAGTCATTCATTTATTGAGGGGCACTTGGGTTGCTTCCATAGCTTGGCTATTGTAAATAACACTGCAGTGAACATAGGGGTGTATATATATTCTTCAAAAGAATGTTTTGGCTTTCTTCAGATATATACCCAAGAGTAGAATCACAGGTCATGAGGCCTATCCATTTTTATATATATTTGAGGACACTTCATACTGTTTTTCACAGTGACTTCACCAATCTGCATTGTCACCAAGAGTGCACAAACATTCCCTTTTTTCAGATTCTCACCAGCACTTGTCATTTGTGGATTTATTGATGATAACCATTATAGTAGGTGAGAGATGGCATGTGATTGTGATTTTAATTTGTATTTCTCTGATAATTAGTGACATTAAGCATCTTTTCATATATCTATTGTCCAACTATATGTTTTCTTTGGAGAATTGTCTGTTCAGATCCTCTGCTCATTTTTTTTTATAATCCAAATAATTGGATTATTTATTTTCTTGGTGTTGAGTAGGATGAGTTATTTATAAATTTTGGGTAAACCCCTTATCAGATGTATTATTAGTGAATATGTTCTCTCATCCAATAGGTTTTCCTTTCATTCTGTTGATAGTTTATTTTGCTGTGCAGATGCTTTTTAGCTTGATGTAGTCCAACTTGCTGATGTTTCCTTTGTTTCCCTTGCTCTAGGAAATATATGGACAAAATTATTGTTACATGACATGTCTGAGATTTTATTGCCTATATTTTCTTCTAGGACTTCTATGGTTTTGCAACTTACATTTAAGTCTTTTATGAATTTTTAGTTTATTCTTGTGTGTGATGTGAGTTGGTGGTCGTTTAATTTTCCCCATGTAACTGTCTAATTTTCCCAGTACCGTCTATTGAAGAAACTGTCTTTACTCCACTGTAACTCTTGCCTCCATTGTCAAATACTAATTGACCATGAAGGTGTGGGTTGATTTCTGGGCCTCTGTTTTATTCCACTGATATATGTTCACATTCTTCTGCCAGTAACAAGCTGGTTTAATTACAATGACCTTGTAGTATAGTTTAATATTATGTATTATGAAACTTCCAACTTCATTTTTCTTAATATTGCTGAAGCTATATTAAGCTTCAGCTATATTAAGCTTCAGCAATATTGGGGTTTTTTGTTTCATATAAATTTTTTGGAATATTTGCTCTAGTTTTATAAAATATGCCATTGGTTTTTTAACAGGAATTGTGTTGAATCTGTAGATTGCTTTGGGTAGGAAGGACATTTTAATGATGGTAACTCTTCTTGTCTATGAACACAGTATATGCTTCCACTTATTTTTATCTTTCTCAGTTTATTTCTTTAATGTCCTATAGTTTTCCAAGTATACACCTTTTACCTGTTTGGTTAAGTTTATACCTAGGTACCTTTATTTTTATTGCAATAGTAAACAGAGTTGTATTCTTAGTTTCTCTTTCCAATAGTCCATTATCGGTATATAAAAATGTCACAGATTTCTGAATATTAATTTTGTATCCTGCTAATTTGCCAAATCATTGTAGTATTTTTGTGGTGGAGTCTTTAGTGTTTTATATGTACAATATGATGTCATCTGCAAATAATGACAGTTTTACTTCCTCCTTTCTAATTTGGATGAATTTAATTCCTTCTTCTTTTCTAATTAATATGGCTAGGACTTCCAGTACTATGTTGAATAAGAGTGGCGAGAGCAGACATCCCTGTCTTGTTTCTGATTTTATGTTTCTGCCCATTGAGTATGATGTTGGCTATGGATTTTTCATATTTGACCTTTATTATATTGAGCTATGATCCCTCTATTCCCACTTTGCTACAAGTGTTTATCATAAATGGGTGTTGGATTTTATCAAAGGCTTTTTCTGCATCCATTATGTGACCATGAGACTTTTATCTCTCATTTTATTTATGTGATGTATCACGTTTATGGATTTGCAAGTATTGTACCAACTTTGCATCCTGGCAATAAATCCCCTTTGATCATGATGTATGATCTTTCTTACATTACATTTCTTTCATACATCATACATGATGTATGATCTTTCTTATATTGCTACGTCCAATTTGCTAATATTTTATTAAGAACTTTAGCATCTATGTTCATTAGAAATATTGCCTTATAATTTTCTTTCTTTGTAGTGCCTTTATCTGGTTTTCAAATGACTATATTGCTGGCCTCACAAAAGAGCTTGCAAGTATTCCCTCCTCTGCATTTTTTGGAATAGTTTGAGAAAGGTAGGTGTTAGTTCTTTGGGTGTTTGGTAAAATTTGCTTGGGAAGCCATCCAGTCCAGGATATTGTTTGCTGGGAGTTTTTTGACTACTGCTTCAATTTTGTTGGTTTTCATCACTCTATTCAGATTTTCTGATTTTTGCTGATTTAATTTTGGAAAATTGTATGTTTCTAGAAATTTATCCATTTCATCCATGTGTTCCAATATCTTGGTATATGGTTTTTCATAGTTTTTCTTACAATTCTTTGTATTTCCATGATGTCATTTGTTACTTTTTCTCTTCTGTTTCTGATTTTATTTATTTAGGTCTTCTCTCTTTTTTTTCCTTGATGAGTCTGGTTAAAGGATTGTCAATCTTGTTTATGTTTTTAAAGAACTAACTCTTGGTTTTATTGATCTTTTGTTATAGTTTTTTTACAGTGTCATTTGTTTCAGCTCTGATGTTTATTATTTTCTTCCTTCAACTAATTCTGGGCTTTTTTGTTCATTAATTTTTGTAGTTCATTTAGGTATGGGTATAAGGTTAGATTTTTTTTTTTCAAGATTTTTCTTGATTTTTGAGGTAGCCCTATAATGATAGGAACTTTTCTCCTTGAACTGCTTTTGCTGTGACCCATATATTTTGGGCAGTTGTATGTTCATTTAAACTTATTTCCAGGTAATTTTTTTTATTTCTTCCTCCATCTCATTGCTAACCCATTCATTGTTTGACAACATACTGTAGCTTCCATGTGTTTGAATGTCTTGAGTTTTTTTATTGTAGTTGATTTCTAGTTTCATGCTTTTGTGATCTGAGAAGATGCTTGATATAATTTCAGTCTTCTTGATTTAAGATGATTTTGTGTCCTAACATGTGGTCTGTCTCTGACAATGTGCCATGTGTACTTGAGAACGTGTATTCTACTGCTTTGGGCTGAAATATTATAAAGCTATCAATTAAATGGATCTGATCTAGTGTATCATTTAAGGTTGCTGTTTCCCTGTTGATTTTTTTTGTCTGGTAGATCTGTCCATTGATGAGAGTGGGTTGTTAAAATCTCCTACAATAACTGTATTGCTGTCGATCACTTCCTTAAAGTCCACCAAAATGTTCTTATATATTAAGATGCTCCTATATTGGTGCATATATATTTTCAAGGCATATATACTCTTGTTGGGTCTATCCCTTTAGTATTATATAGTGATCTTCTTTGTTTCTTGTTATAGCCTTTGTTCTGAAGTCTATTTTTGTCAAATATAAGTATCACCACCTCAGCTTTTTTTTTGGTCTCCATTTTCATGGAATATTTTGAAAAAAATATTCACTTTCAGCTTGTGTGTATCTTGTTCCAAAGTGGGTCTCTTGTTGACAATATATATATGAGCCATGTTGTCTTATATTAAGCTACTCTAAGTCTTTTGATTGGAGCATTTAATCCATTTACATTTAAAGTTATTATTGAGATAGATATTTATTTATTGGCACTTTTTTCTTTATATCTATGTTCTTCTCCTTCTATCTCTTCTTCTTAAAGCAGTCCCTTTAGCATTTCTTGCTATACTAGTTTGCTGGTCATGAACTCTTTTAGCCTTTTCATTTTTTGGCCTGGGAAACTCTTTGTTTTGTCTTCAATGCTAAATGATAGCCTTGCTAGATAGAGTAGTCTTGGTTGCAGGTCATCGATTTTCGTCATTTTGAATACTTCATACCAATCTGTTTGGGCCTGAAGTGTTTCTGTTGAAAACATCAGCTGACTACCTTATGGGAATTCCCTTGTAGGTAACAAACTGCCTCTCTCTTGCTGAAATAAAGATTTTCTCTGTCTTTAACATTTGCCATTTCAATTATGATGTATCTTGATGTGGGTGTATTTGAGTTCATTTTTATTGGGACTGTCTTGCTTCCTGAACTTGTGTGACTTTTTCCTTCATCAGATAAGGGAAGTTTAATGCCATTATTTCTTCAAACAGGTCCTCTGTCTCTTACTCACTCTCTTCTCCTTCTGGCACCCCCATGGTGTGGATGTTTTTGCACTTCATTTTATCCCAGAGGTTATTTAGAGACTCCTCATATTTTTAAATTCTCCTTTCTTTCTGATGTTTTGCTTGGGTGCTTACTATTATCTTGTTCTCTAATTCACTGATTCGATCCTCTGCTTCATCTAACCTGCTGTTGATTCCTTCTAGTGTACTCTTCACTTCAGCTATTGTATTCTTGATTTCTGATTGGTTCTTGTTTATGGTTTTTATGTCCTTTTTAATGCTTACTATCTCTTGGTTTAAACTGATATCATCCATTGTTCCCCTAAGATCCTTGAGCATCCTTATAACCATTGTTTTAAACTCTACACCTAGTATTTTGGTTGCTTCCATTTCATGTAATTTATTTAATTTTTTTTCCTTGGGTTTTCTCTTGTTCATTTGTTTGGAGCATTTTTGTCTCTCCATTTTTTGTGTGTGTCCTTGTGCATTAGGCAGATCTGCTCTGACTCCCAAACTTATTATGATGATTTTATGATTAAATTGTCTTATTGGGCTCAGTGGCACAATGTTCCAGGTCACCTGAGTTCTGTGATCCAGGGATGGTTCCTGTGGGTTATGTGCACTCCCTATTGTAGCTGAGTCTTGAATGCTGTTGGCCCTTCTTGAGGTAAGTTAACCCTTTAGCCTAGGAGACTGTAAGGGTAAACCTCAAATCATTATGTATGAGGTGCTGTGCAGGGGCTTCCCCCCAAGGTGGGGTTGCTCCCAGCAGAATCTGGTGCCTGCCGGAAGCCAACTTTGGCTGTGCTAGTTGGATTGAGCTCTGGCTTCGTCTGAAGCCCACCTCTGGTTTTGTTGGTTCTGTGTCTACTTGGTCGGGGTTAAAGTACATGTCACTGTCAGACGTTGTGTAAAACTGGTTTGGAGCTACTTGCCTGTAGCTAAAGCAGTGTTCATTGTTTATGCCTCCTTCTGCTAGATCTGAGTATGCATGGGAAGGGCCAATCTGTGTGAAAGGGTTGGCTTCCTCCAGCTTATAGCTGGAGGGATTTCTGTAAAATGACTGAGGCTCCCTGAAGTTTGCCTCCTCCTGTCAGCTACTTTGCCTCCCCCTGAGGTTGCATGGTCTTCCTCCAGAGCCTCCTGAAGAAAGAGTGTAGGATCAGCTCAGGCTAGCTGCAATGCACAGCCCCTTCTACAGAGTGAGAGCTCAATAAGGTGGGGCAACTAGAGTTAAGACAACAGGGCTTACTTGTCCCCTACTTGGAGGTCTTGTAGTGAGGCACTCAATGAGAGAAAAGTGGCCCCTGCTTCAAAGCCAATTCTCAGTCTCTGCCAGAATTTCCAACTCCAGTTGCCTGAATAGGGACTCAGTGGAGATTCAGATCGGGTGCCTCCATTCATCCCCTTTGCAGGAGCAAGCTCAGCAGTGCTAGGCTCAGAAACATAAAAGAGAGAGACTGCTGTAGGGGATAATACTGACCCAGCTCACAGGAGGGCACTAAGCACTTCATCCTGGTTCCAGACAATAGCCTCCAAGGGTCTCATACTTTGAATATGCTAGCTACGAAATGCTCTCCCTTCCCGCTATGGAACTTCACCCAGTGGGGGTACCTTGGACTTGGTAGGGGTGATCCAAACAGTCTCTTATAGGGGGTGGTGGCCACAAGCCTCTAGGAAGGGAGTGGGCACTTCTCTTTCCTGAGGTAGTATGAGCTGAACTCACAGGGGAACTAGGATTTGCCTCCCTGCAACATAGCCAAGTAGCTCAGCACTTAGCCTGGATGGAAGCCTCCTAGGGAGACACAGTCCAAAACTCCCAGCTCTGCATGGCATTCTGGTTCCCCATGCTGCCAAGTCAAGCAGGATGCGGCCATAGGTGGCACTTCAATAACTCCACACAATTCTCAGCAGGACTGGGCCAAATGTCCTGGCTCCACGTGGCTTCCCTGTGCCACCAAACCTAGCAGAACAGGGTCAAAAGTCCCAGTTCTGTGTGGCTTCTCATGCTGCCTGAGTCAGGACAAGGCAGGCTGAGTGACTCAACAGGTCAGCAGTGGGGATTTGGCTGTTTACTGAAGGTGAGAGAGACCAGCCCTCTTTACCATGCCATACAGTTTAGTCACTGTCCAGGTCTTGAGCAAAAGCCTCGCCAGAATAAAGACAGCCCCTTAAAGTCACTGCTGTATCTGGGTGTAGCCAGAAGACTCTTCCATAGGCCCCAGTACAGCAGTGTGGCCTCACCAGCAGTCAGAGTCCAGACTGAATACCCCAAACCAGTGCTATAACAGTAAGAGTGCTCTTCCCTGGGAGGTCTGAGTCTCCCAGGCAGACTCAATCCCCACTGGTTTTCACTGCCAGATGCTATGCAGGCTGCTCTTTTCATCTCTTTCTCTGGGTTGGGGATTCCTGTGTGGGGTTTCTACCCCGTGCTCCTAGAGGGAGGTTTGCAGCACAATATCCCTTCAGCTTCTCAGCTGCCACTGCCCCTGAGTATAGGAGCTACCCCATTCTGTGTCTCTGCCCTTCTAAGCAGTCTCTATGTAGCTTCTTCTGTAATCCTTGGTTATAATATTTCAGTTCAGCTAGCTTTCAGTTGGTTGTTCAGTTGATTGTAATTTAGCTGTAAATCTGGGTAGGGGCTGGAAGCAAGTGGGTGCAGCTTCTCCCTTCTCTGTAGCCATCTTGGAATTCCAGAAAGAAATTAATTTGCAGTCTGTTTTAGTGATTTTAAAAGATTTTATTTATTTATTTATTTTTAGAAAGGAGAAGGGAGGGAGAAAGAGGGAGAGAAACACCAATGTGTGGTTGGCTCTTGAGTGCCCCCAACTGGGGACCTGGCCCGCAACCCAGGCATGTGCCCTGACTGGGAATCAAACCAAGTGACCCTTTGATTCAAAGTCCAGTGCTGCACCTGCTAGGCCACACCAGCCAGGGCAGAAATATTATATTTTTAAAGTGTTTCATCAATATTTATAATGTCCCTTTGATTTATTCTATATTATTTGGTTTTAAATCATCTAAAAATACTATCAGTCAAAATATAACTGTGATATATATAATTAAAATTATTAATGTATTGCAGTTCTTGGCATCTAGTAAATGCTATGTTTATGTTTTCTCCTTTTATTTTAAATATATTTTATTGTTTGTGCCATTACAGTTGTCCCAATTTTTCTCCCTTTGTCCCCCTCCACCCAGCCCCTCCTTCCCATTCCTTGAGACAATCCCCACTCTTGTCCACGTCCATGGGTCATGCATGTATATTCTTTGGTTACTATATTCCCTATGCTGTATTTTACATCCTCATGACTATTCTGTAACAACCAATTTGTACTTCTTAGTCCTTTCACCTTTTCACTCATCACCTGATTTCCCTCCCATCCAGCAACCGTCAAAATGTTCTCTGTATCTATGATTCTGTTCCTGTTCTGCTTGTTCATTTATTTTGTTTTTTAGACCCAATTATTGATAAATATGTATTTATTACCACTTTATTGTTCATATTTTCAATCTTCTTCTTAAAGAAGGCTCTTTAATATTTCATATTTGTTTGATGGTGATGAGCTCCTTTAGGTTATTCTTTTCTGGGAAGCTCTTTATCTGTCATTTGATTTTAAATGAGAGATTTTCTAGATAGCATAATTTTTGCTGTAGGTCCTTGATTTCATCACTTTGACTATTTCTTGCCAGTCTCTTCTAGCCTGCAAAGCTTTTTTTGAGAAATCAGCTGACAGTTTTACAGGAGTTCCCTTGTAATTAACTAATTGCTTTTCTCTTGCTGGTTTTAAGATTCTCTTTTTGTCTTAACATTTGGCAATTTTTTTATATGTCTTGGTGTGGGCCTTTTTGCATTCATCATGTTTGAGACTCTGTGTTTCCTGGACTTGTATGTCTATTTCTTTCACCAAGTTAGGGAAGTTTTCTGTCATTATTTTTTCAAATAGGTTTCCAACTGGTTGCTCTCTCTCTTCTCCTTCTGACAACCCCATGGTATGAATATTGGTATGCTTGAAGTTGTCCTAGAGGCTCCTTATACTATCCTTATGGTTTTTTATTTTTTTTCTCCTGTTTTTCTGATTTTTTTTTTTTTTGGCTTCCTTATATTCCAAATCACTGATTTGGTTCTTGGCTTCATTCACTATGCTCTTGATATCCTGTAAATTGTTCTTCATTTCAATTACTGTAGCCTTCATTTCTGTCTGGTTATTTTTCATGGTTTTTTTATGTCCTTTTTTATGCTGTTGAAGTTCTCACTAAGTTCACTGAGCATTCTTATAACCAATGTTTTGAACTCTGCATCTAGTAGATTGCTGGTCTCTATTTTGTTTAGTTCTTTTCTGGAGTTTTGTTCTGCTGTTTCATTTGGGACATGGCTCTTTGTCTCCTCGTTTTGGCAGCCTCCCTGCATTTATTTCTGTATATTAGGTAGAGCTGCTAAGGTTCCCTAGCTTGGAAGAGTGACCTAATGTAGTGGGTATCCTGTAGGGTCCTATGGCACAGCTCCCCTGTCACCCAAACTGGGTACTCAAGTTGTGCCCACTGTGTGGACTGTGTGCACCCTTCTCGTATAGTTGAGCCTTGATTCCTATTGGCAAGTCAACGGGAGGGATTTGCCCAGGCCCATCAGCTGCACAGACACTGAACACCAACCTCTGACCACTGTGGATGATCAGATGTGCAGAAGTCCACTCCACAGAGGAGCACTTACGTCTTCTGTGCTCTGGTGCCCTCTGAGTCCACCCTTTGAGTGTGTTGCTTGTGGAGGTGGTTGCATGGTGGTGCTCTGATGTGGTCTGTAGCTGTCCACTAGGTGTGCAGTCTCTGGGCCCTCCCAGGAGATGCAAGCCAAGGTGAAGCAACCAACAGCCTATTTTCTGACTGGGGCCACCCAGCATAAGCTACAAAGTGGTCTACAATTATTCGCTATTTATGCTGGGTTTAGAGGGGCTCATGTGATTCCAAGCTGTGAACCAAGGCTAGCTGCTGCTAGTGCTGGGCTTTATACCACTTAGTAATAGGCATGGGGCATGCTGAGGCCAAATGCTACTCGTTTGTGAGAACTTAGGAAAATCTGAAGCATGAGCCCAAGACAAGCCATTTGTATGGAAAAGCCACTGGAAACAGCTTGGGTGGGCCCAGAAGTTGCGTGGGACAGAGCCTCAGGGAATCACCGGGGTTGGGCAAACAGTGTGAGACAGGTTGATGGAGTCTCATATATGGCACCCACCTGCCCACTTTGTTGGAACACTTCAGTTCCTCCCCATATGTCTCTGGTGCCTTTCAGTCTGCTGCTCCTGAGGTGGAGCTCTGAGGGAGTGAGCTCAGTAAGTCTGTGTGTGGGACCTTTTACAGGAACTGCCTGGGACTCTAGCAGTTTGTCTCCCACAGCCTCACTCCCCTCTGGTAATTACAGCCAGAAGTTAGGGGACTTATTTTCTAGGCACTGGAACCCTGGGCTGGGGAACCTGGTGTGAGGCTGGGATGCCTTGCTCCCAAGATAACAATCCCTATTTTTATCTGCCACAGGTGGGTGTGGGACCAGCCCATTCCACAACTCCACCCCTCCTATCAGTTACCTTGTGGTTTCTTCTTTAATTCTGTAGTCACAAAACTTCTATTCAGCTCTGTTTCTAGTGGTTCTGAATAATGCTTTTCCTGTAAGTTAGTTGTAATTTTGATGTGTAATTTTGTGAGGAGGTGAGCCACATTCACCTACACCACCATCTTGAATGGAAGAATGTTTATGTATTTTAAATGAAGAAATGGAAGGTAAATTCAGCTTATCCATTACATAAATATTAACTTTGTCCTTTTGAAACATTAACATAGAGGCTAAATTGCCTTGAGATCATAATGGAAGTAGTCAAATGTCTTTAAAAAAATTTTTTATTGGCCCTGGCTGGAGTAGCTCAGTGGATTGAGTGCAGGCTGTGAACCAAAGTGTCACAGGTTCGATTCCCAGTCAGGGCACATGCCTGGGTTCCAGGCCATGGCCCCCAGCAACCGCACATTGATGTTTCTCTCTCTCTCTTTCTCCCTCCCTTCCCTCTCTAAAAATAAATAAATAAAATCTTAAAATAAAAAAGAAAAATGCACCTTTCTAAAAAAAAAATTTATTCTTGCCCTGGCTGGTGTGGCTCAATGGATTGAGCACTGGACTGTGAACCAAAGGGTCACAGGTTCAATTCCTAATCAGGGCACATGCCTGGGTTTCAGGCAAGGTCCCCAGTAGGGGACACATGAGAGGCAACCACACACTGATGTTTCTCTCTTTCCCTTTCTCCCTCCCTTCCCCTCTGTCTACAAATAAATAAATTTTAAAAATCTTTAAAAAGATTTTTATTTCTCTATATTGTGTCTTTGCTCTTTGACAAATTTAGTTATTTAAAGTAATATTTGAGTTTTTCATGGAAGATAAGATCCTTGTAGTTAAAAAGGCTACCACATCTTAACAGTGTTTTTAAGGTTCTGCTCATAAGCTTATGACTCCTTTTTTTAATGTTATGAAACCAAAAACATACTATAAAAATACCATAAAAGTAGAATATCTGTGGAATATTCTCAGAAAAAAAGAAGAGTTAATTCTCTTATTGTGGGGGAGCTGTGTGTTCAGGCTGTACATTCAATTTTTAAGTGTAGACATTACATTTATTAATGTGTTATTTTATGCCTTCTGGGTTTATGGTAATTCAGAGAAAGACCTTTTTAATTCAGAGACTTTTTTAAATTCCTCTTATAATTTCTCCTTAACTTCATGGATTTATCACTTTATATTAAGTTTTGAACTTTGAGGAATTTATACTTGTACAAATTTGGAGGTTTGCCTCCAACTCTGTTCTTCCAGTGGGATATCCAGTTATTGCAACCTTCTCATTATATAAACATATAGGTTATTCTTTAATTTCAGAGGATGCCATGATATGTCATTTCAATGAGTGTTAGTTACACATCTCCTCTATTTTACTTAGGTTTCTGATAGTTATGGAAAAGGAAAAAGTCTGTTGCATGAAAACCACATGTTGAAGGCTAAAACTGCCAGACTAAGACTAGAAATAGACACACTACAAAATCAGAAGCAGGAAATGGAAAAAAAATATTTTGAGGACATTGTTATTGTCAAAGCAAATAATGATGTTCTTCAAAAGACAATAAAAATGAATGAGAAAACACTTACAAAAACAATATCCCAATCTAATGGGCAGCTTCAAGTTCTGACAGCTGAGAATATAATACTAAAGTCTCAACTAGAAACTGAAAAAAAAGACAAAGAAAGACTGGAAACAGAAGTTGAATCATACCGGTCAAGACTGGCTACTGCTATACAGGATCATGAGCAAAGTGAGACATCAAAAAGAGACCTGCAACATGATTTCCAGAGAGCAAGAGATAAATGGTTTCGTTTACGGGACAAAATGAGTTGTGATATGTCTGACCTAGAAGATAGAAATGACATGCTTTCTCAACAACTTTCTGAAGCTGAAAGTAAACTCCATAGCCTAGAAACTGAGCTTCAGCACACAAGAGGTGCTCTCAGAGAAAGGACTTTGGTTTTAGAAGGGGTACAGAGAGATCTAAGAGAAATACAGTGTCAAAAGAAGAAAACTGAACACATGTTTCAAACAGAACAAGATAAAGTGAATAAATACACTGAAAAACAGGGCTCCTTAGAGGAGAGGCTATCTCAACTGCAGAGCGAAAATGTGTTGCTTCGACAGCAGCTAGATGATAACAGTAATAACAATAACAGTAAAGATAATACAGTAAGTAACATTCTAGATCCATTTCAGGATATCATACAAATATTTCAAGAGGAAACTGAAAAACAAGCTGTTATAGTGAATGAAAGAAATACAGAATTAATCAATGTATGTAATCATTTAAAAGAAATAATGCATGAATGTGAAAACAGTAAAGCAGAAAAAGATGTAAGTATCAAAAAAGATAAATATTTTTCAAATTTCCTATAGGAAAATATTTGATGACAGCTAAATGTTGAATCTAGTTGAATATTAAAAATATAGAGATTATTATTGTGTCTGCTCTATCAGCTTAAAAGCAGACATTGTATCCTACAAAGGAAAATTAGGCCTGAGAGGTGTTTAGTTTTGAGTAAAGACATTGTGTTGCCTATGAAATTTTAAGAGATTAAATGACAGATTGTTAATAGATATAGATTGATATTAATAATCTAGTCATGATAAAATATTAATTTTAATCTATCAGTCACCACATTTTAATACCATTATGAAGCAGATAAATGGAAATGCTCATACCTAAAATGAGCATTCCATTAAATTTCAATTAAATGTATTATCTTGACAGTTAATCTCAGATTTCCCAGATGAACTGAAGTGTAGACTCTGTATCTCACAGTACTTTTCCTTCAATGGCTTCTTATACATTTTATTTGGTATAATGTTATTTTTATTCATGTCAATTTGAATTGAATTAAACTAGGGAATATTTCAGTCTTGAGTAATATAATCCTGTGATCTTTCAACTCTTTAAAGACATCTACTTTTTATTAAATCATAATTTGACACAAATGTGATGAGTTTCAGCAAAATTATACTTGATTTAATCTTTCCACTGTTATTTACAATTTTCTTTGAATATTTCTACAAATAATTTGCTCATATTTCTCATTTCAAGACCCAATTACTATCATATGGAGATAAGTTTGCATGGTACAGAGAGAATGGTAGTTCTCTGTGATTTATTAATTTGGCATTGACTCTCCAATTCAGACTAGTGAGGGGTGGTGGCAGGATTTGTGTGTAGCAGGGAGGGAGGTCAAGGCCAGATTACCTAGTAAAAACGAATGTGTCCATATGAAGAAAATAAAGTGAATTGATGTATGTGGTGATGTTTTTCCAGTTGTATATTATGTTAATAATATATGACTCTAACTAAGTATATACAGAGTAGGGCAAAAGCAGGTTTACAGTTGTTTATATGGAAAACGATACAGTAATTAATAAATAATAATACAAGAATAAACTTTGTTGTGCATGTTCACTACTGTAAACCTTCTTTTGCTCCACTCTGTATGTGAAGTTATATATTATTAACATAAGTTAATATAGTGTGATTTATAACATCAGTAACAGAAATATCTTACTAGGCAACTGTGAGACAACTTCACCAAGAACTGACTGGCACCCTGAAAAATCAATCTGTGTCAGAGGCTTCACTGCAGACTACATTAGATTCTCATATTAATTTAGAAGATGAAGCACTGGATATAAAGAAGAAATTAGATCAAAGCACAAGTCAGGTATGTATGAAATTTAATACTTCTTCAGTGAATCTACAGCTGATTAAATAATATAAAATGTTTTAGGATACTAATTTTCATGGGCAGCTTTCTTTTTATTTTTATTGTAATTAATTTATTATAATTTTATTATCTTTGTAGTACACTTATTTCTAAAACCCTGGCTCTTATTCTGCCATTTGTACTTATGTTTTTTCTTATAATACTTATAATATTTACCCTTAGGAAAGTTGAGAATTATGCCTTATTCTTCATAGGAATCAAGACACTTTTTTTTCTACTAAACAACATTTTTAGTGATATCTCCATTATCATGATAAGGCAGACAGATAAAATCTGAAGATAATGTTTAATGGAATGTTCCAGAAAGTTGTTTTATTTCCTATCTTCACTTTTGTGAATGGATATGGAATCTGGATTTATTTCATAGATTTTATAATGACTTGTGTGGAGACACCATTATACAAACCAGTTGAAGTAGGCATTTCCTTCATTTTCTCTCACTTTGAAACATTGCAAAAGCATGGAAATAATTCAGATCATTGTAGCATGCACATCCACAACAGAGAATTAAGAAAATTAAATTTATTTATTTATTTTTGTCGATTATGCTATTACAGTTTTCACAATTTTCCCCCTTTATCCTCCCTCTGCCCTGCCTCTCAGCCCTCCAGCTTCCCTCCCCCACCATTTAGTTCAAGTCCATGGTTTGTGCATTTAAGTTCTTTGAGTCCTCTGTTTCCTACACCATTTGTTATCTCTCCACATCTATTTTATGCCTACTAATTATGCTTCTTCTTCCCTGTACCTTCCCCCACATCCCTCCCTTCCCACTCCCCACTGAAATCCCTCTGTGTGATGTTCATTTCTCTGAGTCTGTTCCTGTTCTAGTTGTTTGCTTAGTTTTTGTTTTCTTTATTTTTCTTTTATTTTAGATTTATTTGTTGATAGTTGTAAGTTTCTTGTCATTTTACTGTTCATATTTTTGACATTCTTATTCTTAGATAAATCCCTTTAACGTTTCATATAATAATGGCTTGGTGATGATGAATTCCTTTAACTTAACCTTATCTAGGAAGCACTTTATCTCCCCTTCCATTCTAAATGAATGCTTTGCTGGATAGAGTAATCTTGGATGTAGGTCCTTGCCTTTCATGACTTCAAATACTTCTTTCCAGCCCCTTTTTGCCTGCAAGGTTTCTTTTGAGAAATCAGCTGATAGTCTAAAGGGAAATTTTTTGTAGATAACTCTCTCCTTTCCTCTTGCTTCTTTTTATATTCTCTCTTTATCTTTAATCTTGGGTAACTTAATAATAATGTGCCTTGGTGTGTTCCTCTTTGGGTCCAACTTCTTTGGGACTCTCTGGGTTTCCTGGACTTCCTGGAAGTCTATTTCCTTTGCCTGACTGGGAGCGTTTTCCTTCATTATTTGTTCAAATAAGTTTTCAATTTCTTGCTGTTGTCCTTCTCCTTCTGGCACCCCTATAATTGGGATATTGGAACATTTCAGGTTGTCCCCAGAGAATCCTCAGTCTCTCTTCATTTTTTTTTTTGATTCTTGTTTCTTTATTCTGACCCAGTTGGATATTTATTTCTTCCTTTTGTTCCAAATTGTTACTTTGAATCCTGGTTTCCTTCTTGTCACTGTTTGTTCCCTGAATATTTTGCTTTATTTCCTTTTGGGTATATTTCATTTGTTCTTTCATTTTTTGACCAAGCTCAATCAGTTCTGTGAGCATTTTGATTACCACGGCTCCATTAGCTAAGTTGGTAATCTCCTCATCACTTAGTTCTGAGGTTGTGCTGTGTCCTTTCATTTGGGCCATATTTCTTTGTCTTGGCGCAGCTGATAAGTTGTAAGGAGCTGGGCCTTAGGTATTCACCCAGGCAAAGCAACCCCCTTAGGTGCACTGCCTATGGGGGAGGGGCCAGAAAGGGAACAATGCAGCTTGCCTACTGGTCTCCAGTGCACTTTCCAATAGACTCTCGTGTCAGACTGGAAGTATTTCCCACTGCAGCAACCCCAGCCTTAGCCCACAGTCAGCTCTGAGTCTCAGTTTCCCCCTTAAGTCAGTCCCTCCAATGCAGCTCTGCTGAGCTGGGCAGTCCACCCCGCCCCCCAGCCACCTTGCTTTGGTTGAGTCTGTATATGTGGTCTGCCTTACCAGTCTGGTTGTTCTGGTTGATTTTTCCTAATTCCTTGGTTGTTGGAGTACCATGCAGTTTGATTTTGGGGCACTTTTGGTTGTTTATTGATTTTAGATTGGTCATTATCCTCCTTTTGGTTGTACGAGGAAGGGAAAGGTTTCTACCTACTCCTCCATCTGGGCCAGAACTTGACAAGAAAATTAAATTTAGATCCACCATTGTTTTTTTTTTTAATTGTATTGATATAATTTGCCCATTTTAATTGTTCTTTCGGTATATTTTGACATATTTAGTTATGCATCTGTCACCTCACTCAACTATAGACCATTTTCATCACTCCAAAAACAAACTCCACATCCTGTAGCTGTCATTCCCAGCTTCGCATCTCCCCTGCCACCAGGCACAACCAGTGCACTTTCTGTCTCTATAGATTTGCCTGTTCTGCATAGTTCACATACATAGAACCACAGTATTTGTGACTGGCTTCTTCCACTTAATATCACATTTTCAAGGTTCAACCATATTATAAGCACATCAATATTTTATTTCTTTGTATTGTGGAACAATACTTCATTGTGTGGCTAAGCCAACTATCCATTCATCAGGTGATGGAACTTTGTGTCGTTTTCACTTCCTGGCTGTTAATAACTGCTGTGAACGTGAGTGCACAGGTCATTGTATGAACCTATGTTTTTATCTCCCTGCCATTGGATTTAATTGAGCTGATTTCAGCATTTCTCGGCCTTTACTCATGCTGTCCATTCTGTCTTTTCAGGTTTTATTCCTCTTGCCTAATCCCACATCCCTTTGGACCTGGCTCCCAACCTCCCTTCTTCATGAAGCCTTCTCTGACTGCTCTAACTCTCCTTGACCTCACTCTTTCCAGCACTCATCTGTACAGAACCATTTAGCCCTGAATTTTACACTGCTTTAATTTTTTTCCATGAGACATAATCTTGTCTTTCTAAGTATAAATTTGTCTATGGGTTGGTTATATTATTTGATATGATGGCCTTATCTTTGTATATGAGTAAATTGAAAATATTTTAGCTTAACTATTGTTAGGATTAAATTACTTTATACCACATCAATACTGTCTTTTTGGAGACATTGATATAATTAAACTTTTATTCTTGATGTATTTTAAGCAATTAAGTATAAATATAATACATAATTAGAATTAAATATAATCAGAAGCTCATTTTTTTTACCCTCATGTAAGGGAAAAAAGTAGAAATCAGCCTTCCTTCACTGTGCAGCCAGAACTGGGATTTAGAGATTTATAGCACTTTACCAACTATAAATCTCTGGGAAGGGCTTTTCTGATACACCATTCCACATCACTTTAATCTGCTCATCAGAGTACTTGCCTAAGCAGCCCGACATAACCAGTGGCTCGGGATGAATGGGTCTGGGAACTTTGATTTTACATCAAGCCATTATCTCCAGTGGCTTTACCCTGCCTGTCAGGTCATGTGCATGATGCACTCAACCCCGGAGGTGCTATTTGCATTGCTCGTGATTATCACCCGTTGAGTAGTATAGAGAGGAAGTAAGTTATAAATTGTTATAAGCAGAAAGGTACTATTGATGAGTGGCCTTGGTGAAAGCTTTCTGAAGCACTGGGGATATAGCCTGGGCCTCATGCTCCCCATTGGCTGCCATTGTCAATGGTACAGAAGAATGATTTCAGTGTAACTTGACCAAGAGACCACCTCCATTGCCACCTGCCTGAAGTATAAAATTTTATTAGGTCTTAAAATACAGGAACATTTGGATCTGATCCAAATTTGATCCAGCTACACCTGGATTTGATCTTAGCCTAGAAGCCTGGTCTTTATTTTAGCATTACTTGACAGTCGGACATGTGGGAGAAGCTATCAACCAGAAATGGCTATTTGAAAACAATAAGTCCTGGTTCTTTTATACTTGTTTTTGAAAGATTTTATTTATTTACTTTTAGAGAGAGGGAATGGAGGGAAAAAGAGAGGGAGAGAAGCATCAATGTATGAGAGATACATCTCTCAGTTGCCTCTCACACACCCCCAAATGGGGACCTGGCCGGCAATCCAGACATGTGCCCTGACTGGGAATCGAACCTGCGACCTTTTGGCTCACAGGCAGGTGCTCAGTCCTCTGGGCCACATCAACCAGGCTAATAGTCTTTAATAGTCATTCTTTAGCATATCTTCTGTATCGATTTTACTTTCAGCAGCTTCATGACAAGAGTCTCCTTCCATCCAGGCTTCAGGGGACTTTCGCTCACTGGCCTGGCAGCCCTTGCTGTCAGCCTCTTCCGGGGCCATCAGACCTCCACTAACCATCTCTAGGAGGCCCATTTGGTTTTCATTTTCATGCTTCTGCACATTATTTCAGGTTGCACCTGCCTCCTATTTCAAAGGAACTCCAAATGTGTGTGGTGTTTTTTGTTTTGGGGTTTTTTTATTATTGGGTTTTTCTGGGGGGAGGTTTTGTTTTGTTTTGTTTTGTTTTTAGTGGCAGCACTCTATTTTTAATATCAGTATCTGTGCTACTTATTTATTGCTGCTTAATAAACCACCTCCAAACGCACTGGCTCAAAACAGCATTTATTTTGTTCACAAACCTCCAGTTACTCCAGACCCAGTGAAGCCAGCTCATTTCTTTACCACTTGCCATCAGCTGAGATGACTTGAACCTGGGAGCTAGACTCATCTTGTTCATTCACACATTTGTCAGTTGCAGCAGGCTCTTGGCTGGGACAGTAGCTGGGGCAGTCCCAGCTGGAACACCTGTACAAGGACTGACTGTGTGTGGCCCGGGCTGCTGCATGCCTGACAGCATGGCTGGGTTCTCAGGGTGAGCTTTCTCAGAGAGAGAAAGTCAGATGGAAGCTGTATCACCCAGACACAGATGTCACCCAGCAGTTCCACCATATTCCATTCTCCAGGAACTGGTTACTTACTAAGGCCAGCACCTGTATGATGGGAGGTGTGCCAAAGAATCTGTAGACATGTTTTCAAAACTCCACATCACTCACCTTGTCTTACCAAGTAATCATTATATCTAAAGGAAAGTAGTTCATCCCAAGTCAGTATCACTGAATTTCCAGCAAGTTGTTGTTGCTGTTGTTTAGTGTGTTCTCTTATTTTATGGGAAGTACAAAGAATTAGAAGATAGCACTGCTGAATTAGGCCTTTTTTGTTGTTGTTCTAAAAAATGTATTGCTCAATTCACTAAACTTTTACAGTAGAAAATGGGACTTCTTCTTGGAATGCAATTCAAATTAAGATCAAACATTTGTAGCTCTAAAAATGTTTTAGGACATTAGAATCCATATTTATAAGATTTATTAATTAGAGTCTTATTTTGAAAGTTTTATTTTGGGAGGCATTCATTGACTCAGGCCTAAACAGCTCAATATGACATCCCTAAAACATATTTAAAGATTACAGAGAATTAGTATTGAAGAAGAGGTAAGAGACTTTCTCCTGAGAGGTGGCTCATGGTTGTTCTGTGGAGGAAGATATGAAACAGTCATAGAGAAATGTATAAAATCAAGTGCAGACGTTGTGTGGCAAAGACGATGACAATAAAGATATTTTTTGTGACTCCTGGTCTTTTTAACTTTGCTCTTGATTCTGAGTAATTCGAACTTTCACATTATAAGTCTCTACTTACAGTGCCTATAACATTTTTTGCAACTGAATTTATTTCAAAATCTGATACTGGTATTGACTCAGACTATTCTCAGCCTGCACCTTCATAATGAAACAATATTATTGTGTTCATGGAGAATGATGATCTTACAGCAAAACTGGTAACTGTATTTTCAAAATGTCTAAATCTGGATTAAAAAAATAAATGTCTTCAACAGGAGTTAGTATCTGTGGAACCATTAAAAAAGGAATATGAAAAACTAAAGAATAAAAAAGGGAATTTGAATCAAGAAGCAGTGAACCTCAAAAGACATATGCTAGCGAATATGACAGAATTCAGTGAAGGAGAGCAGTATCGCCAGAAGGCTGAAGAAAGAGTGAGATGGGATATAAAAGCAAAATCAGAAGTCAGTCGATTTTCACTGGTCAGTTCATTGATCTTTAATTTGCTTTAATTCAGCTCACTGCAAATTACATTTTGGATATATACATTGTATGTTTTTCCTTTTCTTAATAGCAATTTGTCTTGTAAATTTCAGGAAGGATGGTGGAATGTTTCTCTCAATAATATTTCCACTTTCCATCATTATTGTCACTAAATTGATCTTTCAGAATGATTCTTACTAGAGTGTCATTTTATTTTTAAAGACTAGCTGATATAAAACAAAATTATTAGGAAGAAAAGAATAAATGATGATTTCAAAATTATACCAGTATTAATTATACTGTTTAATTTTAAAATTGGTTCTATTCTTAGTATTATCAGAATGTGAGTATAAAAGATTTAACTATTTTTATAATTTAGATTTCAGTTGACATCATTATAAATATTTTATACTTCAGCTTTTTCTTCATATTTAAAGTTACTCTCTGAATCTTTGACTCAAAACTAAGGAAAACAAATGTAATTGTTCGGATTATACTTATTTTAAAAATGTATCCTTATTTGCTTTAGAGCAATCAACATCTCAAGAAATCGAGGAAGTTAAAAGAGATTCATTATGCTTTAGAAATAAGGCAGTTGGAATTCAAAAACAATCATTTGGAATCTGGAATCTCCAAAATAGAAACTTCTGATAATTCTACAGAAACAGATTTGCAAAAATATAGACAACTCTATCTAAAAGAAAGAGAAAGCACAGCATCATTGAGAAATGAACTTAACAAGTAAGTCAAAACACAGAAACAAAGAAAATAAATTTACTTCATCAATTAGTTTCTAAAGAATAATTTTTATTGAGCTATGAGATTAGTAGGAAGTAGAAGCTAAGTAGTGTAATTTTGGAAAATGATGTTAGTAAATAAACTTATCTTTCAAATGTTCTTCCAGAACAGCTTGCATCTCTCCTGTTTTTGGTTTTACATTACTTAATTTTTTCCCCTTAATATTTTCATAGTTAACCTAATGTATTAGTCTTTAAGCTAAGTATTTCTGAAACTTTATAATTTAGGCAGTGATATTATTATGAATTTTTTGTCGGGATTCCCCTAAATAGAAATATTAACAAGTTCAACTGTTTTTGGAAAATAACAACTTAAAACCCAGAGGATTAAGTACTGGGCATATTCTGGGACTTGGTAAATTTACTTTCTTGGTTGCAATCTTTGTTATTATGTTATCACCAGAGGGTGCCTGAAAACAAACTGTCTTTTATAGTTTTTCTAGTCTACATAAAGGCATACATGTTAAATAGGGAAAGGTTAACAAAGGGTGAAAGGCTGTATAATCGACAAAGTTACTAAAAATAATCAGGTGGCCTGTCCGAGGGGGGGTGTGAAGACAGAAAGGACAGATTCCACCTTCAGTGCCTTTTTCAGTTCATTTTGATCACCAGCTAGGCTATCCTGTTCTCCCTTAGAGCTTGTTGCTCTAAATTAAGCATCGTGGCAAGTGGTTAAAATCTCCAAGGTAAGGAGTGTATTGTACAAAGGTGGTACAAAGCAAACATTTGGCAATATCTGTGAGGGATTTTTTTAAAAAATCTAAACTGGCTTACTAAATATGTCCAAAAGCTTCCTGAAGAATTTTTTAAGTATGGCTTTTCCAGAAGGCAGCAGGTATCACCTGAGAAGCCACATACATGGCTGACAGCCATTCCTCTCCCCTCCCTGCTGAGAGTTAACTTGTTAGTTAGGAATATCCCTCCTCCCACCTTCCGAATGTATACTTCTTTAGAACAATTTAGAACCTATACTTCTTATAGTAGGTCTGCTCCCAGGCTTTTTCAGTGTTACAATGCTGTTTGATAGGAAATTCCATTTCCTATTGGTGGCAACTTAAAAAAATGCAAGTCGCTTAGAGAAAAATGAAATACTAAGCATTTGTTTTTACAACTTTTACAGGGCTAAGGAGAGGCTTGCAGAGACCAACATTAAGCTTCTCCTGCAGAAAAGGCAGAACAGATCTTCACTCAGCACTTTTAATCCAAACCCAGACCTGGAGACAACTTATGATGGAAATTTTGATAATTTTTTACTCAATAGAAATCCTAGTCAGAGAGATAAGTTAGCAATTTCCATTTCAAAGGCACAGACTTCACCTGATGTCCTCGTGAAGGTTAGTTATATTATCCTTTTCCCCCTAGGTTTCAGATTTCTGATATAATTCTCATATTTAATTTGGTGAAAATCCAAGTTGTTTAATTGACTAATGCACACTAAGCAGAAGTCTTCATTATTTGTGCTAATATAGAAGGGAGACACAAATTTTACCATCTTTTTTAAGTCCCCATGTCTCTCATTTTAAAAAATGGGCAAAGGACTTGAACAGACACTTCTCCAAGGTGGACACACAGAGGATGCAGAGACACATGAAAAGATGCTCAATATTGCTAGCTATCAGAGAGATGCAAATTAAAACCAGGATGAGATATCATTTCACACCAGTCAGAATGGTCTTCATAAACAAAACAACAAACAACAAGTGTTGGAGAGGTTGTGGAGAAGAAGGGGACCCTAGTGCACTGTTGGTGGGATTGCAGACTGGTACAACCACTAGGGAAAACAGTATAGAATTTCCTCAGAAAACTAAAAATGTATCTGCCTTTTGACCCAGCAATTCCACTGCTGGGATTATATTCTAAGAGCCCTGAAACACCAATCCAAAAGAACCTATGCACCCCAATGTTCATAGCAGCACAATTTACAATAGCCAAGTGCTGGAAGCAACCTAGGTGCCCATCAATAAATGAATGGATCAAAAAACTATGGTACATTTACACAATGGAATTCTATGCAGCAGAAAGAAAGAAGGAGCTCCTACCCTTTGCAACAGCATGGATGGAACTGGAAAGCATTATGCTAAGTGAAATAAGCCAGATGGTGAAAAACAAATACCATATGATCTCACCTTTAACAGGAACCTAAACAACAAAACAAACAAACAAGCCACATATAGCCAAAGACACTGAAATAGAAAACAGGCTGACAGAGAGCAGAGGTGGGATGGGAGGGAATTTCAGGGAAATTTCAGGGGAGAATGGGAAGGGTTTACAGGAACAAATATAAAGGACACGTGGACAAAAATAGGGGTGGGGGAAATGGGAGGGAGGTGGGGAGAGATGGGTGGGTGGGCTGGGATGGGAGTAAAGGACAGAATACTGTACATGAACAACGATTAAAATAAAAGTTAAATAAATAAATATAGACCTTTCATTAACTTTATTCGACAAATATAACTAAACTGACACATTTTAAATTTTTATAAAAGTTACACTTGAGTTCGATTTTAAAAATTAAATATTATTGCCTAATAACCAATGATATACTTGGAGACGCTCTGGCTTACTTTCTAATGGATTTGAGTTTGGTGATGGTTCATAATTTTAAAGTTTTGCTGCACCCTGATTTCCCACCCCTAAGCATAAGTGACATCCAAACACTTGACCATACATGGTATTTGTTATTTAAATGAAATGGAGATAAACTCTTTTTATGAATTAAATAAACTTATAATACTGAAATAATTAATTTCTGTTTTTAAGTGAAAATGTTTGTCATCTTTTTATGTGAGAGAACATTCTTAATTTCTATTTTAATTACAGTAGTTTAATTTTAAGCTTTATAAAGTATCTTGCTGAGCAATTATACATTTTCTAAATAGTTACATTAAGCAAATAGTTGAATTATTTTTTAATTTAATTTTTTACTATTTGATTTTTTAAAATGAAGTTCACTTACATCTGTATATCTTGCCATCCTTTGAATTATTGATGACTAAGATGGCAATGATAGGGAGTCTTGAAATAGCAACTAGTTTTTGTGTATAATTATTTTAACATGTCCATCCTTCACCTTATTCACTGAATTTTTCAGCTCCAGAATTCCTCTTTGGTTCTTTTTTATAGTTTGTTTGTCTCTTTTTGTCATAGTTGTTATCTCCTTGGTAAAGTACTCCTTCTGTTCATTAACTTTATTTCTGAGCTTACTGCCCTGCCTTTTGGGTTTTCTTCTATATTGTTGAATTTCTTCACGACTGGTATTTTGATTTCTCCATGATTTCCATCACAAGTTTTTGCTACTTTGAGTCTCTTTCTGGAGAATTGTCCTTTTCTCTCTGTGTTACTCTTCCCTTGGTGGTCCAGGCTACTCGACAAGTTGTCCCTCTGCTGGCGTGTTTGAAGTAGCAAACACTTTTCCTTATTAAGAAGGTTTTGCTGTTCACAATTCAGCAGGCTGATAATTAGAGCCCTTTCTTCTGTTTTCCAGTAGATGGTGCTATAGCGCAGTTTTTGTTTTTTCCTACTGCTGCTACTTAAGCCTGAGGGCAGGGGAAGTCCAGGTGTGGGAGGCCTAGCCTTGGACGTTTACAAGTGGGAGTAGGGGCCTGGGTGACCAGCGTGGTGGGTGGCAGTGCTGTACCCAGTCATCTGGGTCTCAGGGCACCACCACCATGGCAGGGGGACATGGCCAGTTGAGAGGAGCCAGTCTGTGAGCCCACTGAGGTGCTACCTCGTTCCCTGTGGTCACTGGCAGCGCTATGGTATGGTCCGGCAGCTGGGCCTGGTCTCTGCTGCTGCTCCTGGTCTGTGGTGGTGGGAGCATGGCTGCACCTGGGGAGGGGTCTGGATTGGTTGGGGAGGCAGTGGTGCTGGGCTGTGGTTTGGGGGCTATACCCTGACTCCTCCACCACTATGATGTTGCTGGGGCTGCAGGATCAGCCTTGTCCTTGGAGAACTGCAGCAGAGGGCCTGCCCCGTCCTTCCCAGCAACCTACCTCCGCCCCCACACACTCCAGGACGCCCACCCTCCCAGCGCTGATGTGTGGACCTTTCCATCTGTTGCTCAGAGGAAGCTTTGTTGGGTTCTAGATGTCCAGCTAGCTGCAGATTTAAAGGGAGGTACAAAGGGGTTGTCTCACTTTGCCAGGATACTGACATCACTCTAAAATACCCATTTCAATCAATGCACATTGGTTTATGGTTTTGGTGGTATTTTTATGGTCTTTGTAATGCAAAGTAAACAGCATAGGCCTGAGGTAATGAGGCTTCAACCTTGTTTTTTCATTTGGCTTCATCAGAACACATGGTAGAAAAGCACAACTAAGGATTTTTAGGCATTCTTTTGACCAAATAAAGTCTAAGTACCTCAGAGTTGCGAAACTGTACTATGGGTACAAAAAGAAAATGAATGTCAAACACTTCTGCAAATTGTTAAGCATGATGCAAACTTGAAATGTTCTTGTTAATTCTCACCATAAAAATCAGATATTTCTCATTTTACAAGATGAAGCTAAAAGAGTTTGTAAATACAGAAGTAATGCAAGAAAAGATATTAGTGAAATTTTTTTCTTTTAAACAACATTTTGGGGCCCTGGCTGGTGTGGCTCAGTAGCTTGAGCACGGGCCTGTGAACCAAAGGGTCGCCAGTTCAATTCCCAGTCAGGGCACATTCCTGGGTTGTAGGCCAGGTCCCCAGTAGAGGGTACATGAGAGGCAACCACACATTAATGTTTCTTTTTCTCTTTTTCTCCCTCCTTTTCCCTCTCTCTAAAATAAAGAAATAAAATCTTTAAAAAATAAATAACATTTTGGGAGGAAAGAGCTGTTTATTTTTTAGTATTTCTAAATAAATTGAAAAAAAATTACTTTAACCTAATGTTGTAGTTCCCAGGCACACATAGCTCCCTTGTGGGGCATTGATTCACCAAATCATGCCAGAGTTAACAAGAGAAACTTAAAAAAAGCACCACTCTATCAAGATATAGGTTCAAAGTCCCTCCAGAATGCCTTGAAAGACTTACATAGTTGTTGTTTACAGAATTCTTAGTTAGACTTACAGAATGAAGGTGCCCTTTAGAGTTGCTGGGAATTTAATTATTGCCACTAGCAAAACATAAAGTAGTTCTGTGAGAGGTGGTAACATGCTGTCTAAAATAATAGAAAGGGGTGGGTTCTGGGATGGGGCATTATGAAAGAACAGGCTTGAAAAGATTTTTGGCTATGATTTGGGAGATTAAAATGTTAAAAGTAGCATTGATATTTAATTTGTTTACCCCTCTTATTTGTAAGGCTTTATGTGCCATTCTGGACTGTTTATACTACGAATTTCTACTTATCCAGCATTGGTTATTCTAATTATAAGGATACTAACTATATATAAAATATCACTCTAAGTCTGTATTTTACTTGCACTAGTTGTTGAAACAAGTTTTCTCCACTTTCACAATGTTTAGAATTGTTGCCTCTTTGACCATTACATGAAGTTTAGCTTTGCCCACTTGATTCCATTGCTTATAGATTACTACATATATGTTTTGATCATTTTTACCTTGACTTTTCATATTTTAGCATAATTCTGAGATGTTTGTCCAATACATCAGAAGTAATTTTAAAGTTTATTTCACTGTTTTTAAATGATATTACAGTTTTATTTAATGGTATTATAAAATACAAATATCATCAAACAGATATATCACTAGTTGGAGTTTCTTGCACATAGAATTTTTTTTCTTAGAGCTGTAAACTTAACAATTTATCCCAGGCAATTTTATAACATGAAATTTTTCTGTGGTTTCAAAAATTTTTTTATGTTCAAGTGTTTTTCAGTATTTGTATTGTTGACACAAAGCATGGCATGATAGTTCCTTAGTCCCTGTTCTTTAAATCTGTGTTAAATAAATTTTAAGATGATGCTAGAAATTAAGTCAGGGCTAAAACTGCTGTGCAGCAAAATTTCATACAGCAGGCTTAAGACTGCTATCCTTGGAAAATCCTGCTTCAATAGCTGGTCTTGGTTGGTGCCTGAAAACCTGGATTTGAAGGATGGTTCTCATCATTCCCTAACTAATAAGAGTGGCTCACAGTGTCTAGAGTATTTATACAATCAGTGGGACTCATGCTGAACACAACTTGCCCTGCTGGGAATCTGGAATTTTTGGTACATGTTATGGGGAAGATGCCTGTGTGATTATGTGCCATTAAAAGCTTGGAACTGAGTCTGACAAGACTCTGGTACTGGTAAATGACATTTCACATGTGTTATAGGTCTTTGTTTTTCATCACTTTGAATATTTCTTGCCAATCCCTTCTGGCCTGCAAAGTTTATGTTGAAAAATCAGCTGACAGTCTTATGGGAGCTATCTTGTAGGTAACTATTTTTCTCTTGTTGCTTTTAAGATCGTCTCTTTGTCTTAAACTTTTGCCATTTTAATTATGATGTGTCTTGTTGTGAGTCTCTTTGGGTTCACCTTGTTTGAGACTCTCTTCACTTCTTGGACTTGTATGTCCATTTACTTCACCAAGTTATAGAAGTTTTCTGTTATTATTTTTTCAACTAGGTTTTCAATTACATGCTCTCTCTCTTTTACTTCCATTACCCTCACGATGAGAATGTTGGTACGCTTGAAGTTGTCCCAGAAGCTTCTTACACTATTCTCATTTGTTTGGATTCTTCTTTCATTTTGCTGTTCTGACTGGGTGTGTTTTTCTCATATTCCAAATTGCTGATTTGATTCCCAGCTTCATCTACTATCCTATTGATTCTCTGTAAATTATTCTTCATTTTGGTTAATGATTTCTGACTGGTTCCTTTTTATGGTTTCCATAACATTTTTTTATGCCATTGAAGTTTTCTGAGTATTCTTATAATCAGTGTTTTGAACTCTGCATCTGGTAGATTGCTTGTCTCCATTTTGTTTATTCCTTTTTCTGGAGTTTTGTTTTGTTCTTTCATTTGGGCTATGTTTCTTTGCCTCCTCATTTTGGAAGCCTTCCTGTGTTTGTTCCTCTGTATTAGGTGGAACTGCTATGTCTCCAAGGCTTAGTGAAGTGGCCTAATGTGGTAGGTGTCCTGTGGGGTCCTGTGGCACAGCCTCCCTGGTACAAGCTTGGCACTCCAAGTGTGCACCTCTTTGTGTATGTCATGTATACCATCATGTTGTAGTTGAGACTTGATTGCTGTTGGCATGTCAATGGAAAGTATTTACCCCCACACCAATCAGCTGCACCCACTGCAAGGACTGGCTGCACCCACTGACCACCATGGAAGATCACTGTGCTGGGGCCCACCTCATGGAGCAGGACTTAACTTCAGTGGGGCTCTGGTACCTGCTGAGACCACCCCTTGAATATGTCACTTATACAATGGGTGGTGCTTTGATGTGGTCTGGAGCTGTCCACTGGATGCACTGGTTCTGGGTCTTCCCAGAAGGTACAGACTATGATCAGCTGTCACTTGTGTTCTACCAGGGCCACCCACCCTGAGCTAGAGACTGATGGTCAGATTGCTGCTACTTGTGCTGGGATTGGAGGCACCCAAATTAGGACAAACTGCAAACTAAGGCTGGCTGCTGCCAGTGCTGGACTGGGCCCATTTACCAGGAGATACAGGGCATGCTGAGGCCAGATGCTGCTTATTTAATATATTTTAGGAAAGTCTGATGCATGAGCCAAGACAAGCCTTTTGTATGAAAAAGCCACTAAAAACAGCTTGAGTGGCCTGCTGGTTGGGTAGGGGAGGATCTTAGGGAATCAACTGGGTGGGAGGAATAGTATGAGCCTGGCTAATGGAGACTCAGATATGGCACCCACCTGTGGTCTGAGAAAAGAAACAGTGGCCTCTGCTGGAGCTTTTGTTTGGCAGAAAACTGGCCCCCCAACTCTCACCCTGATGCCATACAAGTCAGTTCTTCCCATATGTCCCTGGTTTCTTTCAAGCTGTTCTTTCAAGCTGTTGCTCAGAGGGAATGAGTCTGAGGAAATCTGTGTGTGGGCCCTTTAAGAGGAACACCTGGGACTCCAGAAGCCCTCTGTCTCACTCAACCTCAATCCCCACTTCTTTTCACAGCCAGAAGTTATGGGGCTTTTTCTTTCTGGCACTGGAACTCTGGTCTGGGGGATCTGGTGTGGGGCTAGGAACCCTCTCGCTTCTCAGGATATCTTCAGCCAAGATAACCCTGCCAATACTGTTCCACCACACGTGAGTGTAGGATGAACCCATTCTGCATCTAAGCCCCTCATACCAGTCTCCATGTGGCCACTTTTTCAAATCCCCAGTTGTAGGATTTCCATTCAGCTAGATTTCAGATGGTTCTGAGTGATTGTTCTGAAGTTTAGTGGTAATTCTGATGTGAGTGTGGGAGGATGTGAGTACTGAATTTATCCATGTCAACATCTTGACCAGAAGTCCCCAATTAAACTTTTGTAGAAGGCAGATTTTCTAATAACTGCAAAGTAATGCATTCTGTGTAAAATATGATTTGACTTGTTTAAACTTCTTTGAACCAAAGGGATCAAACATCACTTTTCTGAAATCATGTTTATTTAATAGACCAATGTTAATTTGTAATTTTAGCAGATTAGTCTAAATAACATTTACATATCCATGTTCCCTATTAATAATCTAAAAATAAGTATGAATTTATTTATTTATGTGATTATTTTTTTATTTATGCAATCCCCAAGTTAGGTCTAGTCTCTAAAATTATCACTTAAAGTACACATTTCATAAGCTATATATCTTTTCTATAAAAATGTTTCTATAAATACTATACTTCAATACTATAAATAATATTTGCCTTATTTCAGATGCAGCAGAAGTTTGAAAAAAACTCTAAGTAGAGAACTACAAGAAGGTATGTTGCCATGTTTTATTAATTACATTTGGATATCATTGATTTCTTAAACAATCTGAATAGTAAACAGCATCCATTTCCATGTTTGAGTAACAGATACCGTATTAAATATTTTCTAATTCATAGGGAATGAAAAATGCGAATGCAAAAACATTCATAAGGAAGAATACACTTATTTTCATTTATTTCTCATGCTCCATAGCTTTTTAAAAATCTCCTGTATCCACGTATCTCTTTTCATTTCTGGCTCTCCCCTTCCTTTCCTCCGTCATGCCTGTGGATCTGCCAGCCTGCATACTGAAACTCTAGTTAGAAAACTGGTCTTCACCTACTTCTCATGTTTTTGCTAGTGAGGTCAGGCCAAGTAGCCTGGCTCACCTAGTAATATTGGGCTGGTCAAAAATTTCTTCTGTTTTTTCTGTAACATGGCTCTTGTGCCACTTAGTTGTCTTTAACTTCATTTGAAAATATTTTGTTAGATTGTATTATGATAGTTGTTATATCAATGTGCATTAAAAAATCTTATCAAAATTGGTGAATTTTTGTATAGCCATTTTAGTATTGAAGATGGAAGAGAATAAGCAACATTTTCGGAATACTGTGCTTTATTATTTCAAGAAAGATAAAAATGCAAATAAAATGAAAAACAAGATTTGTATAGTTTATGGAAAAGGTACTGTGTCTGATTGAACCTGTCAAAAGTGTTTTATGAAGTTGTGTGCTGGAGATTTCTCTCTAGACAACACTCCATGGTCAGGTAGATCAGTTGAAGTTGATAGTGATCAAATTGAGACATTAATTTAGAACAATCAACATTATACCATGCAGGAGATAGCCAACATACTCAAAATATCCAAATCAAGTGTTGAAAATCATTTGCACCAGCTTGCTTGTGTTACTCACTTAGATGTTTGGGTTCCACATTAAGTTAAGCAAGAGGAACATTCTTGACTATATTTCCACATGTGATTCTCTACATAAATGAAATGAAAACATTCCATTTTTAAAACAAATTGTGCCCTGGCTAGTGTAGCTCAGAGGATTGAGGGATGGCCCATGAACCAAAAGGTTGCCGGTTTGATTCCCAGCAGGGCACATGTCTTGGTTGTGGTCCAGGTCCTCAGTGCGGGGCACGTGCAGGCAACTGCACATTGATGTATCTCTCTCTCTCTCTCTTTCTCCTTCCCTTCTCCTCTGTCTAAAAATAAATAAATAAAATCTTAAAAAAAAAAAAACAAATTGTGACTGGTGATGAAAAGTAGATACTTTACAATAATGTGGAACTGAAGAGATATGGGGCGGGACAAATTCACTAGCACCAACCACACCAAAGGCCAGTCTTCATCCAAAGAAGGTGCTGTTATGTATATGGTGGGAATGGAAGGATGTCGTCTGTTATGAGCTCTTTCTGGTGAACCAAACAATTAAATCTGACAACTACTGCTGCCAATTAGACCAACTCGAAGCAGCACTCGATGAAAAGCATCTGGAATTAGTGAATAGAAAACACATAATCTTCCATCAGGATAATACAAGACCAACAAGTTTCTTTGATGACCAGGCAGAAACTTGACAGCTTGGCTGGGAAGTTCTGATTCATCCACCCTATTCACCAAACATTGCACCTTCAGATTTCCATTTATTTTTGGTTTTTACAAAATTCTCTTAATGGAAAATATTTCAAGTCCCTGGAAGACTACAAAAAGCACCTAGAACCGTTCTTTGCTCAAAAAAATAAAAAAAAAAACTTTGGAAAGATGGAATTATGAAGTTGCCTGAAAGATGGCAGAAAGTAGTAAAACAAAACAGTGAATACGTTGTTCAATTTATTGTTTTAAAGTTATTGGTGAAAATGAAAAAGATATCTTTTATTTTTACTTATAAACCAAACTGTTTGGCCAACCCAATACTTACTCAAGTAGTTACAGTTCATATACATGTCACTAAGGCATGACATTTAAATCCCCAGTCATTGACTTTGACATTGGTTTACATTTTACCCTCAGGAAAAACTCCAGATTCCTTTGCATGAAGTAGAAACACCAAAATCCATTTAGTTCTCGCCAAACAATTCAGCCTTATCTCTAGATGCCACCTACCCCACTCCGCCCCTTTGCTCTAGCATCTAGCCAAACTAGACTGCTTCTAATTCCACAAGTGTTCTTCCTCACCTCTAGTCTGGGCATCTGCTTCATTGTCTATCTGGCATACTCTTTCTTTGTCCTTCAGGTACCAACTCACATATGTATCACCTCCATCAAAGAGTTGACATTACTGACACAAAACTGGGATGTCCCTTCTGTGTGCTCCAATAGTTCCCTGTTAATATTAGCCATTGTATCTATGACTCTGAGTGAAAACTGCCTGCTTGTCTTTTATAGTGTACAATTGCCCAGGGGTGGCCAGTGTCATATTTACCTTGTAACTCCAGTGCTTGTCATGCTCCCTTAGCGCATGGTTGTTGAACAAATGAACAACAAACAAGAAAACCAGAAGCTCTGATACGCAGCCACAGCAGCAGATAACTCAGTGTAAAGCCGTGGGCAGACTGTGTTCCATAGTCATCTCATGTGTGTGTGTTGTAGTCATGCATAGATGTTTTCATTCTTCACGCTTATACCTATTTGTATTTTAAATAAAGAATATAATTATTCTTTCTTTCCAGATACTGCTAAATATGATTTAGAATTCAATAGACTCATCCTGTATAATCACTCAATCAGGAATATTCAACTGACGATCTACTTTTGAAAGCATCACAAGAGTATGCACAAGTTTTGAAGAAAAAGTATATGATATGAAATATAAATATAGGCTGTTTATATAACATTTTGATTTTTTTTACATTAAACACATGATATGTGAAATCTTTACTAAAGAAAATATATTTAGATCACATGCGTATGATGAAAATTTCTATAGTATTACAAACTATATTTTTTTGCCATGGAAGTTTTAAGCAGTTTTATAAATGAAAGCCAGCAGTATTGAGTTTTAAATACTCAAACTGCCCAGATACCAGCTGTTTAAATCACATTCAAACAGTCAAGGTATCATTCATACTTTAATAGTGTTAATTGATAGCTTTTATGTATTTTTCCAATTTTATCACTATATTTGGTCCTAAAGAGTTAGACAGACATCATTTCGATATCTGCTCTGGCTACCATCAATGTGTGGATGCATTACAATTGTTATAGTGCCACTAGACTTATTGTATGTAATTTTAAACACTGATCTGTAGATCCTCCCTCACGGTGAAATAAAGTTTGCCCAAGGCTTTTCCTCTTTTCTGTTTATTTATTTATTTTGAAACAGTCTGAAAATTAGAGAAAGTTCTGAGTTTTAGGACAGAGAACTCTTTTCCCCTGAACCTTTTGAGAGTAAGTTGCTGACACTGTGCCACCATCCCTGGTTCCTTTAGTGATTGTTCCCTACCACTCAGTGTGTGCCACACACCATACGACCTTCACAATCAGAAAATTAACACTAATACGTTCTGTTACTTAATCCTCATATTCTTTTCAATTTTTGCCACTTGTCTGCAGAATCCATTTTAGCAAAAAGCTCCTGTTGAAATCCATGGATACATTTAGTCATTGTGTGTGTCTGTCTCCTTCAGTCTGGAGCAGTTCCTTAGTCTTTCCTTGACTTTCATGACTTTGAATTTTTTGGAGAGTGAGTTCCAGTGATGTAGAATGCTTTTCAGTGTGATTTTTTCAGATGTTTTCTTATGGTAAGATTCAGATCATACATTTTTAGCAAGAACACCACAGGAGTGATCCCGTACTGTTTTCATTGCATCCTGTGGTGTCGCCTACATTTTTGATTTCTGCTGTTCTTGGTGGTGTTATTGTTGATCCTTAAAGGTAGTATCTGCCAGGTTTCTCCTCTATAATGTTTTCTTCTTACTTTATAATCAATTAATATTTTATAGGGAACTACTTTGAGACTATATAAATATCACTTTTTCATTAAACTTTTGGTTTATTCATTTATCAATATAGATTTATGTTTTATTTTATTCAATGAGTTATAATTTATTAAAATCATTTTTAAAATTTATTTTTCATTTAGAAATATACTCAACTGGCAATTTTAGACTTACAGAAATGTTCCAAGAATAAAAGACAGAATTCCTGGATACCATTCCCAAAATGTTAACATTTTACTGTATTTGCTTTATACTTTCTCACTTTTGCTCTTTCTAGATAAATATAAATGTAGGTATATAATATATAAGGGAGGGGGCCAAAAAAACTGGAATTATCTTCTGAAGGGTGGGCTCCTTGTAACACAGGCTTCCTCTGCTAGGTGAGTGTTCTAGAAACCCATGTGTATCAGTGCACCAGCTGGCATTGTTATGAGAGGCTACATTCAGCTTCAGTGAATTTTTTTTAAAGATTCTTTAAATGTGTTTGCCCATCACATGAGGTATGTATGTACAAAGGTATACATGCATACATGCAAACAATCTGTAGTTCTGTATCAAAATATTTTGAAAAGCAGTTCTTAGCAATACTTCCATTCCAATCCAGTCCCACATGGTTCATTCTCATGTTTCCCTTTCCATTTTAACTCCCTTTCCTGGTAGTAAGCTGGCTCCTGTCATCAGTATCTTTGATTATTTGTTCAAACTTCTTGTTTGTAACCCGTTTCTGCCCCAATGCACATGTCCTCCTCACTCGCACTTGGATTGCAGCACCCCATATTGTCCTCTCTGCTGTTTCTCCCAAGGGTCTGCCCTCTGTACCCCATCCTCTCCCACACACTGGTGCCAGGCTACCTTCTCTACAGATGATTTACACCCATGAGGCTCTGAAAACCCAAGCTGGGTTGTTCTTCTGCCCCTGTATGGAGGCCTCCTGACCTTGTTCAGTCTTTGATCTTTCATCCCATGTCGTCCACCTTTCAGGGATGCTCTGACGTGAGCTCCAACACTGTGCAGTGGGTCCCTTTCAGAAGTACACCTGCCTTGCTCCATCAGGCTCCAGCACCTCCCTGTGAGACACCACACACCTCCCTGTTTCTGTCCTCGTGCCTTTGAACTCAAATGTCTGGGAAGAGAAAGAAGAAAGTGGGAAAGGGCTTCATATAGTTTTTATAATCAACTTGTCAAGCTCTACAAATACACAGCAAGGATTTTGATTAGACCTGCATTCTCTAAAATAATTGTGGAGAAAAGACATAATAATTGAGTTTTTGAAACTATTTAATAGTCTGGTTAGCTCAATGTTCAAAATATTTCTCATGCAGTATTTTCATAGATTTTTTAGATTTATTCTTAGTTATTTAACACATTTGATGCTATTAAAATATCACTTAAAATCTATTTTCTGTTTGTTGCTAGCTTCTAGAAATAAAATTGCTACATTGCATTTTGAGCTTGGATTCAATATCTTACCAAACTTTCTTATTTAAATATATTTTCTGCCAATTCTTTTGGATTTTTAATTTTTTCTCAATTGTAGTTTACATTCAATATTATGGGATTAGTATCAGGTATACAACATGGTTAGAAAAATCATATACCTTACAAAGTGTTCCTCCTGATATTTTCAGTATCCATCTGATACCACACATAGTCATTACAGTATTATTGACTATATTCCCTATGGTGTACTGTATATCCCCATGACTATTCTGGAACTACCAATCTGTACTCCTCAACCCTTTCACCTTTTTTACCCCATCTCCCAACTCCCTCCCCTCTGGCAACCATTAGTCTGTTTGTTCTCTGTACCTGAGTCTGTTTCTGTTTTGAAACAGACTCTGTCTGAGTCTGTTTTGTTTGTTTGTTTATATTGCTTTTTAGATTCCACATATAAATGAAATCATATGGTGTTTGTCTTTTTTGATGGATAAAAATATGATTTATATCAAAATTGGCATGCTTTGTTGAATAAGCACACAAAGGTATTTCACATTGTATATAATCACACCCAAGTATCTAGCAAATATAATATATTCAAAATCATATGGTACTCATCTTTGTCTGTCTGACTTATTCACTGGCATGATACCCTCTAGGTCCATCGATGCTATTGCAAAAGATAAAGACTTCCTTTTTTTTTAGCCAAGTCATATTTCATTATAAAAATGTACCACAGCTTTTTTTATCCACTCAACTACTGATGGGTACTAGGGCTGCTTCCAAATTTTGGTTATTGTAAATAAAACTTCAGTGGACATACGGGTGCATATATTGTTTCAAAATAGTGTTTTGGGTTTCTTCAGGTATATTTCCAGAACTGGAATCTCTGGGTCAAAAAGCAATTCTGTTTTTAATATTTTGAAGACCTTCCACACTGTTTTCCACAGTGGCTACACCAATCTGCATTCCCACCAACAGGGCACAAGGGGTCTCCTTTCTCCACATCCTCACCAGCACTGGTTGTTTGTTGATTTATTGATGACAGCCATTCTGACAGGTGTGAGGTGATATCTCATTGTGGTTTTAATTTGCATTTCTCTGATGATTAGTGATGTTGAGCATCTTTTCATATGTCTATTGGCTGTATGTACTCTTTAGAGAAGTGCCTAGTCAAGTTTTGCACCCATTTTTTAATTGAATTATTTGGGTTTTTTTGGTGTTGAGTTAAAAAGTTCTTTATAAATTTTGGATATTACCCACTTACCAGATGTATCATTGACAAATACGTTTTCTCATGAAATGGGTTGTCTTCTCATTTTATTGATTTTCTTTTTGCTATGCAAAGGCATTTTGATTTGATCTCCCTTTTTAGGGGGTGGTGGGGGGGGTTGTTTTGTTTTGCTTCCCTTGCCCTAGAAGATGTATCCGAAAAACAAAAAAATGTCTGGGAGGCTGCGAGGTGGCAGTGGAATTTGGTGGATCTTCTTGTAGCTCTTCCCAGAACCAAGCTAAAAGTAAAACTAAATTGGAAACATTCACACTGACTTACCAATGGAAGACTATCTGAAGAGGGTCTTTTTACCAAGGACAGGCACAAAACATCTAGAGACTGGTAGAAAGGGTGGGTTCATGAAAAGGCCTAACCTGGCTTCCACAGGCAGCAGGCAAAGGTTTCAAAGGGACATCACAGCTGTGGAGGTTCCCCCTGAAAGGAGTGAAGCCTAGACCCCAGAACATGCTCCCCAGCCCAGAGCACCAGAGCCAGGATCAGCTGCCCACATAAGCATCCAGCAGTGAAAGGCAGTGGGGTTTCTATCCTATGGGTAGAGATGGTGACCTCTGAAGACAAAGCCACTTTTATCAGGGGCCAATGCACAAGATTTTTATTTGCAGCCAATCACCCTGGGCTCTGGCGAAAGGTGGGAAGTGCAGACTGGATATGCCTGAGGAGATTTTGGAGTGGGAGGCATTGAGGAGAAACATGGGGAGAGTAGTTATAGGGATCCCTGTGCTGAGCCATACCCCTCAATACTGCAGTAGCCATTTCTCTTGTGAGGAGAAAGCCCCTCCCAGGGGAATCAGCCTGGGGGAAAGCAATAACCCCACCCTGTGAGATACCATTTGCCCCACCCTCTGGAATCCTGTTTGCCCCACCCTGCATTTAATCCCTGTTGAGGAGGCAGCTGCACAAGCAGACTCAAGGTATCAGAGACTGGCTTTGGGGAGCATACTTTCCAAGGACCCGGACTGGCACTTCCCCTTAATGGGAGAGCCAATAGAAACACCTGATAGAAAAATCCTTTTGGTTTCCAGCAGACTCAACCTAGGACTCCAGAGACCCACCAGCCTGAACTCAGCTGAGACAAATTCCGCTTTGTTCTTTTTCATTATTTTCTCTATTTTTTCTTTTTATTGTGTTTTAATTTTTTCTTATTTTACATCTTTTATTTTTCTCTTTCTCTTACTCTAGTTTTTGTGCTTCTTTAATTTTCTTATTTTTTATTTCTCTTTTTTCCATGTTCACTCTCTTTTTTAGATTTTATGTATTTATTTTTAGATAGAGGGAAAAGGGAGTAAAGGAAGAAGAAAGACATCAGTTGGTTGCCTCTTGCATGCCCCCAACTGGGGACCTGGCCTACATCCTAGGCATGTGCCCTGACTGGAAATTGAACCAGTGACATTTTGGTTCACAGGCCACCACTCAACCTACTGAACCAAACCAGCCAGGGTTCCATATTCTCTTTTTATTATTTATTCTTATTTATTCTCCATTTTATTTCCTCTCATATTCTTTTTTTTTCCATTTTTCTTCTTAAATTCTTTTTCTTTCTTATTCTTTTTGTTGTTGTTGTGTTATTGTTGTCTGCTAGGGTTTTTTGTTTGTTTTTATTGTTTTGTTGTGGGGTTTTTTGTTTTGATTTGTTCTGTCATCACCTGTACAATAACCTGCGTGATGTGGTTGGTGTTGAGCTTCTCAGTCAACCAGCCTGAGGAGATATCCCAACCACAAATGGGCCAACAACAACCAAGACCAATCACAGCCATGGCCAGTGTGGCTCAGCTGGTGGAAGCATTTTCCCCTAACTGAAAGGTTGCAGGTTTGATTCCTGGTCAGGGCACAAATGACTACAACCCCCAGTCCAGATGCATATTATCCCCAGTCCAAACACATATGGGAGGTAAAAAATTGATGCTCTTTTTTTCTCATATCAATATTTCTCTCTCTCCTTCCTCTTTACTTTCAACTCTCTAGAAGCAATGAAAAAAATGTCCTCAGGTGAGGAATTAAAAAAAGAACAATTACAACAGGAGAGCCCACATAACCCAAAAAGGGACATTCCTAGAGCATCCAGCTCAGGAGATCAAGGAGGCTGCACCACTGGTCCCACAGGACAACTACTACATAAGGCCACCTCACACAGACTGGTAGTCACAGCAGTTCTACCTAATTCATAGAAGCAAACATAAAGAGACAGCTAAAATGGGGAGGTAAAGAAACAATCCCCAAATTACAGAACAGGAAAAATCTCTAGTAAAAGTGTTACAGAAAAGGCAACTCAGACAGCCTCAGGGTTTGCGAAGTGGGATTTATTCATGCATGCATACCCAGAGGAGATAAAAAATCTAAATTCTGGGCAAAGAGCTCAAGCTGGAATCTTTTTTATATGCTTGTTGCACAGGCATAAGGAGGAGGGGAAGGAGTACAGCTGCTAAAACGGGGGTTAGTGTACGACCTTGAGATAACTGCTTATCTGGGAATGGCCGCTGTCTGGGAATGGCTGGTCACAGCTACTAGTCCAATTCCCAATGCTCCTGCAAAGGTGCCAATTAAAGTCTGGTACCCTGCGGAACAATGGTTCATTCCTTGGTGTCTTCTTTACTGGCTGGTGTCCTCTGGTGCCTCAGCGTGGGTATTCTAGGTACAGGCCTAGTCCTCGGGTTCTCAGGATCTGCTGCTGTTTTGGCCCAGCTGTAGTGGATTCAAGGGGTGACTTCTGCAACCTAGGCAATGCTAGCGGCAGCAAGTCTGTCCAGGGCAGTCCAGTTTCCTGGTAGAATTTAGCTAAGGTTTCATTTTTTATTTGCACCCCTGATTATACCATGAGTACTTCTGACAAGCCTAGTTGCTGAGCATTGCGCTAGGCGATGCACCGGAACCCTGAGGGAGCTTGTAGGCTGCAGGGGCAGGTGAACCCGATGGAGCACCGTGAAGGGCCATGACAGAGGACGGCTGTGGGGGCACTTCAGATACACAGCACGTGCCCTCTGCAACTCGACATGAAGAGTAGGAGTGTGTTCAGGATGTGTTTCTGGTGTTCTTTCCTTAAATTAGCCAGGTGCTTTAGCAGCATGTGCATTTCCTCGCAGCACCATTCCTGGGATGGGGCCACCAGGAGGAGGTTGTCCATGTACTGTAGAATCATCAGGTCCTGCCCACCCCCCTTAGTGAGGGGTTTTAGGTCTCCTGCTAGGGCTTCCCCAAATAAGGTTGGGGAGTTCTTAAACCCCTGGGGCAGTTTAGTCCAAGTTAACTGAGTCTTGACCGCTGTGTGTGGATCTTTTCATTTGAAGGCAGAAATGGGTTGGCTGGAAGGTGCCACAGGAATGCAAGAGAAGGCATTCTTCAGATTAAGGCAGGTGAACCACGTTGCTGTTGGGGAAAGCTGGCTCAGGAGGGTGTATGAGTTCAGGACGACCGGTGGAGGGTGATGACTGCTTTGTTGACGGCACACAGATTCTGGACAGGCCGGTACCTGCTCCCGTCCAGCTGCCATCATGGGTCTGGGCAGGTGTGGCCCCATGTTATGGAGCCAATCCTCTTCGAGCTCCCACGCAGGCACTGTAATTTGGGGGACCTGCCTCCCAGTCACATCCTGGGTGGGGGGAGTCTTTCTTTATCTCCATGGCCCAGAGCATGGCCATAGCTATTCAGCATATCTAAGTGACCAGCTGAAAGCTATAGGTATGTCAAATGACTATGCCATGGATTAGCTGTAAAGCTGTTGGGTACAAAACAGCCCTGCATGTTCTTGCTTTGTGTGTCCCTCCCCCAACTTACACCTGTGGGGGAAGGGGTGAAGACATCTTAAAATCTCCTGGATGCCTTGAGCTCTGGACCCCATTTTAAATGCCCATTTGGGGTCCCCTCTCTTGGCTGCACCCTGCAACAATCTCTTATTTCAGATATACACCCACTTTAAATTCCTTTAAAGGACACTGGACAGAGGTCTTATTTTTTTTGTAACTACTTCCAGCTGGAAATGGACATTGTCCCACCTACCCGTGGGTCAGGGGTGCCCTGAAGGGGGGGGTGGTGCAGCACAGAGGGAATCCTTCCTATAAGGGGAAGGACCTTACAGAATCCTGGTCAGTTGGCTGTCACCAGAAAGCCACAGGCTTGGTGTTTAAAGACTGGCATTACTGGACCATTGGCATCCTGATTATATTCTGGAGATGACAGATTTGGAAAGAGTTGGAAGGCACAATTAAATTACAACCACTAAATGACAAAGGCAGGAACTTAAGTAAAAAATGGCTTATCTGGAGGAAGGTGTACAAGGCATGCTACACCTACCCAAAACTCTTGTGGCCCATTATACTTTACTCGGGCGGAGGGGAATATATTATGATTTCCCTCCTTTTAGATATCTGAACCCTTCCTGTCCAAGCCATTAAGACAGAAAAGGAAAAATTAGTTCTAAAGTGAAGCCCACAGATCGCCGGAACTGCTTACCAACCCAACCACTCAGTTCAGCCAAACCATTGAGTTTCAGGGGGTGATGATGAAAAATGGGCTCCTTAAGTGAGGCCTATATTGCAATAAATTACTTAGGTAATGAAGTTATAGGCATACATCCTATGAAAACAGAAGAACACACAGGTTAATTCACACAATACTCCCCAAACCAGTCTCTGTGCCTATGAGACTGTCTTTTGGGAAGACATTTAGTTGCAAGGTCTTTCCTGCAATGACATTTAGCAATAGCAATTTGACAGGTTCTCCATACCTGTACATTGTATATCTTTGATGATATTACAAAACCAGTTTCAACTTTTAAACAAAAAGACACTTTTAAGACAGTTAGCTACATCATTCTGGTGTCCAATACTGAGCATTGTGATTTTCCTTGAACCACAATTTTTCTCCTTAAGATTACCCTCACTGTTATTAAAGGGACTACTTGGAGTTCCGCTTTTTATTTTGACTGTTTGTTTGCATAAACACACCAAGAGCAGCCTGGATCACTTATGATCTTTAAGTCTGCTTTGCTGGAACTCACACAGGGAGCCTTTAGATTGACTTCTTAGTCCACCCCTCGAGCCACACATTCGCCATCTGGCTTTGCCTGTACCAGTCGTTTCACTTTGATCCTTGAGGCTTCCATTGTGTCCACAGGTTTCTTTTTGGTCATCTTTTATGAAAGCAACCTTTGTTCCTTCCCTGGAAAGACTGCCATGAACTGCACAACCAACCAAAGTACCAGGCTTTTCTCGTAGTCTTACACTAGCTTTGCAAGTCAATTCCAGTTCCTTAGGGCTTTCTGGTGATGACCAGAACCCATACATGCCTCCTTCAGACGTGACATTCCAGTTAAAGTCTTGGTTAACAAAACCACTATTAACAACTGGTCTTATTGGTTTTATGCAAAGAAACCTAATGTCTTCACTTACTCCTTCAGGATGCCAAATTTTGGAGGGATCAGGTAGGGAGAGAAATACAAAGTGTGAGGGAAAATCTTTTCCCTTCTGATATCCACCGGGCTTTTCAAAACCTTTACTTCCAGACATTCTGCAACACTCACAAACCCTCTATTCTTTCTTTCATACAGCTTCTGATATCCACCAAGATTGCATCTTTATGCCTTATACCTTCTATTATTAACTAACACCACGTAATCCCTTCCTAAAACTTTTACTTTTCCATTTATTTTTGCAGTTTCCCACATACCTTCTTTATTTACATATATATATGTATATATTATATTTTTTATTTACTTTCCTACAGAGTGTGAAGTTTTAACCTTCCCTGGAATCCTCAATTTCCTTTTTAGAGCAGATACAGAGCAAAATCCAAAACACAGAGTTCCAGAACAATACACAGGTAGGGGCATTGTCTTGCACCAATGCGTTTATCGGTGCCTTGCAGACACATGCTCCTTTAGGCCCAGTTTTTTGGCAGAGACGTGCTGCTTTGCCTCTGGCTGAAGCACTCATCAGCCCCAAATGACCTTTCCTGGGTCCCGAGTGGCAAAGGCATTTTCCCCAACCGGTTACAGGTGACCTTTCTTAGGTCTTACAGGTGACCTTAAACAGGTCTTCAAGTACAGAGGGTTTCTGATTAGAAACACCAATGTTAGAAATTTGCTCTTTTCCCACAAAACCAGAAAACAAATAGTTGAGGTTTCCTTTACTTCAGGTTTAAAACTTTACATTCTTTATACATAATTTTACTCATTCAGATTTAGCCATTATTCTCTTTTAATCCTGGTTCCTTTCCCACACTGGAAACGACTATACTTAAACTCAGCATGTGGCAGCCAAAAATCCCTGGCACTGCAGGTACCTTCCACTAAAATTCCCTAGATTTGCAGGGACATCCTACAGTTTTCTGAAGCTCAGACCCCGCAAACACCCTATAGGTCAGATGCTCACCCTTGGACCTCAGTTCATGTCCTTTAGAACCAGAGCCATTTTTATCAGAACCAGTTACACAGAGAACCAGACTGATACAGTGCCCACATAGCAGCAGCATACAGCCTATAATCTGAAGAGAGCCCTTAGCCTGGCACCTTGCCCAGTTCCAAGATGGAGGGGCTCTCACGTGACCCATCATCCAAGATGATGACAACCATGCACGCTCCACCCTCCATGGTGGGGCACTCACATGGCTCATCCTCCATTTTACCCAAAATGGCGGCGTACCCACATGGCTTGCTGTTCAATCTCCAACATACATGCAATATAGTACTGTGGCAGGACACCACCCCCACGATGAGTTTTCCCGATTGGCGCTGACAGACAAGGGAAGGGACTCTCATGTCGCCTGCCTGGCCTCGCCCCTCTTGGGGCACTTGGGTTCCGTCTTAGCTAAGGCTGCCCATGTAGAATTCGGGTTAAACTCCCAGCCATTATGCCGTATGACAGACGGAGGAACCGCAGGTTAGGGCTCACTCACCCTCCGTAGGCTTCTACCTGTGGAGCAACAAACACAGTCATTCACACAAACACACTGAATTTATTAGGTTCCCACCCACCCGAACTGTGGGAGCCCTGCCTGGGCCTTCCGGCCTGAGGGGTGATCAGTCCCTCCTTCCACTCCAAGAGTGGGCCTGGTTTTCGGGCTCTTGGTCCCCGCAGGGCACTTACCAGATTCCAGATTGGTGCCTTCCCAGATACCACCAGTTCGCACCCTGCCAGCCTGGGTCAAAGAGGGGTCTGGGGGCTGAGCCTGCGGAGCCTGGGATGTTCAGGACCCGAAATCATCAGGGAGCGTGCACCTCCTTATCACCACTGGGCCCCACCAGCCGCCCCAAGGTCGCCTTCACTGGAGGCAACAGCCTGCTCGTGTGAGTCACTTCCCACTCAGGGAACCAAAATGTTATGGAAAAGACAACTCAGACGGCCTCAGGGTTTGCGAAGTGGGATTTATTCATACATGCATACCCAGAGGAGATAAAAAAAATCTAAATTCGGGGCAAAGAGCTCAAGCTGGAAGCTTTTTTATATGCTTGTTACACAGGCATAAGGAGGAGGGGAAGGAGTGCAGCTGCTAAAATGGGGGTTAGTGTACGACCTTGAGATAACTGCTTACCAGGGAATGGCCGCTGTCTGGGAATGGCTGCTGGTCAGCTCCTACCTAAGAATAGCTACTGCTCAGCTATGTCCTGTCACAAAAGGGCTAAATGAAATGGAGGCAAGCAATTTATCAGACATAGAGTTCAAAGTAATGATTATAAGTGTTGACGGGAAAGACCTGGTTCTTCTTGCTGATGCATGTAAAGAATTACATATCAGCAAATCTAGTAGTAGTAATCAGTTTATTAGTGGTCTGTTCCCATGGAAGAGAAAAGGACTGGGTAGCGTATGGGATGAAAGGTAAAGTTTCAGAGCAAAGTAGGGTAAGAAAAGCAAAAGAGGCTAAAGACCAGGGTGGCAAGCCCCTGGGCAGCCTGAGGCTGGGTGGCCAGAGGTCCTGTGGCCTGAGAGCCATGAGCACCCTAAGCCCCCAAGAGAGAGGGCCCTTTGTTCTCAGGACTTATATAGTTGGTGGGATAGGAGGAAAAAGAAGTTACATATTGATTAATGGGTAAATGTGGTGCCAGATTTCTGGGGGGATGTGACTACCCAAACTTAGGTATGTGTGGGGGTCTGTTAGCCCAAATCTTTATCTTGCTCCAGACTCCATTTGGTCATCTTGTTGTAATACGTGACAGGAGGCAGTTAATTAAAACTGGGGCATTTTCCAAAGTTACTTATGGGCTCTTTCTGTAAGCATCAGGGGCTCCCTCGTAAAACAGATAGTGACCAGAGGTAGGCGATCAACCAAAGTTGTATCATGGGCTCTTTCTTTGGGCACTGGGGCCCTCTCCCATATTCAGACCTTGGGGTGAAAGCACAGTTTCAAGGCTTTCTTTCCCAGATAGTGGAAATGTTACATAGAATTTCAAGGATGTTCCTTCTTTCTTGCTAATATAGTGTTTCTTGTGATGTTGCAACACCTGGCAATATTATCAGACCAGGCTTAGGACTGCTGAGTTAGCATGTGAGACATGTCTCCTTCCTCCTTCCTGCCTCGATTTACTATTTATTCTACCTAATTGGTAAAAGGCATTTCCTGGCAACCAGGGTGCAAAATGCTGGTCAGTGACAGTATTGCAGTCTCCAAGTTCTTCCTATGCTGTCTCCTGCCTCATAAGGATGCTCAAGGAACTTAGTGAGAACTACAGGAACTAAATGGGAATGACAAAGAACTTAGTGGGAACTACTTTAGCATGGAAAAGGACATAGAAACCAGGAATCAGAACCAGACAGAAATTAAGAATACAATATCTGAAATGAAGAATACACTAGAAGGAATTAAAAGTAGGCTGGATGAAGTCACAGAAAAACAAAGGACTGTAAGAAAATACTATGAACAACTACATGCCAGGACATTGGACAACCTGAGCAAAATGGATTAATTTCTAGAAACATACAATCTTTCAAAATTGAATCCAGTAGAATCAGAAAACCTGATAGACCAATTATAACCAATGAAATTGAATCAGTAATCAAAAAAACTCCCAGCAAACAAAAGTTCTGGACTGAATGGCTTCAAAGGTGAATTTTATCAATCATTTAAACAACTAACACCTATACTTCTCAAAATATTCCAAAAAAATATGAGGAGGGAAGACTTCCAAGTTATTTTTATAACATGAGTATTATCCTAATTCCAAAACTAGATAAAGACACAACAAAGAAAGAATTATAGATCAATATCACCAATGAATATACATGCTAAAATGCTCAGCAAAATATTATCAAATCAGATGCAGGAATGCATTAAAAAGACCATACACCATAACCAAATGAGATTTATCCTGGGAATACAAGGTTGGTACAATATTCACAAATCAATAAATATGATAAATCACATAAACAAAATGAAAAATAAAAATCACAAGATCATATCAATAGATGCAGAAAAAGCATTCAATAAAAACCAACACCCACTTATTATTTCAAAAAATTCTCATCAAAGTAGGATTTGAGGGATCATACCTCAACATAATAAAGGTCAAATATGAAAAATCTACAGCCAACATCATACTCAATGGGTGAAATACTTCCCTTAAGATGAAAATGAAGGAACAATACAGGAATGTCTGCTTTCACCTCTCTTATTCAACATTGTACTGGAAATCCTAGCCAAAGTGATCAGACAAGAACAATGAAAGTCATCCGGCCTGGGAGGGAGAAAGCAATACTGTCATTCAGAGACAACATGATTATTGTACATAGAAAACCCTATAGACTCCTCCAAAAAACTAATAGATCTATAATACATTTAGCAAAGTAAGAGGATACAAAATCAATACCAGATATCAATGGCATTTTATATACCAATAATGAACTATCAGAAAGAGAAGCTAAATAAACAACCCCATTTACTATTGCAAACAACAAAAAGTAAGATACCTATGAACTAAATTAACCAAGGAGGTAAAAGACCTCTACTCATGAAACTATAGGACACTGAAGAAAAAGTAGAGGAAAATATAAAGAAGTAGAAGCATGTATCATTTCATAAATTGGAAGAATTAATCATCATTGAAATAGTTATACTATCCAAAGCAAACTATAGATTCAAACAATTCCTATTAAAATACAAAAGGCATATTTCACAGAACTAAAAACAAATATCCAAAAATGTATATGTAACTAAAAAAGCCCTGAACAGCCTCAGAAAATCTTGAGAGAGATGAACAAAGTTGGAGTTATCACAATACCTGATATCAAACTATACTATAAGTTCACTCTAATCCAAATGGCCTGGTATAGGCATACAGATCAAGGAACAGAACAGGGAACTCCCGAAATCAATCCACACCTTATGGTCTATTATATTTGACAAAGGAGGCAAGAACATACAATGGTGTAAAGACAGTCACTTCATAATAGTCTTGGGAAAACTGGACTGGTACGTGAGGAAAAATGAAACTAGATCACCTATTTATGGCACACACAAGAAGAAATTCAAAATGGATAAAGGACTTAAATGTAAGGCTTGAAACCATAAAAATCATAGAAAATAACATAGGCAATAAAATTTCAGACATGTCGCATAGCAACATTTTTTCTGATGTATCTCCTAAGACAAGGAAACAAAGGAAATAATAAATAAATAGGACAAATAAACAAAGGAAAAATATCAAATTAAAAAGCTTCTCCATCGCTAAAAAACCCATCATTAAAATGAAAAGGTAACCCACTGCATGGAAAACATATTTGCCAATGATACATCTGATAAGGGTTAATTTCAAAAGTATATAAAGAGCATATACAAACTCAATACCAGGAAAACAAAATTCAATTAAAAAAGAGGGCCAAAGGATCTGAATAAACACTTCTCCAAGGAGGACATATGGATGGCTTATAGACATATGAAAAAATGTTTAACATCAGTAATCATCAGAGAAATGCAAATGAAAACAACAAATATCACTTCACACCTGCCAGAATAGCTACCATCAACAAAATGACAAACAACAGTGCTGGAGAGGCTGTGGAATAAAGGGAACCCTCGTGTACTGTTGGTGGGAATGCAGACTGGTGCAGCCCCTGTGAAAACAGTGTGGAGTTTACTCAGAAAATTAAAAATGGAACTGTCTTTTGACCCAGTGATTCCACTTCTGGAAATATATCCAAAGAATCCCAAAACACATCAGAAGATATATGCACCCTTAAGGAACATAGCATCATTATTACAATAGCCAAGATCTGGAAAAGAGCCTAAGTGCCCTTCAGTTGATGAATGGATAAAAATTCTATGGTACCTTTACACAATGGAGTGTATGCATCACAAAAATGAAGGAACTCTCACCTTTGGTGACAGTATAGATGGATCTGGAGACTATTACGCTAGGTAAAATAAGCTGGTCAGTGAAAGACAAATACCATATGATCTCATTTATATGTGGAGTCTAATGAACAAAATAGAAATTGACTTCTGGTCAAGATGGCAGCATATGTAAACTATAACCACACCAAAATCACAACTAAAATATAGAACAACCATCACTCAGAACTGTTTGAAATCGGAATGCAGAGGAAAGAGACAGAAAGAACCTGGCACCTTGATGATAATATCATGCCCATCTGACCTCTGAACTTTCTCTTGTTTGGTTGTTTATGCCAATTGAAGTCATGGTTTCCTAACTTAAACACTGGCTTTTCTTTCTTTCTTTCTTTCTTTCTTTCTTTCTTTCTTTCTTTCTTTCTTTCTTTCTTTCTTTCTTTCTTTCTTTCGTATACTTCCATTTTGTTTGCATTTCTTTTACATTTATTTTTGGAATAAGAAAAACATTGCTTTTATTTTTTAAGATATTCATAATTTTAAAAATGATTTTATTTATCTATTTTTAGAAAAGAGGAAGGGTAGGAGAAAGAGAGGGGGAAAACACATCAGTCTGAAGGAGAAACATCCATCAGTTGCCTCTCATATGTGTCCCAACCACAGACCAAACCTGCAACCCAGTCACATGCCCTGACTGGAAATTGGGTGACCTTTTGCTTTGCAGGATGATGCCCAACTGAGCTACACCAATCAGTGCTATTTTGACAATTTAATATAGAAGGATACTTGGAGATATTGAAAACTTTTTAAAATGCATTATTAAATTTAAAAGTAGGTCACATGCCCTGGCTGGTGTGGCTCAGTGGATTGAGTGCTGGCTGTGAACTGAGGGGTCCCTGGTTTGATTCCCTGTCAGGGTACATTCCTGGGTTGCAGGCCAGGTCCCCAGCTAGGGGTGTGCAAGAGGTGACTGATGTTTCTCTCACACATTGATGTTTCTCTCTCTCTCTTCCTCCCTTCTCATTTGTTCCTCTCCCGCTCGTTCTCTCTTCCTTCTCTCTCTGAAAATAAGACCTTAAAACACATAAAAGTAGGTTACAAAGTTTTTGAATCAGATGATTTGAATTTTATTTAAAAATATATACATAATGCTAGGAATGCATTTAAAAAGCTGAAAGAATGTATGCCAAGATACTTGCAATTATTTTTTGAATACACGGATTATATATAATCTTTCTCTTTTTTTGTCCTTTTTGACCTCTATAATGAATATGTAATGACTTACATAAAGATTTAAAAATAAATAAAAATGTGTATAAAAATAGAAGCACTTTGATTTAACCAACAAATATTTTCCATTTTTTCCTCTTAGATACAAGTTTATAATAGTTTGCACCTATTTTAAAAACGGAATTTAAAAAAACTGGAGGCACCACCTCTTCTCCCAAACTGAGTATGAAATACAGACCCTCCCATTTTGTTGAATTTAGGTACACCTGGCATCCTCTTAACACTTCCAAGTTTCCTATTTCTTCTCATGTGGCTGAACCTTCCAAACACTGATAGATTTAGGATTTCTACTTTAGATATGCAGCAAATCCAGGGCCTGGTCATATTCTGATCAACAATCAAAACAAAAAATGCTCTCTAGGCTCTGCAAATAAATGTGTGATTTAAAATTGTAATAGGAAATTTGCCTTTAACTTCCCTCTGTCCATGTTAGTATTCCTCCTTACTTTTGTTCTTATTTTCATTATCATATACTATATGGCAGGGGCTTGGTATACATTAAATCATTTAATTCTCATAAAGTCCCTGAAAAGTTGGAATTATTAGAAGTATCTTACAGATAAGTCTTGCAGCAAAATTTCTCATCCTTGGTACTACTGACATTTGGGAGTGGACAATTCATTGTTAGGAGCCAGCCATCCTGTGCATTGTTGCATGATTACCAACCTTCTGGACCTCAGCCCTTTCAGCAGCACTCACTCTCATCCCACCCAGTTACACAACTAAAAATGTCTCTGGACATTGCCAAATATTCCTTGGGGGCAAAATCACCTCCAGCTGAAAACCACTGTCTTGGAGGTTAAGTAATTTACCCAAGTCTCATGGTGGAGGGGAAGGGGTTAGTCAGATTTTGAATCCAGGTCTGAATTAAAGCTATACTTTTAACCATTAAGGTGCTGCAAACTGTTTTTCCCACCTTCACCCTCTGCAGTCCTCCCTGCCCCCAGGTACACTGTATTTGTTTTTAATTTGGTTTTCAACTATAACTGACACTCACTATTGTTAGTTTTAGGTATACAGCATAGTGATTAGACACTTATATGCCTTAAAAAGTGATAACCCCAGTAAGTGTAATAACCATCTGACACTATACATAGTTATTATAATTTTATTGACTATATTCCCTATGCTGTACTTTACATTCTTGTGACTGCCTTTAAAACTGGCAATTTGTACTTCTTAATTCCTTCACCTTTTTTCTGTCTCTCCAAACTACCTCCGACCTGGTGATCATCAGTTTGTTCTCAGTATTGATGAGTTTGTTTCTGCACTGTTTATTTATTTTGTTTTAGATTCCATAAATAAGTGCAATCATATGTTATAAGTCTTTCTCTCTCTCACTTATTTCACTTGGCCCAATAGACTTTATATCTATTCATTTCTTCCATGTCTGATCTTTTTTTAAAATTATACTTTATTCACTATGCCATTATAGTTGTCTCAATTTATCTTCCTTGGCTCCACTCCACCCAGCACCGCCCACCTCCCACACTCCCTTAGACAATCCCTACACCATTGTTCATGTCCATGAGTCATTTTCATGTCTGTAAGTTCTTTGGCTACTCCATTTTCTATACTGTACTTTACATCCCCATGGCTATTCTGTAACTACCCATTTGTACTTCTTAATCCCCTCATCTCTTCACCCATTCCCCCACAATCCCCTCCCATCTGGCAACCATCAAAATGCTCTCTGTATCCATGATTCTCTCTCTGTTTTTCTCATTTGCTTAGTTTGTTTTTGACATTCAATTGTTAATAGATATGAATTTATTGCCATTTTATTGTTCATAGTTTTGATCTTTTTCTGTTTCTTAAATAAGTCCCTTTAACATTTCATATAACAATGGTTTGGTGATGATGAACTCCTTTAGTTTTTTTCTTGTCTAGGAAGCTCTTTATTTGCCCTTTGATTCTAAATGATAGCTTTGCTGGGTAGAGCAATCTTGGCTGTAGGTCCCTGCTTTTCATGACTGTAAATATCTCTTGCCAATCAATCCCTTCTAGTCTGCAGTTTCTTTTGAGAAATCAGCAGACAGTCTTATGGGAATTCCCCTCTAGGTAACTAACTTCTTTTCTCTTGCTGCTTTTAGGTTTCTCTCTTTCTCTTTAACCTTTGGCATTTTGATTGTGATGTGTCTTGGAGTGAGCCTCTTTGCATCCATCTTGTTACGGACTCAGTGTACTTCCTGGACTTGCATATCTATTTCCTTCACCAAATTAGGAAAGTTTTCTTTCATTATTTTTTCAAATAGATTTCCAATTTCTTGCTCTTTCTCTTCTCCTTCTGTCATGCCCATGATGCGAATATTGGATCCCTTGAAGTTGTCCTAAACACTGCTTACACTATCCTCTTTTTTTTGGATTAGTTTTTTCTTCTTCTTGTTCTGATTGGTTGCTTTTTGCTTCCTTATGTTCCAAATCATTGAATTGATTTTTGGCTCCATTTACTCTATTTCTCTGTAAGTCATTCTTGTTGGGAACTGCCCTGCCTGGTTTCAGAAGCTGTAACCCCCACCAAGGTTAAGGCTGAGGGAGCGACTTTGGAGCGTAAGCCACCAAGGAGACAAAAGCTTATCTCCCTGGCAGGAGCACTGCTTCTGCTCCTTTTACTTCACCCTGCCTGGCCCCCAATGCTTGGTCGGTTAGCCAATGATGGGTAAGATTCACCAAGGGGGGAATGACCTAAGACAGGCACGATCACGTGGGAGGCCCCCAAGGAAGGACTTTGGGGGCTACGGCAAAAAGGGGTGATGGGCCCTTGCCCCTTGGCTTTGACAAAGCCTGAGTCCTCATCGTCTGTGAGAATAACCTAATCTCTTGGCTGCCCTACTTCCCTTGCTACACCTAAGCCTGAAACAATGACAGAGGATGGTACAGCCCTGTGCTGGAAAGGGCAAGGTTCACCGGTGATCAGGCCTGAGAAAGAATATGTAAAATCTTGTGAAACATGCTTTGTTTAGAATGCTCTCAGTTAAATGATAAGGGTCCAAACAAGAAGTAAGTTTGTTCCTCAAAGTTCTACAGCTCTTTAGCTAACTGACCCTGACTCAAAATAGGCCCTCAGAGTTCTTTGTTATCTATTGTTTGATCCTTACTTCCTGGTAATGATTAATGAGCTTTACCTGAATTCCTGTGTAAAGAACCCAATAGAAGGCCATTGAGAAACAAGCCCTTGACCCTTCTCCTTTGAGAGATCGGCCGCCTTTCCTCCCAAGCAGATCATGTCTTGATAGATTTATCCTCATCCGTGGCAGCCAGGGGGGCCCTGCAGGCAGAGCCCCTGCACAGTTCTTTATTTCAATTGGTATATCATTCATTTCTGACTGGATATTTTGTATGCTTCTGAGGTCCTCACTAAGTTCCTGGAACATCCTTATAACCAGTGTTTTGAACTCTGCACCTGATACATTGCTTACCTCTATTTTGTTAAGCTTTTTATCTGGATCTTTGATCTGTTCTTTCATTCAGGTGACATTTCTTTATACCCTCACTTTGGTATCCTACCTGTGTTTGTTTCTATACATTAGGTAAAGCTGCTTTTACTCCCTGACTTGGTAGCAGGGCCTAATGTAGTAGGTGCCTTAAAAGGTCTAGTGTCATAGCCTCCCTTATCGCCCAAGCTGGGTACTTGAAGTACACTGTTCACGTGGGCTACATACCCCCTCCTCTTGTACTTGAGCCTTGTTTGCTCTTGGCAGGTCAATGGGAGGGATTTACCCAGGCTAGTCAGCTGCAAGTATTGGCCGTGACACTTACCACTAATCTCCACCCTCCATGTAGGATCAGCTGTGCAGGGGCAGGGTGGTGGTGCTCCAGTGTGATCTGTAGCTGTCCACTGGGTGTGCTGACTCTGGGGTTTTCCAGGTGATGCAGGCCAAGGTCAACCCCACTCGTGTTGCCCAGGGACACTCTGCCTGAGCTATAAAGCAAACTGTGATGGCTGCTACTTGTGCTGGGCTTGGAGATTCCCAGGTGTAGCCACACTGTGAATCTAAGCTAGCTGCTGCTAGTGCCAAGTGTGAGGCTCACTGAAGCCAGCTGTTGCTTGTTTGAGAGGATTTAGGAAGTTGTGAAGCTTAAGCCAAGACCAGCCATTCATATGGAAAAGGAGCTTGGGTGGGGCTGTAAGTTGGGTGGTGTGGAGTCTCTGCAGATCTCCACGGGGGGAAATCAAAGTGTTAGCCAGGTTTATGGAGTATCAGATATGGTACCAGCCTGTGGGCTCTGTTGGGTGAGGGTTCAAAAAAGGGACAATGGCCTCTGCTCACCTTGATGCCAGACTCCTCAGTTTCAACCTGTGTGCTATTGGTGCCTTTTAAGCCACTACCCCAGTGCTGCAAGCTCAGAGGGAGTGAGTCTGAGTAGGTAAGTCTGTGTGTGGATCCTTTAAGATGAACCACTTGGGACTCCAGGAATTTTTTCCATAAGCTCAATTAACCCCTGGTTTTTTGCATCCAGAAGTTGTAGGGACTAATCTTCCTGGCCCTGTAACCCTGAGTTGGACAGCCAGGGGTAGAGCTGGGACTTCTCACTCCTGAGATATCCCTTCTGAATTTTTACCCATCACACACAGGTGAGGAACCAGCCCGTTCCATGTCTGCACCCCTCCTACCCGTCTGGATGGATGGGGTTTCTTTAAATCCATAGTTGTCAGACTTTCATTCAACTCAATTTCTGATAGTTCTGAGTGATGGTTATTCTATATTTTAGTTGTAATTTTGATGTGGTGTGTGCAGAGGCAAGCCATGCCTGCCTACACTGCCATCTTGACCAGAAGTCTATTCAAATTTATTTTATGCAAATGGCAAAGATTTTATTCTTTTTATTACTCAGTAATATTCTACTGGTTATACAGGGGTGGGCAAAGTAGGTTTATATTAAGTACAGTAATAATACAATAAAAAATAATAATACAATAATGAACTCTGCTTCACATACTCACTACTATAAACCTACTTTGGTCCATCAGTGTATACATGTTATACATCTTTATTCATTCACTTGTCAATGTACACTTAACTGGCTTTCATAATTTGACTTCTGTAAATAATGCTGCAGTGAGCATAGGGGTACATATTTCTCCTTGAATTAGTGTTTCAGGTTTCTCTGAATAAACACCCAGAAGTGGAATTGCTGGGTCATATGGTAATTCCATTTTTAATTTTTTTGAGGAATTTTTATACAGCTTTTCATAGTGGCTGCACCTGTTTACATTCTCACCAACATGGAACACTGTACTCTTCCCCCTGCTATGTCAGCCTGAAAATTTCTTCCTTTCCCATCTAGCTTGAGTAACTCTAATCACTAATCAAAAAATCAAAATATAGTTGGACAGAATCCTCACCTACAGCAGCCCTACCTCCAAAGCTTAAATGCCATATGCTGACCTCTGATTGCAGCCTCTGTGTCCTTCACCGTCTTCCTCCACTCAGGCTCTGCAGGGTCAAGACTGCATCTGCTTGTGTGCTGCTGTCTGCCCTGTGCCTACAGTAGAAAAGACATGCCCATATTTGTTGAGCCTAATTAAAAACTCAATTCTACCATACTGTCTTCTCTATCTCATTAAGTGATCTGTTCTCTCAACCTTTCTTTTTTTTCCTTAGCTATTCAGTGGAAAGTTATTTGCCAAATAATACCCTATTCCACATAGCCCTTCCTCTCAGAGACAGAGGATGGAGATGATCTTTGATGACTTAATGGAGGCCAGTGGCAGTTATTGCAGTTATTGCAATAGTAAAAAGTGCTGTATATATGAAGCAGTATTATTGTTGTTTTTTCTCCCCAGTCACACTAGGTTCCAACTGAACCACATCCTTCCAACAGTTCTTCACTCCCACAACTCTCTCTTATTGCCTTATACATTTGCTTTGCAAACCGGCAAACTTAGACTACTATGTGCTAACCTTGTGGCCAGTACTCCCAAACTGCTGAACTGGCTGAGCCCAGCTTCAATCGGATTGTCAGCTACTATTCTGAAACTTGAACTCTCTCCCCAAATTGCCCACACCTCCTTATCTGGAGGTGCCCTTGCCTTGTGTCTTACCAGAAACGGTTCTCCCTTCTTACCCGCATGTTTTCCAGCAACTGCTCTCACCTTGCTTCCTTCCCACCTAGTTGAGAGGTCAAGATTTCCCTTTGTCTCATCTGAGTCTTTGATCATGGAATATTTTCTTTTTCCTTCTGTGTTGTTGCCTTCTCTACTCTATATAAATGTGCTCACATCTCTGTTATTACAAAACAAATCTGTTTGTCTCAAGCTACCATATCATCTTTCCTTTTCCATAACCCATTGTTTAAAAGCATCACACTCACTCACTACCTACATTTCCTCATCTCCCCAAAGGCAGATTAGGGGCCACAACCATGCCCTCAACTCTCCTTGTTGAAGTCTATAAGAACTGGCAAACTTAAACTAATGTGTGCTAACCTTGTTCATGGTCCAATAGAAACTTCGAGGCTTGGTTCTTCTGCACTTAATCTCAGCAGGGCATTTTCACTGGACAAAAGTAACAATCCCTCTTTTCTTTCTAGAAAAGAAACTCTATGGCTGTTCCACTTACTGAGATTTTTTAAAAATGGCAGATGCTTTACATAACAAGTTAAACAGAAAATAAACTTACTTTTAAAAAGTGAACACTCTCCCTATCCTGGCTTTGGATCTTCCCTAGCAAGGTTGTCTCCACCCACATACACACACACACAAGGAGAGGGGTTTCTCCTCCACCCTCCCCTTCTAACTCCCTCCCTTCCTTTGTTATCTTCCTCCCATTTGATGTAAATTTCTTGTTCATATCCTTTGCCTGGTTTTTCTGTCAGCTGTTAGCCAAAAATACATCATCCCCTCTCCTGATGGTCCAGTCTCGTGGGGTGTGTAAACCTTCAGGGCTCTCTCTTCCCCTTCACCCACTCTGCCCCAGGAGAGGCCTCAGGACATCCCTGGTGATAAAACGAAGAAACTTCAGTCAGTCCTGCCCAGCTCATCTCCTCGCTTTCTCTCATGGGGAGGGGTCTGCTGTATCACAGCACTGCTACGACAGGCAGACACATTGTCTACTTTTCATATTCAGTGTTAGGAAGACATTTCCTCTGACACTAGACTGTGTGTCCCAGCCTCTTGTCACTACTAAGCATGATATTGACCCCTATCTGCCTTTCTCTCTGTCTCATATCTCAGTTTACACAGAATTCAGGTCAGAAAGGGGCCTCAGGGGTAACCATTGTTTCTAATTTGGTGAATCTCTTTTCAGCTCTTAATATCACCCATGTACTCACACATGAGGATGCATGGACGAGTGCCTGTGTCAGCGGGGGGCTGAGGGTGGGGTGGGGGGTTGCTCACATATGTGTTATCACACTGAATGTACTGTTCCAAAACTTGCTTTTTAAATTTTATGTCTAAAGGATTTTTCCACTTCAGAACAGTATAAAACCTAACACTTTTTTAAAATTGCTGCTTAGAATTTTCAAGTGTGGAGATACAACTGCTTAGCGAAGCACTCCCCTATTGACTGATATGTAAGGTATTTTCATTTTTCTACTGATGTAAACAGTAACTCTGAAAATGCATGTACATCCCTTTCAATGTGCATGGGCGATTATTTCTCTAAGGCAGGTGCTGAGAAATAAAACTGGGCGAAGATGAAGTGCTTTTTGTCTTTTATTTTAACGTATACTATCAAAGTTCCAGACCTTTTCCTGTGTGTAGATTTCCATGTATATATAATGAGCCACCCTAGAAGACTAGACACTAAGGCATTATTTTTCAAAGAGAGACTTTTTAAAAATTATTTTTAATTGTAATTCTATTACAGTTGTCCCAATTTCCCCACGCCACCCCCCGCCCTCCTCTGCCCAGCCCACCTCCTGCTCCCACAGTCAATTCCCACACAGCTGTCCATGTCAAGAAATTCTGTCCCTAGAAATAGAAGCTCTGTCTTTGGGTTCTTGATTTCATTGCAAAGTGGGTGTGAATCTCAGGCCACCAACTCAGAGGTTCTCTTCTTTGTAACCGTGTCAATTCTATATCAAGTCCCTGTCTTCCTGGCACCTGAGTGGGTCAAATGAAGGGATCTGAGTCTAGGCTACGTGTTGCTTAGTTAGTGTGGGGCCCCCTTTCGGCCCCCAGGGCCAGTTGTCAGTTTGTAGTGGAATACAGAAGGGCGCTGGTGTCAGGGGGCTGAGTGGTGTGGTTCTCTCTTACAGTCACTGACTCTCAAGGCCCCTGCAGGGGCACCCGCCCACACCCGCCCTCCCGTAAGGCCCTTGTGGGACTGTGCCCATTCTTCCCCATGGCCTCACCACCAGCCTGGTTTGTCCCCAGCTCCTGTGTGGTCCTCTGGCCAGCTGGCCAAAAACATGTTTTGCCACTTCCTCACCAGGTCCTCAGGTCGGTGAGTGGAGCATCTTATCAGGTCCTGCCCTGCTCACAGCTGCGCTCTGTCACCAAGCTCCTGCACTTAGTTGGGGAGCTGGGGAGCCCTGGGAGCTTTCTCATAAGCAAAGAAGGACAGCAGCTCTCCCCTCAGTTTCCCCAAGCATACCTGTGGTTTCTAGAAACCCTCACCTCCACCTGGTCCTTGGCTAGGCTGGGAAGTGGGGAGTGAGACCCACATGTAGGGGAAGGTACATGCTCTCTGGTTTGCCAGGGACAGTCCAGGTTGTGACAATGGTCCCAGGACAGTTACTCAGAGCCTCCCTTTCAACTTTTGAAAGGGTCCTGGTTTGGACATTAAGCTGTATGGTCCTCCCCAAACAATATCTACTTTACCTGCTCCCTTTCCATCACTTTTCTTCCCCATTCCAACCTAGAAAATCTGCATCTCATTTTGGCTTGGAAAACCTGACCTTCACTGTCACAACATATTCTTTCAAATCCAGTGTTTATGGCATAAAATTAATGCTGCAACTCTTTCAAGGCCAGGATTTTGATACCGAAAAGCGCAGATGCTTGAACATCCTAAAAACATTTCCTCTGCCTCTCTAGTGTAATAACCCCTCCCTGAAAAGCACAATGGATGCCTCACAGTCTCCTTTGGTAAAGGGTCATAGGCTACAAATAAATTACTAGTAATGAAAACCATGTGGTATAGGATTCTAAAAACTTACCCCTACCGCATCCCCCTCCCTCTTGTAATTCCCTTGACCTTACAAAGAAAGCTGACTTCTCAGTAGAGGTAGGTGTTCTCTGCTACCACAGTCCCAGGAGCTAAGAACTGGATCTAAACTGGGTTCTCTGGGAAGGGGAGGGTGGTCGGTTCCACTGCCGGGAACAGGGTGGGCTGCTGGCCTAGGACCATCTAGGATGACTTTGACCAACAAGAGGCCAGATGCCTGTCCTGATCATCAGCACCCCACCGAGGCCCTGGGGAGAGGGAGGCCCTGAATTCAGTGAGAGTGCCCCGAATTAACAGGAGTGACGTTTCGGCAACCCAGTGGAGTCAGCCCATAGGATAGAAACTGAGTAGACTTATGCAAAAATTAAAAAGTTACATGTTTTTGCATATTTGAGCTGTACCCTGAGACTCACTGGCCCTGTTGCATGTAGGGATTTGTGTGGGATTGATAATAATAATAATAATGATAGTCATGATGACGATGGTGGTCCATGCTGCCCTCTGTATCTGTGGGTTTCATATATGGGGACTTGGCCAGCTGTGGACTGAAAACATGCAGGAACAAAGGTCCATTGTTGCTGATGTGTACTGTGTGGTCAGGCCTAGGATGGTATGTCTTCACTAAATGTGTGCAGAAATGTTTGTCATTATTCCCTAGACAGTACAGTATAACAGTTATTTACACTGCATGAGGCATTATACATAATCTACTAGAGATGATTTAAAGTATATGGGAGGACATACGTACATTATATGCAAAAAGTACACCATTTTACATGAGGGACTGGAGCATCCATGGATTTGGCACCCCAAAGGGGTCCTGGAACCAGTCCCCCATGAATACTGAGGGACAATTGTCATATTTCTTGACTGCTTACTATGCACCAAGCTCTGTCCTAAGGGCTACAAGTTGTTATGCTGTAAATACTATAAATTTCCCCATTTTACAAAAGAAAATTGAGTCACAGAGAGATGAGTTAATTGTCCTCGGTCAGAGTGCACACCAGCTCTGTAGAATGATGATAAATCCTGTGGTGGAATTTGGAGCCGGTCACTCCAGGACATGAGAAAACTGTGTGCAGAGATGGCACAAACTTCTCAGAAATTGGTGATTTTAGAAGTAGTAGTGGGCCAAGCAAGGTGAGACTGCATTTGAAAAAAAAAAAAACACAATAAGTTCTGAATCTGTGCAGGATAGCCAGCAAAGGAAGGACTTTAGGGAGGAGGAAAGGAGAATGGAAAAGCTCTTCTGTGAATTCCGGAGTGACCTGAACTTTGTCCTGGAGAGACAGGTTTTGTAGCTTGTAGCTCAGAGCTCCATCCACATCCTGGAGCCCAGCTCTGGCCCCAGGTAGAGACCCCAGGCTGCAGGCAGACTGGCATCCCCTCGACCTGCTGTGAATTCCTGAAGCCACTGCCGACAAGCTGGGCACAGGAAGCAGCTTCCAGTTTCCAAGATCCACAAGGCAACCCAGACTGGACAGAGACCACACATACATTACTTATTTTAAAATGTTAAGAGATTCTTCTCACCTTCATCTATCATGAAGATTTATGAAATTCTTATTTCATCATAATGCTTCTATGTACCTTCATTTTGAACCTGGGATATATGAGAATAAATTTTACCTCTCCTGATTTCCTCTTTTCAATTAAGTATTCAGGGGAAGTTATGTTATCATTGCTACAAGCAATCAAAGCCCTGCTGTTAGAAGAGGAAGCATGTTGGTACTCTCTGCCTTCCTCAGTCTTTTCTGAGTGCCTGCCTTTCTAAAACTGGCCTCTAGAGGGTTGTGCAATGAGTGGGTCCTGGATGCAGAAAAACGTAACCTCTGTCACAAACTAAACTTTTGTAGAAATAGCTAGTGAATGCCAGGGATAGATCAAATGAGTGTTCAAGACTATGTTTGCCCCTTTCTAAGTTCCTGAGTTAGGAATCATTGTTGCCACTCAGGTCTGTGTGAACTTGGACAAATTCAGATGCCAGTTATTTTATTTGCTCTCTTGTTTGCCCTCTGCTGGTTGTTCAGAAGAAGAACATGAATGATTAGAACTACTTTCTCTGACCCTGTGAGGTTTTTCCTGTTTGTTTTTGTTTTGAAAAATCAAAATTCCAGTTGAACTCCCTAATTATAAAAATATTAAAATACTCCATGTGAGTTTTAATTAGATCAATTTGGATTACTGTTTGGAGATAAGGTATGGGGGTGGAAGAAAACCATTTGACCTCTTTTTATATAGGTCTTGCTGTTTAGTTCTTTAAGTATGAATTTTCTCAGGTTATAAATGTAGTTACATCATAAATTTAAAGAGTTGAATGTACATGAATACATACATCCTGGAGCCCTGCTAATCTGGGAACACAGAGCTGAACTCATCCTGAAAGACTGAAAAATAAAATAAAATAAAACACCACAGAAGTAGACACCTACTTCTTATTATCAGACCCATTAATGCAACAAAATGTAGAAGGTTTTTAGAATCTTAGAAGACTCTGTCTTACTTCCAGGTTCTATGCATGACCTACTCCAGGAAATCCTCAAAGCTCGGGGGCATTATAATGAGAACAATTTATTTGAGAGCCATCTGCCACAAGCATCTGGTGTGCCTGGGAGATGTGCACAGGACAGCAAAGCACAAGGAAGGGAGGTGAGAGTCCCTGTCACCAGCATCCACTCTTTGCAGATACGGTTTTTCTCTGTCTGGCTTCCTTTGCTCTTCTTCTGGCCACAGCACCACCTCACCTTCGGGAAACTGCCCTTTCTCTTCCATGTGACCCAAACTTGGCCCCCTCTTCTCTGGGAATTTACAAGTTAATGCTGGGAGAGAGCAGCTCTCTCCCTCTTCTGGGGTCACAAACTTGGGATTGTAGAAGTCTGAACTGTCCATGATGCTCTTCGTCATGAGTAATCAAAATAGCATGGTTCTGTCATAAAAACAGACACGTAGATCAATGGAACAGAATAGAGAAACCAGAAATAAACCCATAACTTTATAGTAAATTAGTACTCGACAGAGGAAGCAAGCACATACAATGTGCTAAAGATAGTTTATTCAATAAATGATGTTGGGAAAATTCGACAGATACATGCAGAAAAATGAAACTAGGCCATCGTCTTACACCACACACAAGAATAAATTCAAAATGGATCAAAGCCTTAAATGTTAAACCCAAAACCATAAAAATCCTAGAAGAAAACATAGGCAGCAAAATCTCAGACATTGCTTGTAGCAATATTTTATCAGAAATGTCTCCATAGGCAAGGGAAACAACTGAAAAAAAATTAACAAATGGGACTACATCAGACTAAAATGATTTTGCGCGACAAAGGAAATCATCAACAAAATAAAAAGGTAACCTACAGAATGGGAGAAAGTATTTGCCGATATATTTGATAAGGGATTAATGGCCACATAATTATAAGGAACTTGCAAAACTCAACACCAAAAAAACAAACAATTCAATTAAAAAATGAACAAAGGACCTGACTAGACACTTCTCCAAAAAGGACACACAGAGGGCCAATAGACATATGAAAAGATGCTCAACATCACTATTCATTAGAAAATGCAAGTTAAAACCACAATGAGATACCATCTCACAGCTGTCAGAATGACTATCATCAATAAGTCAACAAACGACAAGTGCTGATGAGGAGGATGTGCAGAAAGGGGAACCGTTTTGCACTGTTGGTGGGAATGCAAACTGGTGTAGCCACTGTGGAAAGTTGGATGGAGATCCCTCAAAAAACTAAAAATGGATCTCCCTTTTGACCCAGCAATCCCACTTCTGGGAATATATTCAAAAGAACACAAAACACTGATTTGAAAGAACATAAGCAACCCCATGTTCATTACAGTGTTATTAACAATTGCCTAGATATGGGAGCAGCCCAAGTGTCTCTCAATAGATGAGTGAATAAAACAACCATGGAACATTTACACAATGGAATACAACTTACTCGTAAAAGAGAAGACAATTTTATCTTTTGTGATTTTATCTTTTGTGATGGATAGACCTGGGGAACATTATGCTAAGTGAAATAAGCCAGTCAGAGAAAGACAAATACCATATGACTTCACTTATATGAGAAATCTAATGAACAAACTGAACTAACAGGGAAAATGGGCACAGACTCACAGTTGGAGAGCAGGATGACAGCTAGTAGAGGGCAAGGGAGGTGAGGGGGTGGAGAGACTGAGCAGAAAGGGAAAAGGACTCATGGACATGGACAACAGTGTGGTGATTGCTGGGAGGGAGGCAGTATAAGGGAACTAAATGGTAATGGGAAAAATACAATAAAGATTAAATTTTAAAAATCTTTAGAAAGAAAATGAGCAATGGATATGTATGTACAATTCACAGACAAGGAAGTACAAGAGGCCAATAATCATGTAAAAACATAATCAGCCTTATAATTAGGAAATGCAAACAAAACAAAAAAAGACCCAGTTTTTACTCCATCATACTGACCAAAATAGTCCCCATTGCAGCTGCTAGGCTGGGCATAGTATCTTTGCTAGAGAAGATTAATACGGTTTCAGGTACATGTTATGCAGCCACTGATTCAGCAAATGCCTATTTTCTATCCCAATAAGAACAGAGGATCTGAAACAATTTGCAATTACATGGACTAGGCAATATACAGTTACAGTTTTTCCCTAGGCTGATTTAACTCACCCACTGGTTGTCATCATATAATCAGAAGTGATCTGGTCACCTGGACATGGTGGAGAATGTAACACGGATCTATTGCACTGATGGTGCCTTCTGACTGGACAGGATGAGCATGAGGTGCCAGTGGCAGGAGACCTTGGTAAGACACGTGTTCCACAGGGTAGGAGATAATCTTTATGGAGATTCATGGACCTGTCATTTTGGTAAAGGTTTGGGTTGTCCAGGGGTTGGGGTGAACCCAGTCATCCTTTCCAGATTAAAAGACAAATTTCTGCATCTTGCATCTCATCGCCAAGAAGAAAGTACTCCCACTGCACATAGGATGAAAAGTAGCCTGAGGTGAAGGCTTTCATGAGCTCATGGGCTGTGGTGAATAGCCTGACTGGCTGGTGAGGAGCCTGAAGGACAAGAACTAAAGATGGAGACAGGGAGGTCTGGAGCAGAGGCAAGACTGGCTGTGACCAGATCCACAGTGGGGGATCAGCTGTTCGGGGACTGATCCTCCCCACAGAGTGGACTTGCTTTGAATGAGGCTCTGGTGTCCACTGAGTTTGCCTCTTGAGTGTGTCACTGGTGGAGATGGTTGTGTGGTGCTTCAATGTGGTATGAAGCTGTCCACCAGATGCACTGGCTCTGCAATCTCCTGGGATGTACAGTCCAAGGCCATCTACCACAAGGCCACTGACCATGAGCTACAAAGTGATGTGTGGATGGGTGCTACTTGTGCTGGTCTTGGAGGTGCTCCGGAGAGGCTAAGCAGTGAACCAAGACCAGCTGATGCTAGTGCTAGACTTAGCAAGAAGCGTGTGGTGTACCCATGCCAGATTCTGTTTGTCTGAGAGATCTTAGAAAAGTCTGAAGCATGAACCATGATGGGCCATCCGCATGGAAAGACACTGAAAACAGCTTGGGTAGGCCCATAAGCTCAGTGAGGTGGAATCTCAGGGAATCACTAGGTTGAGGTAAACAGTGTGAGCCAGGTTGATGAAGACTCAGATGCGGCACCTTTTTTCCAGCTCTGTAGGGTGGGGGATGGGTCTCAAAAAGGGAACAATGGCCTCTGCCAGGTCTTTTGTCTGGCAGAAAGCTGCCCCGCCCTTCTCAGTTCTCACCCTGACATCAGACAATTTAGTTCTTCTCCATATGTCCCTGGTTTCTTCAAGTTTGCTGCCACAGTGCTGGAGCTCAGAGGGAGTAAGTTTGAATAAGTCTGTGTGGGCCCTTTAAGAGGAACACCTGGGACTCCAGAAGCCCTCTGTCTCACTCAGCCACAATCCCTGCTGGATTTTATAGCCCAAAGTTATTGGGATGTCTCTTCCTGGCACTGGAACTCTGGGCTCGGGGGCCTGGTGTGGACCAAGACTCCTCACTCCTCGTGGGGGACCTCTGCAGCCTAGACATCTCTCCCAATTTGTATCTGCCACATGTGGTGTGAGACTAGTCCATTCTGTGTACCCCTCCTACCAGTCCCAGTGTGGCCTCTTCTTTAAACCCCCCATTGTTGGACTTCCATTTAGCTAGATTTCAGGTGGTTCTGAGTGATGGTGGTTCTGTACTTTTGATGTGGTTGTGGGTTGATTTGAGTATTACCTTTATCTATGCCTCTTGACTGGAAGTTACGTTTCACCCATCTGTTAATAGGTTTTAAAGAAACTCTCTTGCCAAAGACTGGCTTCAGGAACTTACTTCTGATTCACAAAAGTCAGATGTGAGATTCCAAATTGATTAATGCCTTTCTTCCAGCATACCTGCTTCCTTTTTATAGGGCATTAAGCCCATGCATCAGCCTTAGAGGTGGAAGTCACCAAGAGAATATTATGTAAGGAAGAAAGTTAAAGAAAAACACATTAACTTAATATTTTCCAAATATTATTTCTATTACTAGAGTTGGAAACAGCCAGGGAAACAGTTCCTCTTATGCATTGCTGGTGGTACATAATACAGACATTTTAGAAGGCAAATTGGCAACGTCAATAAGAAATTAACATGAATCTACTATTTGTCTAAGCAATTCCATTCCTTTGTATCAGTTCTAGACATGAAGAAACACATGTACAAACAGGCATGCACAAAGGTATTGACTGCAACATTTTCATAGCAAAAGAAAATTGAAAACAGACTAATAGTAAACGATCATATGTCTACACTGTGTAACATTATGTAATAGTTCCATCCTTTTTAAAAACAATGAGGTAAATCTATTTAGCTAGGAAAAGTGTCCAAGATATATTCTTAAGTGAATATATCAGTTAAGAAAATGTTAGCCTCTACTATAGGTAAACACCCAAATCAGCTGCTTAACAATGGGAGGTTAATTTTTTGCTTGTATAAAACAGAGCAAGCAGCAGAGGGTGGGTCCACTCCATGCGGTCATGCGAGGACCTTAGGAAGATAGAAGCTGCTCTTTTACCCACAATTTCTCAAGTCACCTGGCGTCTGAAGCCAGTCAACAGATGGAAGAAAACAGGAATTCTCTGAGAGACTTTTAATAAGCCAGTCCTAAAAGTGACATTCATTCCTTCTGCCCATATTTCACTGGACAAAATTCCATCACATGGACACACCTAATTTACAAAGTAGCTGGGAGGCATCCTCTAGTTGTGAAGAATGAGAAAAATTAATTTGGTGAACAGTCTGGGCCACAAACACAGTGAAAATTCATTTCCACACATTTGTTCAGTTTTCCATGGATATATCTTGTGAAAATCTGTGATTCTTTCAGAGTGCTAGCTTCTCTGTGAGTATTGTTTGTACTTGCTCTCCAAAGTTTGTTGGGATCTGATTCTAGTTATGAGTATGGAGGTCACAGGAGGTGCGTTTTGGGTGCGTTTTGAGGAAATGTGGCTTCTCCTTGTGAGAAAACCATCTCAGGTGAGGACACTGCAGAATATTCAAGCAATAGGAAAAGCTCCCCTCAGACTCAGGAAAGGGGCTGCTTTTCTCAAGATGGGGTCCAGCCTACTCAGATTCTGTATAGTCAGAAAAACACCACTCTTTTCAAATCAGTGCCCTAATGTTGCTATTAAGAAAAGATCGAGGGGAGCTGTGTTAAGCAGAGATTGTAATTTCGCAATCCCTAGACTCAAACACTGGCCTGGTTTTCACATTCACTGGCCTGGCAACTAAAAGAGACCAGAGGCCCTGTTGCAGCAGCCATGGAAGCCCTTTGGTCCTCTGACTAGGGTGTCAGTGGACAACCCATGTGCCAAGCTGGCGGTTTCCCTTGCTTTACTCTGCAGGGCAGTTGGAGGCACCAGCCCACTCTCCGTGCTCTCAGGCTTAGTTTCTGCCAGCCCGTCACACCACAGCAGCCACCTGTCTCCCGAGGCCTTCCTTTTAATATGTTCCTCATGCCAAACCACTGCAGGTGATCATTTTTAAAAGTCTTTGTTACTCCAAGACCTCAGTATTTCATTTTTCACAGCTTCGAATCTAACCAGGTCAGGTACCACCTAATCCTAGAGCCACACCTCTGTGTCTGTTCCCTAAAACACTTTCTGGACAAAAGCCTCGAGCAGTCAGGGTCGAGTCAGGAAACAGACAGTACTTGGGTCACTTAAACGGGAGAACATTTCACTCACAGACTTGGGGCTCACACAAGTGCTGGAAGGACTCCCATAGCTGGTCAGGAAAGGCAGCTCTGCACTTGGGAAATCAGAAGGTCAGGAACCACAGGAAAGTGCTGGTGAGGATCCCAGGACCTGCAGCCCCCAACAGCAGGCCCGGAAAACCCATCCCATCTAACAACCACGGTTACTGCCCTCAAAAGCCATGGATCTGCCTGTTTCCAAAGCAGCAATGGCCTCTGCCTCTCTCTCACCTTGAACTGAAAACACATGGGTGAGGGAGCCTGGGAAGTGTACTCTCCAGAGTTCCAGGCCCTGCAATGCAGGGAAGAGCGTCGGAACAGGCAGAGGTAGTGGTGAGAAAACAAGAGAAAAATAATGCCGCTTATGGGAGAGCAAGACCTTCACAAGGTAAATCCGTTACATAGCTGAGTAAGTGCACAGGCAGAGGAGAGGTCTAGAAGGAAGCACCAAACTGATTACCAGTGGGTACTTTGCTGACTGGTGTGGGCATGGTCATAGGCAGACTTGAGTTTTATTCAAATTTTTGGAAAAATGGTTTACAGTGAGACTGTATATTCAGTTAAATGAAACCAATTAGGTGGTAAAGGATGGAAAAGTATAAGGTAAAAACTTGAGAGGGGTTGGATTAAGACAACTTTAACTTTTTCAGGATGCAGAGTCTTAGTATATTTATAGTCAATAATCTGCAGAGACTGGACACACACAGAGGGAATGACTGGTGGAACCTGGGGGGAGGGACTCTAGTCCAAGGTGGAGATCAGAGCCATGGGGACTGAGGATAGGCAGGCAAGCTCAGGTGCCGTTGCTGGCAAACAGGGAGGAAAAGATGAAGAAAGCTGAGAAAAACCCAGCTCAATGGCAGTAATTCCTCAGCAGAGCCTAAGGCAAGGCCCCCAAATGGAAGTGAATGGGGCAGCAGGCAGTTATGGCCATTGTGACTATTTGGAGTGGTAGTGTCACCTGACCCAGAATCTGCTGAGGATGCTGATTCTGCTGAAGGGTGCTTCAGGGTGTGCCCATCCCCAGTAGCTGGGTGGAATGCTTTAAGATATTTATTTATTTATTTATTTATTTATTTATTTATAGAGAGGGGAAGGGAGGGAGAAAGAAAGGGAGAGAAACATCAATGTGTGGTTGCCTCTCATGTGCGGAGCTTCTGGTCAAGAAGGAGGCATAGGTAGACACACTTTGCCTCCTCACACAACCACAGAGTGAATTACAACTATATCTCAAAACAAATAACAACCAGATTGTCAGAAAATCGAGCTGTATGGAAATCTGACACCTAAGGATTAGAGAAGCCATTCTCATCCAGATGGGCAGAGAGGTAGAGAGGAACGGAGATGCAGTGTGGCATGGAGAGGGGGTGGTAGCAATGGTAGCAGTGGAAATTGCAGTGGAATGGGCAGTCCCACACTCACCTGTGGTTCATAAAAATTGGGAGGGATACCTTGGCAGCGAGCAATCCCAGCCCTAGGCCAGACCACACAGCCCAAGGTTCTAGTGCTTCAAATATAAATCCCCATAACTTCGGGCTATACAAACCTGTGGGGTTTGGGGCAGCAGAATAAACTGGTGGATTTTCAAGAGAGTCTATTTAAAGGACCCACATGGACTCAGAACATATGCAAACCTACCCACTCTGGGACTCACTACCAGGACAACAGCCCAAAGGGCACCAGTTGCATATGGGAAGTGGGTAAAATGATTGGGAATGGGGCAAGTGCCGGGTAAACCTTCAGAAGCCAGGCAGTGGCATTGTCCCCTCTCTGAGACCTTCCCCCAACAAAGCCACAAGGTGGTGGGATGGTTGTCCTGTCCTGGCAATTACCTAAAGCTCTTCCCCACACAATTTACAGGTGCCTTTTCTGAGACGGGGAGTTAGGGCAGCTTTACCTAATACATAGAAACAAACACAGGAGTTTGCCAAATTGAGGGAACAAAGATATATGGCCCAAATGAAAGAAAAGCACAAAACCCCAGAGAAAGAACTAAACAGAATGGAGATGAACAATCTATCAGATGCAGAGTTCAAAACACTGGCGATCAGGATGTTCAAAGAACTCACTGAGTATGAAAACATAAGGACAATATAAGAAATGAAAGTTACACTAAGTGAAATAAAGCAAAATCTACAGGATACCAAGAATGGAGAGAATGAAGCCGAGAATAAAATCAACAATTTGGAACACATTCCAAAAGAAAAGCATTCAACCAGAACAACAGGAAGAAAAAGATTTAAAAAATGAGGAGAGGCTTAGGAACCTCTGGGACAACTTTAAACTTACCAACATCCAAATCATAGGTGTGCCAGAAGAGGAAGAGCAAGAAATTGAAAACTTATTTGAAAAAATAATGAAAGAAAACTTCCTGAATTTGGTGAAGGAAATAGACCTACAAATCCAGGAAGCACAGAGAATCCCAAACAAGTTTGACCCAAAGAGGGCCACACCAAGACACATCATAATTAAAATGCCAAAGGTTAAAGATAAAGAAAGAACCTTAAAAGCAGCAAGAGAAAAAGAGACAGTTGCCTACAAAGGAGTTCCCATAAAACTATCAGCTGATTTCTCAAAATAAACCTTGAGGGCAAGAAGGGGCTGGAAAGAAGTATTCTAGGTGATGGAAGGCAAGGACCTACATCCAAGGTGACTCTATCCAGCAAAGCTTTCATTTAGAATGAAAGGGCAGATAAAGTGCTTCCCAGACAAGGTAAAGCTGAAGGAGTTCATCATTACCAAGCCATTATTACATAAAATGTTAAAGGGAATTATTTAAGAAAAAGAAGATCAAAACTATGAACATTAAAATGGCAACAAATTCACAGCTATCAACAATTGAATCTAAAAAGCAAACAAGCAGAACAAAAACAGAATCATAGAAATGGAGATCATTTGGAGGGTTATCAGCTGGGAAGGGGAAGGGAGGAGAATGGTGAAAAAGGTGCAGGAATTAAGAAGCATAATTGGTAGGTACAAAATAGACAGGGGGTGTCAAAAATAGTATGAGAAATAGAGAAGCCAAAGAACTTAAATGCATGACCCATGGACATGAACTAAGTGGGGAGGATTGCTGGAGTGAAGGGAGGTACCAGGCAGAGGAAGGGCAAACAGGGGTAAAACTGGGACAACTCGAATAGCGTAATCAGTACAGTATATTTAAAAATAAATAAATAAAAAGAAACTTAAGCCCCCATGGTAAGAACAACTGTCCTAGGCATGGGATCTCTGCAGGTCCTGGGTCGTGCTCTGACCCAGACCTCTCTGAGTGGTTCACACTCTCCCCCTTCCTTTTAGTCTAACATCTTACCAATTGGCTTCAGCTAAATATAATCCAGCCATCCACTTTGACTCCTTTAGAGAAATTTCTTTATAATCTTTTTATTCTTTCTGTTTTTACTTCTGCAAAGCAGACTCCATAGTTTCCATCTATCCACTTCCTAGGGTTTTCACAAACTGCTTTCTTCTACTTTCTGCTTTCCAGAATCCATAGGCCCCTGAAACTCCCAGTTTTGTCCAAATTCTTTCCTTCTCCCCATCAATGTAATGAGGAACCATCCTTAGTCTACTGGGATATGATATCAGAAGGTGTTAAATATCTAAGCCCCACTTTGTGTGCATGATTCTTTCAATAAAGATTAATTCTCCTTGTGTCATAATGCTAGACATGCCAGAGAGTGATTTTTTTTAGTTATTTTTTCCCCTTGTAGAAAATAGCTTATAAGATGGGTAATGTTATGGAGCAGACCACTGCTCAATGTTTCTCACCAGTGGGTCCTAAGGTGTGTGGGTATATATATATATATATATATACACGAGAGTGTGTATGTGTGTGTGTGTGTGTGTGTGTGTGTGTGTAATCTTGAAGGTACTTCAAAGAAACAATACATACTTAAATCATTGCCATAGAAATTCTTAGAGGTTATTTTATAGCAGCAGCTAAGAGCAAGATGCTATAGGAAGTGGACATGTTTGAAGATGCCAGAATTCAGAGAGAGAGAGAGAGAGAGAGAGAGAGAGAGGAAGCCATCTGTGAAGGCCAAGATTTCTCCCACATCATGTACATTCCTCACCGGTTTTTCTTTCCTTACAGAACACTGATGTGGGACCAGGCACACCCAATTGTGTTCAAGGTTATCAGAAGGTTAGAGTGTAGGAGAGGGCAGGGGTCAGGAACATGAGAAGGAAACAATGGTGTTTTACAGCTTTTGAGAACTCATCTTCTTCTGACCCTGGTTTTTATTATTAATTTTTAAAGATTTTATTTATCTATTTTTAGAGAAAAGAGAAGGAAGGGAGAAAGAGAGGGAGAGAAACATCAGTGCGTGGTTGCCTCTGGCATACCCCCTACTGGAGACCTGGACCGAAACCCAGGCATGTGCCCTGACTGGGAATCAAACCATCAACCCCTTGGTTCATAAGCCAATAGTCAATCCACTGAGCCACACCAGCTGGGGCTGGCCTTGGTTTTTAAGTAAGTTTTGGTACTTTCTATTCTTTAAAAAAATGTAATATATTTCATTCCAAAACGAAGTTATTTAATAATTTTTTAACCTTGAAAAATATTGAAGTATTTACTAGACAACATCAACTTTCAAGATAGGTTAACTGCTGTAACATACAACCTTGAAATCTCAGTGACTAACCACGACAAATTTATTTCCCCCTCACACTGAGGGTGCATCAGAAGTGAGGGGAGGGTCCCCACACAGTCATTTACATAGCCAGGCTTTCCCACAGTGGTTCCACTGTGGGAATACCGCATCCTGTCAAAGGATGACAGGAGAAAGAGATCCAGTGTGGGAGTGGGAGGTTTAGAGGCCAGGCCTGAAAATGATACACATCCCTTCTGCTCCCACCCCATTGGCCAGATGCAAGGACTCATGACACCACCTGGATGCAAGGACTCAGTGTGTCCAAGTGGGTTTAGGGAATCCAGCGCGCTGTTTCTGCCTCCTGTCCAGGGAGGAAAGTTCCTAAATATGACTTCTAGTTACTCCCATGTGGTTCCAGGGTAGATCTTTAACTTCACCGTGTCCTGGATAAAATATCCCGCAAGAAAACCTACTCCTATTGCTCTAAACAACTTTCTAATAAATAATTTAGTGTCCTACATATTTTGTTATCCAAAAGGAGTCAGATAGCACCAGAGTTTCTCTCTCTACAAAAAAATTGATTATCTACTTCCTTCTCTTGCTCCTACTATTTAAGTAAGTTCTCTTTCTGGTTTATGCATCTGTAAGTTTTCAGTCTGAGTTCACTCTCAAAAGAGAGTTTCTGGACCTGGAAGACAGTAGGTGGGAACTAAAAGGCAATGACTGCATGAGCATTCTGCTGTCTCTGTCATGGGTCTCTGTCTGACCCCTCTGTGTCCTCTAAGTCAAAACTGCAAGTGGAGCAGCAGAGAGGCAGGCCAGAGCACTCCAGAAAGTAAAGGATTAAGTCCAGAAGGACCAATTAAGGTGGAATCAGAACTAAATCCAGGAAACTGAGATCTGGAAGCCAGAAACAGGAGCCTGAAATGATTTTGGACTTCTAGGTATCTAGATATACCAAAAAATGGGGCAAAATATTCAGGCAGCTACCTTGTGAGGCTGGGCTTCTCCCAGGCTCAGGACTTACTCTGAAAATGTGGGAGAGCTTGACTTCGAAAAGGAAGATGAACTGGATCTCTACCCTTCCCCTCTCATTGGTGGAAGTGATAAGGAGGGCTGAGGAGACCAGCGTAGGGGCGGGGGTCAAGGGCGAGGTGCCACTCCCTGTAATTCTAGGAACTTCCCAGTTCACAACAAAAAAAATTAAGTCCACTTTTCTGAATGTTAATATTTACTCTACTGTCTCCAGTGAAATGTCCAAGGTAGTTCTTTAGTCCAGAGAAATTCATGAACTCCATGAGAATTAGCTCTTCTCTTCAGCAAATTTACTTACACAAAAGCCTTCAGGCTCTGACATTTAATGCTTGTAAGCCTCAGAGCCGAGGCTGGTGGAAAAGATGTAACCAGAAAGCCGGTGTTTGTGCTGCCTGTCACCACCAGAACCAATAAGCAGAGATAGGGATTGAATCTTTATGGGCTCTTTATTCAGATGCCTGGCAATTTGAAAAGATGGGGGCTTGTACACTAACAGACTGTCTTAAATTCTGTTTTAAATTGACCCTTTTTATAAGGAGAAGAAAGTATAGATAAGGGGTTTGGAATTCTGGGGAAAAGTTAATCAGCTAAGAGCTGCAGCATTCTTTCATCTGCAGGTCAAAGGTTTGGGATTCAGGGAAAAAATTAATCAGATAAAAGCTGCAGCACACTTTCATCTTTGTCTTGGGCAGTGGTGTTTATATGTGCCCTGGGTGATGTTCTTTATCTGTGTCCTGGTGGGTGTCTCACCCTGGAGTACAATGGTTCAGATACCGTCTCCATTGCTTGCAGTCCTCATGAGGCAGAGGTGGAACTACTTATGGTCTGCTGGAGTCAGGGTGGGTCATACCTTCAGTTCCTGGAACAATGGGTGTGGAGGGGGCTCTGACCACAGGGCCCCCTGGCCACCATGGATGAGAATAAGTCTACTAAGACATGATCTGCTTGGGGAGAAAAGGTAGCCGATATCTCAAAGGAGAAGGGCCAGGTACCTGTGCCTCAAGGAGCTTTTATTGGGTTTAATTTGTATAGGAATACAGGGTGTATATGAAAAACTCATCAATCATTGTCAGGCAGAAATGATTAAACAATAGATAACATTCAAAAAACTCTGAGGGCTTATTTTGAGTCAGGGTTAGATAGCTAAAGGGCCATAAAATTTTGGGGAACAAACTCATTTCATGCTTGGACCCTTATTTACATTGAGGATATTAGCAAAGTGGGCTTCCTAATATTTTATGCATTCTTTCTTAGGCCTGATTGCCCTGGGAAACCTGCCTTTTCCAGCACAGAGCCACACCCACCTCCAACATTATTTCAGGCTTCAGTCTAGCAGGGGAAGGAAGGCAGCCAAGAGATTAGGAGACTTCTTGCAGACAGAATGAGGACTCAGTCTATGCCAAAGCCAAGGGGCAAGGGTCCATCACCCCCTTTTTCTATAGACCCCCAAGTCATTCCCTGAGGGATCCCTTGGGACCATGCCTGTCTTGGATCATCCTTCCTTTGAGAAATCTTACCCATCATTGGCTAACCAGTCATCTGCCTGGGGCCAAGCAGGGTGAGGTGAAATGGGGGCCGAGGTGGTGAACCTACCAGGAATATAAGCTCTATCTCCTTAGTGGCTTATGGTCCCAAGGTCTTTTTACTCTGCCTTAGCCATAGGGGATTACAGTTTCTAGAACCAGGCAAGGCAGTTCCCAACAAATAGATTTTTCCATGCATTGGTTACTATGCTTATTAGCTATTAACTAAACTAATATTTTCTAACTCTTGACTCCTCCAACAAAGAATGATCCTAAATCAAGGCTTCTGTTTTTTCCTTAAGAGAGAGAGAGGAAGGGTGAGAGAGAAACATCTATCTGTAGCCTTCTGTATGCACTTGGACTTGAGATTGCCCCCACAACCTTCCAGTTACTGGACAATGCCCCAACCAACTGAGCCACACCAGCCAGGGCAAGGAGAACCCTTTTTATTCACTTCGTTTTGATTCAAGAGCCCTTAATTTGGGATACATGACATTTTCTTAGGGTATATATTTTGGGCTCAGAGTGGTTAATTGGGAAATAGTATGACTGATAGATGCTGTGAATCCACATTTCTGCCTTAAGGAAACCCATGCTCAAAGCTTTGAAGACAATGGCTCTAACCCTGGATTCTTATCCCGCAGGTAGAACTGAATACATCATTTGCAGGACCTAGTGCAAAATAAAAATATGGTGCCTCTGTTTCTAAATGGTGACACAGAACACTGAATAAAAGTGAGGCTCTATGTGTCAGACCCTGAGTGACTGCACAGGTCATAAACCCATGACAATGACCTAGCCAGCAGGTTATCTTCAGATTTGACGTATTCAAACTATGAGATGATTTTCCTTTCCTTGGACATAGTTTCTCTTCCTGTTCTTATATGTAATGAGGCCACTGTCTACCAAGGCAAAAAGCTTGAGATCATCCCAGATTCCTCTCTCTCCCTCACCACACCATTCAACTAGTGACTATTCCAAGTGATTTTACCTCAAAAACTATCTTTTTCAGTACATCTTCTCATCCTAATGCCTGTTCTGGTTCAGACTCTCATTATTTCTTACTTCTATCTATCTGCCTGAATCTATCCTTCAGAATAACCTCTTTAAATTGCTAATCTGACCACATTGTTGCCCTTCTTAAAAACCTTCAAAGAGTTCCTTAGAACCTGCAAGGTAAACCCAGATGACTTAGCATGGCATGTGTCATCCTCTACAGTTGGCTCCTCCCTCCCGCCAAAGCATTGTTTGCCTCACGTTTGATGCTCCAACAATTCTAAGCTGAGTGCTTAGAATTGCACTCAGTGCTTTTCTCACACATCTCACGCATCTCAGTGTGAGTGCTTCCCACACACTCTGTGAAGAGCTCTGTCACTGTGCCAGCTTCATGATGTTACCTCCTGTGTAGGCTGAATGATGGCCCTCAAAGATACCAGGTCCTAATTTCTGGACCCTGTGAATGTTATATGTGGCAAAAGAGGTTCTGCAGGTGTGATTAAGGATTTGAGATGAGGAGATTATCTGCATTATCTTGGTAGGCACTAAATGCAATCAGGAGCGTCCTTATAAGAGAGTAGAAGATTTCACTGCACAGAAAAGGAGAAGGTGATGTGAAGATGGAGCAGAGATCTGAAGATGCTAACACGCTGTCAGAAATGGAGGAAGGAACCATGAGCCACGGAATGCAAAAAATGCAGCTATGGAAGCTGGGAAAAGCAAGAATGGATTCTCAACACCTTGGCTTTGGCCCAGTTAAAGCCATTTCAGACTTCTGACCTCCAGAACTATAAGAGAATGAATGTGTATCTCTTTAAGCTACCAAGTTTGTGGTTACTTGCTACAGCATCCACAAAGAATTAGCATACCTCACTCCCTCACCACTCCCAGGGGCTGTGTACCCTTCCTCTGTGCACCCATTACATCTACTGCATTCTTCTTTCTACTGCACTGTACTAATAGTATTAATACATTTCTAATTTCCCCATAAGGTCCTGTGGTCCTGGAAGACAGGGACCATGTCTTTCTATCTCTGGCATCTAGCCTAGTGCTTGGGACATAGAGTCACCTTATAAATATTTATTGAGTTGAATTTCTCCCAGTGTGAAAAGCAGAGCAAGGGAAATGTAGGGGGCAGGGGGGCGGGGACAGGCAAAAGAGGAGGAGGGACTCTACTCTCAGTTCAAGAGGTTACTCTTTCTATGATCTCAGTTTTCATTGTTTTAGGATGAGAGAACCCCACACAGTAGAACGGGCTGCTCGGAAAACGGGACACTCAGATTAAAATCAACCTGCCAGACCTCTCCAATGGAAAGAGAGACTGTCCCAGAATAAGACAATTATTTAAGTGCATTTAAAAGATGGATATGCATTGTTGGTAGAACCTTCTTTAGAGAGTGATATTCTCAGGACAGTACTGGAATATCACTGATAAAGTCCATGTCAACTGCAATTTTTCAGAAATGACAGGCACAGGCTGAAATTTTTGTGTAGATAGTAGTAAGGAGTCTGATACCAGGCAGTACCACCCCACACAGATTCAGGAACATGCACACAAGCATCAGTAGAACCTGGAAAAAACAGGCAAAGGATTTCAGTCTGGAGGAAAAGCTGTTCTCTTAGCCATTCTTACTAAGGGTTTCAGGTGGTTCCCTAGGAGAAGGAACTGGGAATTTATGTCATCGTCCCATAGCCTACTAGATATAGTTAGATATGTGGACTTCTGCTTGTTTCTTGTGTAGTAAAAATTACACCAATTGTTAGTACATAATTTAATATAAGAATCAGTTATGGCCAACTTATCTTCTGTTGCCTTTATAAATTCTAGAGTTAAAGAACAACTGAGATATTATTGAAACCTACCGGGCCTGCATGATCCCATCTACTGGTTGCCATTAGGAATCTGGTGACCACAATGAGTAAATCATGTGAAGAAAAACTCCTTTTCCAGAGCTTCTTTAACCAGGCTCATCTCTGCTTGGTGGACCACGTTGTGCCAGAGTAGAGCTCAGTAGAGCTAGATAGTTCTCATGTGTGATATGACTCACCGTTAAAAGACAAATGTAGAAATGGTGGGAAAATTCTGACCCTCACAAAATTACCCAGACTAAGAAAACTCCCATCTTACAAAAATTAAAGAAAAGGGCAACACTACTAAGCCAAATTCTGATCACCATGCCAGAGTGAGAAACAGTACAGCAAATTTGGTGTCCATAAGAACTCGTGTTGGCTCTTCCTCTTCCCCTGGAGGCTGTCTCTTAACATGGCACAGCCTCTCTTGCCTTCTGCCACTTCTCTAGGTAACCCACTCCAAGAAGTTCACTCCCATTAATTGGGTTAAGACCATAAATTCCATTGCAGAAACAGAATTGACAACAATGCCCACTGCCACGCAGATATTAAACAAAAACAAAAACAGTTATTCAAATAGATGTGGAAAACAGGAAGAGAATTGTGCTAATCGTTTCATTAGAGTCCATGTTTCCAAACAGAAAGCCTGTACTTCAGACTTGGTAAGCTCTCCAAGGTGCCTAATATGCTGTAGACACTCAACAGGAATTAAATTAACATATTAAAACTCTGAGGGGAAATGCATTTTTTAGACCTAAGAGAACACAGCTGTGTTTGGGGTCTGTTGACTGTCTCGAGTGATTTGAAAAGTGCTTTGTTTTAGTAACACATCAGCAAGTTCTCTTCCCTTTCATTTTTAAACCCACGTGTACTTAAGAAAGAATGTAATCCATATGTTCCTGACTCATTTGTGCTTGACTTGTCCCAGTGTTGCTTTGTAAAAGCAATTTGAATGCCAAAAACCTTACAAGTTTTCTAATATGAAATTTACTCCAAAATTCCAAGTCCGTTTGTTTGTTTGTTTTTAAGGAAACATGTGGACTTGAACCCATCATTGTATTAGTATTTGGTCACAACGTGGGATGATGAGTGGCAAAATGGTGACATAAGTAAAACTGCTAAAAGTTGGATCTTGATATTCCTATTATATGACTTTTCCAAAAGACATTGATCCTGAAATTAGACCACTGAAGAAATGATTAAACTCTTGAGAGCTGTCTCCCTGATCCAGTTAAATTAGGTCATGCTGCTCTCATAGCAGACAATTTCTGCCACAGGGTCTGTGGCACAGAGTAAGTCAAGAAGCAAGCACACAAAGACAGAATGAACCAGAAAATCAATGTATATATTTAGTGCATCATTTTCTTCTGTAATCTGTTATAATCCATGGATTTTTGGCTCTGAGAAATTTATTATGCTTTACTATGTTCTAATGGATTAAATCAACAGAGGGATAGTTACTTTTCTCTTCAGGGAATGGGTAGTAAAAATGGTCCACGTTAATTGTTTTCAGTGTATAGAATAGAATTCATATAAGAAAATGTTGAGAATATATTTAATGTTAGTTTAACTTAATTAAGGGCACAAGATATATTACACAATTTACAATCCATGCAATTGAAAGAATGATGCTAATTTCAAGAAGCTAAAATTATAAAAGTACTAAAGACATGCTCACTTGAGACTACTAAATTTAATTTCTGCAAAATGAGTTAGTTATTTACAGGACAAAAAGTTATATTTTAAAAATTTCTATTGCTAGAAAGATCATAGGGAACAAGAGAATGGAGCTCTAGAATAAAAACCTTGGCAAGCTGAACTGAAGCAGTTCAATATTTCTCACTAATTTGTCATCATTATTGTCATCCTCACCATGAACATATTACATTACAAAGCCAGTTCTTAAGCAAGTCAATGTATACTTTTTAGCAATGTGATATGCTAATAACATGACTTAAGAAGTGGCATACTCACATCTAAGTATAAACATGGTTAAATAAGGAAACTATGAGTGAAATATATCACATATACTTTGTCTCATGTCTTTATCCAGGAGAACACAGGTAGATCCATCAATAGAAATGGAAGCCCTGAAAGATGAAGATGGAAGTCAGAAAGCCATGTTTTACAAAAATTGAAATGATCAGTCCTTGATAAATAACACCCCAGGGTACTAAAAGAATTTACTGGTCTGTTGCCAAACATGTAGTGATGATGTATGAGTGATCAGAAGGGTTCACAGAGTATACAATGAAGACCAAATACAGTAAGTTTTTAAGAGGAGAGAGATTCCAGAAATCCTGGAAAACCATATACCTGTTTGTAAACAGTCAGTTAGTAAAACCAAGAAAAGGAAGAAATGTGGTGCAGTTACTGTGAAAAATAGTATGGAGGTTCCTCAAAAAATTAAAAATAGAATTACCATATGATCCAGCAATTCCACCTCTGGGTATTTATCCAAAGGGAATGAAAACACTAACTCAAAAAGATATGTGCACCCCCATGTTCATTGCAGCATTATTTACAATAGCTAAGACATAGAAACATCCTAAGTACCTGTCATAGATGAATGGATAAAGAAAATGTGGTATACATATATATGCAATGAAATACTATTCAGCCACTGCAAAGAATAAAATCTTCCCATTTGCAACATGGATGGACCTTGAGGGCTTTACACTAAATGAAATAAGTCAGACAGTAAAAGACAAATATTGTATGATTTCACTCAGCTGTGGAATCTAAAAAGAAAATAATAATAATAACAAAAAATCCCAAGCTTATAAATACTAAGAACAGATTGATGATTGCCAGGGGTGGGGTTGAGGGTGGGGAAAGTGGGTGAAGGGGTTCAAAAGGTACAAACTTCCCATTATAAAATTAGTCCTAGAAGTGTAATGTACAGCATGGTGACTATAGTTAATACTATATTGTATATTTGACAGTTGAATTGTAACTATGTGTGGTGTTGGGTGTTAACTAGACTAATTGTGGAGATGTTTTGCAATATGTATATATGAGGTCTGTCCAGAAAGCATCCAACCACATAATGTGAAAAACAGAGACATATATTTAAGATAATACAACATGCCAGGCACGCGGTACATAGGACAATGACACCTCGGTCCCTTTCAAAGTAGACACCTTGGGATCCCACACAGTTCCAATTGCCATCAGCTGCCCCATCGTATTTTCCTGAATCTCATCAATAGTATGAAATCTCTTCCCTTTCAAAGATGATTTTAATTTTGGTAAAAGTGACAAGTTGAAGGACACAAAATCTAGGCTTCAGGGGGACTGAGTCACATCAGTGACTTGACACTTCGCCAAAAAACTGCCCAAGATGTGATACATGAGCAGGCACATTGATGAAACTGTCAATCACCAGTTGCCCATAGCTGCAGTCTTCTGAATCATCCAAATAGTTTCTGCAGAAGAATGTTCAATCTTAATGCAAAATTTGATGCAGATTCATTGCTCAACTCACTCAGTCTTTTGAATGTGATGGCCACACGGTACACATGCTCACTCAATGGTGTCTACTGCCCCACTGGCTAGTACAGTGAAGTCATTGCTGTTCACACACACACATTCCAGTCCACTCTCCTTGGCCACCAGGTTACATCAATGTCGTGCAAACCTTTCTTGTTATATTAACAATGGCTGGGCTTTTTGCAGACACAACTCGTATATCAAATATGGTACACCTGAAATTATGTGATACATAATTCATGCACCACATAATCGTATGGTGCACCACACAATTGGTATACCTGGAATTAATATAATGTTGTATGTCAATCACATCTCAATTTTTAAAGAAGAGGAAGGAGTAAGCTCAAAGTTGTAGACAGCACAGATGGGAAAAAATTATCATCTTATTTTATTTATCTATTTTTGCCATATGACAGAATTTTGTGGTTTTATTAACATAAATACAATGTGCACACAAAATGTCCATTCGTTTTCTTCACTGCTCAGCCTGGCATTGGGATTGGTGACCGTGATGGCCAGCTGGGCTTCTCTGTTCATGATGGCTTTGCGGTTCTCTGAGGAGACACGACGAACAGTCTTCAGCACAGTGAGATCTGTTGCACATCAGCAGCACTCCTTGATGCTGTGGACCAGGAACTTCCAAGAGCCACTGGGCAGCATGTGCTATGTGTTCTTGTTGCTCCCAAAACCAAAGATGAGCATCACGATCTGGGCCTTGAATCTTCTGCACATACTATTTTTGATGCCTCTGGGTTTCCACCAGTTATACTTAATTTTGACATATCAGTCTGACTGCTGCTGGATGAACTTCTTGGTCCTCTTTTTGAACATCTTAAGTTTCACAAGGGATCTGAGGGAAGCCATGACGCCAAGTGGGAGATGGCCGCCACCTCCATAGGGAGAGCCGAGGAAGACATCACCTCATTTCCTGACAGAATCATGATCCCCCAAAAGTGTGAACTAACAATGAAGATGAATAGAGATGAATGTAAAGTGTTTCATATAATTTTGAAAACAATTGCAAAAGTGAGAGAAATGGACAGGATCCCTTCCCAGGGTAAACATCAGTAGGAGTCCACCGTGAGAAGAGGCGTGCAGAGCATGGGACTATTGACCTGCCATTCGGCACTCAGCACATGTCTTGGTTACTACTTCCCACTGGAGAGGCCTTACTTTAAGAGCACTGACAAACTTGTAGTCATCCAGAGGAGACACAAAACAGTATGAGGGAAATCTGCAAGGATCTGAAGGTTTCACATGGAAAAGGGATTGAATTTACTACAGAAGTCCAGAATGCAGGCAGAAAACAACAGCCTAAAGGTGTGATAAAAGCCAACAATATTTCTTGAGAGCTTACTGTATACCAGACACCATGTTAATTTTATTTACCATTTCATTAAATACTCTAAAAATTGATAAAGTGTCTATTTTTATAGCCCCCATTTGACAGATGAGAAAAATGAGGAATGGAGAGGTTAAACAGCTTACTCATCATCACAAGTAGTGAATGACAGAACCATAGTGTGAAGGGAGAAACTGAGCCCAAAGCCCACCTTCCCATGAGGAAGGATTATGATAGCTCAATCACAATCCTTTTACTGTGAATGATTAGTCATCACAGGGAGTACTCGACAGAGCTGCCTGGCAGCCCTGAAAACCAGGGTGACCTGGAGGTATTTCTTTCCTCCACAGGGCATTGATGTATATTATCTCCAGGCCTGTGTTTCCAACTCTGAGAATTACACATTTGAAAGTCTGAAAGACACTGATTGTTGGAATTATAGACTATTTTTATTTATACTTTTCTGTGCTTGGTAAATTTTCTTACAGTGAACATGTATTATTGATAGAATCAGAAAGAAACACTTGAACTCTTTCCTACTGAGGAAAGAAAAAGGATCTATGAATTTGTAAACAAAAATGTGAACAAATGATTTCTATGGGCTCTACCTCTTCAGGAAATTTAGAACAAAGTTTCCCAGAATATGATTTTTTTTCCTAAAAAATCATACAGATCTTATATAATTTTCCCTTTACTCTGAATAAAAAGAAGTCATTTATTGAAGAAGCAGGACTCATGGGGTATCATATGAAAATAGTTTTATTCTTCTCCATTCCCTCCCCCACCCCACCTGCTCACACCCATTCTGGGGATCATTCATGGGTTCTTCAGGCCCCTCAGCATTCCACTGGGCATTTCTCAATACTGGTTCTTTTATATTCATGGAAAACTACCTCCTCGGTCTGTGATTCTGGGAGAACAGTTCCAGTCTCTTTCTGCTGAGATCCCCACATAGTCCCGCGGGCGTTAAGACAGTCCCAGCAAGGCCCCAGGTGGTCCACATCTGGCCCTTAGGAAACGCTCCCCTTTATTCCACCACTAGAGGGCGCACAGTGACTCCCCAAACACCACTCCTGCCTTGTCTCCCGCTCCACCTCCCAACACACACCCACCCCACCCTCCTGCCTGCCGGCAGTTTCAACCTCGGAATTGTTAGTAAATTACCATTTTTGAAGTACATATCAGACACCATCTGCGTGGGACAATTATCAAGCTTCCCACTGGCAAAGGGCCATTCACAGAACATCAATCACATCCTCCTGAGACATCTTTAATCTTCAACTGCAACTACCGTATTTTGCCAAGTATAATGTGCACTTTTTTGCCCAAATTTTTGAGGGAACAATAAGGATGAACATTATACATGGGTATAATGATTACATACATGAATATAAAAAAACTGGTTCTAAGTAATCTGCTTTGTGAGTTCTGGCTGGATGGCCTAGCACCCACCTCACTCTGGGAAGTGGAAGGGGTTAGCACCTTTCATCTACAGATCTCTGTAGAGACAAAGACTGAACATGAACTGTTATCTGAAGACTCACATACATGGAATCTTAACAGTATTTTGTCATTACATTTATGGAAAAAAGGAAAGGAAGGAAGGAGGGAAAGATGGGAAATGGAAAGCATTTTACATTTTCTTGAGCATCTATATGCACCTGTGGTTATGTCAAGTCCTTTGAGATACACATATTCTGGTGTTACTATCCTAGAACTTACAAGTGGGTTTACAATAGAAGTTCATGAAGGTGACAAAACTTGCACAGATACACAGGTCAGAAGTGATGGGGTCCCAGGTCCAGCCAACTCTAAATGCACTGCTTTTTTTTTTTTAACCTATACGTACTTTCATGAGTATATCCTGATCGATTACTGCTGTATGTGGTAAATGAATAGCCCGTATTTTTAAAATAAATAAAAGACCAGAATATTATTTGAATTTTTTAAACCGGGGGAAGGGAGACTCTTTCTAAAAAGGAAAAGCTAGATGAACCATTGCTCACTTTTATCCTGCTGCTGGAGGCCCCTGCCTTGGTTGTCTGTTTGAGGTGGCGTTCCTCCAAGACCATCTGCAATGGAGGCACCTAGAACTTGTTACAGATGGAGATTCCCAAACTGAACTTTGTATTAGCTTTCTGCTGCTATCGTAACAAAGTGCTACACGCTTAATGGCTTAAAACAAATTTTTTATTTTATTGTTTGATAGAGGTCTCCAGTCTAAAATGAGTAAGGTAGGGTGCACGCCTTCTGGATGGTCTAGGGCAGGATCTGTTTTCTCACCTTTTCCAGCTTCGAGAAGCTGCTGGCATTTACTGGTTCGTGGCTGCCTCGCTCAGACCTTGGCTCCTGTCCTCACGTCTCTGATTCTAAAACTCCCGCATCTGTCTTTCACTTATAAGGATGCTTGTGAGTGTTTTGGGCCCATCCAGGCAGTTCAGGATAATCTTCTCTTCTCAAGAGCTTCAACTTAATCACACCTGCAAAGTCTTTTTGCCACGTTAGGAACATGTTTTGGGGGTGGTAGAATGAGAACATCTCTGAGAGGACATTAGTTTGCCTACCATGAAGCCCTAAGAATTCCTGTTGAGAAGTTTGATGTGGGGCCCGGGAAACTTCTACTTCACAAGCTTCCTCATCATTGTTACACCGAAGTTTGGGACCATTGCCATGAATGAATGCATGCCCTCTTTTTAAGGGCTGGCATCCTAGGAGATCTAATATCTTCCTCAATAATCTATTTTACATCTAAGTGTGTTTCATCAGATTGACAATGAAAGGAATTTAAAGTATGCCCTTTGCCCTAACCCAGTGTTCTAATGTCAGCTTATTTGGCAGTAGTTTTTAAACCTCTCCTTATTTTGTTTCCAACACCCTAAGCAGTCCACCTTTTTTTTTCTTACTTGACCTACCGATATTTATTTTATTTTCTCCTTACCAATATTTTTTATAATATGGGATATCCAAACAGCCAGCTCTAAGCACTGAATACAGGATTCCTTTACTAAGATTTCACAACAGACTTTAATTATTTACAATATTGTGGTTAACAGTATCAACTTTATAGTCAAATAACCTTGGTTCTGATGCCAGAAATGCCACTTACTAGCCATCTAACCCTGGGTAAATCACCTAACCTTGCTGTGTCTAAATTTTCTCACTTGTAAAATGAGATGCTAGTAGTCCCTGTCTCTTAAGAGTGCTGTGAGGATTAAATTGTTATTTTATGGGCAGTGCTTAGGCTCACATCTACTATATGGTAGGGACTCAATAAATGTTAGCTGTTGATATTCTTCTTGAATGATAATGTTATTCACCATATTTGTATCTGGTTGTATATTACTGCTGTGCTTTAGGGGTTAGTATACACTCCCAATTTTTGTCTTCATCAATAGTCAAGGATGGAGAATAAATAGCACAGGTAGCCGGTGATTATAGCTGGGGCTATTTTGTTTTCTCTATAGATTTTATTTGCATTGCAAGGCACATGCTCAGCAGGAATGAATGAAGTGGCCCTAGACTTGGGAGAACAGGGTGTAGTCCTGTAGGGAAGAACCGTTTTGCTGAAAGGAGGAGGGGGATGGGTAAGACAGTGGCCACTCTCAGTTGAAGGTCAGAAGTCAGAGTTACTTACATCCTGTCAGAGGGGAGGGCAAGAGGGACCCTCAAGGACAGGGTTGTACCTGTCAGTGTCCTGGCAGGAAAGAGATGGCACATTCAAGCTGGGATAATTTTAGAAGCATTTAATAAAGAGATGTGGAAGAAGAAAATTTCCTCTACTTTTCTAGGTTCTTCTCTCTGATCTCATGTTTAGATCAACAAGAGGAAATAACCCAATTTCATTCCATGAGTACATGCAAGAGCCCCACCTACAGGAGAGATTCTGAGATGGAGGGAAATGAGGTATACATGACTTTCTGAGCTAAGAGTGAGGTAAGGTGCCTGGAGGCTGCTGAGGGGAAGAAGGGCATTGCAGCATGGTTAAGAAGAGCAGATGTTCAGTAATTAGAAGTTTGTCCTGTCCTATACTAGCTCATAAAAATGTTATTTCTGGTGATAATTCTTATTATGGGCAAGATCCCACATTTAAATTCTTTAAAGGAAAAGTAAATGTTCTTCCTGAGCCTGTAGGGTATCAACTGCCAAAACAATTACATGCCAAAGTAGCACATCTTGGGGAAGGCAGTTCCGAACCACTTCAGGGACAAAAGAGGCAAAGGATGGGCTGTCCATGGACCAGTGACAGCAGGGGTGCCATTACTGTCATTTGGCATCTTGGACATGGGGAGGGAGCCAACAGAGCTGGCCATGTGCAAGGAGTCAGGGAGAGAATGGGGTGTGGTCTGCTCTGGGCCACTTCAAGGGAAGAAGTGGGGTAAGAACATTCTCCTCCATCTGTTCTCCTGCTGGGGTTCTTTGTTGGCAAAACCTAGCTGGAAGCCAGTGGCATGCTGCCCACAGGTCAGCCCCTTGGAGCTCAAAGTAGGGCTGAGAAGGGTCAAGGTCAGTTCTGGAGGGGCATACAAAAGATCTCCAGGACAAGGAGCATTCTCACTCCTTGAGAAAGGTGTTGCTGCCACAGAGAGATGGAAGAGGAGTGCCAATCCATGGGATCAGGTGGGAATGGGGGCACTAGCCAGGTGGCACATTCCAGGTGGCCCATTGAATGGATTAGCACACAGAGAAGTGCAGAACCCTCCCAATAAACCCCAGTGGGACAATTGGCAGGACTTGTGTGAGCTTGCTGTGCTGCAGGGAGGGTGCCATGTGGGTGGTGCCTTCCCTGGCGCACAGGGCATGTCCTCAGGAGCACTGAGCTCTGTCACGGATCCACAGACTGTATTTCATCATATTACAAAAAGAACTTTGCTGACAAGCAAGAGTGCTTACAAGTGAGAAGCTCTGCAATGCTCCATGGAGGGTGTTTCGTGAGTGTCCAAGCAGAAGCTGGGGCCTGGGCCTGGGTCCTTGGTACAACAGACACACCTGGGACAAGAGCTACCCTGCTTTAGTACATTATACGCAGATGTCTAAAATGCCTTGAGGAAAGAAACATTATTCTTAGGAGCTTAAAGATTCTAAATATGCAGACAGAAAACAAAAATAGCAAGGAAAAAGGAGTGCAGGTGAGGGGAGGGGGGTTGTGGGTAACATGGATGAAGAGGGTTAAAAAGTACAAACTGCCAGCTGTAAAATAAGTAAGTCCTGGGAGCATAATGTACAGCATGATGACTGTGGTTAAAAATACTGTGTTGCAGATTTAAAAGTTGCTAAGAGAATGGATCTTAAGTTCTCATCATGCGAAAAAAAATCCGTATGGTGACCAATGTTAATGAGACTTACTGCAGTGGTCACTTTGCACTACATACAAAATATTGAATCATTCTGTTGTACACCTGAAACTAATACAATGTTATCTGTCAGTTACATCTAAATTTTAAAAACATAGCAAGAAAGAAAATGGAAGGAGCAAGGCCCTGGCCAGGTAGCTCAGTGGGTTGGAGTGTTGTCCTGATAGGCCCAGGTTGTGGGTTTGATCACCAGTCAGGGCACGTACAAGAAGCAACCAATGAATGCATGAATAAATGGAACAACAAATCGATAATCAATGTTTCTCTCACTCTCTCTCTTGCCCACCCCTTTCCTCCTCTCTCTAAGATTAATTAAAAATTTATTTTAAAGAATGGAGCAATTTGGCAACCTAGGTGGTACACACAATTGTTAGCACCGCAAACCTGTAGAACAGTAATGTCAAGAAGTAAAAGAATACTCAATGCCAGGAAACACTTTCAACTTCATATCCTGCCTCTTCTACCTCCCATCCGGCGACCAGAGTAGCATTTAGAAACTATAAATCTGAACGTGTCACCCGTCTGCTTTGAACCTCTCAGTCTGTCACTTCCCTGGAGATTTGAATAAACCCAAACTCCTTGCTCTACCTAAAGTTCCTGCAGGATCTCTCCCACTCTTGCTTCTCCCTGCATACCTCCTGCATACTCGTTGTTGCTCACTCTCTTACACCAGAATCGAGCACCCCTTTCCCAAAAGTGCCTGTTCTTGAGAGCTCCTGTGGTTCTCCTGCCTGGGCTGCTGTTCCATGTCCTTCACTAGCCCCATAGGACTGGAGCCTTTCCTGGCCACTCTATCTAAAGTAGGTTGACCTCTATCTCTGCACTCCATTCGCTTCCTTTATGGGGCTTAAATCAATTTGTAGACTTATTGTTGTAGTTTTGCTTGTTTATTTGCTTATTGTCTGCCTTTCTCAAAGAATATAAACTCTGAGAAGTGGGGGTTGAGTTCTGTTTTGTTTTTCTTTGAATCTCTGGTCCCTGTACTGGCATGGGTAGGTGAGTGGATGGATGGATGGATGGACAGGCACACGGATGGCCAAGCTTTCCAAAATTTAGTCCTTGTTTTCTATGCTTTTACTAGGAAACTGTGTTATACATACAATTTTGGGGGGGGGGGGTTTCCTCTGCTATACACTGCTAAAATTTCTTGGCACTTCACAGCTGGAGAGAACCAAAAAAACAGTCAGAGACAAACCAGCAAGTGACTGGACACAGAGAAGAGGTTACATTTATTTGTTCCTGAATAATGATTCCAGAAATAACAGTTCTTACTTATTTTAAAAATTTAAGATTTGCTCCACAAAACCTAAAAAGATCAAAAGCCTAATTTCATCGCATGAGAGATTACAAACAACTGTGTGTCCTCGATGCATACAAATAACAAAAGAATTTGAGACTTACAGAAATTCTGCCTAGTGCTTTTATATAAACAGAATTTTCCTCCTTTGAAAAGAAAAAGGAAAAAAATTCCAGGCAAATCTGGAAAATCTGTTTTTGTCTAAAACCTCTTAGAGCACTTTCTCAAGGATTTATGGTGTCTGAGAAATTTTATACCTTGAGACACTGAAAGCCAAGATGGACAAAAATTCGAAGGAGTAGTTGGAAAGAATTCTACCTCCATATACCATTCATCTCCGAATTTGTTCTTTAATCTGGATCTAGGAAAATATGTAAGGGAGAGAAGCCTTTTTTTTTTTAACCTGACTATAGCATTAATAGCAGGGCGTTCTTAAAGAGGGGAAAAAGGCTGATGGCAAAGCCAAGGAGCTGGTCAGGGAATGGGAATGAGCAACACACTTCGACAGCAGCAAAACCCAAGGTGGCCTGGCAGGGAGAGTGTGCACAGTGGATGAGATTATCCTGGGTTTGGGTCCTTAAGCATCTGAGTTCAAGCCCAGGCACAGCCACTTACCTATTAGAAAGGCTTATTCCTTAGTTTCTCTGAGTCTCAGTTTTGTGATGTGTAAAACTGGAAGGATAATGAGACATACTTTTAATACTGCTATTATGACGATTAAGTAAACAACCAGCATGCATAAAATCCTTAGGACAGTGTCCCAGTCAGGCACCCCTTAGCACTCACTCAGTAGGTGCTCAGTAGACATTTGCTGCAAGTGTTTGTCAACTCTGTGTAGAAGCAAAATAACAAGAGACACGTTTATAAGTTACACATTTCCTAGTAATTACATTAAAATTAAACAGATGAAATCAATTTTAATAATATATTTCGTTTAATTCAATATATCAAAATATCATCACTTTAATATATAATCAACATAGATAATTAGCAAGGTATTTTACATTCCTTTTTGTATGCTAAGTCTTTGAAATCCAGTATTTTCCACTTACAGCCCAGCTCAGTCCAGACTGGCCACAATTCAAAGGCATAATAGCCAGCTGTGGCTAGTGGCTATTGCACTGGACAGTGCAGGGCTGACTTCTGTCCTTGAACCCCATGCAATGACCTCTCACTGCACAAATCTCCTTTTTGACAGTGACAAATTCCAGATTCCAGCTGGAAAATCTCCTCACACCCTGCTGCTAATCCCCGTTTTAACAGGAAAGCAGCAGACGAAACACTGTTGAAAGTAAGGGTGAAGTAATTTTCTTCAGTTTGACTCATCCTTCCCAAGCCCCACACCCCGCTCCATGGAAACTTTCCTGTCCATGCTGTTTTCTGAAATCTGCTAGTTAGAGGATTTTGTTACCACTGAATGCATTAGAGTGCTCTGTTTGTTTACTTGGGAATCTTTCTAGAACTCAGAGACTGAATTATACTGCCAGGTACCAAGATAAAAGGCCTCCACACTTCCTTCTTCCAGTTTACTATGGTCTCATCTGACAGATGATTCAAAAAGGGAAGGAGTAGGCAGAGCTCGATTCACTCTTTCTTTCCCATAAATTTTGTGGAAACCAGCAGATGGCAGACTAATACTTTGTACAATAAGTTTCAGCCACTGGACTCCAGGAAGAGTAGCTGAAAATAGCAGTTCCGAATGTATGCTTTTTGCTGGGAGTTTATGAGATAATTACAGGATTGTGGTAATGCTATCACAGTTAAGGCAGAGGTAGATATTCCAGTATAAATAAAAGTCTTCTCTGTCTTCAGTTACTTAAGATCTTTTTTTTTTAAATCTCTTTAGTTGAAATGTATTTGACATATAACATTGAGTAAATTTAAGGTATACATTTTAATTTGATACATTTATGTATTACAATATGATTGCCATTGTAGCAAAAATTAGCACCTCTATCATGTTACATAATTACACCTTTAAAAAAAATCCTCACCCCAGGACATTTTATCTTTGTTTTCAGAGAGAAAGGAAGGGGAGAGAGACAGACAGACAGACAGACAGACAGAAACATTGATGTGAGAGAGAAACACTGATTGGTTGCATCTTGTAGGCTTCCCTACTAGGGATCAAACCTGCAACCTGGCATGTACCCTGGCCAGGAACTGAACCTGAAAACTTTCAGGGTACAGGATGATGCTCCAACCAACTGAGCCACACCGACCAGGGCTATATTTTGTTTTTTGCAGTCGGAATGATTAAGTTCTAGTCTCGTAGTAAGTCGGATGATCATTATCCAATGTTGTCTTTTTCACTATACTGTGCATTAGATCGCTGGGCTTATTTATTACTCATTGTAAGTTGGTGCTTTCAAACACCATCTGACCTGTCTCCCCACACTCCTGTCCTGTAGTAACCACCACTTTACTCTGTTTGTATGAGTTTGTTTGTTCATTTGTTTTTTTGTAATAGATTCAGCATGTAAGTGATATTGCATAGTACTTCGTTTTTCTCTGACTTCTCTCACTTAGCATATATGCCTAAGGTCCATTTATTTTTCAAAAAAATGGCAGGATGTCCTCCTTTCTTGCAGCTAAGTAATATTTCATTGTATATATATGTGTGTGTGTGTATGATATATATGTGTATCACATCTTCTTTATCCATTCATCTACTATTGGGCACTTATGTTGTTTCTATATCTTGGCTATTGTGAATAATGCTTCAGTGAACATGGGAGAGCAGATAAGTCTTTGCAATTCTGTTTTTATTTTCTTTGAGGACATACCAGAAGTAGAATTGCTGGATCACATGGTAATTCTATTTTTAATTTTTTTGAGGACCTTCCATATTGTTTTCTCTAGTGGTTGAACTGATTATATTCTCACCAACTGTGTACAAGGGGTGTGAACTGCTTTTTGGCTTATTTTTCACATTTACTTTTTCAGCTTAAAAGACTATTCACGTAATTTGAATCATAGAATTCAGACTTGCCTGGAATAATGTGTATTTCCAGTTAGTAATACATACTCATTTGTTTCTCCCCTTTCTTACACATCATTAGCTCTATAAAAAAACTTAACTTGTATATAGAGTGTTACTGAAGAACAACTTGTTTTGCTAAATCTGAAACTTAGTTGAGTAACATTCACATTAGGCAAGGTTTTGAATTCCATGCATTTTCCATAATTAATTAACTTTGTGGAAAGTGTGGCTTCTCAGAAAGATGCATGAGAATTAAAACTGCCAAATATCAAAGATTAAATATTTGATTACATAGTTACATAAAACCCTTGAAATAATCACTTTTGTGGGTTACATTTTCCTCCCAGAAAAAAGCACTGACTAATGTCTTTCTTTTTCGTTCAAAGATTTCACCTATTTATTTTTAGAGAGGGGGGAAGGAAGGAAGAAGGAGAGGGACAGAAACATTAATGTGTGAGAAAAACATTGATCCGTTGCCTCTCCCACAGCCCCACCTGGAACCAGGCCTGCACCCTAGGCATGTGTCCTGACTTGGAATCGAACCGGCAACCTTTCAGTTTGCGGGAGGACACTCAACCCACTGAGCACACTAGTCAGGAAGGCTGGGTAAGATCCAACTTGAATCTGGCCAGAACTGTGCAGAACACCAGGTCGTGGATTCTGTCAGGGAAACACGCAGAACAGAGGGAAACAAAGAGCAGGACACGCACACACGCTAAGCTAAGTGCATTGTCAGAGCTGAGAATCACTCCCTGCGCCCAGGCCTCCGACTCTGAAGGCTCTCAGGCGGGGCAGTCCTCGGGAGCGCGCACCTGCAGACAGCAGACAGACAGCAGACATTGGCCACTGGTAAGCAGGAGCCGGTTCCCAACCATTCCACAAGCTGGCCAAGACCAGTTCACTTCTCTCAGGATTCTCTCGGGGCCTGGGAGGGGCAAGGAGCTAGGAAAGAGCAAAGCAGAGGAAAGAAATCGTGCAGATTGGGTAACGGGATACATATGGGGAAACAAACAGAAGAAGAGGCTGCGGAAAAGGTTAGGGACCAAGTGTGAACACATTTAACGCCAGACTAAAGAGTCTGAGCAGAATTCCACGAGTAACGGGAGGACAGAAAACCATTGAATAGGGAAGGGATATAGAAACAACATCAAAAGGATGTTATTCTATCAAATATAGAATTAATCAAAATTATATTATAATCAAAATATATTTTGCAAGGATACAATAAAAAGGATTAATCTGGCATTTAGGAATCAGATAAGAATCAATATGTCAATGGGAGGAAATAGCAGCCAGAACCTGGATGGTGAAATGGAATGGAAGATTTAGATGTAGAAGAGATGTAGAAGTTATTTTTTTGTTGTTGAGGAGAAGGAAGTATGCTGCCATTTTATTTTCCATGTTTCAATGTTTTTAAAAATGGAACACAAAATGTATTCTGTATATATTTTTAAAGATTTTATTTATTTATTTATTTTTAGAGAGGGAAGGGAGGGAGAGAGAGAGAGAGAGAAAGAAACATCAATGTGCAGTTGCTGGGGGTCATGGTCTGCAACCCAGGCATGTACCCTGACTGGGAATTGAACCTGTGACACTTTGGTTCGCAGCCCGTGCTCAATCCACTGAGCTACGCTAGCCAGGGCTACAAAATGTATTATATATTAATTACATACTATATAGTATGTATTTTTCATTATAAATATTATTAGGAAATTTGGAAAATAAAAAAAAAGTAGAGGATAGAAAATAAACATGCTTTCAGTCTTTCCTGTACCCAGGATAATCACTATTGACATCTTGATATATTTTCTTTTAATCTTTTTTCTATACCTAAATATTTAGGTTGATTGTTTTACATAGTTACAATTATGTTATGTGTACAGATTTGTATCAATTTTTCATTCATTATCTTGTGAGAGGTGGCATAGTAGAGTGGTTAAAAGTACAAATTCCAAAATAGGCTGCCTGGGTTCAAGTTCCAAAATCTGCCATTTACTAGCTGTGTGACCTTAACCTCTGTGCCTCAGATTCCTTAGCTATAAAATGATAGTAACAGTAGTAACAAGCTCAGAGTTAAGAGGATTAAATGATCAGCATATGGCAATCCCTTAGCATCTGGTTATAAGTAGAATGTGCCAGGTACTTCACTAAGTTATTATAAACATGTGTGAGATATTTTGAGGAGTTTTCCTCAGAATGGAAAGTTGGGAAATTCATAAAGACTAGTGATGTTATTAACATTTGTAGGGAAGCAGGAAGTACCGTTTGGGAGATGGCAAGGAATATATGCGGTTTTAATGGTGTTGAGTTGGAGTGACAGGCAACAGAATGGTGAAAATATCTAGGAGGGCTTGGAGATACAATACAGAAGTTCAAAAGAGAAGTTATGACCACATATATGAGTTTGGAAAACATCTTTCTAGAGGTGACAGTTAATATCTTTAAAAAAATGAGATCAGTAAAGAAAAGAAAGAATGTGGAAGACAAAACTTTGCAGAATACTCACATTCCAAGAATGAAAGAGGGGCTTGAATCTCTCTCTGGATTGGCCTCCTCACCTCTACTCCAGCCTCTATCGTGCCCACAACGCTGACCCAGAAGACCTACAAGGTGTCCATCTCTGGCCTTTGTGCCTTCAGCAGCCTCCAGTACTCAAGTGGGCCCAGCACCCATATCAGTTCCTCAGCCTTTTCCCGGCTGTACAGTGGCTAACAGGTTGGCCTAGGCGCCAATATGAATCGCTTGGGATTTGGTGGGCTGAGAGTATAGGGAGCATCACAGCAATCCAAATGAACCAGAGCCTGCTCAGCCCCCTGCAGCTGGAGGTGGACCCCAACATCCAGGCTGTGCAACCCAGAGAAGGAACACATCAAGAGCCTCAACAAGTTTTCTTCCTTCATCCATTGAATGCAGAGTCTGGAGCAGCAGAATAAGATTCTGGAGACCAAGCAGAACTTCCTGCAGCAGCAGAAGATGACTCACAGTAACATGGACAGCATGTTCAAGAGCTACAGCAACAACCTTCCGTAGCAGCTGGACACACTGGCCCAGGAGGAACTGCAGGTGGAGTTTGGCATCATGCAGGAGCTGGTGCAGGACTTGAAGAATAAGTATGAGGACGAGATAAACAAGTGCACAGAGATGAAGAATTAATTTGCCCTCATCAAGAAGGATGTGGATAACACATGAATGAGGTAGAGCTGGAGTCCAGCCTGGAAGGGCTGACTGATGAGATTGACTCCTGAAGGCAACTGTACAAAGAGGAGTCCCAGATCTCTGGCAAGTCTGTAGTGCTGTCCATAAACAACAAGTGCTCCCTGGACCTGGATGGCATCATCGCCAAGGTCAAGGGCCAGTATGAGGAGATGGCCAGGCTGAGGCTGAGACCATGTAGCAGACCAAGTCTGAGGAGCTGCAGATATTGACTGGCCTGTGTCACACAAAGATGGAGATTTCTGAGATAAACCAGAACATCACTGACTCCAGACTGAGACTGAGGGTCTAGAAGTCTGGAGGGCTTCCCTGGAGGCCACCATTGCTGATGCTGAGCAGCGTGGAGAGCTGGCCCTCAAGGATACTCAGACCAACATGTTTGTGCTGGAAGCTGCTCTGAGAACCACCAAACAGGACATGGTCCTGCAGCTGCTTGAGTACCAGGAGCTCATGAACATCAAGCTGGCCCTGGATGTGGAGATTGCCACCCACCACAAGCTGCTGGAGACTGGGATGCAGAACATGAGTATCTGTACCGAGACCACCTGTGGCTACTCAGGTGGGCTCAGTCTGGTTCATGGAAACCTCAATGATGGCCTGGGCTTCCAGGCCAACATGGGCTCTGGCTTCTCCAGCCCCACCAGCACCAGCTCCTCTAAGATGGTGGTTGTTTAGAAGATTGAGACCCATGATAGGAAGCTGATGTCTGAGTCATCTGTTGTCCTGTCCAGGTGAGTGACTACTGTGGGTCTCCTGTCCTCTGAGCGTGAGGGAAAGGAGCTGTGCAGGGGAGCAGCAGGCACAGGAGACCTGCCTGAGGCTCAGCCCCAGTCCTCAGCCTACCCTTAGGGTGGGGGAGTTTACCACCGAGGACACAGCCTCTTACCCATGTCCCCTGCTAAAAGCCAAATCAAGTGGTCCCCCCCCCAAAATAAAGACTATTTTGGTTGTTAGGGGTGGCTCTAACAACCCTAAAGAGAAGGAAATGGAACTGGGAAAATTATAAGAAAAGGTGAAAATCTAGAAAAGAAAATAAGAAAGCTAGGAGAGCTAAAGTAATGTAAGATGTTGTTTTGTCATAGAAACCAAGTTTTCCTTGAAGTGGCTGAGCCCCATGATGGGGCAGCGTAACCAAGAGATGGTTCTCGGAGTGCTATCCATGCAGTTGGCAGGAGCCACTCCTTTAATATGACTGTCCTCTGCGGATAAATCCTAAAAAGGGAGGAACTAAGGGAGCAGTCTGCCTGGCTCTGTTTCCTCTAAGCTTCCCTTCTACTCACAGTCCCTAAATCCTATTCTCCTTCTCTGCCTCTGCTTCCCTGGAGCTCTGCTAAGCCTTCTGCTGACTAAGATTTTCCCCACTCAGTAGGAGAACTTTAAGAGCTGACCCCTTAAGACTTAGTTGGTTAAATGAAGTGTTAGAGGTGGGGTGAAATGAAGGCTTCATTCTTGCTGTACAGTCCTATTTTGCAGGTGATTATGCTTGTTTTTTAAGAATTGCTACCATTCTTGTGATAAGAACCCTAATCATTCAAGATTACAGACACCTTAGAACAAGGAGGGCAAAGGTCTGTGCACTGAGCAGAAGAAAAAGAAAGCATGTTCATCTCACACTATACCCTGTTCCTTATTCTAAAAAGGTAAAAGAATGGTGCATAATTGGAGATGTGAAAGGGTCTCAGAAGGTGCAAGAGAAAGGGACAGGTGCAGAGGTGAAGCTTGGAAAAGAGGAATGACAATTTTTGAACAAATGCAGAGAAGAAAATACATAGTAATTTTGAAGTGGAGAGGAGGAATGTGGAAGGACTTTGTGTAAGATGAGTTTGGTCGGGTGTATGGACAGATTTGTAGGGGTAACATGCATGGGCTCAGGACAGGCACTGTGGTTCAGATACCAGTTCAGCCATTTACCTGTGAGAACTTGAAGTTCCTTAATCCCTCTGTATCTCAATTTCTGCATCTGTATAAAATGTGATGTGACAATAATATTTACCAGATTGGCTTGTAATGAGGATTAAAAGCACAACTATGCCTATGTGTTAACGATTTTTATTCCAGATAATGAGACTAAGATGTGTCAGATAACATGGAGAGAATCTAGTGACAGAAGGAAAGAGGCAGAAGAAAATCCATCTAGCAGTTGTTGACCAAAATTCAGACAATCAGACGTTCAGCACAGGGGAGCCTCAGTGCCTGCTTAATTTTTCTCCATTCCCTTTATCACCTGTGGAGGTATTATACTAATCAGCCTTCCACCACTAAAAATATAAGTTATCAGAGAACAAGGACTTTGCCCTGTTTTTGCTCATGATTAAGACAATAATTTGATAAATAAATAACAAATTAAAAGTACATTAACTTGCAGGGAAGTTTGTTCAGAACTGTGCCTGAATTCCACAAGACACAAGATGGCTAGGGAGGGGCAGATAGAACAGGTTTGGTGGGACCGGAAGGGCTGAGTCAGGAGGAATCTGGACAGGAAAAGCAGGGTGGATGAAAGAAAGGAGGAAGCAAGGGGTAGGAGTTCAGGCTGCAGAGATGTGAGGAGCATTCTTGAATGTTCATGGGAGGATTTAATGGGACCCAGGCCAGGAAAATACATTCCCATTTGTTCTATTCCCATTTTGCATTTCTTCTGTTGTCAATTTCCAAAATGTAATTTTGGAAATTACATTTGTCTAAATTAAAATATATTAAATTGTTTATAATGGTCTCTTATATAATCTATTCTATGATGTTTCTTATTTTTTTTTCTTCTTTTCTTCTTTTATTTGTGTTTTGCTGGATGGAAATTTCAGGATTAGTCCATTTTGGTGGAAATTTTTCTTATTAAAGAAATCCCATTTGAATGTATTTGTTCATTTGAATTATGTTCTGTTTCTAATTTTTTCATTCATAAATCATCTTGCTTTCTTCCTTCTGATACCTTCAGGATTTTTTTTTCTTTTCTTCTTTTCTAAAGTCTGAGTTGAGTGTTTAATAATTTAAAAACAAAGTAAGTGTGTGTTTTCCTGACACTGGCCATTGTTTGTGGTCTCCATGGAGTGTGGAGGTTAGGGCAGGGAGGGGCAGAGGGCAGAGGGACTGGCAAGCCTCTGCTGATTTGCATCCCAGGTGCCTGAATTTTACAATGGTTCATAATGTCAACCCCGCAACTACAATGATTTTTCTTTGCAAATAGTGATTCTTTCCTCAATCACCTTGAAATTACTGCCTTTGCAATTTTAAAGACATCCTGGCTTTATTTTCTCAGCCTCATTGCTGTAACCTCACCCAAATGCTCTACCCAGTACTATACCCCAGGCTGGTGTGCAGTTTCCCATCGATGATTTACAGACAGAATAATCTAGAATAATAAAAAGCAGAGATCCTGGACCTAAATGATTCTGGGTTCATATCCCAGCTCAGCTACATCCTCCCTATATGACCTTTGTCAGATTTTTTGACCCAAGCCTCAGTCTCCTTGCCTATTAAATGGGAGTAATAACAGGGAGGCAGGATAATAAGAAGCTAGGGAAATTTCCTGGCAAGTGGAACAGGGGAGTTGAGACAAATAGTTAAACAGCTGAGCAATGTATAGCCAAATAATAAATTTCAAGATATTTTTTAAATTTTATTTATTTTTAGAGAGAGAGGAGAGAAGGAGAAAGAGAGGGAGAGAAACATTGATGTGTGAGAGAAATATTGATGGGTTGCCTCTCATGCAGCCCCAGCTGGGGACCTAGCCCACAACCCAGGCTTGTGCCCTGACTGGGAATCGAACCAGCAACCTTTCGGTTGGGAGGCCGATGTTCAATCCACTGAGCCACACCAGCCAGAGCTGCAAGATATATTTTTTAATTGAATTTATTGGGATGACATTGGTTCATAAAACCAATGGTTCATGTGTGCGATTCAACAAAAACATCTGCACACTGCATCGTGAGCCCATCGCCGAAAGCAAAGTATCTTTCTGTCCCTGTTTATCCTCCCTTTGCCCACCTCTGCCTGTCCACACCCACTTTCTCTCTGACTATTACCACACTCTTGTCTCTGTCTCCACGGCAGCTGGTTTTGGACAGCTGTCAGAAGGGAGGGGGGATTGGAAGTCTGGATGAAAGAAGGTGAGAGGATTAAACAATCAGAAGGTCTTGTCTTCCCCATCCAAGGACACTTAGGAGCAAATGGTTTGCACATTCCAGACCGTGCTGGGGCTGACCTCCCTCAGTCCCAGTCCTTCTTCTGAGACATTCTTTGAGGGTAAAACTGACCAGAGAATGATCCTGACCCGTCTATATGCTCCTTTTGATCAATCAGCATATTAAAGGACATACCTGGAAAGTTGATAAATTGTGTATTGAGATCCTTCTCTAAAATTTACCTTTAGAAAATAGGTAAAAACTCTTAAAACAAAGGTTTGGGCTCCCTCTTGGGCAACCCCATGCTTCTCCCTACCCTTGTTCTTTCTCAGGGTTGTGTCTTTGCTTTCCCCCTCCTAAGCTGTAAGGGTCCCGATGAGACCTGCAACCAGGGGAGCAGTGGACAGTGTCAGCTCCTAGGCTCACCCTCTGAATCTGTCTCCAAGGGCTGCCCTTTTGCCTCTGTAACTTGTTTCCTAAGTCCATGCAGCCCAGAGAAGGTGAATTCTTCTGCCTCTGTGACTTTTTTCTGAAGGGCCAAGGCAGCCTCATATTAGCTCAGCTCTTCCTCACGTTTCCAAAAGACCAAGGCAGCTCCTTCTAGGCTCACTCCTGTTGCTATGATCTTGCCTTTCCTACCATAAGCCCTTCCTTTGTTTCACTGTTCCCAGCTTTAATAAATGTACTCTTCAAATCACCTGGACTTGTGTTGTGAAATCTTTCCTGCATGAAGTCAAGAACCCACACACCGCAGACCATTCTGGGCCAGAACTGCCTTGGCCCCGGTCCCTCTCCGGGGACAACAGCACCCGTCTCAAAGAGCAATTGTGAGCATTAAAGGAAAGGGTGCATGTCAAAGACTTATCACTAAAGAAATATTAGCTACTCTAGTTTGTAATATTTGTCAAAGGGCCTCCATATACAAGCGTTTAAATGTCATTAGTTCACAATGAGGAAAATAAGACATGAAGATATTAAAGGCCATCTTTGCAGTTAACTGATTAATTACAAGAATTTGAGATTCTCTGTCATGTGCTCATTCTGTAGGGTAGGTTAGCTCTTAGAAAAAACTGACAGATAATGCTTTGGGATTTTTTGCTTATAGTGCACAAACACTTCTTATATTCTCTGATTATTTCTCAGGGTCCTTATTCTCCCACTGAAATCTCCAGATATGTTTAACATGTTATACCTTCTGGAAGGCATTTATATTTTCACAGTGAATTCTGAAAAAACAATGAGAAAGTCTTCAAGGGGAGGAGAATGAATCCCTGAAAGATATTTAAAGCCAGGAACAGTGATGAACAAGGGGCCTTCTCAGTGAATGAGCTTTCTTGCTACATCTTGTGGTAGAAGGAATCATTTCTCCCAAACATGTCCATATCCTAGTCCCTAGAAGCTGCCATCTCAATTGACATGGCAAAAGGGACTTGGCAGGTGTGATTAGATTTAGGATCTTGCGATGGGGAGATTAGCCTGGACTATCCAGGTGGTCCCAATGTAACCACAAGGGTCCTTATAAGAAGGGGATAGGAGGGCCGGAGTCAGAGGAGGAAAGGTGACAACAGAAGCAGAGGTGAGTGGAGAAGCAGGGAGGAAGACCTGAAGATGCTGTGCTGCTACGTCTGAAGATGAAAGAAGGAGCTACAAGCCAAGAGTGCAGGTGGCCTCCCAAAGCTGGAAAAGGCAAGGAAATAGAAGTAACTCTGCTAACCCCTTGATTTTAGGGCTTTTGACGTCTAGAACTACAGGATAATTTATGTTGTTTTAAGCTAGTAAATTTGTGGTAATTTGTTACAACAGCGAAAGACTTGGACACATCTCACACTCCATCTGTCATCCAGTTATCTCGTCTTTTCCACTAGTCAGCCATTAGGAGCGGCATCAGAGTTCAACCATGAAACTGATGGCTTGGGAACTGCCTGGTCATTAGTAGGGGAAGTATGATAGTGTAGGGAATAAAGTGTTGGTTCTGAGCCACTGTGCTGTGTTGTGCAGGTTGAGCCCAGCCTGGGGTGCCTGCCTGACCTGGCAAGTGAAAGGAGAAATCCAGGCCAAGCCTCATCTGCCAAGAAGTACACCCTACTGCGAGGTGGTGTTTTCTGAGAGGAAGAGACACCTTTCCCTAATTTGCACAAAGGTACCAGATGAACTAGCAATGGTTCTAGAAGGTTTATCCTTATTATCTCAAGGACCAATGGACTGAACTCATATAAAACAGTTTGCCTCTCCAGGTTTGTTACCAGTAACTCTTGGATAGAAGCTATAATTATTAGGTAATTAACTTTGCTATTCACACAAGGGAGACATCAGATGAGTGAACTCATTCTAACTCCACTCCAGTCCCACTTGCCTTCTTGTGTGTAACACATGCATATTTCATACAGCATATGCTTCTTGCCTCAAGCATATACCTCCTACCTCAGGACCTTTGCACTCACTGTTTCCTTTTCTCAGCACATGACGCCCTTCCTGTCTTCACTTAGGTCTCTGCTGGAGAGGCAGCTACTTAGAGAGATGTTTCTTCACTGATCATTCCACTTAATAGCATCACCCTTATACTCTATTCCTTTACTCTGCTTAATTTTATTTATATAACTTCTCACTATCTAACATTGTGTTGTTCATTTGTTTACTCTTTGTCTCCCCCACTGGGAAAAAGGCCCATAAGTACAGTGTTTTATTTGCGGATGCACCCTCAGCACCCATTGCCTAAGCACATTGTAGATGCGAAGTAACTCTCTGTTGAATAAATGAACTTTTCTCCTCATGTTAAACCTACCCTCCCCAATAGGATGCTCAGGTGTTTCATGGGTTGTTTTGTGTGTCATTTCACTCCCTGACCCTGCATAAAGGGGAAGATGATTAGTGGGCTGTTTCAGGGTGTGTTCTGGTCCCCTTCTTACTGGTCCCCATCTTCTAGGACACGGCGAGAACATAATGTGGCATATAACAGAATGGAATATTTTGTTGAAAATTGACCTTGTAAAATTTCTACTTGTTGCCCCGTTCATCTTCACTTGTAAAATTACAAATTCTTCAGACTGCAAACTCATGCTTACCAATGAAAAATGCTTACACTTTATATTAATCATTGGAAAATTAATCCTTTAGTTTTCATTGTAATGCCTCAAGTCAATATTTGAGAAAGAGCCACTCTCGTCCCTGTCCTTGGCCCCACCCTAATTTTTCCTGTGTTGGTCCTACTCTTATTTCTCTGAACTCTCTCCTACAGTCTCCATGCCCCGCCTCCCCCAGCCCAGGTCTGGCTAGCTCTTCAGGTGGGCAGAAGCTCACTGTCCCCTTTCTTCTTCAGAGAAGCTAGTCATTCTAATACCTATGGTTTGGGCACTTTCATGAAACATGTTCCTGGGTAGACAAATTGTCCCATTTTCTGATTCTACTAACTGAAAGTAATTCCTCTTTGTGCCCCGGAATAACTTCTAGTGCAGTTTTTAATTCTTCAGAGCTTAAGGGCTCAGAGATGGTAGGAGATTGAAACAGGAATTTTTATCACTGAGACTCACATCATTTCTTTTTTCTGTATTTACTCCCTGTAAAGGTATGAGTCTCTCATGCCTACCAGGTGCACAGGCCCACAAGTATCTATTCAGTGTGTGTTCCTTGATACAATGACACAGAGAGGTGTGCTTTTCCTGTGAGGTTAACGTTCTGTGGAAACGGGATGACGATGGATACCTGGTCTAGGATCACTACTGTTTAATGTTTTCAGCATATATTTTGAAACATTTACCAGCCACTATTAGACTCTAAAAATATAGATTCATAGTTGAAATAGCCCGAGTGAGTATTAAACTCTTCACTGTCGATTCCTCTGTCAATGTTGGCCAGAGAAATTTGGAGAGAATTTTGGGCAAAGTTTGGAGATAACTTTTATCTCAATAAAACAGTTGTAGTCCTTCTTTTCAGCTATTCTAAGGACTTCATCCCTAAATACCTGGGACCCACATCAGTGGGAACTGCCTCATGTAAAACAAAAGTATGATTTCATTATCTGAGAAAATTGGCCTCACTGTGGGAAGCTCGTTAATTTGAAATGGAAAATAACCAGCTCAGAAAAGGATGGGTGGGAGTGTGTCTTCCTCTTTTTCCTGTAAATTAGGGGAAAATGACTTTGGCTGAAAGATGGCTTGGCAAGATGCTTGGCTCTTTAAAGGAAAAGCCTGTCAAGAGCAGATAGGTTATGATTTCCCAGAAAGCGAGGAATGCACGAGAGGCCACACATCTGCGTTCATTTGTCTCGGCTGCTTACATCACAAGAGGGATTCCATTAGGCTCACCTTTTCCAGGCAGAGTTCTCCAAGTGTTCTCCACAAGAACTTAAGGGCCAGTAGTGACTAGCTTCAAATTTCCAGATGCCTATCAGTGTCTTTCTCTGTTGTCCTTTTTCTGCTCCACCCAATTCTAGGTTAATGTTATGGGTAGGTGAGAAGAGATTGGGAGAGAAGTAAAAGAAAAATGATAAGAATTCCTTGCTTTAAAAAACAGATATAATGAAAGCAAAGTTTAAAAAAAGCCACTAGATTGCATGCTCTAGTCTGTAAAGATAGAAACGAATCATATGTAAACACTATTTGCATAAGCAGCTCATTTTTCAGTTTCCTTTTTACACTCTTTTCATCACTCTTTTTCTCCCATAGCCAACTTTTTTCTCTTATTTTTCTCAACCTGTTTCAATTTTTCCTCCTCACTCCTTCCTTATCTTTCTCCTTCTTCATTCAATTTCCTTATTTTCTCTTTTTGTATCTCCTTCCCCCATAATTTCTCTCCCCCACAGTAGGCAGTAGGTGAGAGAAAGTTCTGGATTTCATGTCCCATGACCTAAGATTGAAACAAGCTACGAAGTCAGTTTGGTTTATGTGGTACCAACAATGGAGTCTTTTAAAACTTTTACATGGACCTAAGGTAATACTTAGGATAAATCCTCTTTTAATATCTCCATGTTGTCCCTTTACATTCAAAATTTTTATGTTGCACCACTATAATATTTATTAAAAACAAAATTTAAGAATTTTTGCCTTGTGAATATAACCAGAGACATTGAAATAAAGAACAAACTGACAGTAACCAGAGTCAGGTGAGGAGGGGATCACGGGGTGGGGGGAGGGGAAGGGTTGTCGAGGAACATGTGTAAAGGACACATGGTCAAAGCCAAAGGGGGAAGGATCGAGAGGGTGGGAGGAAAATGGAGACAACTGTACGTGAACAACAATAAAAATAGAAGAATTTTTACCTTGTGAATATTTCAGTACTATTTTAAAAATCAAGGCCCTGGCTGGCATAGCTCAGTGGATTGAGCACGGGCTGTGAACCGAAGTGTCGCAGGTTCGATTCCCAGTCAGGGCACATGCCTGGGTTGCAGGCCACGGCCCCCAGCAACCGCACATTGATGTTTCTCTCCCTCCCTCCCCCTCTCTCTCTCTCTCTCTCTTTCTCCCTCCCTTCCCCCTCTAAAAAATAAATAAATAAAATCTTTTAAAAAATCAAGGCTAAGATGCAGGGTAGCTTTATAATTGTAGGTTTTACTTTATCTTTTTGATTTTTATTAGCTTTATCTTTTTATAGTTTTGTTATAATATATCATTATACCAATCTCTAGATTAGAAGTTTTCTTGGCCCTGGCCAGGTAGCTCAGTTGGTTAGACCATCCTTCCCCTATGCCAAGGTTGTAGGTTTGACCCCTGGTCAGGGTACATACAAAGTCAGGGCACATCCAGAGAATCAACCAATGAGTGAATCAATGAGTAGAATGGCAAATGGATGTTTCTCTATCTCTCTCTCAAAAATCACTAAACAAAAAAGTTTTCTTAAGTACAATCATTAGGTTGGCTAATTGTTCTTTTTTATTATTTGATATCAGTAGGTAAGAGACAACATATTAAAAAAAGAAAACATGTTTTATTTTATTCTTTTTTATAAAATATTTAGTTAATTGTGTTGCACTACCCTTTTACCTGCATCCTGGGACAGCCCCTCTTTAGTCCACAGGAAATTCTAATCCTGAGTGTGAAGTTCTCCCATCTTTCCACGGTAGCCTCCAAGTAGCCCTTTGCCCTGTCGTGTTTGTCCTCTCCATATTACTGCCTGGGATGGCGTGATTATTCATTTCACGTTTTAATTTGACTGGGCTCAAAGGATGCCCAGATAGCTGGTAAAGCACTATTTCTGGGTATGTCTGCAAAGGTGTTTCTAGAAGAGGGCAGCACCTAAACTGGTGAACTGAGTAAAGCAGATGTCTCCTCTCAAAGTGTGCTAGCATCATCCAATCTGTTGCTGGCCTGAATAGAACAAAAGGATGGAAGAAGAGCAAATTTGCTCTCTGTTGGCATTGGGCCATCGTCTTCTGCCCCTGGGTGTTGATACTCTCTGTTCTCAGAGAGAACAGTCTGTTCTCAGACTGAGTTATGCTACCGGCTCCTGGTTCTCCAGCTTACAGACAGTAGATGGTGGGACCTCTTGGATTCCATAATTATGTACGTCAATTCCTACAATAAATCCATGTCTCCATGTGTATTTACCTATACTCTATTATAAAATGGCATGACGCTGTATTTTCTTATGTTACATTCTGTAGGTTCATGAATGATAGCGAAAAATGATTTAAATAGTTTATGTAAAAGGTAATTTGACATAACATGATAATAATAGTGATGACATTCTTTTATATTCTATTTTCATAAAAGTAAAATACGCTGCCTACTGGGAAAGGGGAAGGTTTCTGAGAGGTCTAATGATGACAGAGGGGCATGTGACAAAGGAATTGGGGAGACTGGAGGAGAAAGATCTGGAAGTTTGGGGACTACAGCAGTGTTTAAAGTGTGGAAAAGCAGGCTTGCAAGAGGAAGGAAAGGTGCTGAGAAGGAGGCCAGTCAGAGAGGAAATGGCACAGAGACGAATGGAGCAGAAAGCACATTAATAGGAAGTAGAAAACGTTAGAGGAAATAGCACTGGTCTGGTGTCTGCTACTTCTATTATGGTCCTGAACAGATTTTTAAAAATCAACAGGTGTTAAAAGAAAAAGAAAATAGGGCAAACTATGGGAGTACTTAAAGGACAATTTGTTGTTTTCACTGAGATCCCAAGACATGAGCTTTAGAAATTTTTATTGTAAAATCTATGGGATGATCCCAACAGGCATTTCACAAGGTCCACAATGCAAGGGGAAGAATGGAAGAAGTTGGTCAATTTACAGTCTATTACATAAGGAGTGTCTAAAAGAAAAGAGGAAGACTGTGGGCAGAACTCTGTCAAGACACCAGTGGGCAGTCCGAGGACAGAGCCTGAGAATTCCTCTTATTACTGAGATGTGAAGTGGTTGCTAGTGACTTCATAGTTATGTAGTTAAATTGACACTGCAGTGTCACTTTACCTCAGCTGAGAAAGAGAATGAACAGATCCAGGTAAAGAAAAAGAATGTGTATTTGAAGAAGAACTATGGTAAGTAGAAGTGGGATATGCCATTCTTCTGGCATGGCTTACCTGGAGTATATGGAGACCGTGGATATAACAGAAAAGAATGTCTTCATACATATTCATCCCAAAGCACCAAGTATTAATTAACTTTATACAAAACCACTTGTTTGGGGACAAAAGCTGCAGAGAAATTAACTTGGGACTGGGTTTGGAAATGAAGCTGTCAGTGTTTGTTGATTGTCCAATGAGTAGTTGAAAGTAGGAACTACCAGTTGAAAGTGTACTGATTGAGTTAAGCTCTCTAGCTTAGATCAGCCATGATTCTATGTCAGAAGAAAACAAATTGGTTGACCTCTTTAATATCTGTCCATTCATACACTTCTCTAATGTCTTCAGGTTTTTCATCTGTGAAGAAAGATATCAATAGCACCTGCATCTCTCTCTCTCTCTTTCTCTTTCTCTTTCTCGCTCTCTCTCTCTCTCTCTCTCTCTCTCTCTCTCTCTCTCACACACACACACACACACACACACACACACAGTTTTTGTGAAGAGTCATTGAGATAATGAAGAGAAAGCCTTTGGTGTGGCAGCAGGACTGTGGGCAGTCAGGGCTTTGGGGCCAGGCATCTTGGACCGGGTCCATGGGGACCTCGGTGGGCACAGGGGACTGCAGGAATGGCCTGGAGTCTGAGGTACTGGAGCCTGAGTGTTACAGAACCATTCAATGCTGTTGTGGAACAGCTGGGGGGGTTGATTGCCTGCCTCCCAAGGCAAGAGTTTGGTGAAAAAGGAAAGGGGTTGTTTATTTAAAGTTGATACATATTTAGAATAATGGCAGATTTCTGCCAGTAAGTTCTGTTCCCTTTAAAAACACCCCAAAACAAGTAGCCCTGCCTCCCTCCACCTTGCCAGACTAGTTTCAGAATACACCACTCAGTAGTACCATCTTTCAGAGAAACAGAAGTCTGAAGCTCAGCATTCACCACCACAGTTCAGCTCCAAGCATCTCTCACGTGCCTGTGTGTTTGGCCAGGCAGGTCCCTGCAGCTCTGCCAGTTCTGCCAGCTCTGCCACCATCTTTTCTGAGCAGACCTCCAAGCATACCTCCCCACCTCATGGCAGACCTCTTTCAGACCTCGTGCTACTGGCCTGCTCTAATTTTAATGCTCAGCTCAGAACTTCCTGCTTGACCTAACATCCCACTCTTCCTATGGTGCGTTAGTGTCCAAAATTTTTTGTTAGTTCCCCAGTGTCTTTGATCCTCTTTTGGTTGCCAGCTTTAGGGCAAGAGTTCCCAGTGACCCATGAGCATCCAGGGTGGGCATCTGTCCCCACAGCTCACGCAGGTCCTGTTTGAGCTCCCCTCCCTGCCATGTCACCATCACTCTGCCAGTGTACATTCTCACAGTCAGGTACACAATTTTGCAGCTTCCAAAGTTTCCCTCCCCAGGAAGGCACAGGTTGTTAATTTACCTTTGTTATGCAATGTGCCTTAAATGCTGTATTTTACACTTTTTGGGCTTACCTTCCTGCTCCCTTCCTGCTTGAAGGTAGGATTGTGGGAATGTTCCCCTAATATTCAGGAGACTCATGCTCACTACCCTGTTATATGAGGAGCTGCTGCTGCTGCTGCTGCTGGAGCCTGAGCCTGAACAGGAGCTGCTTGGCCCTGGCTGCCCCCTCCCTGGAACCCCAGGGCTCTGGGCCTGGCTCTGGGTCCCTCCACCCCCACCCCACAACCAGGGGGAGGAGGAGCCCAGGCTGGTTGAGGGTGACCTGGGGGATGGTGCCATTGAAGACCCAGAGCTGGAAAGTGATCAAAGCTGGTGTTAGGGAGATGGAGGAAGAGGCTGGGAAGCTAAAGGAGCTACAAAATGAGGCAGAGAAGCAGATGAGTGTGAATACACCTCCAGGCAGTGCTGGGCAGGTGGTGATGTTGGCTGAGGAGAAGATGGAGGCTGATGCTGCCCATGTGGGCTGCGGTACACCACACCAGAGCTGGAAGCATATTCTTGTGGCTGTGGTTCAGTCAACCATGTTCCCATATCCTGTGGCAAATGTAGCTGCCATCTCCTAGGGTTTGCAGATATAGAATTCTCAGAGTAGTGAAGACTCCCCTGGCCTCAGATGAGCCCCTATTTAGAGGAAGAAGAATCAAGGTGATGCCAAAAGAAACCAACAAACCAGGCATCAGTCAACAGGCTGGGGTTTCCCACAGCCCAATAACGTGGTGTGGGGACCAGCAACTGGTCCCGACCAGGATTCCACTGTGGTTTTAACAGCAGGCGGGCCCTGGGGGTGTGTCTGTAGGTCCACCCCCTCCACACACACACATACTAGAGAGACTAGAGTAGAGCAACTTCATGGTATTCCCCTTACTTTAAAAAGTGTGTATTAGGAGGAGAGAGAAGAAAAAAAAGAGTAAAGAAGGGGAGAAAGAATTAAAAAAAAAATCAAGATGACCTTAATAGAAAATAGATAGATGATAGATGAGATAGATAGATAGAGATAGAGATGAGAGAGAGAGAGAGAGAGAGAGAGAGAGAGAGAGACAGAGAGAGAGAGAGGGAGAGATACGGTGGCAGATGGAAGAATCCCATACCTAACTGCTAAGGAGGGACCTGCTCTGAGGAGTGATTAAGGCCCAGGGACTGGGGCAGTGGGCTGCTCATTCACTCCAGGCATTCAGCAGGGATTCCACTCAACTGTGCAAGCTGCTCCCACAGTTTCCCCCTCCGTGGGGCATAGATGGTAGGATTTCACCCCCCTGGGGACTCCTGAAGGGTAGGTGGGCATGAATGGTAGGAGGCAATTTTTTTGTTTGTTTGTTGTGCTTTTTTAAATCCAGGTCTCTGGAAGGACACCAAGCTGTTCTGTTCATTACCTTCCGGCCCTCTCCTCCCTCAGTTTCATTCACAGTGCTCTCCTGCCTGCGCCTGTCCTGTCAGGTCGACCACCCACCCCACCCACCCCTCTTCTGTCTCCCTGCTCCTCCAGATCCCGGGTGCTATGTTTTGTTTCTTTTTGTTTCTTTTTCTGTTTTGAGTGTGTTTCTTTGCAGGTTTCTACAGCAGGATTTCGCACCCCCTTACCCCCAATGGCTCCATTGTAAATTCCCCTTTCCCCTGGGGAAATGCACTACCTTGTATTGGGGGGGCTGGAGGGGAAGGTTTTTTTATTGTTGTTTTTCAGTTTTTTAGTTATTTTTTTTCCCTTTGCCTTTTTCTTTTATTTGGAGGGAAAAGGAGGAAGTGGACACAGAGAGGTGGGAAGTGGGTTTTGTTTATTTTTTAGTTCATTTCTAGGGCGGGAGGATTTAGCAAAATACGTGTCATAAATAAAGCTGTTTTTGACAATTTCAAAAAAAGCGTTTGGCATATAGTGGGCCCTAGATATGTGCTAGACCCTAAGCCCATAGGGACTGTTTTGGCAATTTAGCATTAAATCTCCAATGCCTAGCAAGAGTGCCAGGCAAACAATAGACAGGCAATCTGCGTTTTTGGACAGGAGGAATAAATGAATCAGTCTTTGCATGCACCACCGCCACTCTGCACTGTAACATTTTAGGTTGTGGCAGCAGCCTCTTTGACTCCAATCTTGCCTTTCTCTAATCCAGCGATTTTCAACCTTTTTTATCTCATGCCACATAAACTAATTTCTAAAATTCTGTGACACACCAAAAATATGTTTTTTGCCAATAAGACAAAAAAAATAGGTAAAATTTTGATTCATTCACACTGGATGGCTATTGTTGTACTGGCTGTTGCCATATTTTAATTTGACAATCTAAGGGAAAAGAAGGCAGTGCCCCTGACTAAACAGTGAGATACTGCATGTTTTAAAACGTTCTTTCACCACACTAGTTGGAAATCGCTGCCTGATCTCTTCTCCAAAACGCCAACAGAGTTTTCTAAAGCACAATATGGCCATACCACTTTTGACTAATGTGTAAGTCTCCCCATTGCACCCAGATAACACCCAACCTCTCGGCATGGCTCAGAACGCCTGTCAACCTGGGCCCATGTTTGCTTCTTTCCTCAGAAAATCCAAAAGACTTGGGGGCTCCTGAACGCACGATAATCCTTCTTCTCAAGGTATACTGATTAGAAATTTAATGTTGCTGACTTTAATACATACCTAATAACACACACCTTAAATAAATACTTTTTCTCACATGTCGAAAAATCTGGTAGTGGAAAGCACAGAGCTCACTGAGCTGTCAGATTTTTATAGACCTAGATTTTTCTAGACTTGCACTCACCATTCAGAACTGTGACCATCTACATCCACAGGATAGTTATGTGGGCTAAGAACTGGGACCACCCATACCAACAGCTGTGTTTAAAAAAAAAATACCATGAGATTTACCGATGATAGCCATTCTGACCAGTGTGAGGTAATATGGGGAACCCTTTTGCACTGTTGGTGCGGATGCAGATTGATATAGCCACTGTGGAAAGCAGTATAAAGTTTCCTCAAAAACATCAAAAATGAAATTCGCTTATGATCCAGTGACTCCACTTCTGAGAATTTAATCTGAAGAAATCCAAAACACTAATTCAAAAGAATATAAGCACCCCTATGTACATTGCAGCATTGTTTACAATAGTTAAGTTTTGGAAGCAGCCCAGGTGTCCATCAGTAGATGAGTAGATAAAGCAACCATAGGGCACTTATACAATGGACTACTACTTGGCTATTAAAAAAAAGAAGAAAATTTTACCCTTTGCAACAGAATGGATAGACCTGGAGAACATTATGCTAAGTGAAATAAGCCAGTCAGAAAAAGAGATATCATATGACTTCACTTGTGTGGAATATAATAAACAAACTGAACTAACAAGCAAAATAGAGATAGACTCATAGATAGAGAGCAGGCTGCCAGCCCTGGGGGAGAGAGTGAGGAGTGGAGGGACACGGAAAACTAAAAGGACTCATCGACAAGAAATACAGTGTGGTGATTCCAGGGAGGAGTGAGTTGGAAGTGGAAGAAATTGTAAGGGGTATAAATGGTAATGGAGAAAAATACAATAAAAAATTTTAAAAAACACAAGAAGTTGAGAATCAGCACTGAGTGTGGAAGTGCCTAACTAAGTATGGTTTAGTTCTTGGTTCTAGAAAACTTTGCCCAAGGGAAAAATGGTAACCAGTAAGTAGCTTCACTATTGCTTCAGGGAATTTCTGCACACAGTGTAGCTGAAGCAACATTTGCTCAGTCTGGCAAATAGCATCTTTTAAACAACAACTTATTTATCAAAAATCACAGCTAATAATCTGTCAAGGTGTTCTCCCTTCCTGCAATGAGTTCCAATGAACTGAACATTTCTTTATTAACACGTCATCTGGTGAAATTTGGGGGAATTTTAACACTATCCTTAGCTTGTGGCTTCTGTCCTCTTTTTGGAGACAACATATCTTTATTACAAGCTTAAAGAAATGGGAAGGATGAAAGGCAAAATGTGCATGCCAAATAACCTTACCTTGTAAAACAATTTGAAAGGCTGAAATATGAGGACTCCAATACCATTCTGCTGTTAGGAAAACCAAAGGACCGATAGTTTGCTTCTCAGTGTTCCATAATATGATACTCAGAGTGAGATGGGACCTCCCACTCTTTTATTTGAAAGAACTTTTATTTTTATTTTATTTTTTAAGGTGGTTTTTCTTTTTTAAAAATATATTTTATTGATTTTGCTCCTACAGTTGCCCCATTTCCCCCCCTTTATTCCCTTCTGCCCTGCACATTCCCTCCCACCCACATTTTCCCCCGTTAGTACATGACCATGGGTCATACATATAAGTTCTTTAGCTTCTACATTTCCTACACTATTCTTAACCTCCCCCTATACTACATAGCATTTATGCTTCTTATTCCCTCTACCTTTTCGTCTATTCCCTCCTCCCTTTCCCTGCTGATAACCCTCCATGTGATGTCCATTTCTATGATTCTGTTCCTGTTCTAGTTGTTTGCTTAGTTTGTTTTGTTTTTGTATTTTTAGATTCAGTTATTGATAATTGTGAGTTTGTTGTAATTTTACTGTTTGTATTTTTGATGTTCTTCTTTTTCTTAGATAAGTCCCTTTAACATTTCATATAATAAGAACTTGGTGATGATGAACTCCTTTAACTTGACCTTATATGGAAAGTACTTTATCTGCCCTTCCATTCTAAATGATAGCTTTGCTGGATAAGAGTAATCTTGGATGTAGGTACTTGCCTTTCATGATTTGAAATACTTCTTTCCAGCCCCTTCTTGCCTGTAACATTCTTTTGAGCTGATGTCCAATTGCAAACTCCTTCTTAGGTAACTGTCTCCTTTTCTCTCGCCTCTTTAAGATTATCTCCTAACTTTAATCCTGATAATGTAATTATGATGTGCCTTGGTGTATGCTTCCTTGACCCAACTCTTGGGACTCTCTGAGCTTCCTGGACTGCCTGGAAGTCTGTTTCCTTTGCTAGATTGGTAAAGTTCTCCTTCATTAGTTTTTTACATAAGTTTTCAATTTCTTCTCTTTCTCTTCCCCTCTGGCACCCCTATGATTCAGATGTTGGTAAGTTTAAAGTTGTCCTGGGGGTTCCTAAGCCTCTCCTCATTTTTTTGAATTCTTATTTCTTCATTCTGTCCTGGTTGAATATTTCTTTCTTCCTTCTGCTCCAAACTGTTGATTTGAATCCTGGTTTCCTTCCCATCACTGTTGGTTCCCTATGTGTTTTCCTTTATTTCACTTTGCATTTTCTTCACCTTTTCCTCTATTTCGTAACCATATTCAGCCATTTCTGTGAGTATCCTAATTATCACTGTTTTGAACTATGCATCTGGTAAGTTGGCTATCTCTTCATTGCTTGGTTGTATTTTTTCTGGATCTTTAATCTGTTCATTTGGGCCACTTTTTTGGGGGGGTCTCTATACACCTGTTATATAGTAAGGGGTGGAGCCTTAAGTATTCACCAGGGTGGGGCAACCCACATTGCCAAGTTATATATGTGGGGGAGGGGTCTGAGAGGAAACAATGGCACTTGCTCAGCTCTTGGCTGGCTTTCAGTCACTTTCCCCACTACCCACAAGCAAATTGGGCCCTTCTGGTGCTCATTCCCAGGTGTGTGGGTTTGTGTATGTTCTACAGCCCTGTGGGTCTCTCCAACAAACCCTCCTGTGAGGCTGGGAGTTTCTCCTGCTGCTGCCTCAACCCCCACAGGCCTTTTTTAGTCAGAGGATTTGAGGCTTTATTTCCCCACTCTGGAACCCTGGGTTGAACAGTCTGTCTTGCTCCCAAGTTGTTCCTCCTGCTTTATCTGTGCACAAATGTGGGACCACCTGCTCCACCAGCCACTGCCTCACCCAGTTCTCCATCCACTGCCTTGCCATGAGTCCTCTCTACCCCTCCTACCGGTCTGGTTTCTTCTTTAACTCCTTGGTTGTTGGGACTTCCATACAGTTCTATTTTCTGGCAGTTCTGGTTGTTTTTTGTTTTTAAATATGTTGTTGTCCCTCTCTTGGTTGTGCAAGGAGGCACAGTGTATCTACCTAGGCCTCCATCTTGACCAGCTGAAAGAACTTTTATTTAAAAGACCTCCCACTCTTTTATTTAAAAGAACCCCTATCTTGTTATCTTTATAGTCTTCCAATGCCTGTCACAGGGACTTACACTACAGTTCATGTTCAGGAAAGATTTTTGAATGACATAGAAAATTTGGATGGAGTAAAATACTTGTTTTTTAAATTTGTTTATTGATTTTTTAGAGAGAGGGGAAAAGAAAGAGAGAGAGAAGCATTGATTTGTTGTTCCACTTACTTATGCACTCACCAGTTGCTTCTTATACGAGTATGTGCCTTGACTGGGGATTGAATCCACAACCTTGACCTAGAGCAGGATGATGCTCTAACCAACAGAGCTACCCAGCCAGGGCTGAAGTAAAATACTTTCAATGTTGAGATGAAATTATCCAAAATAACTACTGATTCCTCAGTATTTGCAACAATACAAAAAAATATATCCCAAGTTCTCCACCCTGAGATGGCCCCAGCACATTTGTAAACTCTAGGACAATTGAAAGAACCAGCTCCATGGAATGTGGGTGCCAGAGAACTCTGGATTCTTTATTGTGCCTTATTGAGCCACCATGCTTAAAAAGAAACTTTTCCAGGTTCGAATCTAACATGTGCTTAGGTCAGAAGTTTACATATTGTATAATGAAGCTCTCACTGCCCACTGTCAACAAGCCTCTCCACCATACCCCCTACCAGGGGAGAACAGTTAATCCTTCAGTGTATATCCTTTCAGGTAATTTTCAGTGCATTTAAAAGCATATGTAACCATACAGACAAACCTAAAATAGGATTAATTTTTTTTATCTTTTAAAAAATTTTATTTACTTATTTTTTTAAAGATTTTATTTATTTATTTTTAGAGAGGGAAGGGAGGAAGAAAGAAAGAGGGAGAGAAACATCAATATGCGGTTGCTGGGGGTCATGGCCTGCAACCCAGTCATGTACCCTGACTGGGAATTGAACCTGTGACACTTTGGTTCGCAGCCCACACTCAATCCACTGAGCTATGCCAGCCAGGGCTTATTTACTTATTTTAAATATATTTTATTGATTATGCTATTACAGTTGTCCCATTTTCCCCCTTCACTCCCCTCTACCCTGCACCCCCTCCCACCCACATTCACCCCCTTTAGTTCATGTCCATGTGTCATACTTATAAGTTCTTTAGTTTCTACACTTCCCATACTATTCTTACCCTCCCCCTGTCTATTTTCTACCTACCATCTATGCTATTTATTCTCTGTAACTTTTTCCCCTCTTTACTCCTCCCACTCCCCTGTTGCTAACCCTCCATGTGATCTCCATTTCTGTGGGTCTGTTCCTGTTCTAGTTGTTTGCTTAGTTTGTTTTTGTTTTACGTGTGGTTGTTAATAATTGTGAGTTTGCTGTCATTTTACTGTACATGTTTTTTATCTTCTTTTTCTTAGCTAAGTCCCTTTAACATTTCATATAATAAGGGATGGATAATGATGAACTCTTTTAACTTGACCTTATGTGGGAAGCACTTTATCTGCCCTTCCGTTCTAAATTAAAGCTTTGCTGGATAGAGCAATCTTGGAGGTAGGTCCTTGCTTTTCATTACTTGGAATACTTCTTTCTAGTACCTTCTTGCCTGTAAGGTCTCTTTTGAGAAATTAGCTGACAGTCTGATGGGCACTCTGATTAATGTTTTATATAAATCATATCATGTGAAATTTTCCACAGATTGGTTTCTTTCTATTATTTTTAGAGCGCTTTCCATGTTAGGACCTATAGTTCAAACAATTATTTTTAATCTCTGCATAGCCTCTGTTGCATGAACACTCTAACCTGTTGAACTCAATCTGCTACCTGACCTGCTTCTCTTCCTCCTCTTTTTTCTTCCCGTATTTCTTTTCTTTTTGTTATACAAATAATCTTATAATGAACTTATGTGTAAGTATCTAAGATTAGTTTCCAGTAATTTTCTTCTTTCAGTGTTTGTCAATGTGATGGGTAAAATGTGGCATCTCCCTGTTTGTCTTATTTGAATTTCCTTAATATTAATGAGGTGGAGCATACAAGTATTTTAGTTCATTGGCAATTTGCATTTCTTTTGTGAATTGCTTAGATAGATCTGTGCTGTCCAATATGCCCATCACCAGCCAAATGTATCTATGGGACACTTGAAATATGGGCATCCTGAATACAGCAACCATTAGCATAAGACACAAGCAATTTCAAAGACTTGGTTGAAGAAAAAGATCTCGTTAATGTTTTCATATTGATTACATGTTCAAATAATAATATTACAGGCATGCCATTTTAAATAATATTAATGTGGCTACTGAAAAAGTTTAAATCACATAAGTACTTCACATATTTTTATTGGACAGAGATGGCTGAGATGTTTCTTTTAGTTGGGTTATTTTTTCTCATTGATTTCTAGGAGCTCTTCATATATTGTTAATATATCTCCTTTGACTGATACATTCATAGCAAATATTCTCAGTCTATAACTTATTTTTTTAACTTGAAGTATGGAGTTTCTTGCCATACAAAAATTGTAAGTTTTTAAGAATCTATTGTTTCCTTTATATCTTCTTGGTTTTGTGTCTTGCTACAGAAGTCTTTCACTGAGCCAAGATTACAAAAATAACTTCCTGTGTTTTTCTAAAGTCATTTCTCTCTTTAAGTTGTTTACCTCTTTAAGGAATCTGGATTTTTTTTTTGGTTTGATGTGACATAGGAAGTTTTAAAACTCTTTATTAAGTCAGAGGGTAGTTAAATTACACCACCTCTTTTCTCTGCTGATGTGGTTTGCCTCCTTTCTCATGTACTACATTTCTGTTACAAAAGAAAGCATTTTGAATTCTTTCTTCTGTCTCATCAATATATTTGATTATTCCTGCACCAGAATCTCACTACTTTATTTACCAATGTCTCATAGGATATTTCTATACATAGGAGACTGAGGTTTTTCAAAATTCCATTCATGGACATGTTGCCTTTCAACAAACTTCAGAACCAGTCTGCCAATGTTTATATAAATCCCTGTTAGAATTTTGATTGAGATTGTATTGTGTGTACTTTGGGAGAGAACATATGTCACTGTAAAAAGTCTGTCAGAGGCACCAGGGAGTCTTCCCCATTGGCCAAGATGACAGCAGCAGGAGGTTCTTACACCAGGTGTCGGGAAGCTAAAAATAAGAATGGATAGGGCCCCATTGTGCCAAAAGCTAGAAGGAAGAATGGATAGGGCCCCCAGCACATGAAAAGCTAGAAAGATAATTATACAGGAAAAAAAGGTTTCTCCTCCCTATCCTTATAAGAAACCTAAGCCTGAGCAGGAAAATTGAAATGGTCTTTGAGATGGGAGTCCATCATTCCCCCAGGTTGTGCTGCACCTGAATAAAACCTCTTTCCTTCTGCACCAGCACCTGCCTCAGGAGTGCAGCTTTTATTGTAACAGGAAGCCAAACCTCCCTTTTTTCAGTTACACTTACACCCTTGAAATATTAAATATCTATGGACTTTTGGTCAGGATGGCAGCATTGGTAAACATGGTTCACTTCCACATACAACCACATCAAAATTACAACTAAACTATAGGACAACCATCACTCAGAATCACCAGAAACTGAGTTGAATGGAAGTTGGACAACTATGGAAACAAAGAAACCAAATCTATCCAGGCTGGTAGAAGGGGTAGAGACATAAAACAAGCTGGTCCCACATCCATGTGTAGTGGATAGAAATTCAGGAGGGATAGCTCTGGACTGAGGAGTCCCAGCCTTACACTAGGCCCCCAGCCCAGGGTTTCAGTGCCAGGAAGATAAGACTCCACAACTTGTGGCTCAAAAACAAGCAGGGATTTAGTCAGTGAAAGAAACTTCTGGAGCCCCAAGCAGTTCCTCTTAAAGAACCCACGCACACACTCACCTATGCAGACTCATTCCCTCTGAGCTCCAGCACCAGGATAATAGCTTGAAAGTCACAGTGGCATACTGAGAGGAACTGAAGTGTCTGGCATCAAGGTGAGTAGAGGCCACTGTCCCTTTTTAAAAGTGTCTCCCACCAGAGACACAGAGCGAGAAGTCTGATGCCATATCTGAGACTCCATCAACCTGGCTAACACTGTGGGCCCCACCCTGGAGATCCCCTGAGACTCTGTCCCACCAACTTACTGGCCCACCCCAGTGAATTTTCCATATGAATGGTTGGCTATGGCTCATGCTTCACTACTTCCTAAATACTATCAAACAAGCAACAGCCAGCCTCAAGGAGCCCTCAGCCCCTGCCCCTCTTGCTAAGCGGCCCCAGGCCCAACATTAGCAGCAGTCAACCTATATTCACAGCTTCGCTTTACTTGGGAATCTCCAAGCCCATCACAGGTAGCAGCCATCTCATATTGCTTTATAGCTCAGGCAGGGTGGCCCTGGGGAGAACACAGGTGGGAGCTGACGTTGGCCTGTACCACCTGGGAAACCTTAGAGACTGTGCACCCAGTGGGCAGCTACAGACCACATCAGAATGCCACCACCCTGTCCCTGCACTGCTGATCCTCCATGGATGGTGGAGGTTGGTGGTCAGTGGTCACAGCCAGTTCTTGCTGGCCTGAGTATTGACCTGCCAACCCCCTCCCATTGACCTGCCAAAAGCAATCAAGATTCAACTATAAGAGGAGGGTGTACTCAGCTTGCACAAAGAGTGCACCTGGAGTACGCAGCTTGGGTGAGAGGGTAGGCTATGCCATTGAACCCTCCAGGACACCTACTACATTATACCATGCTACCAAGACAGGGAGTCATAGCAGTTTTACCTAATACATAGAAAAAAAACACTCGTAGGCTGCCAAAATGTGGAGAGAAAGAAATATGGCCCAAATGAAAGAACAGATCAAAACTCCAGAAGAAGAGCTAAACAAAATGGAGATAAGCAATCAGATGCAGAGTTAAAATGCTGATTATAAGGATGCTCAAGGAACTCACTGGGTACTTCAACAGCATAAAAAATATCCATCAGAAACAAAGGATAAACTAATTGAAATAAAAAACAATTTACAGGGAAACAAGAATAGAGTGGATGAAGTCAAGAATCAAATCAATGATTTGAAACACAAGGAAGCAAAAAACAACCAATCAGAATGAGAAAAAAAGATTTTTTAAAAAAAGAGAATAGTGTAAGCAGCCCTTGGGACAACTTCAATTGGCCCAACATCTACATCATAGGTATGCCAGAAGGAGAAGAGAAAGAGCAAGAAATTGTAAATCTATGTGAAAACATAGTGAAAGAAAACTTCCCTAATTTGGTAAAGGAAATAAATATGCAAGTCCAGGAAGAACAGAGAGTCCCAAACAATATGGATGTAAAGAAGCCCACTCCAAGACACATCATAATTAAAATGCCAAAGCTTAAAGATAAAAAAAGAATCTTAAAAGCAGCAAGAGAAAAGAATTTAGTTACCTACAGGGAAATTCCCCTAAGACTGTCAGCTGATTTCTCTAAAGAAACCTTGCAAGCTAGACAGGATTGGCAAAAAATTCTCAAAGTCATGAAAAGTAGGGACCTACAGACAAGATTGCTCTACCCAGCAAAACTATCATTTAGAATTGAAGGGCAGATAAAGAGCCTCCCAGACAAGAAAAAACTGAAGAAGTTCATCATCACCAAACTATTATTATAAGAAATGTTAAAGGGAGTTGTTCAAGAAAAAGAAGATGAAAACTATGAGTAAGATGATGGCAATAAATACGTATCTACCAACAATTCAATCTAAAAATTAAACTAAGCAAACCAGAAGAACAGAGACAGAATTATGGGTTTGGAGAGCAATTTGATGGTTGCCAGATTGGAGGGGGTTGTGGGGGAATGGGTATGAATAAGTAGCTACAGAATAGCCACAGGGATGTAAATTACAGTATAGGACACAGATTAGCCAAAGAATTTACAGGCAGGACCCAGGGCCATGAACAATGGTGTGGGGATTGCCTGAGGGACTGGTGAGTTGCTGGGTAGAGTAGGACAAACCAAGAAAAATTGGAACAACCAAAATAACATAATCAATAAAATATAATTTAAAAATATGTCTATGTAGGAACAAGTTATAGCTCTTCTTTTATTCATGACTTTTAGTATGTGAACCAGTAAAGCTATATACATCTCTTAATATATGCATTGTTCATTATGTATTAGGTTTTTTCTTAATTTTTAAGTTGTTTTTTCACCATTGTAAATCAATAGTTTTCACTCTACATTTTATAATTATGTTGATTTTCATTCCAACTAACTTAATTGAATCTTTCATTCAATTAGTTTGAATGAATCTTTCATTCTGTTAGTTTTTTACTTGAATCTCTTTACTTTTCTAAATATACAATTATATGATATACTAGGTTTGGCTTATACCAACTTGTGACAGTCACTTGTTAAGTTTTTAGGATATTTGTGGGCTGATTGTTAAACATAACCATTATTAAGAATTAAACTATAGAAATTTAAATTAAATAGATCAGATTAAAAACAAAGATATTAAATGCTCAAAACTCATTATGTTCTAATTATTTTATCTATCTATGCTTTTAAAGCAATTTATTTTCAGTGTTTCTATACAATGGAAATTCTTTATAATAGTGTGCTACTGTGTATCTATCTCTTCCAGCTTTACGTTCAGTTAGTTCTCATCAGTAGCTTGAAAGCAACCATGATGTAACTACACCATGAAAGTCAGCAAACACTATGTGTCAGGCTTGATTTACGGTTTTGTTAATTGTCTAGACTTAACAAAGTAATGGAAAAAATGTCAATAATGGAGATTAAACTTTAAAATGCATCATATTTATAGTCATTACATTGTGAATAGTACCAAAAATTGAGGAAACACTCTTGCAGTATTTTTAAAAACTTAATCAAGAAGTAGCTTACATCATGGATCAACTACTATAGTTAGGACAGTTATTTCACTTTTGTCTGACTCATAAATGTAACAAACATATCAGCCAATGTCCACATGGGGAACTCCACTTTGAGAGAATAGTGTAACTAGTTACACTATATATCACACTACTGGTTTTAAGGCATGCAACTAATGAAAGTCTCTCTCCCTTTCAAAAATTACACCTCATTTCATTTGTGCATCTACTGCTTTGGTTAGGACTCTAGAGCAATGTGGAATAACAGAAGTGTCAGCTAGGCATTCTTGATTTGATCCTTATTTTACTATTTCTATTTTATCATTAAGAATAATGTTTGCTCTGGGTTTCTGGTAGCTACTAGTTACGATTCTGGAATTTTGTTTGAATACTTTCCTACATACTAATAGGAAACTTCTGCTGTCTGTTCTTAGTTAGAATTTCTATTTTAAAAAATTCTTCAAGTTTCTACAAATCTCTATTTTCTTTCCAAAACTTTATGACCATATGGATTCCAGAGTCCGTGCAACACTTGGCGCAATCCCCTGGTTAGGCAAAACACCTTTTCATGGCTCTTTAAAAAACTTGGCCGCACTCATTGTTTCTACCTTCTAGCCTGTTGTTTCTCTTTTGTCCACTCCACATAAGCTTTCGTCCTCACCCACACCCTGCACCGCTGAAACCGCTTCTGCCAAAGTCACTAGCAACCCCATTTTTCCAAATCCAAATCCCTGTCTCCCAGTCAGAATTATCGATGTTGTTGTTGTTATTCTACAGTTGACCTTTTCTCCTTGAACTCTTTTTTTTTTTTTCTTGGTATCTGGGACTCGGTGCTCTTCTGGTCTTGTTTTCATTCGTTAGCCACTACTTTATGTTTTTTCTTTCTTTGCTCATTTTCCTCGTTTTGGCCTCTAATGTGGAAGGTCCTCAGCCCTAGGCTTTATCTATTTCCATGACTTTGAGCACAACATATTTGCTGATGATTCCCACATTTATATCTTTGCTGTACTCCTGTCTAGAGTATTCAAATGCTTGGGTATTTCATAGGCATTTCAACCTTAATAACGCTAAAACCACGCCCTCGATTCCCAGGCCCTTCCCCAAATCCACTCCTTTAGCAGTCACATTAGTTGCCGCCACAACCTAAACTCAGAGTGCCTCCTTCTCACTCTCACCTCCACAATAGCCATCAGTAAATGCTGATTTTTTTTCTCTTTTTAAAATACATCCCAAATTTAAGCTCTGCTGTCCATTAATATCACTTCACATCCGCGTCCAATCTCCACTTTCATCTCTTATCTGGACTGCTGCAGTAGCCTCCCAATTGTCTCTACTTTCATTCTTTTTCCTTCCACAGCAACCACAGAACACGTGTGTGTGTGTGTGTGTGTGTGTGTGTACCTGTATCTGTGTGCATACATATAGGTCTACATACATTTGTATACACATATATGTATATGTGTATATGCATTTGTATGCACGTGTGTGTATATAATATGTGTATATATATATACATATATAAAATTGGGATATAACATTATATCACTTTCCAGTGTACAGCATAATGATCTGATATTTGAGAGAGAGCTTCACAGTGGATCCTCTAGGTCTAGTCAAGTCTTCAAACGACAGCAGCCCCCACCCTCACCACCACCATCTGGATTACAACCTCCTGAGAGACCCTAAATTGGTAACTCTCAGCTAAGCTGCTCCCTAATTCCCACACAAACTTTTGGAAATGCATTTTATCTTATTTCAATAAAATTTTGGAAAGGAGAGGAAGAAAGTGCATGGGCTTGGTCTGTTTTCTTGAACCACAATCCCACTTTCTCTTTAATTTAAAACATTTCCTATCACTTGGGTCCTAGTCCTTTGGACAAAATATTTATATGCATAAAGAAAAATAGATTGAGGGAAATGTATATTTATAAAGAGAAAATATTAATACTAGAATTGCACAAAATATTTTAAACCCTATAAATTTATATTTCTAATAAGGTAAAAAATTATTTATATCAGAACCAGTAAACATCTAGCATGGACTTGAGCATAAACACTGAGGGTTATGGATGAGAACTTCAGGTGAACTTGTTGCTAGGCAACCAAAGAAAAAGATCCAACCCTCAGTTTCAGTCAGAAAAGCCACCATCTCCTCCTGGTTTCAATTGTTGTGGTGAAGAGTTGAGTGTTTGAGGGACAGGAGGGTTGGAACCCAATTATGAGTGTTCTCTTCTGTTTTATTTAGATAAAACTTTTCTTATATTTAATATTTGAACTGAAACTTTTCACTCAAACTCCTCTTTTTCAGTTCTAAAACTATGTTTTAGGACTTCTTCATTCTTCACTTCCTTTCTTCTCTTCTCCCTGACGACTCCTCAGCTCCCCCCTGCCCCCAGCCACTTTCATTCCTTCACCCCGCCCGCAACACGCACAAAAGTTTCTCTCAGCCCAAATTTTATTTATATATCTGAGTTCTGATGTTTGGGAGGAATGCTCTGCTTTCCTTTGTTTCTAGGTAGATTTTAAAAAATTAATTTCAGCTACCTTACATATATCTCTTTTTTAAATGTGTCTAGGTGGGTCTCTGTTCAAAAGGAAACAGTGTCTTTGAAAATGCTTGCACAAATTACATTCTAGGGAAGGACGTTAAATGATTTGCAGGCCAAATTTTTACCAGACTTTATTTACATTCTTTCCTATGTTGTTATAGTTTCACAAATGTGTAATGTTGCATAATGGAACATCGCAGAACTGTATGTGAGCCTCTTCTGTTACTTCAGAGTGACAGATTTACTCCAGCTAAAAAATTATAATGTGCCCTAAGTATGGACATGTATTGCATAACTCAGGAATTTGAACAGTACATTCCAGAATACTGAAATTTTAACACATTGGGTTAAGTAGAATTCTCACAATGTCACAAGCATAATCTTTGCAAACAAACACAAGTGGTTTCAAATATTGGATGTACTTATCAGCTGTTGGATATTTGGTGCGGTATTTAACTTCCCTAAACCCTAGTTTCCTTCTCTTTAAAAGGCATATGATAAATGTGCCTTTATATGATAAATAACTCTGTACCAGAGTTATTTGAGGGTTGAATATAATAACATATTGTCCAGTTTTTGTTACAATTTAAGTGCTCAATAATGTTCACTTTTTTACACACACATGAAATACTATGATAAAGTTTTCTAGCTTAATATCTAACAGTCTTATACTCTTTGTGTTCTAAATTACTATTTAGGTTACAAAAGTGTATGAATTGCCAACTGTAAAAGAGTAATTTTAAAACCCCCAATGCTTCAAAAAAATTTAAATGTTATGTTTTTAATTTTAATTTATATAATAAATCACTTCATTTGAGTCAAAGTGGAATACATTTAAACAGCATAATGGACTAGATGGGAAATAAAAATACTATACCAAGATAAGACACTTGCAATTTATTACTGGCATACACCCCAGGCTGCCAATGCATATGTCTCAAACATTACCTAAGTTGTTTAATAAATGGTACTGATGAAACTAAGATTTGCAGGTCACTGAATTTCTATAATAATAGAAACTCCCCAGTGTCTGGCGGTTGGAAAGGGTAGATGGAGTAACCTAAAGCAGTACCACAGCTGAATAAACAAAGCAACTGCCTGCTCAATTAACAGTGAGTCAGTAGCATCGTATTCTCATACACAGGGAAGAACATATAATTTCTAAGTGTCTGAAACCTGGAATTAGTGTCTGTGATCTCAGTAGTGCCAAGAGGTTAAAATGTGAGAATTAAAATTATCCTAATTCTTAGGTAAAGGTAATATTTAAAAAACTACAAACTGAAAATTACTCCTTCGGATATCATCTTTAGCTTGTATTAGAGTTTCCATTGCAGGCTGATTTGCTAAAACATGGGTGAATGAGACTAATTATGGGGTTAAACATAGCACTATGGTATTCACTTTGTAGTTTTTTGCCTTACAATTCATATCATAGTATTTGGTTCAGGTTATTTAAAAAAATTTTTAAAGACCTTCCTTTGCATTTTCTGTGAGGAACTTACCACTACCCTGTATTTGCTGGAGGCCTCTGGCTGCAGTGAGATTAGGGAGGGAGAGAAGGGCATCAGTTGAAGGAGGGGTCCACTCACCGAGGAGCCGGTACATGAGAAAAGGTCTATATGAACTCCAACAATGTTTTCTTGCATTCATTCATTTTCTAATATTTGTTGAGCATCTACTATATACTAGGTCCTGAGCTAGGTAAACAGTGGTGTGACTCTGCCCTCACTGAATTTATATTATCCTGGTGGGGAAAATAGTAAATAAACAAGTAAATAACATCAAATTAACATATAAGTGCAACAAAATGAATAGAGTCCTGTGCTGCAGAATAACAAAGATCAACTACAGATAGAGAGGTCAAGGAGGGCATTTCTGAGCGAGTGACTTGTTAAGCTGAGACCCGAAGGAGAAGAAGGAGTCAGTCACTTGAAGAAAATATTCTGAGGGAGAACATCCTGTGGGAAGATGCCCAAGAAGAAGAGAAAGAGCTTCCCATATTAGTGTTAATATAGAAAAATTGGTGGGTGGTATATAATAAACAAGGTAAAGAGTTCTGAGGAGATGAGATTGGGGAAATAGGGTTCTGGCTATATAGTAAAAAAAGGTGACTCTCATATTAGGCGTGATGGAAACTACTGATGTAAGTAGGAAAGTGATGGTCTGATTTATATTCTAAAATGTTCACTGTGGCTAATGTGTATAGAAAAGATGAAGGTGGACAAGAGTGGGAGGCAGAGAAATCAAATTAGGAGCTATTTTAGTGGTGCAGGACCAAGAAGATGACAGCCTGGAATCAGCGATGGCAGTCACGATACAAGAGTCAACCTATCTTGATAGGTTCAGTGGGGGGGGGGGTAAGAAGAAGGGGGAATCACAAATCACTCCCAAGTTTGTGATATGACATAACTAGGCATTTGGAGGTGCCATTTGCTAGGATGGGGGAAGAGCAGATTTGGGAAGGAAATCAAAAGTTCGCTTGTGGAGAAGATGAAGAACCAATGCCTTCACCTCATTTTATGAGCTTCCTTACAGGGTCTGCAGGGATGCGCTAGTTTCATCTGAAGGGACGATAAGTGGCTAAACAAGCTCTGCGTGTTGTCATTCTCTGTAAGTGTATTGCCTCTCAAATCTTGTACTCACTCTTTGAACAAATCCTTTATTTTCTCCTGTTCCTGTATTGCCTTATTCCAACTCCATCTGTTCTTTGACCTCTTTCAAATCTCCATTTTCTAAACCCTTGAGTTTTTGCTCATTTCATTGGTCCCCCTTGTCATGCTTTGTCTCCTACGTAACGTGAGTCAGTAATCAATAATGGGAGCCACCTTCTCAGTACCACTTTCTATTTTCTAGGTTCTTTTCCAGACTGTGTAATCATTCATTCAACGAATTGTAATAGAATGCTCTGCTTTACTGGGGAATAGTTTTGTTGATAAAACCAAGTAGTCACTCATGAAAAGATTATGTATGCTTCTGAGGAGCTTTCCTCTTCATTTAGGACAATTCAATTGAATCCACAAAGATAACACTATTATTTATGGGCTTCGAAGGAAGTAGAAAGTTAGCCTAAATTAAGCTGTTCACCTAGGAAGTGAGGTCTTTTGGAAGCAGTTCTAAGAGAGCTCACCGGAGCCATGAGTGACAGCTGCCAGCTGTGTGGAATCTAGAAACTCCACTGAATTGATGAAACCCTGCACTGAATGAAGTCCTCCAAAGCTTCTAGCTATACACTTTTCCTTCACTTTCTTGGGTCTTTCTTCTCTTTGTTTTTTGTTCTTCAGATATTTTTTTTTCAGATTGGATAAATTTTACTGATATATGTACAGTAGAAATTCCTTTTTCTGCTTTTTTAATCTTCTGTGAAGCCCATCTAGTTGTTTTTTCATTTCAAATATTATATTTGTCAGGTCTTGATTTCCATTTTGTGGTCCTCCTCCTCTTTCAAACATAGCTTTTATTTCTTTGCTGAGATTCCTTTTCTGTTCACCCATTATGACTATCTTTCCCTTTAACTTTTTGGACCATAGTTATAACAGATGCCTTGAAATTCATATCTACTAATTCTGACTTCTTCATCATTCACAATCTCTTTCTACTAAGTGATGTTTCTCTTAACTATGGTTACACTTCCCTGTCTTCACATATGTAATAACATTTTGTATACAGGACACTTTGGAAAACCTCTTACATTTATTGAAGAGTGTTGATTTTTGTTCTAGCAGGCAGTTGACTTACTCCTCTGCTTTCACTTGTAGAGACCTGGTTTTACATGTACATAGTACAGGTCTATTTTGGTTTTGCTCTTTCTCCTAGGGTAAAGCGCTCAGTCCTGGAACATAGTCTTTACTTATAAGGTAAGGCCCTTCTGTGGTTTCAGAAATAACTCTGAGAGGTTTACCCAGGCTCTCTAATATGGTGGGTTACAAAATTTCAAACTTTGTTTGCCCTGTGGCAGGTAACAGCTGGAACCACTGCTCAGCTCTCCCAGACTTCTGGCTTTCACTTTTTGCTGGGCTCCTTGCAGTCTGTTCAATATATGCATAATTTGAGACAGCCGAGGGTTTGAAAAGAGTTGATATTCAGATTTGGGGGTTTCTCCCTTTGTGGCTCCCTCTGTTCCAGGATTTTCACCCTCAATACCCAACCACTCAAGCATCCCCATACTCCACCCTCTACCCCTCAATCCAATAAGACTGTGGCTTTCTTAAATTCTAGCCACCCCACCCTGCATGGAGCTTTCACTCAGTTTCAGCCAGCTTTTAGTCACACTCCAGCACCTTCAATCACTTTTGATAATCATCTCAGAGTTTGTAATTGCTATCAAAATAAGGTTAGTACAATATAAGCTACTCCACTATTACGAACACTGAAACTTCTTGAGTAGGAATCTTGTTGGTGAGTATTGCAGTTGTGTTTGGGAGATGGAAAGTAGTATTCAGTGGAGCACTGTTAACAGCACCTTGCGTTATTGTCTCACGGTACCTCAAAGTAGGGAGAAAAGGGGAAGTGCCACTTTTTCCACTAAAAAGGTAAAAACAGGAGAGAAAAGTGGTTATGATAGAGCATTTTAGCCAATGAGTTAGGAGTAGACCCTAAATCTTCATATTTATCTTGTTCCTGTTAGGCAAGGTTAAAACCTGTAAAGTTAGTAACACTTATAGAAATGAACATTTCCTTGGTTACAGCAAGACCTCATTGTTTCAGACCCTGTATTTTGATAATTCAAACTAAAAATGTGACTCAATTTTGCATTCTCTATTAAGGAAATTTTATCAACTAAAAGCTATTAAAATCTTAAAAGAATAAAGCAGTTGACTTTTTCAAGCAACATGCAAAAATTAATCCTTTCCTAAACTGAAAAGATAAAATGAAAATATCAAGTAGGAGAGTTAGGACTCAGCCACAACACACCAAAAAAAAAAAAAAAAAACATGGAATACTTAAGAATAAACTCAGTAAAGGAATATTCAGAGATTATTGAATTTTTTATGCTTTAGAACATTTTAAAATATTGGTACTATCTAATCAATAAATCAAATAATATTCTAACCAACTGGGGGAGAGAGAGCAGAAAAGGAAACTTGATAGATTAATCTACAGGTCATACTGTGGGTCAAGGACTAGCCAGGGCCATTTTGAAAAAGAATAGAAGGGTGGAAAGTGCTTTATAATACATTTTAATACTTACAATGAATATAAAATATGTTACAATATATTACAGTGGAGAAAATATAAAAGCTACACTAGTGAAAACTGGTAATTATAATAGACATAGTCATGAATAAGAATTGAGATGCCAGTATATATAAAAATTTAGTATATAATAAGTGCATTTCAAATGAGTGTCATCCTGGCTTGTGTGGCTCAGTGGGTTGAGTGCTGGCCTGTGAACTGAAAGGTTGCCATTGGAATCTGAATCAGGGCACACGCCAGGTCCCCAGTTGGGGGCATGTGAGAGGCAGCCAGTTGCTATTTCTCTCACACATCAATGTTTTTCTCCCTCTCTTTCTCTCTCTCTAAAAATAAATAAATAAAATCTTTTTTAAAATCAGTGCCACATAGTATTTGGACAAGTGGAAAGCCATTAAACTAAACTAGATTTATTTACTCTTTATAGCAAAATAAATTCCAGCTATGTAGAAAATAAAATGCTAAAAATATAACTACAAGGTATTATGAGAAAACATGGGCAGACAAATTTGTAATTATGGAGATTGTTCCAATGTAGGAGAAAAGCATATAATCCTTCTTCTGTCAGACAGAAAAATAAGATCAGAAATATGAATTCCCCTATTTGGAATGGAAATCAACTTTTAGTCAATAAAATACTTGCTAGTTTGGGAAAAGTTTCAAGATGGAAAAGTTTTCATTTTTTATTTTTATCTGAACTGTCTGTGAACAAGCTTCTGACACCCAAAGAGAAAAAGCTAAGAATTCTACCAGGGCTGTTATATACTTACAAGTCTCATCCTTGTCATATATAAGGTTCTGCCTTACCTGAAAAAAGGAACACTAGGATGAATGTTCAATTTCAAGGGTTCAATTTTTAAAAAACTATAAAATAGACCTTCAAGAACAATTCTATACTTTGTAAGATGTGAATTTGAACACTGAGCCTATTTGTTACATGGAGGTTAAAGTTCTAATTAGATTATATTTTAATTTCATTTTTATTAAGAAATTCAAAATTCAATTAAACAAAGCTGAGATTTTTTTATTAACCAAGTCTCAAGACTCTGTTATATTAATGCACTAGAAGAAGTTTGACTCAAATAAGAAAAGCATTCATGGATTTCAGGACAGAACAACACTGTATATGAGGACAAACACTTCTTTGCTGATTGGATGTAGACCGAAGACCGAGTCAACTTCAACAACTGAGAGATACAAAAGCATTTTTTTGTTCACCAGGTCAGGGGACTGAGGGAACCCCACGTCAAATGTCATTTATTTCCTCTTATCTTGTAAAGAGTTATTATCTGAGCTACTTTTTTTGTCCGTGGAACACTTCCAATCACTTCTGTCCTGTGTAATACAATCAGTGCACCCAGGCCAACATAATGTCAGGACACAATGACTGCTAGTGTGCTGAGCTCCAAGGCTGTGGTTTGTGAACCAAAATTTCACTTGGGTCTGGACTTGAAAAGTCCTCTTCTAAACGTGTCCCTAAATGGTTGGAGCATGATTCAGCCCACTGGTAAAAATAGAAAGCTCACTTGGAACAATGGGAGATGGATTAAAGGGCTTCTGTAAAATAAAAATTAAATAAACAAATTAGAACTCTGATAAAACTGTAAAGCTGAGTCCTTAAAAATCACTAACTATAAAAGAGGTTTTCATTTCTTTGTTTTTTTTATTCAATTCTTCTTATTAGTCCAGGCATTGACGAAGTTATTTACCCAGTTCTTATGCTGGTCTGCCAGCTTTCTTGCTATGTTCAAATAAGAAGAAAGACAAATACTAATTTTTTCCTAGTTGCAAATATTTTTCATTTTTTTGCTGATGACAGTCAAATGAATTTGCAATAAGCCAGGTAGAATGTAGAATATTTTGTATTTTTAATCTCTTCCCAGGAAGTTTTCTCACAGTTTTGTTAAAACATTTTTTACCTTTTTGGAAAGTTGAAATCAAAACCGGAGAGGCCCTAAGACTGCCCTGCTCCCAGCCTGGGCTGGGCAGCATTATGGACTATTTTTACCCCCGGCTTGGAGCCATCTGCTTTCTCTGCAAAGGTTCACGTTGGTATTTTTCAGTGCAGCTGGTCACATGTACTCTTTTCCCAAGTCAAGTCTGGTGACCTGGGGAGGAATGCGTGCAGACTCTTGGGGCATCTCCGACCTCCCTATATCCTTCTGCTGTTAGTTGATATTCTTGATCCTCATGGCTGAGTGCTGGGCGGAGTGGCCTCCAGCACTTCAGTTCTCTCTTGCATGTTAGTGTTGAAGCTTATTCTCTTCTGTGGGATTTAATACAAGCAGTCCAGAGAAAGCCTGGGAACTGGAGTTCATAAAGGGCATTTATGTACCTTGATGGTGGGACAGGGCACTTGTTGCCACTTTTCTGCTCTGCTGTTGGGAGCAGTGTGTTAGATGTAGGTTAAGAAACCAAGTGCCTTGTAACAGTAAACATATGCTTGGACAGGCAATTAGAAAAATGCCTTTACAAGGCAGACTTAGGGGAAAGAATGAATCATCTCACTATGTTCCTTTAGATGTAGGCAGGGCTCACTCTCATGCCTCTTGAGGAACAAACTGCTTGAGAGCTGTGGTAGCTGTGAGAGCCACACACTGGGAAAGCCTTCCCAATGATCTGGCTCCTTTGTCTTTTTTTTAAAAGTTGAAATTGAAGTCCTGACCTGTGTGGCTCAGTTGGTTAGGGGCCATCCTGCAAAGCCAGAAGTCCCCCGGTCTGCGCACATGCCTGGGTTGTGGGTTCTGTCCCTGGTGGGGCATGTGTAAGAAACAAATGATTGATGTTTCTCTCTCACATCAATGTTTCTCTCCCCCCTTTTCGCCCTTCCTTCCCCTTTCTCTAAAAGTAAGTAAGTAAATAAAATCTTTTAAAAATTGAAACTGAATTATGGAGTATCATCATTTGGAGAAGTGTGAGTTTCTTTACCTTAACAACAGCTTTCAATAATATTTGCAGAGTGCCTGCAGGACCACCACAGTGCAGAGAAGAGTAGCAGCTGCATTTGTCTTGAGCAGCCCTTCTGTGCAGGATGGACAGTGTTCTTCTTGTTCTGCCACACCGATTTATGTTCCAAGGGTCTTTTGGTAACAGTGCCTACTGGGAGTGCAGAAAATTCCCAATAATTAATACAGGATTATACAAATAAAAGTAAGAGATTGTATTGATTCAAGAGCATTCTCAAAAGCTGTTGGTGTTAAGCTCCAGAATGGGTAATCACATAGAGAAAGCACTGATTCAGTTTGTGCTCCAGAGATTTAGAGGAACGGAATAGGCTATGTCCTCTCCAGTTGGCTTCATTGCTACATACCAGATTTTCCCTTTAAGGACTTTCTTCATACTGGTTCAAATTATTCCTATCCCCTAGATATTCTACTGCAAATGCTCCTACTACATATCACAATTACTACTTGAAAATACCAGCCAGTGTTACTGACTCTGACCATAAGACAAACCCTGAGCTAAGTCATGCTCTCTATGGCGGATAAGAACACAAGCTTTGCAGCCACACAATGGGTTCAGATCTCAGGTTCACCACTTACTGACCTTGAGCAAGTCGTTTAACTTCTCCATAGTTCATTTTTCTCATCTGCAAAGAAGGGAATGGTAATAATAATACCTAATTTATAGGGTTATCATGAGGATTAAATTAACCCTGGGGTTTACAGTGGCCTGAGTTCAGGATGCCTGTGAACTTGAATGGGGAAATTACAGTTGACCCTTGAACAACTCAGATTTGGGGGAGCTGACCCCCCACCTTAAAATCTGTATGTAACTTCTGACTCTCCCAAAACTAACTATTAACTAATAGCCTACTGTTGACTGGAAGCCTTACCAATAACATAGACAATTATGCATATTTTTTCATGTTTATATGTATTATATTCTATATCCTTATAATACAGGTAGAAAAAATGTTTTTAGGAAAATATGTTTAGAGTATGATATGTATGTACTGAAAAAAGATCCACATATAAGTGGATCCACTTATTTCAAACTATGTTGATCGAGAGGTGACAGTCCATCAGTCTGTCAAAGTTATGTATTGTTAAAACTGTCACTGGATCTTATTATTTTATGTGCTAAAAAAGAAGCTCTTTATTACCGTATACCTGTTTATTGATTTAGCTACTCTCTTAGTATGTTTTGTTTCTCTTGTTACCCCATGTATTGTATTTTATGCATTTAAAAACCTTATTCTGCAAAGAGGTTGAGAGGGTCCACTAGATTGCCAAAGCTGACTGTGGCACAGAAAAAGTAAAGAATCCTTGGATAAACTAGGTGCCAAGTTCCTACAACCATTGCTGGCACATAATAATCATGATATATGTGATTATTATTATTATTATCTTCTCATTTAATTCTTACAATAACCTAAGAGGTAAATATGGCTATGGCTATTATCATCCCACTAGAATATATGCTTATGAGGGCAGGGATTTTTTTCATTATATATTAGCAGAATCTAAAAATGTGCATGACATATACTAGGCATGTGATAAATATCTGTTTAATGACTTTCCAGATCCCACCTTTGACAATGAGAACACCAGAGCCTGAAGAGGTGGGCTAGCATGCCCCCAAGTCAATCAGCACCTACGTCAAAAAACAGTAGTTCATGTGGCTCCACTTCTTCATCTGTTGTCTCCTAGACACTTCATAATTCCTAAAGCAGCAATCTTTCTCAAGGCTAAGATATGTATTTGGGAAAACAAAGCCTGGTTTGGGCTGGAACTTCCTAAAGGAAAAATGAAAGTGGAATGAGATATTCAGATGATGGACAGGCAGAACTGAGTAATCCAGATTTCACCAGGTCTTATGTTGAACAAATAAAGTCGTACTAACATGAGGGTATATGTAGCTTTTCCACTCTTAGGTCTGCTAAATGGAATTTTATCTTCATTGGCTTCATAATGGGCTTTGTGGTACAAGATCTGGGTTTAGAGGAAATGGAGAAGTGACAGTTGGGATGTGTTCAGGAAGAATTGAGTTCTACCTGCAGGTGAGCACAAAGAGAAGAAACTGAAGGAAAGAGGAAGTGGCAAGGACAGACAAGGTCTGCAAGGACTGGGTGACAGGGAGAGCTGAGAGTGCCAGAGAAAGGAGGGTTTGTGGACTGGCCACCATGTTTGTCAAGAATGGGTGTTAGAAATGAAAGAGAGGTTTTCAAGGTCGTGCAAAACTTCATGTTTCTCTCCCTACCCATCTCCAATTCATGAAGATTTTTTTTTCTGGAGAAATAATAAAATTGTTAATTTCTAAGCCTCTAAAGTAATGGTTAGTTTAATATGACATCTTCAGGACCTTCCAGCTTTTACAGTGGTTATAATATCCCATCTGGTTCAGTCAACACAGGCTGCCTTAGAACTTCCTTTTCTGTTCCCACTTCTCCTCACCAGGGTCAACTGCCTGCTAAGTTGCTTCCAGGTGCAGGACTCTTTACACAAGATGGACTCTCTCTTTGAACAATATGAACAAACAAACAGGATAGAAACTGACTCAATGGGATGTTAAAATCCCCTACTATGACTGTATTGCTTTTGATCTCTCTTTTTGTGTCCATGAAGATTTGCTTTATATTTTTAGATGCTCCTATGGTGGGTACCTAAATGTTTACAAGGGTTACATCCTCTTGTTGGATTGATGCCAACAAGATGCCTTATAATGAGGCATATAGCTGTTGCCTAGGCATTATATGCAAGGCATATAATGATGCCTTATCATTATATAATGTCCTTCTTTATCACTTACTTGTCTGTTTTGCCTGATATAAGTATTGCTACCACAGATTTTTTTTGCTTCCATTTGCATGACATGTGTTTTTCCACTCCTTTACTTTCAGTCTTTGTGTATCCTTCATTCTCAGGTAGGTCTCTTGCAGACAGCTTAAATATGGGCCTTGTTTTCTTATCCATTCAACTACCTTATGTCTTTTGATTAAGGCATTTAAGTCATTTTCACTTAAATTATTGATAAGTACACATTTATTGCCAACTTTATCTTTTATAATTTTATTCATTTCCTCCTCCTCTTCCTACTTTTTCCCCTCCTCCTTCTTCTTTTTCTTCTTCTCTCTTCTTCCTTCTTCTTATGACTTTATTTAACATTTCTTGTGCTACTGCTTTGGTGGTAATGAACTCCTTTGGCTTTTTCTTGTCTGGGAAGCTCTTTATGCCACATTCAGTTTTAAATGATAGCCTTGCTGGGTAGAGTAGTCTTGGATGTCAGTCTTTGCTTTGCATCACTTGGAATATTTTATGTCAGTCCCTTCTGGCCTGAAATGTTTCTGTTGAGAAATCAGCTTAAAGACTTATGGGAACTCCTTTGTAGTTAACTAACTGCTTTTCTCTTGCCGCTTTTGAGTCTCTCTTTGTCTTTAACTTTTGGCATTTTAATTATGATATGTCTTGGTGTGGGCCTCTTTGGATTCATTTTGTTTGGGACTCTCTGTGCTTCATGAACCTGTGTGTCTTTTTCTTTTACCAGGTTGGGAAGTTTTCAGCCGTTATTTCTTCAAATAGGTTCTTAATCCCTTGCTCTCTGTCTTCTCCTTCTGGTAACCTCATGATGATGGAGGTGTTGTTATCCTTCTTGTTGTCCCAGAGGTCCCTTGGACTATCCTCATTTAATAAAAGGGGTTTTTTTGGCTGCTCTAGTTGAGTGTTTTCTGCTACCTTCTTTGTCTGCCAAGTCACTAAATTGTTCCTCTACTTCTTCTAGCTTGTTGATTTCTTCTAGTGTATTCATCATTTTACATATTGTATTCTGCATTTCTGGTGTGTTCTTTTTTATGGTTTCTATGTCCTTCATTGTGCTTTCTATCTCTTTGTTGAAATTCTCACTATGTTTCGTGAGCATCCTTATAAACTTTTTTTGAACCTTATAAATCTTGTTATAAACCTTATAAACTTGGTTCTCTATATCTGGTAGCTTGCTTGCCTCCATTTAATCGAGGCTTTTGGGGACATCAAAGATCCATCCTGTGGGAGATCTTCATGATGGGGTAGGGTTTCAGGGATTCATCAGGGTAAGGTCAGCAGGACTCATAAGGTTCAAACAGACCAAAATTTGGTCCTATGAAGGGAGGGCTCTGCACTGAAATAGTGGCACCAGTGTGGCATGTGCTGGGAAAAACAGCCCCTCTTGAGTCACACAAGTCAGTTTTTCCCAGAATCTGACCTGACCTCCTGGAGAGTCCTCTGCACATGGGGTCCAGGCTGGACACAGCCCACTGACAGTACTGCTGAGTGCAAGCTCAGCAGTGCGGGGCCACCTGGGTTGTGAGGGTGGAGGTAGTGGCTCTTCCCTGGTGAGGCTAGTGGATCTTGTGTGGGGGTTCAGATTGCCACTACTGTGGCTTGCGGGATCTGAGTTCAGCTTCTCAGGCACACCAGACCAGTGCACATTGCTGCTGCTCTGGTGTACTGTGTGAGGCAGGTGAAATGGTCTCTGCCCCAGAGCCAAACATCTCTGTCTCTTATTTTCCACGAGTTTGCACTTGAGGGCCCTTTAAGAAGTCTATACCACAGTTTCAGGCAGCAGACTCCTCTGCAGAGTGCGAACTGGTCCACACGAGGTGACAGAGTCAGGTGGGTGAAGCTTGTACAGCCCCCAGGCTGATGAAGTTTGGAGGGCAATGCCCGACCCAAAAAGAGACGCCTTCTGTGTGTAGTGCAGGAAAAGAACTCAGCACAGGGCCCTGGTCGGTGTCCCTTCAGGACTTTTTCTGGGTGGCACACAACCCAGCCTGTCCTGCAAGACTCTAGACCAATCCAAGCTGCCCTCCCTCTGCTGGAGCCTAGCGTGAGTGGCTGTGAATGAGATTTTGTGCACTGGCCCTTTAAGGGGGCACCTGGATTTTTAGCAGACTCCTATCTCTCACTGGCAGACAGAATCCCTGCTGATTTTCACACCCAAATGTTATGTGGGTGCCTCTTCTGGGCTCTATTACTCTAGGCTGGGGTGCTGAGCATGGGGTTGAGATCCTGTGCTCCTCAGGGGACCTTTGCAGCTGAGATATTATTCCTCCAGATACTCAACCCTAGCACGTGGGTTTGGGACCAGCCCTTTTCGAGTCTCTGTCCTTGCTAGCAATCTAGCTGTGGCTTCTTCTATAGGTTCTTGTTTATAACACTGATAATGCTCAGCCACTCTTCAGGTGGTTATTCAGGTTGATTGTTTTGTAATGTAGTTGTAATTCTAATTCGGGCCTGGGAGGTACCCACCTCTTTGATCAATGGTTTCTTCTTTTTTAAAGTAGGTTTATTGTAAGTGTCCTCTTACACATTAGTATTGTAAGAAATAAAAATTATTTCAATTATTTTAGTTTGAAATAGTCTTTGTTCCCCTGCCAGACTAATTTTCCTAAAATACCATTTTCTTCCTAGGCTAAAAAGCTTTAGCAACTCCTGTTGGCTTTAGGATCTGGTCCAAATTTCTTAGCCTGGCAATCAAGGTCATTGCACCTCGAGAGTTGTCCAACTCTCCCCTACAGAAACCTTTCATTCCAGTGGCTGTCCTTATTTTCCTCCAAACATATATTACTCATTCTGCCTCAAAGATTTTGTTGATGCCGAACCCCAAAAGGAACACCTGCTCCAAGGTACTCTCTCAGCTTAAATAGTTCTCTCCCCCAACTCATTTCTTTTCCTTCAATTCATGCTTATCTCTCAGTTTTCTACTCCTGTGATGCATACTGACTCCTGTACACACAGACATCCTATGGATGACTGGAGTGTATAAGTGCAGGGCCTCTCACAGTACCTTTTGTAGAGCAGTTTCCCTTCCTGAGGCATGTTCAGTTCTTAAGTGCCTTTTCCGATTTACATTCTTAACTTACTTCACTGCAACCAAATGTAACACACAAGGCAGTTAAGATACACAATCTCAATTTTAGCAGATAAATGAAACCTGGAAGTATTTTTTAAGGAAAAAAATATATTTGAAATAAATTTCAAAAGCTTTAACATGTTACCAATTAGAAATTGGTTCTTGCCCTGACCTGGTTGTCCAGTTGATTGGAGCATCGTCCATACACCAAAAGGTTGCAGATTTGATCACTATGTACAGGAGGCAACCATCAATATTTTCCTCTCCCTTTCTTTCTCTCTCAAATCAATAAACATATCCTTGGGTGAGGATTTTGTAAAAAATTGATTCTTTAGCTACTTCATAAGCATAAACTGCTTTTTGCAATATAACTTGTGAAGTGCACACACACTGTCTGCAGATGGTGTGTGATAATTGGATTTGGCTCCACGTAAGCATGGCAGGTAAAAACTGTTCCACCTTCCTGTACACAGAACAGTGGGACTGTATATTTGAGTGTTTCCATGTAACTTTATGATCTTTCAACAGAGATCCCTGAGTTGGTCTGGTGGACCTGTAATATTTTTAAGTAGAGGAAGAGGAACTGAGTATGGATGGAAGCCTCATGGTCTGCCTGGAACGGTGCAGTGTTTTGATATGTGGTCTCACTCAACAATTGTAACACCTGGGTACTAAGGATGTTATTACCCCATTGTTATGGTTAAGGGAATTGCAATTATTGGATCAAGCCAAGAGTTGGATTTTTAAGTTTCAATCCAAGGTAAACAAAATAATGATTACCCATGACAGTTGGAATGCCCAGTCTGTTGGGATACTTATATGTCATGAGACAGGAAGGTAAGCTCTGGCTTGGCAAGGCTCTGTAGAGGACACTTGTGCATGACAGATGTGGCACCCAGAGCGACCTCACAGGGTTGTGCTGCCGGAACCGGTACATCGGCGACCATGGGCGCATCGTGGGAATCACGCTTTTGTGTTGTTTTTTTTTTTTTCCAGACAAATGCCTGGCAGGTGTCAGTGAGGTGTCTTGCTCTAACAAAGCACCATATTCTGTCAGTTTTCCAGCAAATGGAAGTAAAATGTCTTAAGAAAGAATATTTTTTCCCAGCCTGTGCCAAGGTACCCACTAATGTGCTGGCAGGGTTTCTCTCTCTCTCTCTCTCTCTCTCTCTCCCTGCTTCCCTGGCCCTCTACCTAAAATCCATCAGCATGTTCTCAGGTGAGGAAAAAAACTTTATTTTGGAAAGTTGTTTCAAATTTACGGAAAAATTACAAAGATAATACAGGGTTTCATACACCTTGTACCTAGCTTCCCTTATTGTGAACATCTTATTATTAGTATGGTACATTTGTTACAATTAATGAACCAATATTGATACATTGTTATTAACTACAGTCCATATTTTATTCAGATTTCCTTAGTTTGTACATGATGTCCCTTTTCTCTTCCAGGATACCATCTAGGCTACCATATTTCATTTATTTGTCTCTTTAGCTTACTCTTGGCTGTGATGGTCTCAGACTTACCTTGTTTTTGGTGACCTGGGCAGTTTTGAGGAGTACTGGTCAAGTGCTTTGTATAATGTCCTTCTATTGGGATTTCTCTGATGTATTTCTCATGATTATATGGGGGTTATGGGTTTTGGGGAGGGTGACATACCATTGACATGACTTACCACTCTCGACCCTGGCTTTGATCGCTCAGCGCTCAGCAGAGGTCACTCCACTGTGACCCTGGCTTTGATTGCCCAGCGGAGGTCGCTCCACTGTGAAGTCGCTCCTCCTCACTCCCCATTCCTTACGCTGCCTGCACTTCAGGAGTGTGGAGGAATGTTCCACCTTCTTGAGGGGGGAGCATGTACATGAATTATTTGGAATACTTCTATATGGGTGTGTTGTCTCTTCTCCCTACAACATATATTTTTAATTTATATAATCTTAAAACGGTTTCTGTAGCTTTCAACAACAACAATAACAAAAAGCTCTTAAAATCATCCAGTTCATGTAATAGAAACTCAAATACCTACTGAGGCCAGGTGGGTAGCAGGGAAGATGAGAGAAGCAATTTGGACATAGAATGTGGCAGATTGCAAAGCACGTGCCAGCTCTAAAGGGGACACAACTCTCTGCTCCTGGCAACTGTTGCCACAAGGAAATGCAGGTCAGCCTTGCCATGGCTTTCTTAAAAAAAAAAAGAAAAGAGAAGAAAAGAAACTGGTACATTCGACTTGAGATGTCCTCAGTTTGAAATGTTGGCAACTAATCCAAATTTTTATAAACTTTATGTGCACCCACTTTGTGATTTCTTGGGTAGATTAATAGCTGCACATATTATTAATAAGGAAATGGTCTTAGAAAGGCAAACCAGATGTCCAAGGTCACATCACTAGCTTTGGTGTCCTCTAAACCGGGATTGACATTCAGATCTCTAATGTTACTGTATATTCCTCTCTTTTGAAAGTTCTTCAACAGTTTTTTAACTTTCTCAGAATCATCTGGACTTTGATTGGAAACTGGATCTCCTGTAATACTATCTCCTTCATAAAGCCCATTTCAATTAAGTGGTGCCATTAATGGTACTCACACACCATTTGCCTTATTTCCTTTGTCCCTTGCTAGCTTGCATGTATAATGCATAACATTACACTGCAGATAAACTGGGGCATGGGCAAATGCCCATATTGACAATAACAATCGCCAATGTGCAATTGTGATCTCCTAGAGGCTAGGAATTTTGCCTTAAACATGTCTGTGTTCTTTTCAATACTTGGCACATAGTAGGTCCTCACTAAATGTTTGTTGAATGAACATCCATCATTAATGACTTAAGTAAGGTGACGTACTGATACATAATAATATTGATAACACCTAGGACAAATCTAATAGTGTGGAAATAAAAATTTTTGGCATTTGCTAACAGGAACTAACTATTGTAAATGAAGGAAAGCTTTTAGTTTAAAGAAGTTATTATTCAGTTGTTTACAGGACATAATTAGAACCTTAAATAATGTATATCATGAAACATTCTTTTCTGAGTGACATTAACCTCTTTAGTCAATTTTTCAACTATGTTATGCATGTCCTCCATTCTTAAATTATTATATTTAGTATGTCTCTACATATCCTTTTGGCTATATGGTTCCATTCCTTTTAAATCACAGAATTTAAACTCATATGTATCAGAGACTTCTCTATTATGTTTTTTTGTTCCTTGCTCATATACTAGGGACAGAAAATTTTTTGATAAAGACAGTCATAAGAAATTTAAAAAAACAGAGGCAATGAAGCAAGAGTCCAATCTCCTAAAGTACTTAGGAGTCTTTGTTGGCAATGCACGTGAACCCTGAATACCCTCTGAGTGGGCACATACTCAAATTGTTTCTTCTGCTGCTGTTTTTCTGGCTTTCTACTTTGTTATGGCTTCTTCTTGTGTGTTTCTTAATTCTCTAGGCACAACAAGGAGTTACTCGGCTTTCAGGTGTGAGATGAGAAAGCTCCTGCTTTCCAGGTCAGTGCTAATTAATGAATGATGGTGTGCAGCAGTTCTTGGGGAACATAAGTAGTCCAAGAGTGATTTTGGATGCTCCCTTGTGAGCTCTGCAAGATAAGTACAACGATGACTGAGGTTAATTAAATATAAATACTGAATAACCTATTTCACTCTGTGTATTTTTTCTGAATGTTTCTATCAATGTCCTTCTGTCTGAATGTGAAAGGCTTATTCGATCCTAAGTATTACAAAGTGAAGATGTTCTTTGTTCTTTGGGTCTGTTCTTGCACAAGAGTAGCTAAATGGTGACAAGACTCATTTTTTTCTTGTACCATTATAATTGTCCTCACTTGATAATCATAGCAAAGAGATTTTTAATCTCTTAAAAATAATTAATGCAATTAAAAAGTTATTTTCTTGTCATAACTTCAAATGCTACAGATATTAAGAGTGTTTTAAAATGACACCACACAACTTCAAAAAATGTTTGTGGATTTTAGAGAGAGAGGAAGGGAGAGAGAGAAAAACATCAATGTGAGAGACCAACATCGATTGCTTATCTCCTATACATGTCCCAACTGGGGATCGAACCTGAAACCAACGTATGTGCCCTGACTGGGAATTGAGTCCCCAGCCTTTTGGTGTATGGGATGACGTTCCAACCAACTGAGCCACACTGGCCAGGGCCAACCTGCTTTAAATGTACAACTTTCCAGACATGGGCAAGTGGGAGAATGGAGATTAATTTGGTTTAGTACAAGAAACCTTAAATTTTATATCTATCTAGATATAGACACATGTATAGATTATAGTCAGATGGACATCTGCTTTATAAGGCACTTTCGGTTGGAGTAACCAAAGACTAGATCACAAATAGGCTAAGATGCCTCAGGTTAGCTTACCACATGTAAGCAGTTATCAGCTTTCTTAATGTGTTTCATCACCTCAGAGGTTTAAATATAACATGTGGTAATATACTATGCTGAGGCCCACATACAGGTGTGGACCTAAAGGTGTGAATGTGTCATGCGGAATCAAGGCTCAGACAACCCAATACCATGCTATCATTCCTCAATTTACCCCTGTTCCTCAGAGTTATTTGGCAGCTCTCAGTTTATACATGTGTCCCTGAGGAGGCAGCCAATTGCCACTTGCATTAGAAACCAAACTGGAAGAATTGCTGCATAGAAAAAAATGAATAGAATGGACCACTGTCACTGCTAATATTTTAGATAAATGCTTCTTGCTCAGGTACACTTGGCGGGTCAAAACCCATTTTAAAACGAGTTCCAAATTAATTAGTTTAGCACATGCTCACTGGGCACTTACCAGGTGCCAGAGCTGGTCATGCCACTGGGGATACCAGGGTGAGTAAGTCAGGTGACGTCCCTCTCTTTATGCAGACAGGTTTTCCTTTAATTTAAGTGAGGTCAAGGCTGTATTTTTAGCTAAGAGAAAAAAAATATTCTCTAAAATTACAGACTTAGAGTTTTGATCATTTTAATCTATCAGATCAGTGGGGGATAAAGGAGGACTTCTTAACCTCACCCGAGGGTACCTGAGGGTGCTGTCCCCCACCAACAGGGTCACTGCTGTGATGAGTCAGAGTCAGTGTGTATGCTGCAGGGGAGAATAGTAGGAAGGACCATATGAGTACTCCAGGGCTTGTGTAATTTGAGAAAGCCCTTCAGGTGATTTTAATACCCTTTACTTATTTCTTCGTTTGCCAGAATCTATAGATGTTGTTGTTCCTGCATACGCATGTGTTTATGGCATTTGGCGCATTACACAATCATAGTTGGAGAATGCTGGGTGACTCTGGTGGAGGTGCAATGGTGGCAACGAGTGTGTGTGACCCGGTGCTGCAGGAGAATGGGGACCAGAAGACAGAACCTGGGAGTGTGGGAGCCGGTAACCTGATCTGGGAAGACTTGATCGTTAATAATAAATAACACCCAGTAGTCAAACACCACCAGAGGCAAAGCTGAAGTCTAAGTTCTGTTTGTGAACTTGTAACAAGGGAGAGTGCTCCAAGGGACCCACAGAGAGCCTCACCAACCAGAGGAGGAGACAGGGTTATTGGAGGGTATGTGGAATGCTGGAGTTCAGGCAGGACTTGAATGAAACACTGTTGTGATAGACTGGAAACAGAGCAAGGCTGTCAGTAATATTTTATTAACACTTAGTAATCTTTTTACTGACACCTGCTCAGTGTTCAGAGTCTCATTTCCTTGGAAACTGTAAAATTAAGGGAAATTTGGAATGCCATGTCCCCAGATCTTTTACCTGTAGGTCTGCACCTGCACTGGAAATCAAGGCTGCATCCCTGTGCCAAAGTGACCCACACTCTCCATCACCCAGGCAAGAGGGGGCGTTCCACTCTCATGGGTACTTAAACAGCTAAGTTTTCGATAGCCCATCGAACAGCCTGTTTTAGAGAACAAGTTTTTTTAGCCCTATGTCCTTGATGTAAATTAACAAAAACAGTTTTTACAGATCCACATTAGTATGATTAGTAGGATATAAAAGTAAAGTTTTGACTGAGGCACCAAAGACAATAGATGTGAAATTCTAAAGTAATTGCCAGAGCAGGAAGCAAATCTCAAAGGAAATATCTTAGCTCCCCTGTGAGTCTTAAAAATCACTCATTCAAAGAACAGACTCATGGGTGACAGGATGGGGTTGGATGACTGAGTGAAAAAGGCGAGGGCATTGAGAAGTACAGATTAGTAATTACAAAATAGTCATGCGGATGTAAAGTACAATCAAACTCAGTTTTCGAATGTCTTGGTTCTCAAACAATTTGGTTCTTGACCAAGTTGTTCATGGAAAAAAATGTCTTGGTTGTCTAATAAAACTTTGTTTTTTAAGTTCTGATCTGACCACCCTTTTGTTCTGATACCTGTATGATCAGTCACACGTGTATCAGAAGACAAAAAGGAAGACTTGGTTTTCGAATAAATCACTTCTTAAAGAGTTTTCTGGAATGAATTAAGTTCAAGAACCAAGGCTCCCCTGTATGGCACAGGGAATATCGTCAATAATACTGTAATAGCTGTGTAACTATGTCAACTGAGTACTGGACATATTGGGGACCACTTTACAAAGTATACGATTGTCTAACCAGGGGCTTCCAATCTATGGCCAGCAGGCCACATGTGGCTCAGAATGGCTATGAATGTGGCCTAAAATAAAATTATAAATTTACTTAAAACACTATGAGATTTTTTTGTGATTACGTGTTGCAATGTATTAATGTGTGGCCCAAGACACCTCTTCTTCCAGTGTGGCCCAGAGATGCCAAAGGTTGGACACCCCATTCTAACCACTATGCTGTACACCTGAAAATAATGCAAAATAATAGTTAAAATAAATTGTAATTGAAAAAAAATTAGAAAAAAAACCTCACTCAAAGTAGGACCACAAAGGAGCAAAGGAGGTGGAGTTTAGTAAAAGATCTGTGAAATGTTCTTAAGGAAAACAAGGCTGAGTCCTACCTAACCCCTCATTTAAGATCTTCTTCCGAAATCTCACGGGGGAGGCGTGTGTCAAGGGGACCATGAGGGCAACTTGATTGGTGTTCTCTGGTATTTGGGCTGTCTGACTTTTACCTGAGATATTCAAAGTTGAGAGAGACTGAAGGTACCAGCTTGAAGAAGCAGTCCAGAGAGTGAGGGCAGGGGAGGGGGGCAGATAACACCCAAGACCTGTGTGATCCGGGAGCCAGCTGCACTTCCATGGTCCTGGGACTAAAGTGCATACCAGTGCTTCCTGAGGACCAGATGAGAGCCATTCTGAGGACCAGCTGAGAGAGAGAGCTGTATTAGACATGTTCAAATCCTGCTCAAGGGGAAGAGGCCAAGGGACCACTCCCACCTCTCCTCCAACAGGAGAATCTGTATCAAGTGGCCTTCAGCGAACCAGAAAGCAGGGGTGGATTGGCAGCCAGAGCAAATTTCATTGCCCAGGTCAGATGTTTCACTTTCAGGCCTCAAAGCGTATGAGAAAGCAACCAAGGGGAGTGTGTAAATTTTAGTCATTGGCCAGACCCAGAGAAAACCTTCCTAGGAGACTACCAGTTGAACATAACTTGCTATCCTTTCCCCATCTCCTTTTGTTATGAATTGGAGGGGATCTGTGGGGATAAAAAGAAGACTCCTTTTCCCCTTTCCTAGAGAACACAGCCCATCGACATCAGACCCTAGCTGGGGAAGTGGAGGGAAGACCTATCTTTGAATGAAGCTTGAAGTGTTGACCAATGGCATTCACATTAAAATTTCTGCTGAATTAAAGTCATTTTGTGGTTTAAACCAATCAAAGGATTTTTACTACCTAAGAGCAATCAGAAAAGTTATGGGACCACTCAAGTGGTCATCCAGGCCCAGGGGCAGATCTCCCACTGCAAACATGTTGAAGGGACAGTGGCCAGCAAAGGTGGCCTTCTGCTTCCTACATCTCGTCTTTCCTGCGTGTTCTACATGCTGGTCTCATAGAGGCCAAGAGCACTGTTCACTGGCATTCTCCAACTTGGCACGAGCTTTTGCTCTTTGAATAAACTAAGGTCAAGAGTTATACTTAAACAGGAAAATTGGGAATTGGTAGAAGACCTAAATGGGAGTGGCACCCTGAAACTGGAGAAGACAGGGTACTTAGCATTTGACAACCAACTGAAGAGAAAAGAGAGATTTCAAGAAAGCTGGAAATCAACATTGAAGGCTTTGGCCTTGGCCTCTGGGCCTTCTTTTTAGTGTGAAAAGGCAAGTGACTTTTGCTGAATAGCTCCATTGATTGGCTATTGAAAATGTGGGGATTAAAGGGCCTGCTTTAAGAAGAAAAAAAAGGTAAAAATATGAACAGTAAAATGGCAATAAATACACATCTATCAATAATTGAATCTGAAAAACAAAACTAATCAAGCAGAACAGAAACACACAGATACAGAGGACATTTTGACAGTTGTCAGATAGCAGTGGGCCTGCATGGCTGAGTTAATGAAGGTGAAGGGAGTAAAAAGTACAAATTTGTAGTTACCAAATAGTCACGGGGTGGAAAGTACAGCATAGGGAATATAGTTAATAATATTGTAAGAATTACGTATAGTGTTAGATGGGTATGAGATCTATTGGGCTGATTACTTAGTAAGTTATATAATGTCTAATCACTGGCCTGTATATCTGAAACTAATATAATATTTTATTTCAACTATAATTGAAAAATAAAAAGTTATTTAAAGTCAGAAATGAATAAAGTTAACTACCCTTAAGAAAAAAAGTGCACTGGCTGGTGTGGCCCAGTGGATTGAGTACTGGCCTGTGATTCGAAAGGTCACTGGTTTGATTCCCAGTCAGGGCACATGCCTGGGTTGTGGGCCAGGTCCCCAGTTGGAGGCATATGAGAAGCGACTTATCAATGTATCTATCGGACATCGATGTTTCTCTTCTATTTCTCCTTCCCTTCTTCTCTCTAAAAATAAATAAATAAAATCTTTTTTTTTAAAGAAAGAATGCTTGCTTTAGCAGCACATATACTAAAAATGGAACAATACAGAGAAGATTAGCATGGCCCCTGTGCAAGGATGACACAAATTTGTGAAGCGTTCCATATTTTTAGAAATAAACCCATTTTTATGGTCAATTAATATGTGACAAAGGGGGCAGAAGCATAAAGTGGAGTAAAAATAGCCTCTTCAACAAATGGTGCTGGGAGATTGGGACTGGTATATGGAAAAAAATGAAACTAGACCAACTTACACCATATACTGTAATAAACTCAAAATGGATAAAAGACTTAAACATAGGCCATGATATCATAAAAATCCTAGAGGAAAACATTGGCAGTAAAATTTCAGATATTCCATGCAGCAATATCTTTGCTGATATACCTCCTAGGGCAAGGGATATAAAGGAAAGAATAAACAAATGGGACTTCATCAAATTAAAAAGCTTCTGCATGGCTAAAGAAAACATCAGCAAAATGAAAAGTGAATAAACCATATGGGAAAACATATTTGCCAATGGTACCTCAGACAAAGGTTTGATCTCCAAAACATAAGAACTCACATGACTCCACTCCAGGAAGACAAACAATCCAATTAACAAATGGGCAAAGGACCTGAAGAGACACTTCTCCGAGGAGGACATACAGAGGGTCTAGTGACATATGAAGAGATACTCAGCATCACTAGCCATCAGAGAGATGCAAATTAAACCCACAATGAGATACCACCTCCTCACACTGGCCAGAATGGCCATCATTAACAAATTAACAAACAAGTGCTGTTGAAGATGTGGAGAAAAGGGAACCTCAGTGCACTGTTGGTGGGAAGGCAGACTGGTGCAGACACTGTGGAAAACAGTATGGAATTTCCTCACAAAACTAAAACTGGGACTGCGTTTTGATCCAGTCATTCCACTGCTGGGATTACATGCTAAGAATCCTGAAACACCAATTCAAAAGAACCTGTGCATCCCAATGTTCCTAGCAGCACAATTTACAATAGGCAAGTGCTGGAAGCAACCTAAGTGCCCGTTAGTAAATGAGTGGATCAAAATATTGTACATTTACACAATGGAATACTATACAGCAGAAAAAAGAAGGAACTCCTACCTTTTGCAACAGTGTGGATGGAGCTGTAGAGTATTATGCAAAGTAAAATATGCCAAGTGGCGAAAGGCAAATGCCATAGGATCTCACCTATAAGAGGAATCTAATGAACAAAACAAACAAATGAGAAAAATAGAGCCAGAGGCATGGAAACAAGAACCAAACTAATAGTAACCAGAATGGGGGAAGATAAGGGAGGAAGGAAGGGGAAGAGTCTGGTTAAAGAACAAGTATAAATGACTCATGGACATGGACAACAGGGTGGGGGGTTGATATTGCAGGGAATTGGGTGGGGTAGGGGAGATTAATGGGGGAAAGTTGGGACAAGTGTAACAGAACAACAATAAAAAAATTAAGAAAGAAGAAAAAGGGAAAGATGGAAACAGTGCAGGGAATACGATGATCCCTATCTGGTAATCTGCCCAGTGCCTATACTTTGGGAAATCTCTGCCCTTTAGCAGGGATGGGCCTCCACAGCAGCCATATCTCCCTTTCCCATCACCTGTCTGATCATAAGTAACAGGGTGGAGGAAAGAAGATGCCAGGCTGGGCCAATCATATTTCCTCTCCATAGAATTTGGGAGTCAGTCAATGGGGTTGATTCAATCTGTGTGTGTGGAGGGAGGTAGCTTTACCCTGCCTCGTGGACTTAGGAGCTGGGAAAACTGCTTTCCAGAGAAAAATAGAGCAGAAGTGTGGACAGAGGCAGGTGAGACCATAGAGTAAACTTCAGTTGAGTCCCTCACAGCTTTTCCACTCCTTGACCCTGGATTCCCTGAGGGCTGACTTATTTTCACCCTTGGATTCTATAAGATGACCCTCTATCTTTATAATTAACTTTTGAACTCTATTATTGGGTGCAGAGATTACTTTCCAGTGACTTTGGATCACTGTGCCATACATTTTAAAGATTTACTTTTAAAATTTTATTTAGTCGCTGCTTCTTTTGATTCACCTGCCACTATCAGCTAGATGTACTGAGACACTGATATTTCCCATCATTCCCACTGACTGTCCCTCCATACTGTGGCTAGACCTCTTCCCTTGTAAGTCTGCTCACAAAGTAAGTTCAAATTAAAAGCTCTTTTTTTGAAAAATTAGCTAAACTAATTATATCTCAACACTAATTTACTTGCTGACAGTAGTTTGGAACACATTTTCAGACTATTGTTTATTTAAAAACATTTTTTTATCCTCACCCGAGGACATTTTTTTTCCCAGTGCTTTTAGATAGAGAGGAAGGGAGAGAGAGAGACATTCATGTGTGAGAGGAGAATGATTGGTTGCCTCTCGTATGTGCCTGGATGGAGGATCCAACCCACAATTCAGGTTATGTGCCCTGACCAGGAATTTAACCTGCAGCCTTTTGGTTATGTGACAGTGCTCCAACCAACTGAGCCACCCCAGCCAGGGCTATACTATTATTTAGAAGCCCATGTAATACGAAAGTTCTGTAAAATATTTCTTAGGTAATGAGGTTACTGTCTTTTAAAGAGTTTTACCTGCTTCTCAGGGAAAGAGAGAAAAGGATTTGTTCTAGTCTTTGTATCATGTTTCTTGTACTTCTTTACAAATTCATGTTTTTTTTAAAAATTACATTTTATTGATTATGCTATTACAGTTGTCCCAATTTTTCCTTCTTTTCCCCTCTCCACGCAGCACCCCGCCCCCCAGTCCCTCAGGCAATCCCCATACCACTGTTCATATCCATGGGTCATGCGTGTAAGTTCTTTGGCCACTCCATTTTCTACACTGTACTTTACATCCCTATGGCTATTCTGTAACTACCTATTTGTGGTTCTTAACTCCCTCTTCATCCATTTCCCCACAACCCCCTCCCATCTGGCAACCATCAAAATGCTCTCCATATCCCTGATTCTGTCTCTGTTTTTCTCATTTCTTTAGTTTGATTTTTAGATTCAATTGTTGATAGATATGTATTTATTCCCATTTTATTATTCATAGTTTTGATCTTCTTTTTCTTAAATAAGTCCCTTTAACATTTCATATAATAATGGTTTGGTGATGATGAACTCCTTTAGTTTTTTCTTGTCTGGGAAACTCTTGATCTGCCTTTCAATTCTAGATGATAACTTTGCTGGGTAGAGCAATCTGCTTTTCATGACTTTGAATATTTCTTGCCCATCCCTTCTAGAGAAAAGTTTCTTTTGAGAAATCAGTTTTATGGTATTTCTGCTATAGGTAACTAATTTCTTTTCTTTAGCTGCTTTTAAGATTCTTTCTTTATCTTTAACCTTTGGCATTTAATTATGATGTGTCTTGGAGTGGGCCTCTTTGCATCCATCTTTAGTTTGGAACTCTGTGCTTCCTGGACTTGCATGTCTACTTCCTTCACCAAATTAGGGAAGTTTTCACTATTTTTTTCAAATAGATTTCTAATTTCTCGCTCTTTCTCTTCTCCTTCTGATACACCTATGATGTGATTATTGGATCATTTGATGCTGTCCCAGAGGTTGCTTACACTATCCGTTTTTTTGGATTCTTTTTTCTTCTTGTTGTTCTGATTGGTTGCTTTTTGTTTCGTTATGTTCCAAATCATTGATCTGATTCTTGGCTTCATCCACTTTACTGTTGTTTCCCTGTAAATTGTTCTTTATTTTAATTAGTGTATTGTTTGTTTCTGACTAGATCCTTTTTATGATGTTGAGGTCCTCACTAAGTTTCTTGACTGTCCCTATAACCAGTGTTTTGAACTCTGCATCTGATAGATTGCTTATCTCCATATCATTTAGCTCTTTCTCTGGGGTTTTGTTCTGTTCTTTCATTTGGGCCATATTTTGTTGTCTCCTCATTTTGGCAGCCTCCCTGTGTTTGTTTCTATGTATTAGGTAGAACTGCTTTGACTCTCTGTCTTGGTAGTGTGGCCTTGTAGTAGGAATCCTGTAGGGTCCAGTGACACAAAATCCCCTATATTCCTTTCCTTCCTTAGGTTTGATTTTGTCAATCTCCATTTTTTTAGTATTATTAAATTTATAGAGTTTTGCGGGGGAAGTGCTTCACTTCAAATATTGTATTTCAGAACCTAATGGGAATGACAAAAACAAATAGTACAGAATGGTAAGACAGTTGAGTATGCTCCCCAGGTGAGATATGTTGATTTGGGTCTAGGCTGATGTGCTCTGAGAGCTCAGATTATTTTAACTATGGGTCATTGGTAATCATCTCAACTACCTTCTCCTCTCTCCTACTTTCCATTTTCAAATTGATGCATATTTTGAAGCTCTGTCACATTCCTTTGTTTCTTATAATTCCCTGCATTAGCTGACTTTTCCAATTTATACCTTCTGAATTTCTTTCTGTAGTCTACTTTTTTTTATTAAAACTACTTATTTGATACTTTGGATTATAAATTCTTCCTGTCAGGGACGATGTATTTACAGTGTAGTGCATTTTACACTATGTGTCAGATAAGTGGTAGTTACCCAGGAAAGAGTATGGGGGCACCTCAGTCATATTTGTAAAGTTTTTTTAAGAGCTGATGGAGGCTAATATCAATACACATTTTTTGATGGTCCTCAGCTCTTGAGTATATTACTGTGTTTTCTTCTCTTGTGGAGGAATTCGTCCCCTGCATATCCTCCAAAGTTTGCCTTTACCATTCTCCTCACCTTACTCATTTTCTATTTTTTAACCCCCCAATTATAAAATACTTGCTTAATATGGAACACAGAAAGGCAATAAAGTCATGCATAATCTCACGAGGGTGAAAACATTTTATGCCTTCTTTTGCTTATGACAATTTACTTCTGAATCTTACGCAGCATTTAAAAGAACGCCCAGGAGGCTTCTCAAAATCTAAGTAATGTTAAAGATTAGCTGTTATTCACCAAGTTCATAGGCAAATCAAAGAATCACAGTAGGGTAAGGAAGCTCGCATCTGACAAAGGAACCTGGGTATCCGGGGATTCTTTGCAGGTAGGCTGCTGGTCTAGTAACCACAGCCTGTTCTGCAGCCACCAGGGAATCAAGCCAGTGGAGGCGGGGCTTCCGATGATTGAAATTAGGGGAGAGGAGCTACAGACCTGTCACCAATCAAGGCTCTAGTCTGTTTTCTCTAAGTGACCAATCAGAGAGTTCTTCTGCCTAGCTGTCTTCAAGTTTGCGACACCTACCCCCTATTGCGGCCTATCAGCAGGCGCCTCATACAAAGAGTTCGAGGCGCTCACGCCCCATGGGAGGTGCGGCCTGGCCTCCGCCCCGCCCCCTCCTCTGTGGCTCCGCCTCACCGAAGGAGGGGGCTGATTCGGTTACTCTCTGGGAGGGAGGTGTGGGTCTGGTGCCCGAGGGGCTCGTGCGTTCTTCGCCCGCGGGCTTCTGATTGTCTTTTGCTGCGGCTGTTCTTGTTGTCTGTCTTTTTGCCTGAGAGCCCCGGGCTGCAGGGGCCAGAGTGAGCGCGCCTCCCGCAGACGCTGCTGACCAGAACAGGTAATGGGGCGCTAGGGCTGCAGTGGCGATTGGAGCACCCGGCGCAGTGCTGGCGGTGGGATCTGGTCCCCCGGCTGCTCCAGCCGGCAACGTCCGGGAGAAGTCACCAGGAGCCTCTCGCCCGCCCCCAGGCGCCTCCTTCCCTAAGCCCACGGCGGCCTCGGCACCTTGCGGAGAGGTGGGGGCGGGGCCGGGCGAGGGGAACGTGAGGGCGTGGGGTCCCGGCAGCTGCGGGCAAGACTCCTTGGGGACCTCGCAGGACTCGGGGCGCGGCGGCTGGGCCCTAAGGAGGGCGGGGGGGGGGGGGGGACGTGCAGGTGGAGGGAAAACCGCAGAGTTGAGTCAGAACCAGGCATCCGCGGGAGAAGGACCCACTGATAGTAGCGATAAGCTGAGTGGCTTTTTTTTTTTTTTAATTGAGAAAGGTGTTTGTACTTGGGTGGTGTTAATTACACAATTTTTGGAGACAAGAGCTTTTCAGTGAGATTTACACATTAACATTACTTACTTATTATCTTTTAAATTAAAAGCAGTCTTTAACGTGAACTTGTTTGAGGATTTTTTCTCAAGTGACAAGTAGGCAGACCCAGCAGGGTGACTCACCTTTGTCTGCGCTGAAGTGGGGAGTGGCGCGATAGCAACGAGGGGGAGGAATGCCGATGAGGAATGCCTGTACAGGTTTGAAAGGATTGTGGGGGTGGGACCTCGTTTCTGTTACTCTCGTGGGTGAAAGTAGAATTATCTTATTTTAATTTTTTAAACGGCTTTCAAATTTGTTTTTAAAAATGCTGCTTTAGAAACAGTCTAAGGGTTTTAGGTTTTAGGGATGCACCTGCTACCCATGCAGTAAAACTTTGCAGACAAGTCCTCGGCAGTTAACTGTATGAGTTGATTTACTTATAAAGAAGCACTTTGAATTGCTCTTTTTCTTTGACGTGTTCAATAACCTTTTTCATTCACCATTCGTTCACAAGAGGAATGGTGAAGGTCACTGAGTTTTAACAGTAATGGCACAGCGAGGACTCTGGCAGCGGTGTTCTCTGCTTCCAGGTGCGCTCTCTTCTACAAACTAGTTATTTCCATTTAGGTTTTTTAATTGAGAAGTTCCAGAGCATGGCGTCAATTTTAGTATCCTCCTACCCTCTGAGGAGCAGGTAGTGTTTATCATGCCCATTTTACACGGTACATAAACAGAATGCCTTAGAGATAAAAAGGAGTTCTGCCTCAGGTTGTTTGACTCCTACTCGATTTTGTACCCGGATTTAATACAGGACCCGGCAAGGTCCCCACCGCCAAGCAAGCTTCTGCACACTGATTTGATCACATGTACACAAGTCAGAGATGGGGATGGTTATTTCCTAGTAAAGAAATACTCTGTTAGGTGTTTCTTTTTCTTTTTTTTCTTCGAGGTTGCTAAGAGTTTGAATTGCACCAGAAGGGTAATTTTTCATACAAGGCAAAGCAACTTAAAACTGAGTGGTGCTATGTAAAAATATTTTAAATCTGGGGGGTGTTCTAAATTAGAGAACCTTATTTTTGCTTGCATCAGTGGATTTCAGCAGTATTTTTAAATTTGCATTGAAATAATAGACATAAAGCAAATAAAAAGGAAGCATAATGCATTTTGGTCACAAGTGACGACTTTGTTTTGGAAGATTTTTACCTAAAATTTAGTAGGAAGTTTGAAAATGTAAACATCATTTCTTCCTTAATTATAATAACACGAAGAAGGGAATGTAGGTGTTCATGGAGAGGATTAGATGGTATTTGAGAGGAACCTCTTGAATGATGTCAAGGCTTGGGGAACTCGAGAGAATGGTTAGGTTATGTTAAATTTATTAGTCATCAAGAACATGGAAATGTCTTATGAATTACTGAATAGAACTGTTCTAATTGTGAAGTTATCCCTTGTTTTCACGGTAAATACATCTGTTGCATGTAACATGTATGTTTGATACTTGTGTAGCATATAAGGCATTCCTTCCACATGCTTTGTCACCTAGCTCTGCTTCTGTTTATGTTTCTACATTAATGCCTTCACTTAATTTTTCTCTCCTGCCAAAATAAAATTTCTAGCACCCAAAGAAAAATTTCCATAAAGAAACCTTTTCATCTGTTAATTTGTACAGAAAATTAGTCCTTTCTTCAGATGGTCACAACTTTCTTGAAGTGTGTGAAATCGAAAAGAGATTTAGGCTATTTATAAAGTAGTTGTTTGTGTTCCTAGGATCTGTCCTTTAAAAAAAATTAATTACGTTAACGACTTCCACTAGATGGTGCACTAGGTGCTTCCACTAGGTGCTGCTTATTGGAGATTTCAATCAGATTTTTTTTTTTCTTATAGCAGTTCACTGACAAAGGTACAAATGTACTACAAGTATTTCTGTTGTAATTGCAGTTTAGAGAGAACTGCAATCAGTGATTTAAGTCAGTTTTATTAAATGAGATTGTTTGGATGGAAGGAAATGACAGCTAATTTAAAGTGAAGGAAATTGTCAGTAATTTTGGAAATAATTTCTACTAAAAAGGCTCTTTGATTCTCCTTGCGGTAAGGAACCCAGACTAGAGTGCAGATTTATTGGTCCTCATTGGGCATGTAAAAATTTTTTTTCTTGAATGCACATTTTTATCTTTCTAATCTTTTAGGAGAGCATGGGTATGACCTTGCTTCACTTATGCACCCTGCTGGTGGTAGGAGCTGCTCCTCAAGCTTGTTTATTCCAAGGATAGCTTACAGAAGGGAAATGAGAAAACATAGCTGTTATTTTGATAAAAGCAGTGCTCGTTTTAGGTACAGAAATGGCGATGTTAGTGGAGAATAGGAGTAGTTAGGATGATCGCATTTTGTGAGATGTTTTGCAGAAAGCACTGGACTTTTAAAAGAAGAGTGTACTTGGGAAGGTCTTTAGGTGGTTGGTGTATGTTTATTTTAGTTCCACTGAACAGTGTGTGGGGAGGAGAACTTCGGTAAATCCTTTCTTGGAACCAACTGTGGTCCTCAGGGAATTTGATGGTAATTGGGAGGGGGAAAATAAATAGGTGTCATTCCTTCTAGGAAGGTAGCTCCGGGTAGTGCTGCCAGCCTTTGAATGAGTATGAACAGGAAAAGGTGGGTGGTTATAAGCAGCCAAACAGATTAAAATCTTGCCTGAGCGTGGGCTTCCCAGTGTTTCTGTGCCCTTGAGAACCTAGCCAGTCAGCATTCTAACTCAGGTTTATAGCCATCCTGTGGTCCAGTCTGGGGCTAGTTACCTATTCTATTGTCAAATTTATTTTTAATGAAGTAAGTAGAATGCCGAACTTGATAAAATGACCTGAGTATGTAAGTGGATAGCTTAAAAGAGTATTTTGGCACATGGTATGTTCTCATTCTGGTAGGTGTTTGAATATACTCATGTCTAATACTCTTCCGCTGTCTAAAAAGGCTTTACTAGAAATAGGCAAACTTGAACATACATGGTCCTCTGTTGCTCCAGATTGAGAACTTGAGTTAGGGGGAGGAAATAAGGCTCTTGGTCTAAATATTGCTTTGAAAAGAGGACGTCAGGTGGAATGCTGTAAAGGGCTGGTTTAGGTAAGAGACAGAAACAACTTTTTGCTGGTAAAAGCACATGGTTAGCTTTACTCATGATTAAAAACATGCTTTTTGAAAGATAGTCCTATATATGTTTACTGAAAGCAGTTTGAATCTTGAGGAATATTTCTGAGTGTTGCACTTTTTTTTTTTTTTGACAATTGGAAGTTTGTTGAAGTGATTCTGTGAAAACTTGAACTTGAACCAGGGATAAAAGGGATTATGGAACTATGGGCCAAGATTATTAAGCTTCTACTACTGATATTTAGAACAGTATTTTCCTCTTCCTAATATGGCTTTGGTTTAGCTTCTGGACATTCTGTTTGGATCTCTGTGTTCTTTTCGTATTTTGAATTTAGCTCAGTTCCTGGTAAGATCCATCAGTGTAGACTTCTTTTTTTGGATGATCTAGTCAGGATATAGAGTAGGTGTTTTGGCAAGTTTAGGAGTTGCTCTCGTGTCAGCAATGAAGAAATGAAGTAATACTATTTTGATGTGTTTAGAGACATTTTAAATAGGATCAAAATTTTACATTTTGGATTTTTCAAAATGGTAATCATTTAATATGCATACAATTAAGTTGAATATGAAAACTTTAGATCAGTGCTTCTCAGACTTCAGCCTACCTCCCAGTCTGCTGGAGAGTGCTGTAAAAGTTAGGTTGCTGACTCAGTAGATCTGAGGATGGGCCCTGAGATTCGTATTTTTAATAAATTCCATGGGAACAGTGATGCTGCTGGTGCAGGACCACACTATGAAAACCACTGAGAAGGTTCCAGGGGGAATGAGTGCACTTAAGAATACAGGCTTTGAAGTTTGAAAGGCTTAGATGTGCATCTCTGCTCTTTCACATACTAAACCTTTGACTTTAGGCATGTTTCTTTCCTCTGTTTTCTCATTTCTAAACTGGAAATAAAATAGTATTATGTTGCTGTGAGTATTCAATTAACACAAACATGTGTAAAAGCTTGTAGAATAGTGTCTATCATGATGCAAGCATGCAAAAAATGTTGGCTTCCACTCATAAAAATCAATGAGTGCAGGAAATAAATAGAATCATGAATCTTACAAAGGGGAGGTGGCTTTTCAAAGACAAACTATAATACTTATCTCCACTTCCTGACTCTATGCTGTGAGAAAGATACACAACTACTCAATTTCTACTTAGCAAATGAAGCAGAAGTTTGTGGATCCTAGTAATTTTCCAGACACATTGTTTAGAGACAGAATATTCACAAGGGTGGTGCCCTAAAAGGTTGAATTCTTTGGTCAAAATATGTTGGATTCACACAGTAATCATTGTAGTCCACACTTGATACAACAGAAGTTGTAAATGTTGTTTCTGGGAGTTTAGTTACAGGAAATACCTGAAAGTCATCTTCAGAACACAGTCTTACCTGTGTTGTGGTAACTTTGTAATTGATGACCCTGACTGCAGTTCTTGGAGATGCCCTTGCCCTGGTTGCTGAGTGCCTGGCTAATTTTCTGTTATCAGAGAGCCCACCTGTTTTGGTGATCTAAAAGTTGTACCCCTGTCCCACTACTCCCTGTAAAAATAACTCATTTTATTTATATCTGTTGTAGCAGGTCAAACTCTTAACTTATTTGTTTACTTTTTATTGTTTCCTTCACTAGAGTGTAAACTCTATTGGCAAGAACCTGATCTGGACTACTGTGTGCCTGGTGTACCGGGACTTTCCAGTAATAAATACTGGATCAGTGTATGAGGTGGGGACCCCCTCAGCTCCTCCCAAATCAGGTGTTCAGACTTGAGTTGGTGATGAGTTTATTAGGACAAGGATCTCAAGTCTGGGCCATTCTTATTAAATGCTGTTCTTGCTTAATGTTAAAATGTAGCATACAGTGTTTTTGGAGACTAGCTGTAAAGAGGATGAGCTTGACAGGAACTCAACTGCATAAATGTAACAACTGCAGAGGAGGAATCAACCTATAATCGACATGTAATATATACATAAATAGTGTATATATAAGCAATGACTGAGCCTCCCTTCTGAAAGAGCTTTGGATATGGAAACTGTCTCCAGTACTTGCTGCAAGTAAAATAAAACTATCTTGTTCTTGAATAGAGCTCCCCAAGTGGTGAGCCCCTTGAGTTTGATAACAGGTTCATGGACCACTGTCATTATTGGTGCATGGAAAGCCTATCATTTTATTGTATGTTTGCCCTTCATCACCTATCCCCATTCATGTTCCTGATCCCCCCCACAGGACCCTTTCAGGCATATACATAATTTCATCAAGTGCTGCCAGATTATTGGGAATGGCTGTGCTAGTTTACATTCTCACCAGCTGTTACTCCCACATTCTCGCTGGCACTTGATATTTTCTGACCTTATCATTTCTTTCAATCTGATGCAACAGATGGAGTGATGTTACTGTTCTTATTTGCAATTCTCTGATTACTAATGCGGTTGAGTGTCCTATCATGTGCTTGTTAGCTGTGTAGGTTTCTCTTTTTGTGAATTACATTTGTATGTTCTTCACATCTTGTTTTAGATTTTCTTATCCCCCTCTCTACCTGCCCTACCTGCCCTAATTTACAGGAGGGTTTTTTTTTTTTGGTATATTCTACATGTTAATGTCATTGGATTTTAAATGGTGCACATTTGGACTTCTGGCCAAGATGGGGGTGTAGGTCGATACATTGTGCCTCCTCGCACAACCAAAAGAAGGACAACAGCAAATTTAAAAACAAAAAATAACCAGAACTGCCAGAAAATTGAACGGTGTGGAAGTCTGACAACCAAGGACTTAAACAAATATTCATTCAGACTGGTAGGAGAGGCGGGGACAAACAACTGGGTGGAGAGGATGAGAGGCAAAGTGGCGGCTGGTGGACTGGACAGTCTCACATTTGTGTGTAGATAAACCAGGAAGAACAACTGGGCAGTGAGACAGACTGTGCAGCTAAGGGTTCCAGTGTGGGGAAGTGAAGCCTCAAAACCTCTGACTGAAAAAACCTATGGGGGTTGAGGCAGTGGGAGAAACTCCCAGCCTCACAGAAGAGTTCATTGGAGAGACCCACAGGGTCCTAGAACATACAGAAATGCACCCCTTTCTGGAAATCAGCATCAGAAGGGCCCAATTTGCTTGTGGGTAGCGAGGGAAGTGACTGAAAGCCTGCTGAGAGCTGAGCTACCTGCATTGTTTCCTTTCGGACCCCTCCTCCACTTAGCACCACAACGCTGCAAAGAGGGTTGCCCTGCCCTGGTGAATACCTAAGGCTCCACCCCTCACTCTGTAACAGGTATGCCTGGATAAAAAAAAATTTGGCCCAAATGAAAAAAAAGATTAAACATCCAGAAGATAACTAAGTGACAAAGAGATAGCCATCCTATCAGATGCACGGTTCAAAACACTGGTAATCAGGATGCTCACAGAAATGGTTCAGTATGGTCACAAAATAGAGGGAATAATAAAGGCTATGAAAAGTGAAATAAAGAGAAATATACAGGGAACCAAAAGTGATAGAAAGGAGACCAGGACTCAAGTCAACAGTTTGGAACAGAAGGAAGAAAGAAACATTCAACCAGAACAGAATGAAGAAACAATTCAAAAAAAATCAGGAGAGGCTTAGGAACCTCCAGGACAACTTTAAACATTCCAACATCGGAATCTTATGGGTGCCAGAAGAAGAAGAGGAAGAACAAGAAATTGAAAACTTACTTGAACAAAAATGAAGGAGAACTTTAACAATCTGACAAAGGAAACAGACTTCCAGGAAGTCCAGGAAACTCAGAGAGTCCCAAAGAAGTTGGACCCAAGGAAGCACACACCAAGGTACATCGTAATTACATTACCCAAGGTTAAAGATAAGCAGATAGTCTTAAAAGCAGCAAGAGAAAAGGAGACAGGTGCCTACAAAGGAGTTCCCATTGGACTATCAGCTGATTTCTCAAAAGAAATCTTTCAGGCAAGAAGGGGTTGGAAAGAAGTATTCAAAGTCATGAAAGGCAATTACCTACATCCAAGATTACTCTTATCTAGCAAAGCTATCCTTCAGAATGGAAGGGCAGATAAAGTACTTCCCAGATAAGGTCAAGTTAAAGGAGTTCATGTCACCAAGCCCTTATTAAAAGAAATATTAAATGGACTTATCTAAGAAAAAGATCATAACTATGAACAGTAAAATGATAAACTCACAACTGTCAACAACCTAAAACAAAAACAATCTAAGCAAACAACTAGAACAGGAACAGAATCATAGAAATGGAGATCACCTGGAGGGTCATCAGTGGGAAGGAGGAGGAGAGAGGATACCGGAGAAGATACAGGGAATAAGTAGCATAAATAGTAGGTACAAAATAGACAGGAGGAGGTTAAGAACAGTATAGGAAATGTTGCAGCTGAAGACTTATGTGTGTGACCTGTGGATATGAACTAAGGGGGAGAATGCTAGTTGGGGGGTGCAGGGCAGAGAGGAATAAAGGGAAGGAAAAATGGGACCATTGTAATAGCATAATCAATAAAATATATTTAAAAAAATAAGTGGTGCTCACCTTTTCCCTACCTATTTGTCAAGTTTTTTTTTTCTTTGAAATTCTTTATGGAACAGCCGCTTTAATTTTCTTATAGTTAGATCCATCCATATTTTTTTTATATTCCAGGCCTTGTTTAGGAAGTATTTCTTTGTTCTTAGTTAACAAAGATATGTTTCTATAATTTGCCTCTTCCTGTTTGGATTCTGCAATGGTTTTTGTTTTAATTTTCATTTTTATTATTACAACTTCTTTATAGATCTTGATATCTAGAAGTGTAGTCCTTTTAAAACATATTTAGCTGGTGGTTTCCAATGCTGGCTTTACATTAGAATTAACTAGGTAGCTTTTTAAAGTCATTTGTTCTGTGTACTGTAGACTAACTGAATAGTAATTCTAGGGTGTAGAGCCCAGCAACTGTATTTTTAAAAACCTCCTCTTGTAATACTTGTATCCACAGTTGAAATCATGTATCAAAGATATTTGTTTTTTCAATAGAGTCTAAAATTTTTCTCCATAGTCTTGTGCCTTAGATTAATTCCTAAGTACCTCAGTTTTTGTTTCCATGTGAATGGAAATTATTTTTGTATTTCCCTGCCCTCCTACCCCGCCCCCCCCACCCCCCCAGTTTAGGGGGGTCCTATTGGGACTGGGTTGGCCAAAATGCCCATGTGATTTTTTTCCATAAAATAAAAGACATATTTTTCATTTTCACCAATAACTTGATTTGGATATTTTGAGTATGCCAACCCAATATATATAGCTACAAATTAGTAGCTAAGTTTTTTATATTAATATTTGTTGGTCTTTCTGAAGTCATTCTATTTTAATAGCTAGTTTTCCTTTTGGATGTTTTATGAAGATGATTATTTCATTTTAAATAATGACTGCATTTTTTTCTTCCAATTATTATATTAAGTTGGCCAAAAAAATCATTTAGTTTTTTTCTGTATGATGGCTGTAATAGTGCTTAGTTGTCTTTAATTTGATTTGAAACAATTTTGTTAGATTGTATTGTGACAGATATATCAGTGTGCATTTAAAAGCAACAAAATTGTGAATTTTTGTGCAGCCATGTTAATATTGAAGATGGAAGAAGATATGCAACATTTTCAGTGTATTATGCTTCATTATTCCAAGAAAGGCAAAAATGCAACTGAAACACACATGAAAAAAGATTTGTGCAGTATATGGAGAAAGTATTGTTGCTGATGGAACATGTCAAAAGTGGTTTGCCAAGTTTCTTGGTGCTATTGATGTTTTGGCCCAATAATTCTTTGTGGTGGGGCTGTCTTATGCATTGGAAGGTGTTTAGCAGCACCCCTGGCCTGTACTCAATAGATGCCAATAGCGGAAGATGGGCTGACATACTCAAAATATCTAAATCAATAATGTTATTGGTGAAAATGAAAAATGAGTCTTTCATTTTGTGGGAAAAACCACACAGAATTTTTGGCCAACCTGATACCTTGTCTTTTGTATTTCTGTGCCATATTTCGTTTGTCTAGACTTGTAGTGACACATTTAAGGGTAGCAGACAGAGATGGTGGCCTCTTGATCCCTTTAGTACCTCCAAGGGAATTTATCTTCAGTTTCACTTTTAATTGGAAGATTTCATTTTTTAATTGTATTTGATTTCACTTATTATGACTTCATTGGTTTTGAATACTTGAGAAATAAGCCCAGATTCCCCAGTCTTGGTAAGATAGATGTCATGGGTGGTATATAGTTCTTTTTTTTTTGTAAGCTTTTTTTTAAAGATTTTATTTATTTGTTTTTTAGAGATGGGAAGGCAGGGAGAAAGGGAGGAAGAGAAACACCATTGTGTTTCTCATGCAACCCGCTACTGGGGCCTAGGCCCTGCAACCCAGGCATGTGTCCTAAAGTGGGAATTGAACCAGTGACCCTTTGATTTGCAGGCCAGCACTCAACCACTGAGCCTTCATCAGCAAGGGCATAGTTCTTAATTCCAAAGAGTTACAGCTGTGTAGATTGAGGTTTTTTAATTAAACATTTGAATTATATTTGTCATACTTCTCCAAAGTAAGTTATGTGTAATGAATGAGTTTGGTCAGTTGAAAGCCATCATGTGTTTGGAAAAACAAAGTGGAAATAGTTATGCATCCTAAACTATGAATTTAAAAACGAACTGAAATACATCTACCTAGAAAAATGCATATTCTACATACATATACTAGGATGTGCATATATGCTAATGCATATATCTTAGGTGTGCAATTCCCTGACTTTTCACAAACCAAACACACTTGTGTAACCAGCATTCAGACGAAGGAACATTTGCAGGACCTCAGAAGGCACCCTCTTGTTCATTTCCATGACCCTGACTTGTAACAGCTGGAATAAAACTGGTAGTAGGTAGTGGTCTGGGTTTGTCACTCAGCCCCTGCTGGGCTCCCATATTTTGTAGTTTTGATGTAAGGGGAAATCAGAGAAAAAGGCCATGTCTGAATGCTCATTCAATGAGCACAGCCTTGAGCTGGGCTCCAAACTTTGGAGTTGTGATTTTCCAACTTTTGGTTTCAGTACCACTTCACGCTCCTGAGTATTATTAAGGACTGTTGTTAATGTGGGTTGTATTTAGCACTGTTTCCTGTATGAGAACGTCCAACAGGAAATAGTAAAGTGCATTAAAAAATAATAACCCCATTATATGTTAACATAAATGTCACTTCTTTATGAAACTATTCTTAAAGAAGTGTTATGAAACACTTCTTTATGAAACTAGTAACTATTAAAATAAGTGATAAGAATGCCATTGTTTTATAATACATTTCTGCAACTCTTTGAAATGTCTGGCTTGATAGAAGACTGCTGGATTCTTATACCTGTTTCTGCATTCAGTCTGTTATTTATTATTTGACTGAAATACATGAAGAAAGTCCAGCTTTGTACAGACCTTCAGATGGATAAGAGAAATATTTTATTGGTATTCTTTAGATAATTGTGAATATTCTCATTGATATTACACCAAAACTCTGCCAGTGACAAAAATCTTAGAGTTTAGTTGCACAGTGGAATCTGAACCCATATCAGTGAACTTTTCTCATTGTGTTCTGTTTAAATCTTCTGGTCTGTCCTGCAGTTTGACTCTTTTTATACACATATATGATTTGGAAAATATTGGCTTACAGAACTGTATAAATTTTTCAAAAGGTGGCACATTTCGTGATGCCATTTGTAAAATATCACCCGTGATCCCATCAGAAAAATCTTCAAGTATTGAGAATGCTGTCATGTTCCCGGCTTCACTGAGCATGTGGTGGTGGGGACGACAGTGATGTCGTATGCAGTTGGCGCCACTGCCTTGTGTCACGTGGAGGTGCTGCCATTTTATGCACCTTTGTTTATACATCAGTCAAATGTCAGTACAGTGAAAATCACCAGCAACCTTTCAGCATGGTTATAAAACAGTGTTGATGCCATGGTTGTCCTGACAGGCTCTTGAGCAGCCCCACGTTTCATGGGTTACTTGGAGCACAACTGGCTTGTGCCATCTCTCGCCAGTGCGGCTGAGGCCAACTCATAGTGCTCTGTTTCCTCTGAGGTCGTTGAGCCAGATCCAACTTCTCTGCTTACTTACCCCTAATGCTCTCTTCTTAGAAGCAGGGACTTGCTACTTGGCTCACCTCTGCTATATATTTCCAAGAGAAAGAAAGTTTAGTAATCATAGGAATGAAAATATTTCTGAGATCTGTGTAAATGTGCAAATTTTGCTGTGCAGTCACAATAAATATATCCATAAACATGCTAATAATTTATTGACTTTTCTCATCTTTTAGGATAAAGATAACCACAAAGAGAGCTTATTTGTATATTTATTAACAAATATTTGGCCGTGGCTGGTGTGGCTCAGTGGATTGAGTACCAGCTTATGAACCAAAGGATTGCTGGTTCAAGTCCCAGTCAGGGCACATGCCTGGGTTGTGGGCCAGGTCCCCAGTGCAGGTCATGTGAGAAGCAACCACACCTTGATGTTTCTCTCCCTCTCTCTCTCCTTCCCTTCCCCTGTCTCTACAAATAAATAAATATAAAAATCTTTAAAAAATATTTGGTAGCATCATCATAATTAAGAATTATATTTGGTGGTAACCCATCATGCTTTTTATTTAATATTTAATATATGGTTTAACATGTTGTTCTGTTCATTTATTTGTTATGAGTAGTAATCAGATCTTGATTTAGTTATTTCAATTTTTTTTGTGAAACTGCTTCATAGGAGGTGAAGTGTACTTCTAGCTGGGGTCATGCAGTGCTGATTGTCTCTCTTTTTGTGAAGTTCATGACTGTTGATCCATTATCCATTGCCTAGGTCCGTTATTTTATTAGGGTTTACAAGATGGTAACATTTTAATTATTTTTTTCATTAGAATATTTTTTATAAAGAGAAAATATGTTATTCAAAATAAAGTTGGTATAGAAAAAGCAGGTTAAATGTTTGATTTAAAAAAAAATCAGTTTTCAACATTATGAGACTATAGGGCAAGTCTGTTCAGGATGAATAAATTAAATTGGTCTATCCATGGTTTTCCTTTTTCCCTGCCTCCCTCCCTCCCTCCTCCTTCCCTCCCTACCTTCTTCCTTCCCCACCTTCTTCCCTCTTTCCCTCCCCCCTCCTTCTCTTCCTCCCTCCCTCTTCATTCAGGTTTTATTGGACCACTTTCAGCCCAAGCCTTTTCACAGTCCCCAGGCTGCAGCCTGGTAGTGGCTCAAGCGTGTTACAGCACCCTTCTCCTGCCCATTCTGCAGCTCTGTCCAGTGGCTAGAGGGAAGGATGGTGGGTGGACAGAAGGAAGAGCCTGGATACAGGTCATCAGCCCTCGCCCTCCCCCTCCCCCTCAGGTAGAGGGTGGAGGGTGGAGCCCTCCCTTTCTCCATAGAGCTGGCCCAAGGGCCCATAGTCCAGCTGCCCCACAAATGGGTCCGCCCCTCCAGCTGATGGCTGCCCCCCTCACAGCCAGTCCTCGGCCAGCTACATGGCCTACATGTGCCCATTGGCTGGCCCCTACCTAGCTGTGCAGCTCCAAGGGCCATCAGTGGGGGCTGTCCTGGGCTCTTGAGCTGCCCCATTCTTCAGCTGTGGACGCTATTGGGCTGCCTCCCCTTTGCTCAAGTTGCTGTCACTGCAAATGTCTTTCTCCATTTGGCCTTTCTTTGTGAAGCTGTGGATCATGTAAAGGATGAGGCAAGATCAGAACACCGGCAGCAGCTGCACCATCACTAGAGGCAACTTGAAGAAGTAATAGCTGAAGAAGGGGCTTGAATTGAGATATATTTTTGTAGCATGTGGTACTACACTTATAGTATGTGGTACTACATTTGTAGTATGTGGCACTGTCACAGGTGGGCACAGGTCACCAGGTTCTTAGTGACTGGGACAAAGAATTGAACCGAACACCCAGAGTTCATAGAAGAGAACATGGGAGCAGGCCAACTCCAAGCAGAGATTGACCTCATGGGCTGGAGGGACTTTATTCTTATAGGGCGGATCCTTCCTGGCTAGTTTTGGTGGGCTTCTACTGAGCATGTACAAGTACTTGTGTTACTTTAAAGCTACCAGTCCTTCTCCTGGGGTCTCCCTGTACTAGGTTCACCTTTCCCTTCGCCAGAGAATTATAGCTCTCCATGTTAGAGATTGGTGAAAAAGAAAGGAATTATTTATTCAAGTTATACAGACTAAAAGTAATGACTTAATGTTTTTGTCAAAATCCCAAAGTCCCTTGAAACACCCACAAACACACACAGTCCTTCCTTCCCCCCTTTGCCCAGTCTGTGGTACCATATCTCAGGGAAAGAAATAGAAGTCCATGGCTCAGGCAGCTCCCAGTTCTTCCCAGTAATCTGTGTTCAGCTGGTAGGCCTTCCTCAGTTCTCAGCACCATCAGCTATGTTCCCAGGATCTCCAGCTAAAGCTGCGTGGTGGTTCTCTGCTGAAGCTGCATGGTGATTCTTTGCTAAAGCTGCGTGGTGGTTCTCTGCTAAAGCCGTGTGGTGATTCTTCTCATGGCTGTGGTAGGGGGGTGTCCCCCCACTCTGGCCAAAGCACCTGGTTCTCCTCACCGCCACAGCCACATGGTCCCTCTCCTTACCTGGCTGCAAGAGTCTCCACTCAGCCACAACAGCATGGTTCTCTCTTCAATGTCCGCTGAGTCTGGATTTAAATATCCTTCCAGCTTTACTGGGCTCCATCATGAATCTGTGCTGGGGTGGCCTCATGTCGTGGAGTCAGTCATCTCCAAGCTCTCACGTAGGCGCTGTGACTAGGGGGAGTTGCCTCCCAGTTACACCTTGGGGGGAAGTTCCTTCCATCCCCCTGGCTCAGAGATTGGCCACAGCTATTTAACATATCTATGCAACCAGTTAAAGGTTATAGATATGTTAAATGACCATGCCAGAGGTTAGCTGCAAAGGTTAGTTGCTATGCAAGCCAGCTCTAAATGGCCCTGCTCCATGTGTCTCTTCCCCCAACTCACACCTGTGGGGGAGGGTGAGGACATCCTATATAGCTTTCTAATATTTCCTGGACACCTTGAGTTCTGGATCCCATTACAAATCCTTCTTTTGAGGACCCTCTGGCTGTACCCTCCTACAGTACTATACTTGTAGTATGTGGTACTACATTTGTAGTATGTGGTACTACACTTGTAGCGTGTGGTACTACACTTGTAGTATGTGGTAGAGGATCTAGTGGGGGCACGAAGTGAGTATAGAGCACAAAGTGAGTATAGAAGGCCAAGGAGGAGATGATGAAGAGAGAGTTGCCACTTGCTACTGGTATGTAAAGTTGAACATCTTACAGGCTTCCAGCAGATTGTCCGTGGAGACACGTGGCAGCAACAGCACCAGAAAGCCAATGTGCAGCTGGTGTGCACTGTAGAGAAGACAATGGCCACAAGATGGTGCACTACCTGTTCTTTGAAATCTTAGTGCCTGATGTCCAAGGGCATTGTGATCAACATATTGTATAAACTCAACTTGAAGGGGAATCCACAGTACAGTTTTGGCTAAATGGGCTGGTTTGGGTAATTGTCCCAATGCAGTGCTGGCCTCCACAGGCACCGCTTGTGGTAGAGGACCAAGATGCCACCAAAGAGGGATCACAGATATAATGGGGTGTTAAGGTGAAAAGTCCCCAAAACCTCCACAGCTGTGGTTTGGGGGATGGGGGGAACAGAGGACAGAGATTGAGAGGCACTTTGCATATATATATGGCAAGTTGGTTAGTTTAATAGGTATGTTAATTGCTGTGCTACCATCTTGGGGCCAGGGAGATGGGCGTAACTTTGACTCAGTGATGTAATGGGGTGGGGGGGATGCTTACAGTACTTGCTTGAGAAACAGGGAGGCAGTTCCCCTCTTGGAGGCCGGCCTGCCCTGACAAGGGATGACAGGCGAGAGAATATAAACTACAGAGGACTGGCCGAATGTAGCCCATTGTGGGAGTTGGAAATGGGGTTGCACTGAAAGCTCCAGATCAGGATTAAATGAGGTGTGGCAGTAATGAGGGGAGATTTTTGCCATTTGGTTTGAAAGGATGTAGGCGGACCCCTCCCTGCCCCCATCAGCTGGCCATGAGGCTGGTGGAAGGAGGTGCCATAGGTTTTAGATTAAGAGCTGGAGAACACGGTAGCATGGTTGATGGAACTGCCGGGGACCTGTCCAGTCAAGCATGGGTCAATGGGAGATACCTGAGTGCTGAACTGTGACCTGGAATGCTGAGCCTTGGATTTCTGTTTTTCTAAAAGATGGTACCTCTGACTGGCATATTCTGAAACTGGCCTGAATTGGCAAAGGGAGGCAGGACCATGTGTTTGTGGGTGTTTTAAAGGGAGAAGGACTTAACGGCAGAATTCTGCCATTATTCTAAATCTGTATAATGTTTAAATAAACAATTCCTTTCTTTTTCACCAAACTCTGGCATTGGGAGTCACGCCTCTTGGCGGTGGGCAGTCAGACCCCACAGCTGTTCCAGAACTTCATAGGCCAGGGTTCTGTAACACATGTAGAAGACAACCCCTACCTGGCCTCACAGAACTTCTTGGTCAGGCAGGGCTGGTCCTGGTTCCGGCATCTCTGGAACCAGTGTTGTGTCTGCTGCAATGTGAAGCCATACTGGGTGACCAGAAGAGCTATCTGAGGCTCCTTGTATCTCCACCCTTTCATGAGGCAGTGTTTCTTTGGTGTGGAGATAGATGGGTTTCACCAGGCTGCTGATCTGATCCCATATACCCAGCTACCAGCTCCAGCAGGGCTGCCAGCATGTGCTGAAGGTGGGTGTAGACCAGGCCATCTTGGTCCTCCAGTTAAGCCTATGAGTTTTTTGAGCCAAAAAACCTGTCCTGCCAAAGCCGCTCATTCAAAACTGGACCACATCCTGGAGGTGCTGGCGGCTGAGTGTACCAGGGGTCTCCAGGGCTTGTGTGTGCCCATAGAAGAAATGCACTGTGGACATGAGGTAGCCAGACTCTGCTTCCCTCCATTGTTTTTCTTTGAAACACCAAGCTAAAGTGCACTGTTTTTTAGAAGTAAATTAAGAGGACACTATTAATAGAAAAGTCCTTTGTCATATTTTGGAAGTAGGTTAATGCTCTTGAAATTAAAAAAAAAAAAACCTGTGGTAGGCACATCTTAGTGCTATTAAAAAAATTGGAATTTAAAAAATTAAAACAAGATTTTTCTTTATTTTAGAATGATACATCTATTGCATATAATTGTCCTTTTATGTAGTTTACATTGTATTCTGAGAGCAGATATGAGAACATATAAGGTACCCTTGCTTTCAAGTTGCTTGTAGTGTAACAAAATAGGTGAGAAATTGACCTTTATTTTCTATATTTGTTACTGGCATTCTGTGTGTTGAATGATAAAAATTAATATTTTTTACAGCATTTCCCCCTCTTTAAAATTTATAATGTTGAGAAATTGATGCTAGAAAATAAAGCCTTCTTTGGAAAAAAGGGAAGCAGGAGGTGAAACTGAATATTATGGGATGGACAAGTCCAGTGGAATTCGGGTATCTGTTGGAATTAGGGTGAGAAATAAAGGGAAAGCCGTCTTTTAAACTGTACACTTAAACCCCAGTTTCCTGCTAGGCCGATTGACTTAAAATAGGTCCTTCTGCCTCAGGCCCGCCCTGTTTTAAGCTGCTCCTCCTCCCTGCCTGAATTCCTTCTTATAGTTTGAGTGGTTGCTGAATACACAGCTCTTAATACCCAGACAGTAAGAGCTATGTAAACATTGGTGTACATTTGATCATCAGCAGTAGAAATTTGTATTCTCCCTCATGAATATTTCACAATGGTATTTCCCCACATTGATAGTTAACATTTTGTCATGTTTGCTTCAGGTTTTTTTTTTAATTAGTAAAAGGAACAAACCATTGTAGATAAAATTGAAGTATAGCCCTGGCTGGTGTGGCCTGTGAAACAAAGGGTCACCAGTTGGATTTCCAGTCAGGTCACATGCCTGGCTTGCAGGCCAGGTCCCCAGTAGGGGGCACAGAAGAGGCAACTACACATTGATGTTTCTCTCCCTGTCTTTCTCGCTCCCCCTCTCTCTAAAAATAAATTAAATATTTTTAAAAATTGAAGTGTACCTTTTTTCCTCTTCCCAATTCTATTTCCCTTTCTTCCCCACATGCAGTTGCTGTTACGAATTTGTGCGTATCCTTCAATCTTTTTCTAAATATGCTTTTGTACATGGCATGGCTATAATTTTAAGAACATATACAGTGGTAAATGATTATTAACATAAATGCGATACTGCGTTTTTCATTCTGTTAACCTTTTAAAATTGCCCATCTCGACAATATCTAGCCATGCATCTCGGTAGATTACAGACAAAGTGACATTTTCAGTTGTGTTACGTGTGCTGTCTGCAGATTTCTTCTTTACGTGCCTGGTTACTAATGCAAATCCATCATTGGTCTTTTATCACATGTGTCTTTTGAAAATATTTTCTCCCATTCTGTGACTCTCCTTCTCATTCTGTTGACATTTGACATTTTCTTTTGTAGAGCAGAAGTTTTCAGTTTTAATGAAGTCCAGCTTATCAATTATTTCTTTGATGAATTATGCCTTTGGTGTCGTATCTAAAAAGTCATCGCCATGCCCCAGATCACCTAGGTTTCCTCCTATGTTATCTTCTAGGACAGGGGTGTCAAACTCATTTTCACTGGGGGCCTCACAGTTGCCTTAAAAGGGCCAAATGTAATTTTAGGACTGTATATGTGTAACTACTCCTTAACAGTTAAGTGAGAGCTTGGCGCTGCCGCTGGGTAGAAACAAGGTGCTGGGCCGGTTAAAATAAGGTGGAGGGCCAGATTTGGCCCGTGGGCCTCAGGTTTGCCACCTGTGTTCTAGGAGTTTTATAGTTTGCATTTTATATTTATCTCTGTGATCCATTTTGGGAAATATTTGGATTAGTATAATTCTTTAAATCATTAAAATACATTAGTTGTAGTTCATGACAAGGTAAATCAATTCTGTCTTTACCTACTGTAAGTCTAGTTCTGCTGATCCTATCAGATATTAATCTTATGATTGTATTAAAACACCCAAAAAGAAGATGGTTGGGGGCAGTCCTACAGAGGGACCCTAGTGTCATCTAATGTCACTAAAGGAAAAGTAATGTGCACTTATTTCAAAGATGTGGTCTTCACACAGTTGTCATAATCCATCAAAACAGCAGGCCCAGCAGTATGTCTGATAATATCTGATAAAGCCCAAATCAGCAGGTTCCTCAAAGATGTTTTTAACTTGCCATTATTTGATGTGTTTAACATCTTTTACAATAAATACATTACTTCCATTTCATCCCAAACATTTAAGAAAAGCAGGGTGGAGGATACTCATATGAAGCAGGGCCCTAAGAACAGAATTGTGAAGTAGGCACACATAACTGACCCACCTCCATCCCTGGAAGGAAGACGTAGGTTGCTACTTTTAGTGTTTCTTTTTTTTCTTTTTTAAATTAAATGAATTGTTTTTAAATATCCCTGAATGTCTCTGAACTGCCGGGCACCTGTATATTGTGATTATAGCCATATAGAAGATTTTGACTTTAGAAGAGAACTGACTTTTTGTTAAATGTGTGGTCACTGATTTGCTCAGCTGAGTTTCGCATTAGCTTCATGCTTATGTGCAGTCTTTGTACCCCTCAAGGACTGGTTTAGGTAACCACCTTATTCTTCACTGGCATCTCAGAATGGTGGCATCTGCTAACCTGGAGACATTGACCAGAGAAGCTGTAATGGGTCTAAGAGATCCCTGGATCCTGAAAAGCTGAGGCCTGGAGGAGGGTGGCACTGGCTCTGGCCACAGTGGTGTTACTTGGAGAGCCGACAGAACCACGACTAGAGTCCACATTCTATACTTCCAACTCAGGTCCCTTCCATTCTCATATCCCATCCTTTTTGAATACTTCAATCTTGTGCATTCCAAATCAATCAAAATATGAGATACAGTGATCTGATTTTATGTAATTAGAAGCACTAATTAATTTTATGTTTAAAATATTCAAACTTTGAAGACCAATTTCTATGGATACGTAATAGTTTTATGTTGGTGGTGTTTTAGTTAAGAATGATGATGGATTAACTTTTTGCTAAATCATCATAGTTCTGTAGTATCCTCTAAAGAGTATGGAAGATCCACGTTGAACTCACATAAGTTAGACTCCTCTGAATGTCCTTTAAAGTAGAACACAATGTGCTGAGCATTTGCTGTTGTCAGGCCCTGTTCTGGGCATTGAGGACATGGCGTTGAACAAGCCCTATGTATTATTACCAGTTATAAAAGTTGTGAAGCTTTCTCATAAGAGAACAACCACTCCTAATTTGTTCTTTTTCATTCCTATTTCCAGAGCAGTAGGGTTAGAACAGCAGGGACAATGCCTTTTTCTCTGTCAGAGCTCCTAGATCACTTAGATGAACAAGGTCTTATACAAATGAGGTGTTTATATAATCACTGATTCCATGGGCTCAGCAGTGCAGAGGAAATTGTCTTGACCCAAAGGCAGTGTACGAATGTGCTTTAAGCAGAACAGGAACTTCAGAATAAAGGTGCTGAACCTCTCAGGACCTTACTTTCTATATCTATGAGTAAGGACTAATAATAGCTTGTGAATGACAAATGAGGTTACTAAGGTAAAGTGACTGGCCTTGTGTATAAAGGATATTCAAGAAATGGTTGCTGCTGTTATTGTTGCTATCTTATTACGTAGTTGAAATAAAGACCAGAGTGTGTTTAGGTTTTCTTAGTCTTTTCCCCCCCTATAGTACCGTAATTCTTAGCCCTTTTTGTCTTCTTAATACTAAAATAAAATTCACAAGGATGGTAACATGCATCCAGGAAAATACCTGAAACCAACTGAAATTCCAGCTCTCATGAGAGCAGATGGAAGGCAGATAAATTGAGAGTAATGTTATTGTTGAGAGGTTTGTGTCCAGTGGTTAAAATCCTGGGCTGAGTTAACGTTGGGAAAGCTACTTAACCCTTCTGTGCTTAAACATTCTTACTTATAAAGCAGGGATGAAAATATATTTAACCTGTTTGATATGGTTGTTACGAATATTGAATGAGTTTTTATGGGTAAGGTACTTACAACAGCTTTTGTTAGTAATATACTACTCTTGACTTTTTATATGTTATTTGTTGAGAAACTTTTGACTTAATTCTGATTGGTAAAAGGTAAATCATAAGCTTCCATAGTTTATTTATACAGTTAATCTCATCTTTTAAATTTTTTTTTTAATTTTTTTAATTTCAGTTGACATACAATTATTATTTTAGATTCGGGTATACAAAATAGTGGTTATACATTTATATTACTTACAAACAATCACCTCAATAAATCTATTATCCAACTGACACCATGCATAGTTATTACAATGTTATTGACTATGTTTTCTATGCTATACTGTGCCCCCCATGGCTATTTTGTGATACCGATCTGTACTTCTTGTTAAAAAAAATTTTTGTTTTATTTTTAGAGAGAGGGGAAGGGAGGGAAAAAGAGAGGGAGAGAAGCATTGATATAAGAGAGAAACGTCGGTCAGTTGCCTCTTGTATGCACCCCATCAGGACCAAAACTGCAACCTAGGCATGTGCCTTGACAGGGAATTGAATTGGTGACTTCTCACCTTGTGAGATGACACCCAACCAACTGAGCCACACTGGTCAGGGCCAAAATTGTACTTCTTAATCCCTTCTCCTTTTCTACCCATCTCCCCAAATTCCTTCCATATGGCAGCCATAAAAATGTTCGTGGTACTTATGAGTTTGTTTCTATTTTGCTCGTTTACTTTGTTTTTCAGTTTCCACATATAAGTGAGATCATATGGAACTTGTCTTTCTCTGACTGCTACTTTCACTTTGCATAATATACTCTAGGTCTATCCATATTCTGGTAGATTTCATTATTTTTTATGACTAAGTAATGTTCTGTTGTGTGTATGCACTACTTCTTTATCCACTCATGTATCGATAAATACTTAGGTTACTTTCACATCTTCGCAATTGTAAATAATGCTGCAATGAACATAAGAATGCATATGTCTTTTTGAATGAGTATTTTGTGTTTCTTCTGATAAGTACCCACAAGTAGAATTTCTGGGTCCTTTGTTGTCTCTTGATACAGCCTTTGTTTTAAGGCCTATTTTGTCTGATATAACTATTGCTACCCCAGTTCTTTTTTGATGCTTTTGTTGTTTCCATTTTCATGTATATTTTTCCATCCCTTTGCTTTCAGTCTGTGTGTGTATTTTGTTCTGAATGAATTTCTTGTAGGAAGCATCTGTAAGGGTCTTGTTTTCTTATCCATTTAACCACCATGTCTTTTGGTCAAAGTGTTTAATCATTTACATTTAAAGTAATTGTTGATAAATATGTAGTTATTGCCATGTTGATATTCATTTTTTCTGATTTTTTTCTTCTTCTTCAAGAAGACCCTTTAACATTTCTTGTAATACTGGTTTGGTGAAGATTAACTCCTTTCAATTTTTCTTCCCTGGGAGGCTCTTCATCTGCCCTTTGATTTTAAGTGATAGCTTTGCTGGGTAGAGTAGTTAGTATTGGCTGTAAGCACTTCCTTTTCATCACTTTGAATAGTTTGTGTTAGTCTATCCAGCCTGCAAAATTCCTGTTGGGAAATCAGCTGACAGTCTTATGGGAACTCCTTTGTAGGTAACCAACTGCTTGCTGGTTTTAAGAGTCTCTCTTTGTCTTTAACCTTTGGCATTTTAATTATCATGTGTCTTGGTGTGGCCCTCTTTGTGTCTGTCTTTACTGGGACTCCCTGTATTTCCTGGGCTTGTATGTCTTTTTCCTTTGCCAAATTAGGGAGGTTTTTCATCATAATTTCTTCAAATGTGTATTCAATTCCTTGCTCTCTCTTCTCCTTCTGGTATCCCATGATGCAAGTGTTGTTATTCTTGATGTTGTACCTTTAACTATTCTCATTTATTTGGATTTTTTTTTCTTTTTGCTTGTCTGGTTGGGTGTTTTCTGCTACTTTATTTTCCAAATTGCTGATTTGGTCCTCCACTTCATCTAATCTATGCTGATTTTCTGTAATATATTCTTCATTTCTGACTGGTTCTTTTTTATTTCCTATCTCTTAGTTGAATCTCTCAATTATAACCAGTTTTTTTTTTTTTTTTTTTTTTTTTTTTTTTTACTCTCACCTGAGGACTTGCCCATTGATTTTATCTATTTTTAAAGATTTTATTTATCTTCAGAGAAAGGGGGAGGGAGGCAGAAAGAGAGGGAGAGAAACATTTATCTGTGAGAGAAACATTGATTGGCTGCCTCTCGCATGCCTTGGAACAGAGACTTGACCTGCAACCCAGAATATATCTTAACCAGGAATCAAACCTGCAACCTATAGTCTATGGGATAATGTTCCAACCAACTGAGCCACACCCGTCAAGGCAGTGTTTTGAGCTCTCAGTCTGGTAGATTTCTTGTCTTTATTTTGTTTAGTTCTTTTTCTGGAGTTTTGCTGTAAGTTTTTGTTGTTGTTGTTGTTGTCGGGACAGGTTTTTTTCTTTCCTCACTTTGGCTGTCTTTCTGTATTTGCTTTTATGTATTAGGTAGGGCTGCAGCATCTCCCCACCTTGAGAGAGTAGCCTTATGTATTAGGTGTCCTATAGGGCCTACTGGCACAGTCTTCCTCTCATCTGAGCAGGTGTTCCAGGTATGTTTGTTTTGTAGTTTCTCTGTGTATCCTCCTGTTGTAGTTGAGTCTTGATTGCTGTTGTCATGTCACTGGGAGGAATTTACCCTTAACTTAATTGGTGGTGAAGGCTGGTGGTGACTATAGTGGAGAAGCTATTGTGCAGGGGTTAACCCTATGGAGCAGGATTCATTTAAGTGGGACTGGTGTCTGTGGAATCTGTCCTTTGGATGTGTCATTGGTGGAAGTGGTTGAGTGGTGCTCTGGTGTGGTCTGAAGTTGGCCACTGGATGTGTTGGTTCTGGGGCCTGTTAGAAGGGACTCTGGTGCAGGCCAAGGTCAGCTGCTGCCTGTGTCCTGCCAGAGGCTATCTGGTATGAACTACCAAGTGATTTTCACATGGTTGCTGCTTGTGCTGGGCTTGGGGCCATTTAGCCAGAGGTGTGGGGCACACTGAGGCCAGATGCTACATATTTGGGATTTGTGAACATTTGAGAAATTTAGGAAAGTCCACAACATGAGCCAAGACAGGTCATTTGTAAGGAAAAGCCACTGGAAGTGGCTTAGGTGTGCCCACACGTTGGGTGGGGTAGTGTCTCAGGGAATCACCAGGGTGGGGGGATGGTGTTAGCTAGGTTGATGGACATGCAGATATGGTGCCCACCTGTGCCTGCAGGCTGGGTGGCAGGAGGACCCAACAAAGGAACAGTGGCTTCTGTCAACACCTCTGTCTGAGAGAAAGCTGCCTTTCCAGATAGCATAATGTGAATTGCCTATCTGCATAGATTGCCTTCTGTGTAAAACCTGGCCAAAGTTTTAGACTAAAGTTTTAGACAAGAGGCAACTTCAGCAGGTAGAACACTTGAGCCACATGTTGACCAGAGTTAATTGAAACAAGAACTATTTGTGGAGCCCTTAGTGAGCAGATACGCTGGAAACTAGGACACAAAGCTAATGATAGGCAAAGGCTTGTCTTACTCACTAGTGAGAAATAGACAGGTAAGCCAGTGATCATCAGTGCTGTTGGAGGTGGGGCGTCAGGGCAGTGAAGTGACAGTATCATATAGTAGAAAGATCAAAGTTTTAAGAAAGTGATTACGAAATGAAACAGAGAAGGAAAAGAAAACTTATTGCAGACCTTCTGTGTGCCAAGAACTATCTGCACATTACCTTTTTTACTTCTTCAAAGCAGAACTGTACAGAAGGTAGTAGAGAGGTATTATGAGGACCTGAAGTTCAGGAAGTCGTGGAAGGACACAGAGCTTGGCATTAGAATTTGGGCATGGTAAAAGGACTATCTTTGGAGTTAGATTCAAGTTCAGATCCTTCCCTATTTCTTTCTTTATTGACTTGGGCTAGTTGTTGATCCTTTAAATTTAGAAGGCTATTACGATAATCAGATGAGAGAGTTTTGTAAATCACTTTGCATGTTAAGTCCTATGCTTGTAAATTTTCAAGTGATGAAGTGGTCGTGTTAACGTGTTGAAAATATGGAAACATGGGTTTGGGTAATTCTAAAACTCATTCTTTCCTTCCTTACACTACTCATCACATTTCATGAAAACATAGTTTATGTTGAAATTTATTAACTTGATTACATTTTTAAAAAGCTATGATATATACAGAGTGGGCCAAAAGTAAGTTTGTAGTTTGCATGAAAAATAATACAATTAATAAATAATACAAGCATAAACTCAGTGTTTTGCATACTTACAACTGTAAACCTACTTTTCCCCCACCCTGTGTTCCTTGGTTATGGAACAGTAGTACAGACACATTAACACATTGAGAAATTTATAGGGATTTTACATGGAGAAACTATCCATAAGAAAAAGATTCAAAATAAAATTTATCTTTTTAGGTACAAAGGCATTTTGATGTGAGCTGAGCTCAGAATTCTCCTTTACACACTCCTTGTTTGTCATTGACTCAATGTTCTTTCTTGCATCTTTAATCTATTGGCTCAGGTCTACCTGCCTTTAAAAATAGTAACAACAAGAAAAATGCAATACCTCTAGTGGGAACTTTCTCTGGTCCTGTTGTAATGCATAATCTCCTGATGCGGCCTGTGTACTGGTGCTTCCCTTTCCTCAGCACTTATTCACAGTTCATGGGACTGATGGAATTTCTACTTCTCTTCCTGCTGTTGGCAGGTATGTCTGTACTCAGTTCTGCCCTTGACCTGCCTACCCACCTATAACCTCCACTCTAATAAAACTGGTAAAAAGGATACTTCTAAGCAGTATTTTCATATTCTGTAATATTGACAGCATTTGGAGATGAGGATTATGCCTTCTTCCTGAAATTCCCTATGCCTTGGCTTCCACCATAGTACCAAAAAGTTAGTCTTTGAGACATAGTTCCTTCCTGCTCCCCCACCTCCACATAAACTCCTTAGGCTGGCATTCAGGATTATTATTGTCTAATCTTATCTGCCACTTTCATTCCAACATTTGCCTTTTATTTCATCCCAACTGTAATCGACAGTTTCCTTAACATGTCTTTTGCTTTTCACTTCCATATGTTTGCTCAAGCTGTTGGGAGATCATGTAGATTAATGCTTGGGCTCTTCAGTGAGACTCTGTTCTTTTCCTTGATAGTTTGCAGTTATATTTCATTTGAAACTATGAGGCCAGGGCTGGTGCCTGTCTTGCTTGTTTCTTCTGTCATTCTGTGATCAAGTCAGACACCAGGAAGGACAAATTTAAGGCTCAGCCAGCCCCTCCTAGGTCATCAGATCTGGTCCTTAGGTCCTGCTGGTTTCTGGGCTCACCACCAGCTTTCCTCATTGTACTTATTTTTGTTGCCAGGCAGACCAGGATCCTGTGCTCCCGTCCCAGTGGCTGCTCTTGGTTTCAGTCTATGTTAGTATGGGCTTCTCCTTTGGTTCCTGCATCCCTGTTTTCTTTTGAGGCTCCTTTCCTGGGGACTGAGCCGTGGCTCTCATCCACGCTTAGGGTTCCATAGAACTGCCTTTCTAGATGGTGAACAGCCTCCCTGCCTGATTCCCTAGTGGTGCCACACTTCCACTGTGTTATTCCATCTGTGTGATTTGGAGACTGTTACCCTTTAAAGGAGAAAGCACACTCCTCCCGTGTGTCTCCTCTGCTACTCTCCATACCATACTACCTCACTACTTCACTGCTGACACAAGATGTGTGAGTTTTGCACAATTCTGTGACAGTAGCTGTGTGTCTTACAATTTAAGACACTTAGAGATAGTGTCAGATCAGTCAACCCCACAAGCCTACCTCTGCCCCCATTGCAAATGCCAATCACAAGTCCAGGTGGTCACCTGTGTTTCTGACCCACCAGCCATAAATGAGAGGTTCCCACAGTCCCCTCAATGGGTTCCAGCTCACAGAATTCAGGAAAACAGTTTACTTACTGGATTACTGGTTTATTTAAAAAGGATATAACTCAGAATAGCCAGAAGGAAGAGATGCATAGGGCAGAGTATATGGGAAGGGGTGCAGAGCTGCCATGCCCTCTGTGGGCTCACTGCTCTTTCTATACCATGTTCCTCGAACCTGGAAGCTCTCGGAAGCCCTCCTTTGTTTCTTTACGGTGGCTCTGTTACATAGGCATGGTTAAGTCACTGGTCATTGGTGACTGAACTCAGTCTCGACCTATTCTCCCCTTCCTGGAGGTAGGGGGTTGGGCATAAAAGTTTCATTCCTCTAATCAAGGTTGCTCTCATCCTTAGGGATGTTCCAAAAGTCACATCATTACCATAAACTCAGGTGTGAATATCAAAAGGCACTTTTATGGCTATTATCACTTAGGAAATTCTAAGGGTTTTAGCACTCTATGCCAGACCAGGGAGGAGGACCAAATATATATTTCCTATTATAAATCACAATATCATGTATCCTTTCTTGAAAATTCTAATACCTTCCATCAGTTGAGTAATGACTAAGTTTTACCTTGCTCCTGTTAAAAAAATATTATTGAAACAGTTGAAGAAGAAATTATTCATGACACTTCCGGAAGTAAGGCAGACTTCATTCCAGGGAGGCCATCGCGATGATTGTAGGTACCATCGTGACAGGGTCTTGCAGTGGGGAAGAAAGGTCAGACTCACCTCCACATACAACATTGTCAAGTGAGAATTTGTAGCCAAGGAGCAGGGTGAAGGTTCCTGCATGGAAAATTACTGAAATGAAACATCAGGGTAAAGGGAGATTCTGGTTAAACTGACTTTGCTAAAGGTAGACCAGGGTGATCACACATCACCTGGGGGAGGGTGGGGGGTGAGAAACCCTGTTAGATACTGAAGCTGGTGAGATCTTCAGAGTGGAGGTTTTTGGTTAAACTGATTTATAAGGATTCTTGCTAAAATTCAGTAATGCTGATGTAGAAAAGTCAGGCCTGATTGAGAAAGTTCAGGGGAGTCTGAGTAGTTTTTCGGTCATGAGAAAATCTTTGCCAGTCCTTCAGCTGCAGCTCCTGGGTCTGCTTCTGGCCAAGACTTCTCATCTCCACCCCGATGCCCATCTTTCATATCTGCAGGTTACGGGCCTGCATAGCCTGGCTGCCTAGGTCATGCTTCACAGCCAAGTCCTGAGGAAAGAATACTGAGTGTTGATTTCAAAAGTCTTCTGTATATGTCTCATGAGCCATTCTAATTTTTCATCACAATAAACATCGATGGGAAATATGTAGCTTTGTAGTATTTTTATGATCCAACTGACAGTGGTGAGCCAAGGCAGAAGGGGCACTTTTGGGGCTTTATTCCTTTTATAATACCTTGCCTTTCCCCATGAAATGATAGGAAGAATTGCTGTTTTCTGGATATTTACCTGGGGAATTATGCAAGCGCAGCATTAGCATCCTGTGACTCTCTTCCTCATCAGATCACATCCCTAATTTCTTAAGTCCAAGAGCTGCCGCTGCCAGCTAGTAGGAGACTTTTCAGTCAATCAAGATGCAAAGTGATTTGTATACACTACCACCAAAGAATTTTAGTTTAAAAAAATTTTTTTAAATTGCACATGACTTATATGTCATCAGGCGCTTAGACACACAGTACAAACAGACACAGGACATTTCTTTTCAAATGTGAGGCTGTGGCCCTGTGTCAGCCTCCTCAAGCCAGTGGAGCGAGACTTCTTGATCTGGGTCCGAAAACAGTCTCTAAGTCCTTAGGCTCCATGATCTGCCTAGAACAGGAGCAGCTTTTTGTATGTTCTGTGGCTGTTTCTGAGGACTGCTAAAAACAAAATTCAGCTAAATAGATTTTTAAAGATCTTATTGGGTTTATTCAGTGATTCCTGAATGGGCAGCATTCCATCTAGCAGATAGAAAGGAGCTCTGAGCAGCTGTACCAGATGGAAAACTTATAGGCAGAAAAGGGAGTGGGAACAGGAAGTTAAACTAGCAAAAAGTAAGTTGGCTGTGGCAAGGTCACTTTCCTTTAGGGTGTGACCGGAGTCTGTTAGGCAGATTACCTCACTAGTGCTGATGAGGTGAATGATGACTGACTAGTTTAAGATTCCATTTATAGGAGAGCTAGGACTAATTAAGTCTCAGTTTGGTGAGGTGGGGCATAACATAAGCGACCCCCCATTTTAGGCTTGTTGTATGTGTTTTTTAAAAAATTCCCACCCAAATATATGTTTATTGTATTTGGGGCCAAGGTGGAGAAAGAGAGAGAAACACTTGACTGCTTGCCTCTCATACACATCACAAATGGGGATTGAAACTGCAACCTGGGTAGGTGCCCTGACCCAGAATTAAACCCCAGAACCATTTGGTGCACAGGACACCGCTCCAACCCAGTCACCTGGCTGAGGCTGTTGTTTTTTTCTTTTTTCTTTCTTTCTTTCTTTTTAAACAGGACTGAAGGTACATGGCTTTCATATGATTCAGAAATGTTTGTGGTTCCCACAGGCATTCATGAATTGGTCTGCATTTGATCTAGCTCAGAAGATCTGTGCAAGGTGAGAGATTTTTATGGACCCAGTGAGCAGAAACAAGGAAGTTATACTGAGCATTTGCCAGCTTGTTAAAGCAGGGTTACTTTCCTTCTGTGGAGCAGAGGGAAGTCTTGGCTCTGGTTCAGGTAACTTACTGAGCAGGCAAGCACTAATTCTTGACCTAGGCCTTCCTTTTCTGGGAAAGGCTGGCATGGAAACCTAGTTATGTTCTGGTTTGCTGATGTGGAGATTAACAGGAGTGACTCCATCTTTGGCCCAGTCTGGTTACCTTAACACTAATATGACCATTTTCAGGATGGAAGGGTAGGGATAGTGGTTTGCCTTACTTCATTGAATCCTTGTAGAAGTCCGGCAACTGCTCCAGATCTGGTCTTTGACTTGTCCCAGTATAAAATGCACTGCTCAAGCCCTGGCTGGCATAGCTCAGTGGATTGAACGCGGGCTGTGAACCAAAGCATCGCAGTTTGATTCCCAGTCAGGGCACATGCCTGGGTTGCAGGCCCATGGCCTCCAGCAACTGCACATTGATGTTTCTCTCTCTCTCTTTCTCCCTCCATTCCCTCTCTAAAAATAAATGAAATCTTAAAAAAAAATAAATAAAATGCACTGCTCAGTGGAGTGCACAGCCACTGTGCTGATGGGGAGGTGCACTTCTGGTAAGCACCCTGAAGTGCCAGTCCCGGTAAATGATTTGTAGAGTCTAACATAAATCATGTTTCGATGCAGTTGCTCTTGTTGCTGGTAAGGAAAATGTTTAGTTGCTGCTTTGTTCTTTTTACCTGTGTCGAAGATCCACTTTTGCTAATGAGCATACATCATTCTGACTGCTAAAATGGTCAGTTCTGGAAAAGGAACTAAGAAGACAAAATAGTTAAGAGCAATTTTTCTTAGTTGGTAGATTAAAGATGATTAAATTGGGATCCACCTGGCTTTGTGATTTGCTGAATTGGCTTAACAAAACTAATTTGCTTTGGTCAGCAACTAGGCTAATTAAAGAATAATGGTATAGTGTAATTTTTTTAGACAACTATAATATAATTGTGAAAATCATTTAACTTTTTCCTTTGTCAGCATTTGGGCATGAAGTAAATCTCAACACTGAGATCATCTAGAAAACTACTTTTATTTTCACTGCATCAGAAAAAAGATACTATTTAGTTAGAAAATAGTTAAATATGGTATCTGATATTTTTCATGTTTTTTAACTTCTCTGTCTTCACAAATGATTGACGGAAAAACCATCTGTAATTGTCTGCAGGTGTAAGAAAGATTTGTATAACTTTTAAATGATTAACTAATAGCGAGGTACAGACAGTATGTTCTTTTGTAGAGAGCTAGGGGGACTGGAATAGGATGGATTTCCCCTGGAAATAATCAAGTACTTTCTAGGTAATTAAGCATATATTATTAATTAAGGAAATAGAAAAAGGAATCAAAACTGCAGTTACAGAACGCTATAAACATTTACTGTTTTGCCATGGCCAATGAGACTCAGTTGGGCAAGGTTCCATAAACCAAAAGGTCGTGTATTCGATTCTTGGTCAGGGCACATACCTAGGTTGTGGGTTTGGTCTCCAGCTGGGGTACGTGCAAGAGGCAACTGACTAATGTTTCTCACATCCATGTTTCTCTCCCTCTCTTCCTCCCTCCCTCCCCCTTTCTCTGAAATCACTATAAAAAAAGAAAACATTTACTGTATTTACAAATAAAGAATTTATAAATAGTTGCTAATACAGTTTTTTTTAAAAATTACTGTTTCCTAAGTGTGAGCATGCAGGGTTTTAAAAGGGGTTTTCAAACAAACAGTTTTTGTTTAGGCGTATGCCTTCACTTTTATGCACATTAGAAAGCAAAACTAAGTCATCACACTAATGATTTCACTGTTGTTAATTTCTAAAGGCCCCAAATAGACATTTAAGTTAAAAAGCCTCCTCAGTTTAAGAAAACTGTTAAGCCAAAAAGTAGTTTTTGATGTAATGTAAAAATTGTGAGGATGGTATATGAATGACAGAAGTTTTGGAACTTCTGATTTAAATTATTGTTATATAGCTTTTGCTGTTTAAGTTTATCAAATTGACATATTTTGTTGACATATTTTAGACAAGATCAGGATGTTCAGGGTAGTATGGCTGTAGACTGTTGACATATTTTAAAGAAAGTAAACTGGGGAGTAGGGTGGGATGTTACATTTGAAGAGCAATTTCACCTCTATGGTTGGGGCCCAAGACTTTTCATTCTGGAGGAGTTCTGTTGTGATGCCACACATAGGCTTCGTGTTACAGTTATTTTCCTTTAGTAGCTGGTTAGCAGTAACTGCACATTTCCACGGCCTGTTGTTCCAGTTTACCGAACTAGATGGTGCTGTCTACCTCCCAGCACACATCGTCTCCTCAGAGCAGCAGTTCTATCTTATGATTCCAGTGTTGTGCCTCGTAGTTTCTCGGTACGTGTTATTTGGGTAGGTGTAGTTACTAGTCAGTAAAACTAGTAGTAGTGAAACCATATATTTAATTATTTCTAAGGAAAATGGAAAACTTACCAGGTGGTTGTATGTATAGGCAAATTATAGTACTTTTGGTATTGGTTCAACCGATAGTTGATAAAAAGCATTTTTTTTGTTGTTTTACTTTCTTGTCTTCTTGGTGGCCTCACCTTGGCTTTGCTTGGAAAGGCCCCATGTGCACAAAAGGGTGCAAGGAACGTTGAGTTCTAGACCTGGATCTGTCCCCTTCTTGTTTTCTGACTTTGGGACAGGACAGATGAAATGGAGGTTTAACTACCCCAGAAGCTTGTGATTCAAAGGGAAGAACGTCTGTATAAATACTCAGTGTTGCCAAGATCTGTAGACATGTGTGTTTCTGTGATTTATTTACTGTGTCAGCACGGGACAGTCTAACCCAGAAGCTTTTGCATCCAACCCCTATGTACACTGTCTGCCCTTTTCTCATTGGAAAACAAAACGACCTCCATGGATAAATAAAAGCTCCAGCTTCTTGTTTGTGTCTCTGTAAGCTACCTCAGATCTTTTTTGGGTGGAAGGAGTCAAAGTATAAATAAATGCTTTTTTACAATTTATAAAATACCTTTTTTCTGAAAAGCATTGGAAGTTCCAGAATTCATTGCTGATGATTAAAAACAAGACAAAAATAGACAATTATTTTGAAAGATAGTTTTGTTAGGAGTTGATGGTAAATTTTAGTAAAATTAATTAGGAATTAGTAAATTAGTAAAAATAATAATTTTTTTTTTTTACTAGGAGTTGATAGTGTGTGATTCTGCTATATTGAAAGGGAAATTTGTGAGGAATTTATTTGGTCCTGGGAAAAGGTAATTCTGATGTACCATTTGCTGATCATCATTTTTGACTTAATGAAACAACTTCCAATATTTTTTATGCAAAGTTGTCATCCAGCCCAGGCCTAGATGATGTCACAATTGAAGTATATCCTGTAGGCATCACCAGCATCACAAATGAAATCACATTTTGAATCACACTCTGAAACCACGTCAGAGCAATCACAGCAGAGAAGCTTACAAAGCTCTCGACCACGGGAAAGTGAAGTAACAGCAGAGAATATCTTTAGCTGCAGCCAAGCATCCAAGATATGCCAGATGTCTCAGAACGGTCCCAGCAGGTGATCCTGTGATGGCAGCAAGAAGCAAAGTGAGAGCAGAAGGACCAGACCCAGGTCTCCTCGAGAGGCCAAATGCACCACTGCCTAATGGCAAAGGTGGAAAAAAGAAGAGAGCTCAGACAGTGAATCTTCTACTAGTGACTAAGCTTACGTTTAACATTATTACATATACATATGTAGGTGTACATGTATATTCTATCAGTAAGAAAGCCTGAACTTGAACTCTCAGTTGTAAAAGGATCAAATCGCTCCATATCTACCACTAAGCTTCCTCTGTGTTAAAAAAATAAAGCATTTATAACCTGGCAGTGTATGTCTTGTTACCCAAATAAAGGGCCCTGAACTGAAAAATATGATAGCCGAAGAAAGTACAATTAGTGCTACAAATAATGCTAAAATGGAATATTGTAGGGATGCAATGAATTTTTAATGTAAAGTCCATATGAGTGAGGTAAGTTAATGATCAAAAATAAACTCAATGTAAAGGAAAAAAAACCCAGCAACACAAAAAACCAAAATCCAAAACAAAGAAAGAACAGAAGCCCATGCTTCACCTAAACATCTGTTATACTAATGTCATTGCCTTCCAAATGGTAATTTATTGGGTTCTGTTCTTCCGTCATTCCTTTCATAGCAATTTGCTCTTCAGGTGTTAAGGAAAAGAAACAGAGCCCTTTAACCACAGACACGTTTAGCAAGATTTTCAGAACTTGTACAGCTATCATTTTTCTCTTAGGCATCCTGGCTGGTTTGTAAAATTAATGGTTGGAGAAATGTTCTCAAGTGGTTTAGGGGAGAGTAAAAAGGATTTATTTGAGACTGTCACATTTTCTCAATCCAAGGAGATTATAATGCAATTGAAGATCATTCACATAGGAGTAGACATAGCAAAAATTCTCTTTTTTACAATGAGGAGATGACGCGTGGAGTAATCAACAGGCACAATTACTTGGTTCACTTTGTTTAACTGTTACAAGAGTTAAGAATAAAGAATTTTCATTGTAAATCTTAATTCAGGCCTAACAAGTGGTAAGGAAAAGTACTAGTTTTGTTTCTACATGATGATTCTTACAGGTTTCCTTGATGTAGAGATAGTGGTATTACGCTTTTATTATTTTTCTGATTAATTCAGCCCTTAAGTCTGGCCCGATCTCTTAGGTTGCAGAGAAGTCAGGGTCCTTGTCTTTCATAGGCCCCTTTTCTCTTTTACATTTATCAAGATAATCTCACGAGCTTTCCCTTTAAAGCTATAAAATCCTACTCTTCAACTCCCCAGTCCATTTGTGGCTGGTACCTCTACCAAGCAGTTCAGGACATTCCCCCTTCCCAGCTTATCTTTTACCAAAAATTAAAAAAAAAAAGTCATTCCAATCTTTAAAGAAATGCAGATGAGAAGAGACTCTTTTTAGGAAACAGAATGGATTTGCAGCTGTTAGGTGAGTGGGAGTTTCATCTGGACATGTATGTCAGAAATGGAGCTTTTGAGAATTCCTGTCAAAACAGAAGGTGTAGGTAAACATGGTTTGCCTCCTTGCACAACCACAGCAAAAATTACAACTAAACTGCAAAACAGCTATCACCCAGAATCATCATAAAATTGAACTGTGTGAGCCCTGGCTGGTGTAGCTCAGTGGATTGAGTGCGGGCTGCGAACCAAAGTGTCACAGGTTCGATTCACAGTCAGGGTACATGCCTAGGTTGCAGGCCATGACCCCCAGCAACCACACATTGATGTTTCTCTCTCTCTCTCTCTATCTCCTTCCCTTCCCTCTCTGGAAGTAAATGGATAGAATCTTTAAAAAAAAAAAAAAATTGAACTGTGTGGAAGTCCGACAACCAAGAAATTAAACAAATCAAATTCATCCAGGTGAGTAGGAGGGGTGGATACACGGAAATGTGGAATAGGCAGTCCTGAACCCACATGTGGTGGATAAAAATTGGGAAGGACACCTCATGAGTGAGGGATCCCAGCCCAGAGTTTCAGTACCAGGAAGTTAAGTCCCCATAACTTCTGGCTGTAAAAACCAGTGGTTGTTGAAGTGGTGGAAGAAACCACAGGATTCTCAGGCATCTCCTCTTAAAGGGCCTGCAATGGACTTAGGACTTATACAGACTCACTCCTTCTGGGCTCTAGCACTAGGGCAGCAGCTGGAAGGGCAGCAGTAGTATATGGGGAGAAATGGAAATGTTTGGCATAGGAGCAATTGTGGGGGGACAGTTTCCTCCTGGACAAAACCCCAGAGGACAGGCAGTGTCATTGTCACCTTTCTGAGCCCTCCCCCACACAGCCACAAAGTGACAACACAATATCAGAGACTCCTTCAACCAGGTTCACATGGGTTGCCCCACTCTGGCGATTACCTAGGGCTCCACACCATCCAACTTACCAGTGCACTTTTCTACAGTAGGCCACTCTATTAAGACAGGGAGTCATAGAAGCTCTACCTAATACATAGAAACAAACACAGGGAGGCTGCCAAAATGAGGACAAAGGAATATGACCCACATGAAAGAATGAAACTCCAGAAAAAGAACTAAACAAAATGGAAATAAGCAATCTATCAGATGAAGAGTTCAAAACACTGGTTATCAGGATGCTCAAGGAACTCATTGGGTACTTCAAGAGCATAAAAAAGAACCAGGCAGAAATGAAGGTTACTCTAAGTGAAATAAAGGAAAATTTATAGGGAATCAGCAGTGGAGCAGATGAAGTAAAAAATCAGATCAGTGATTTGGAACATAAGGAAGAAAAAAACATTCAAACAGAATAGGAACATAAAAGAATTCCCCCCAAATGAGGGTAGGCTAAGGAGCCTCTGGGACAACTTCAAATGTACCAACATTTGAATCACAGGGGTACCAGATGGAGAAGAGAAAGAGCAAGAAATTGAAAATTTTTTGGAAAAAATAATGAAAGAAAAATCCCTAATTTCGCAAAGGAAATAGACATGCAAGTCCAGAAAGCACGGAGAATCCCAAACAAGATGGGTACAAAGAGGACCACATCAAGGCACATCATAATTAAAAAGCCAAAGATTCAAGGCAAAGACCCTTAAAAGCAGCAAGAGAAAAGCAGAGACTTATCTACAAAGGAGTTCCCGTAAGATTGTCAGCTGATTTCTCAAAAGAAACTTTGGAGGCAAGAAGGGACTGGCAAGTAGTATTCAAAGTGATGAAAAGCAAGGACCTATAACCAAGATTGTTCTATCCAGCAAAGCTATCATTAAGAATCAAAGGGCAGACAAAGTACTTCCCAGACAAGATAAAGAAGTTCATCTTCACCAAACCATTATTATATGAAATGTTGAAGGTACTTATTTAAGAAAAAGAAGGTCTAAACTATGAAATTAAAATGACAATAAATTCACAACTATCAACAACTGAATCTAAAAACAAACTAAGCAAACAAGCAGAACAGGAATAGACATCAGGAACAAGCATATCTAGAATTCATTTGGAGGGCTATCGGTTGGGAGGAGGAAGGGGGAGAATGGGTAAAAAGGTGCAGGGATTAAGAAGCATAAATCGGTAGGTACAGAATAGATGGGGATGTTAAGAACAGTATAGGACATGGAGAAGCCAGAGAACTTCATGTGTGACTAATGGACATGAACTAAGGTGAGGGGACTGCCAGAGGGAATGGGGGCGTACCGGGTGGAGGGGGCAAAAGGGGAAAAATTGGACCAACTGTGATAACATAGTCAATAAGATATATTAAAAAAAGAAATGGAGTTTTTATTGTCAAATTATTCACTTTTATTATTACCTAAATGGCTTCAAATTTCAAGTAGTCCTAAGTGTTTATTAAATTTTCACTATTAAGTGATACCTTTGCCAGCTTGGAAAAATAAATCTTGCCTTACTCTCTTTTAATGTTTTTGTTGGGGATTCAGTGTAGACATATATTTTTTACATTTTTTTAACATATTGAAGGAAACAGTGACTGGGAGCAGAGTGTCTAGAAAATGGAAGACCTTCGTGGGGAGGCTAAATGCGTGAAAGTTGATGCCAGCCTCCTGGTTTTATGACCCAGGCTTGAGTGACATCAGATTTTTAGTATCTCACAGAAAGCTTATTCAATTCCTAGGTTCTCTGATGGTTCCACTCTTTTTTCGTCTCATCTCTCCTTTCAGATAAGGGTGAGATTGCAGTAGTTACAGCTTGTGCAGGGAGTGCCCTGCTCAGAGTACTGGGAGTGAGAGTGGTCCTGGTTCACTTGAGTCCCTGAAGTGAATGAGTAAAAAACTGCAGGATGAATCTACACTCATCGATTCAGAATTTTAGAACTGGAATTGATTTTCAGTTGATCAAATCTAAATATGATTATACTTTGGAATTCCCTCTTATAGCCTGGTATAGAACTATGCAGATCACAGGAATTTGATAATTACTTGATAACTATATGAAATGTATTAGTTAAGTCACAAAATGTAGAGATTAATTTTGAAAGTGCCAGAAACTTTGAGCTCTACCATCCTGTTTGAAATGCAGTCATTGTTAGTGGTCAGTACCTTTCTGGAACTGTAAAACCAAAACAAAAAGTGGACTAGGAACTAGCTTAGGAAAGTATGGACCAGAAGGCCAAAAGGTGAAGTAAATTGCAAAAGTTTCAGTAAAGAGGTGGTGGGTATAGAGACCACATGTATTTGTGCAGATACATGGAAGGCAAAACAGCTGCGCATTAGAGTCAGTTCTGTGTTGGCCCTGGGACTGCAAACGAAGCAGGAACTCTGCACTGAAGACACTGCCACGGAAAACTTCAGCCGTTTTCCAGGGTGTTTTATTTACATCTATTGATGCATTGTTGCGTACTTGGTGATTTTTTTAGGGTAAATTCCTACAAGTTAAATGGTTCATTCAAATGGTATAATCACATCCAGAATTTAAGGTGTATGGTCATGTGGTTTCTTTTTTAAATTGGCCTTGATGGTCGTGGGAAGTGGGTACGGGAACCACGGGCTCCAGGGAGGACACTCCCTTTCCCACTCTCAGTGGAGGAAGGCGCCCTTTGAAACCTCTTTATTTGTAAAGTGGAAGTAAGACCGTCACCCACTTCAGCGGCACGTGGGAAGTCAGCAGTTTAATTTATAAGTAGAAAATATGCAAATCATAAAGGAGATAAGTAAAGGACCAGTAATAGATGCTCAAACAGCAGGACCAAGGGCAATGCACTTGTTCAGTCTCTTTAGCCTTTGTTCCCGAGGGTATGTGTACAGTGTGTGTTACCTTCCATCTGGCTCCTCTTCCCATTTGTGTTTCTCTTGACTGTGCTGGGTGTTTGGTGTGTTCTCTTAGCTTAAGCAAGCCTAGCTGAAACTTTTTCTGGCAGATGCTTCAAACAACAGGCAGTGGATTGACTATAATAAATTGCATTAAGTAAAACAAAATGATTTTTGTTTAAGTTAATAATGGGTATTTATTTTCATTTTGAAATTCCTTATTAGAAATATATATACACACACATACAAATATATATACAGATGTAAATATATGTATTTTAAAGAACCCAAACTCACAGATAAAGAGATTAGATATGTGGTTACCAGAGACAGGGAAGTAGAGGAAGGGGAAAGTTAAAAGATACAGACTTCCAGTTAAAGGATTTGTAAGTACTGGGATTATAATGTGTAGCATGATGACTTCAGTTAGCTCTGTAAATTTTATTTTCTGTTTTTGCTTTCTCTTTTTGCATCTATATAAGAAGAGGGATGCTAACTAAATTTATAGTGGTAATCATTTCACAATATATGTAAGTCAAACCATTACATTGTACATACTTTAAACTTTTACAGTGATGGATATCAGTAATATCTCAAAACTGGGAAAATTTATTTTTACGGCTTTAACACATCCATCTGAAGGTGAAAATTGCTTTTGTTGGCATGACTTTAATTTTCTTTTTTAAAAATGAAATGATAGCACCCTCTGCTGATAAGGAAAGGAATTGCTGAATAGTGATACCCAGGTATGAAGAAGAGAATGTATCCATGCATAATTGAGACTTTCTCGTTGCTCATATGATGGTGCTTTTTGCTTACTTGCTCCTCATTGGGCAGCGTGATGACAAACATGTGGTTAAACCCACATTTGAAGCAGGTGGAGGGACTAGAGGGAGCAAATGCACAGAGGCATGAAGTGACAGGATGTGCTCAGGGGTCTGCAGGTAGTTTCATAGAAAATTGGAGGGAGGGTGTCTGTGATTGTGGGGAGGGTGTCTGTGATTGTGTGTGAGTGTGTGTGTGACGGAAGACTGGAGAGGATGGGAAGGCATGAGTGATTTTAAGGAATTTTCACTATCATGAGAGTGCTGTTGAGTCATGTCATAGCTTCACTTAAAGTAGTAATGCAGCCATTTAAATAGCTCAGAAGGAGGATGCTGGCAGCCGTGTGCAGGTAAGGTTGGAGGTGGGGACAGGCCATTTTGAGTGTCACTGCATTTGATAAGTGGGCTAATTAGGACCTCAGAGAGACACATAACTCTGAGGTAGAGGTTCGGAGATATGGAAGTTCTTTTCCAAAAACTTATCACAAATATTTTAAATATATGTAAATATAGAACTGTGCAAAGAATGCCCATATGCCCACCTTAGATTCAACAATTGGTAGCAGTTTGCCATGTGTGCTACCTACCTACTATGTATCTACCTGTCTATGAAGTATTTTAGAGGAAGTTGCAGGTGCCACTACTCTATATTCCTCTAATTATTTCAGCAAACATCTCTCTAAAATAAGGGCATCAGGGGTGAGATATTCAGAGATACAAAAAAATCAGTGGAGATGGCTGGGGTGTGGGGAGAGATGGGAGGAAAAGGCAAAAAACTACTTGAACAACAATAAAATTTTTTAAAAATCAGGAAAGTTAGGATTTGGGGGTAAAGGTACTGGGTTCTTTTGTGTCCAATAAGGGAATATTTATTGGCACAAAGTCTTGGTTTACTGTTAGTAATTTGTGTTGTATAGTAATTTTCTCTTCTTTTTCTGAGACTTTCAGGAGATGGATATATGATAAATGCTATTAAATTTTAAATAAAAACTTGAAAAACTTAGAAAACATTTGTAATCAGAAAAAAAGTCAAGTATGCACAGTGGTTGAAGAGAGTAGTGTTCCTGGCTGAAGCAATGGCCCATGACAGTCTTCTTCACAGGAGGAGAGACAGGTTGCAGAGGACCTGGCCAGCCTTCTCCCCAAAGGAGGAAGAAGGGCCAGAACCTTGGATCACACCAAAGGCCCAGATGGGTGAGAGTGTGTGTGAGAAAGCCTCTGTGCCAGCAGCACCAGCATAATCCAACCCATGGGTGAGGGAGAGTGAGCAGCAGGCAAGCCGACTGCCACTCGTGTGCTCTGCTTCCCGTGGGGTGGAAGGCAGTGGTGGGGAGAGCTGGGAGCTGGGGATGGCCGAGGGCACTGGGTACAAACGTGGACCATTTAATATCTTCAATTAGTAGGGAATTTGCCTACTATACCTTTGGTCTAGTATTTTCCACTGTGGTTAGTGAGATTAGTAACTCTTCCTCCTTTGGGAAGATAATATTACCATAGCTAAACTTGGTAGAGACTTCAGTGTTGGTCCAACAAGTACTTACAGAGCCATTTGGTAGTATGGCAGGCACTCTTCTAAGACACTAGGAATTCAACAGCGAGCAACCGAGGCAACAGTTCCTCCTCGTGTGTTTTATGTTCAAGTAGGGAAGACAGTACACAAGATCAATGAAATATACGCAGCGTGTTTGATTGTGATATGCACTAAGAAGAACAGTAAATGAGGGCGGGGTGTATGCATGGAGATTTTAGAAAGGGAGGCCAAGGGACTCCACTGAGACGCCTTTTGTGGGAAGGAAGACCTGTGAAACCTGAACCACTGTAGCTGTGTCGAAAGGCACGGGGGTTGCGTCATTGGCCATTTCTTGTGCGGGCTTGTCTCCTCTGAAGAACGTATGCGTAGGAAGTGATTTACAGCACGCTTCCATATGGCCTTTACTAGTTTTTTCCTGTTCCTGCATACACTGTTTTTTTTTCAGTCTGATTCCTCCTCTAACCCAAGATTTTTTGACATAAATTGTAAAGTTTCTCCTTATCACATTGTGTCTTTCCAGAGAGTGTTAGTATAGACCGTGTGTCTGTATGTGCACCGCAAGGCTTTGTGCAGTTCTGTGAAACGCTCTTTTGTGTAAACATTTCTCATGGTTTTTGAACAATGACTGGCATGTTACTTTCCTTAGCAACTTAATTTTTGTTCCATCTTCACATGCAACCTTGGAAATGTTAACTTTTCCCTTTTCCATTCATTTGTTTCACTTCGGAAAGGAAAACAATCCTTCTCAGAGCTATGATATTCAAGTTAAAATTTTCAGAGTATAGTCAATAGATTCTAGCAATAAATATTAATAAAATTTAAGTGTTGACATAGTTGAAGAAATTAACATTTAAAGGTATCTGAGGAATGAAATGCTAAGTTAGTCCTCAGTATAACTGACTTCAAATATGAAATTCTTTACTATTTAATACATGAAGGGCCCATACAGGACAGATTTTCTTTTAGTTAATATAGGATTCACTATTTTATGTGTAATATGACATTAGGGTTTTGAATTGCTCTTTAAAGACTGTATTCCCTTTTGATTTGAGCTTTGGAAATCATTAAAGCAGAAGAGTGTGGTCAAATCTGGGCAACACGAACTTAAGCTCCCATGCCAGAAAGGGAGGATTTCCTTACTTAAGAAGGTAAAGACAGACTGCCATGGCCAAAAATCTTACTCGGTGTACAGTTGTTTGTATTATAAGTGAACAGTGCTTTTAGATTTTATATTTGTTTTATTGCTCTCTATGGTAGCTTAAAGAAATACATGTGGCCACATAGATCAGTTAGAGCATTGTCTCTGTACATCAAAGGTTGAGGGTTTGATCTGCAGTCAGAGCACATGCAGGAATCAGCCAATGAATGCATAAATAGGTGGAACAACAAACTGATGTTTTTCTTGCTCTAAAATCAATAAATAAAAAATTAAAACAATATACATATAAATATGCAACAATTATTGTGTATTGCATTTAGTTTACCTCTTTAGTGCTATCCTTAATGAGAAAATACTGTTAAGATTGGCATTATGGCATAACTAATATGACACAAGAAGAACTGATTTTTAGTAAGCTTATTTTTTGATAGCTATGTTGTAGGGCCTGAGAAATTGATGAAACTGGACAAGTTGTGTGATTTCTGTTATCTAGTCAATAAACACATGAAACCATGTTTATAAATATCCAGATTTATTGCAGATGTTAGGAAGCTACATTTTTAGGAACTATTATGTTAAATCACACAATATCAATTAGTACCCAGTAAATAACAATGTATATACTTAGAGTAATGATTTATGTTGTTTAAAAATGAGACCACTGAGTTTTTCAAGTGATCAGTGTGTCAATCAAAATGGGCTGGGTTGTACTTCAGTAGCAAACAGTTGCAACAACAGAAACATTTTTTGGGTAATACTGTTGTCTAAACACACAGAGAGAAATTTCCAAAAAACATGAATATTCTTAAGTTCACTGCATTATGTTCTTTGGTATATAATGGTTTGGGCATTAGGTTGTCATTCATAATTGGCAGTAATGGTTAAAACCATTTATTACACCCCAAATGTATAGCATAATTGGCTGGTGTTAGCACCTCCCCTCTGACAAAGTGTTTATTTGTGCTTCTAAGTATGGCAGTGATTTATGTGCTTCAAATCTGAATTCCAAGACAGCTCTACACACCTTGCTGTAAAGGCTGGCTTGTATTCATAATTGTTGCTTAAATCACTTTGCTTGTTGTTAGAATTAAGAATTCCCACCTTTGATACTAATCTTGGGTTACTGGGCAACTATTCTGGTTAATAGTTTGTAGAAATTTCCTTTCTTCTGTTGTCTTCAGGTGTTGCACTCATTTTATAAAGTAATTGTAAAAGCACATAATACAAAATTCACCATATTAACCCTTTTGAGTGACAGCTCAGCAGTCTTAAATATATTCACATCGTCATGTAACAGCTCTCCAGAACTGAAAAGCTGAAACTCTATACCCAATAAACAAATGGTTGTGAGGTGATGGCCCCTTTTGCTTTGCACTTTTTCTAATAATTAAAGATCTTGAACATCTTTTCATATGCTTGTTGGCATGTGCTTTTTGGAAAAATGTCTCCCGAGATTCTCAGCTCATTTTTCTTTCATTTTTTTGTTATGGAGTTGTAGGAGCTCATTGTATATTCTGGATAGTAACCCTTCTAAGATATGATTTGTAAATATTGCATTCTGTAGGTCCTCTTTTCACTTTGTTGATTTTTTCCTTTGTTTTGCAGAAGTTTTTAAAGTTTTATATAGTCCCATTTGTCTATTTTTAATTTTGTTTCTTGTGCTTTTGGTGTCAGATCCAAGATACTATAACCAAATTCAAAGTCATGAAATTTTCCCCTTATATTTTTTTTAGGAGTTTTATAGTTTTAGGTATGACATTTAGGATTTAATCTATTTTGTGTTAATTTTTGGGCATGGTGTATCTTATGGGTCCAACATAGTTCTTTTGCTTACGGATATCTCATTTTTTTTTTAACACCATTTGTTAAAGACTGTTCTTCCCCCATTGAGTTGTCATGGCGACTTCACTGAAGATCATTTGACAGTGTGAGGGTTCCCCCTGCCCACCTGCCTCAGGCTCACTATTCTGTTTTATTGGCCTGTATGTCTGTCTTCATGCCAATACCAGTCTGTTTTGATTACTGTAGCTTTGCAATATATTTTGGAATTAGGAAGTGTGAGGTTTCCAACTTTTTTCTTCTTTGTCAAGGTTGTTTTGGATTTTCAGGGTCCCTTGAGATTCTCCATGAATTGTAGCATAGTTTTTCTATTTTTGCAAAAAATGTCATTGGGATTTTTTTTGACAAGGATTGCATTGAATCTGTAGATTGCTTTGAGCAATATGGATATTTTCACAATTTTAAATCTTCTGGTCTGTGAACATAGGATGTCTTTCCATTTATTTGTGTTAATTTCATTCAGTGATGTCTTGTAGTTTTTCAGTATGGAGTTCTTTTCAACCTCCTTGGTTGAGTTTATCCCTAAATATCTCATTCTTTTAGGGACTACTGTGAATGCAATTGTTTCCTTAATTTCCTTTTTTGAATTGCTTGCTGTTTATGTATGGAAACTCAATGGATTTTTGTATCCTGCAGTTTTGCTGAATTTGTTTAGAAATTCTAATAATTTTTTTGTGGACTCTTTAAATTTTTCTGCATATAAGATCATGTAATATCATCTGTGAATAGAGGTACTTTTACTTCTTCCTTCCCACTTTGCATGTTTTTTATTTATTTTCATTGCCTAATTGCGTTGGCTACAACTTCCACTGTTGAGTAAAAATGGTGAAAGTGGGCATCATTGCTTTGTTCCTCACCTTAGAGGAAAAGCTTTCGATCTTTTACCATTGAATATGTTAGCTATGGGCTTTTCATATGTGGCCTTTCTTATGTTGAGGTAGTTTCCTTCTTTTCCTAGTTTATTGAGTGTTTTAATCGTGAAAGGTGTTAAATTTAGTCACATGCTTTTTCTGTGTGAATTGAGATGATCACATGGTTTTGTTCTTCCTTCAGTTAATGTGGTGTTACACATTGATTGATTTTCATATGTTGAATCATACTTGCATTCCAGGGATAAATCCCACTTGGTAATTGTATATAAATCCTTTTAGTGTGCTGTTGAGGTTTTGTTTTGTTTTGGTTTTTTTTTTTTGATAGAATTTTTTGAGGATTTTAAACTACACTTTATAAGGGATGTTGGTCTGTAGTTTTCTTCTAGTGTTTCTGTTTGGCTTTGGTTTCAGGGTAATGCTAGCCTCATACATGGAGTTTAGCAGTGTTCCCACCTCTTAAATTTGGGGGAAGAATTTAAGGAGGTATGATGTGAATTCTTTAATAGTAGAATTCTCCAGTGAAGTCACCTGGTCCTGGGCTTTTCTTTGTTGGGAGTTTTTTGATTATTGTTTCTATCTTCTTATTTGTTATAGGTCTTCTTAGAGTTTTATATTTTGTTACATTCAGTCTTGGTGGGTTATATGTTTCTAGGAATTTATTAATTTCTTCTAGGTTATCCAACCTGTTGGTGTACACGTGTTGGTAGTCTGTTGTAATCCTCATTAGTTCTGTAATGTCTCTCTTTTCACTTCAGATTTCAGTTATTTGAGTTTTCTCTCTTTTCTTCGTCTAGCTAAGGATGTCAGTTTTTTTATCTTTTGAAAAAAACCCAGCTTTTAGTTTCATTATTTTTCCTCTCTATTGTATTTATTTCTGCTGTAATCTTTATTTCCTTCCTCTTTTATCTTTGTTTTTTTCAGTTCCTTGTTTTATAAAGTTGAGTTATTGACTTTAGATTTTTCTTCTTTAATATAAGTGTTCACAGCTGTGAACTCCCTCTTAGCAGTGCTTTACTGCATCCCATTAAGATTTGATATGTTTTTTCATTTTCATTGATTTCCTCTTTGGCTCATTGGTTGTTTCAGAGTATATTGCTTAATTTTCATGTGTTTGTGGATTTTCAGTTTTCTTTCTTTTCGGATTCATTTTGATTTTATTCTGTTAGAGGCTTTATTGCTAAAGGGGTATACTTCTGGTAACTGTTATAATTTAATGTTAAATTAATTTTTTTATTTCTTTTTAAAATATATTTTATTGATTATGTTATTACAGTTGTCCCCTCCACCCTGCACACCCCCTCCCACCCACATTCCCCCCTTTAGTTCTTGTCCATGTGTCATAAGTTCTTTAGCTTCTACATTTCCCATACTATTCTTGCCCTCCCCTGTCTATTTTCTACCTACTATCTACGCTACTTATTCTCCATACCTTTTCCCCTCTCTCCTCCTCCTGCTCCCCTGTTGCTAACCCTCCATGTGATCTCCATTTCTGTGGTTCTGTTCCTGTTCTAGTTGTTTGCTCAGGTTGCTTTTGTTTTTGTTTTAGGTGTGGTTGTTAAAAATTGTGAGTTTGTTATAATTTTACTGTACATGTTTTTTATCTTCTTTTTCCTAGACAAGTCCCTTTAACATTTCATAAAATAAGGGCTTGGTGATGATGAACTCCTTTAACTTGACCTTATCTGAGAAGCACTTTATCTGCCTTTCCATTCTAGATGAAAGCTTTGCTGGATAAAGCAATCTAGGATGTAGGTCCTTGCCTTTCATGACTGGGAATACTTCTTTCCAGCCCCTTCTTGCCTGTAAGGTCTCTTCTGAGAAATCAGCTGACAGTCTGATGGGAACTCCTTTGTAGATTACTGTCTCCTTATGTCTTGCTGCTTCTAGGATTCTCTCCTTCATTTTTACTTTGGCTAATGTAATTATGATGTGCTTTGGTGTGTTCCTTCTTAGGTCCAACTTCTTTGGGACTCTGAGCTTCTTGGACTTCCTGGAAGTCTATTTCTTTTGCCAGAATGGGGAAGTTCTCCTTCATTATTTGTTCAAATAAGTTTTCCACTTGTTGCTCTTCCTCTTCTCCTTCTGGTACCCCTATAATTCAGATGTTGGAACATTTAAAGATGTCCTGGAGGTTCCTAAGTTTCTCCTCATCTTTTTTTGAATTCTTATTTCTCCATTCTTTTCTGTTTGGTTGTTTCTTTGTTCCTTCTGGACCACTCTTTTGTTTTGAGTCCCAGTCTCCTTCCCATCACTATTGGTTCCCTGTGCATTTTTCTTCATTTTTCTTATTGTAGCCTGCATTTGTTCATCTAATTTGCGACCAAAATCAACCAATTCTGCGAGCATCTTGATCACCAGTGCTTTGAACTGTGCATCTGATAGGTTGGCTATCTCGGTCGCTTAAAAGTACTGATGGTGGGGCTTTCACTTCTGTTTGAGCCATCTTCCCCTCCCCCTTTGGTCTGGTTGAACCTGTTACGTATGAGGGGTGGAGCCATAAGTGTTCACAAGGGCGGGGCACCTAAGGTGCTGGATTGTGACGTTGTATGTGGGGGCGGGGTCCAAGAGGGAACAGTGGCACTTGCTTTGCTCTCCGGACCTCAGTCCCTTCCACCGCTTCCCCCGAGGAAAGTGGGCCCCTCTGGTGCCAATTCCCGTGTGGGTGGGCTTGAGAACCTCGTGGGACTTTACAACAACCTCTCCTGTGAGGCTGAGAGTCTCTCCCTGTGCCTCAACCCCCACAGAGTGTTTTCAATCAATGCCCCGAGGCTCTATTTCCCAGCACTGGGACCCTGGGTTGTGCGCAGTGCCTTGCTTCACAATTCCCACCTCGCTGGGTCTGCCATTTGCCACCCTCGGCTGGGGTCTGCCAGCTGCCACTTGCACACCCAGGGTCCACCTGCTGCAGTCTTGCGCACCCCGGATGCCTTACGTGCCTGGTCCCAACGTTCTCTGCTCTTTGCACCTGGCTACCCGAGTCCACCCCTCCTACCAGTCTGGATGAATGGCTCTATTTTAACTTCTTAGTTGTCCGACTTCCATACAGTTCAGTTTTCTGTCAGTTCTGGTTGTTATTCTGTTTCTAAATTGTTGTTGTCTCTATCTTGGTTGTGCGAGGAGGCACAGTGTGTCTACCTATGCCTCCATTTTGGCCTTAAGTCTTTAATGTTAAATTTAGCTCTTTACTAAACATTTTATCTTTATGCATGCTAACTTGAATACACAGTAAAACATAATTTTAATAAGACTTGCTTCATTGGCCGATTTACTTTCAGGCTTCTCATGACATTTTGGAATTACTATGACTTGAGGTTAGTTCTGTGGTGACACTTTGTTCATAATGTTCATAAAAATTCAGTAGACTCTGAATTATGTTCTTGAGCTTCTGACATACTCCATAACTTACTATAACTGCGTAGAACATAGGAGAACAATCCTTGGCCACCTGGCAAGATGGACCACAGGTTTGGGAACTATCTCTTATAGGGTATGGATTTTGTGGATGTGATCTAAAGTGTTCGGAAAAAAAACAATGAATTGAAGGCTGAGAAATTGTTTTCCAAATCTGCCTGAGATTTTAGGTCTATCAGAGAAGGCACATGACTAAGGTGCAAGCTAGAGGATGTGGATGTGAAATGGGAAGTTTTCTCATTTGTAAACAAACAGGGTAAGGTAAGACAAGGACATTAGGGGAAGAATGTTATGAGAAGGAGGGAGCTAATATTTGAGCATCTGGTGTATTTTCAGTGCCTTAAGTGTGTTCTATCATTTAGCCAGCACAAGAAGTGACTGAGTCATAGATACTATTTCCTTTTGATACCTGAGAAAACTGCGTTAAAAGGTAACATTGTATAGTGTCGTTAATAGTATAGGCATTAGGTTCTTACATGCTGACATTAGAATCTCTTCAAACTGTGGGCTCAGGGCAAGTTGCTTAAAATTCAGATTCCTCATCTGTAAAATGGTGATAGTAGTGATTATATTATAGGAGCATCTTGAGAGTTAAATGAAACAATGCATCTTGAGTCTCAGAAATTGCATTTACTCAATGTTATCTTTTCCTAATATATACATATACGTATATTATAAATATATAATTATATATATATATAAACATTATTTTATTTGGTTTTCCAAGGTCTCATACTTGTAAGTTGTGCCTGTAGTAAGTGGGAAAATCAAGAGACTGGTCTGTCTTCCATAAAAGACTCCATTATTTTCAATACAGGGCCTCTTAAAAATATGCAAATTGGAGGAAGTGAGAAATAGAGAGTGATGAAAATGAGGTTGAGAAGTGTTAATAAAAGCTGTCATGTGTTGATTGGCTACTCTAGGTTAGGTGTTTTACTTATGTCACTGCATTTAATCTCATTTCATTAAATAGCCTGGCTAAAATCATGGGGTTAGTAAGGCAGAGCTGGCCTGTCTCATTTCCAAGTGTGTGCTTTTTTCATTAGCCAGGGCCGTCTCCCCATAAGTAAAATAATGAGGTTACTCTGACCTTGAAGGGAAAGGGAGATCTTGGAAGGCTGGAGTTGGCCACATGCAGAAGTACTTCTGAACAGAGTCCATTGTGTCATTTTTAGGGACATATGATGATATGGGTTTCACTCTAAAGGAAAACTAGTGGGGGATGTAAGCCCCAAAATTTAAAATTACATTGATATATCTTAATTATAAAAAATGATTACAAGATTGGTTTTTCCAATAGAGAGCACTTGAGGGAATGCTGATGGGATGCTGGGATGGATCTAGAATTCAGAATTAGTCAAGGAAAATGCAATGAAGAAGTTATTCTCCCCTGCCCCCAACAATTCAAGGAAAGAGTTAGAATACAGGGGGGAAAAAGAGCGTCATTGATGGTGAATGGTGTAACCTTGAAGACTATCCAAGACTCTTCTTCAGTAGTGGGTGGTAAAAAATATAATGAAAAAGAGGTCATGATCAGAGAAGAAGTGTCCCACTGCGAGGACGTTGGGGAGGTGCCCAGCACTAGCACATGCTTGAGGATAGTCTGAGAGAAAGTCCTGGGCCCAGGTGCACTAACTATTGTAGATGGTTCACTTGGTCTAGAAGAAGGTCATTGCTGGTGTATGCCAGTTCATTCACTACATCTGTGCTCCCAGACAAGGGATAACTGAGTGACTGGGAGAGTGACAGTGTGTATGTTCCCACTCAGAGCACTGCCCAGGGGAAGGCCCTAATGAACTCATGTCATGGTTACTTGGGCGACTGGGCTAGGGCTCCTTGCAGACTTTCCTAGCAACCTTAAAGCCTGGGTGTCTTAACCTGGGGATTACAAAGCAGCATTTCTCTTGTTTGCTCTTTTGAGTCTTTAAAAAAAAAAAAAGTTTTATAGGATTCTTTTAATGGGATTCTTCTTTTCCATTGCTTTGGTATTTTTATTTCCACTTGTGGAAAGGGGGTCTGTGAGTTTTGTATTATATCATAATTGAGCCCTCCTGAGTTTATAAAGGTGGGATGTTTGCATCACACATGATTTTCCCCTTTTCTTTTTTAAAATCTAGGATTTTTTCTGTGTTTGGTTGTATAAAGCATATTTTCTTAATGAGAGTGCCCTAAAATGTTGCCAGGTATAAAAATTATTTTTAATTCTCTATGTTTAGTGACAGATTCTAAGGTTCTTGGGTTAGACAAAATTGAAATGGGATTTCGTTTATGATTAGGGACTATGTAGTTTAAAATTACATATCATTTTGCATACATTTCTGCATAATAAAAATTGAAAAAATTTAAACTTTCTTTGAATATTTAAATAATAATTAGTACAAATGTTACCGGGAAATATACTACTTTTAGATCCATAAGCCTCTAGCAGATAAGGTATAATGATACAGAATAGTGGTCAGAACACCTGGCATTCTACCTGTTCCTGGAAATAAAGTATTAGGAGAACAGAGTCATATCCTTTCATGTATTGTCTCTGTTGAGACAGAGTATGTGAACCACAGAGCCTAAAATGTTTACTATTTGCCCTTTGCAAAAAATGTTTGCCCACCGTGGCATAGAATAGCAGTTCTCAACTTTCAGGATTTCTGGACCTCCTTACACTCTTAAAAATTATTGAAGATCCAAACAAAAATGTGGGTTATGTGAATTATATTGTTATTGGAAATTACAACTGCAAAATTAAAAATTATTTCAATTCTTTAAAATTAACATTAAACTTGTGACATGTTAACATAAATAACATTTTTATGAAAAATAACTTTATTCCCGAAAACAAACATATTTAGTTGGGAATTTCTCTGATGCCTGGCATTATTGAAAACAGTCATATTCTCACATTGGTGTATACTTTCAATTTGTTGCTGTCTGTTTTGGTTGAAGGAAGTGAAGAAATCCAGCCTCAGACAGATCTGTAGTTGGAAAAGGGAGGCATGTTGTAATGGCCTTTTCAGTTAATTGTGGGTGTTTTTTTGATACAATACCAAAACTTGTTGTGTGATTGTTTCCTGGAGGGAGTTACAATGTGGAACCTGGAAATGCAGAGTGGGGCAAAAGTAGGTTTACAGTTGTGAGTATACAAAACAATTTATTCTTGTATTATTTAATTTATTGTGTTATTTCCCACACAACTATAAACCTACTTTTGCCCCACCCTGTATATCAATAAATTTATTATATTGAAGCTTTAAAATATTGATTTATTTTATATATTGAATGAATCTTTTATTTATGCATGATTTTCTGATATGCATTGATAATTTTGAAATACTGGCACATTAACTAAAGCTAACATAATATAACAAGAATCACATTTATTAACATCACCACTGATCTCAGAAGAGCCTTTGGGAGGCCAGTGGGACCTACGCAGAGTAGGAACTGGGTTCCAGCATGTTTGCATTTCTCAGTTAATACAGTACCTTGCAAGGCAAGGACAGCCTGTGGATGCACATTTTATGAAATTCTCTCTTTTGCTTGAAAGCTTGTGTTTCATCATTAGCAACACATATTGTTAGTTTACCTTGAAGTCTCAGACTCTTCATTCATTTTCAAGAAATGTTTGCCAAATTCTCAAGCCTGATTAATCCGAATAGGCTGAATAATGTGTCTTTCAGTTGTTGGTTTCAAGTATAAAAATGGTGTTCCAAGAAGAAAATGACTTGTCGAGTTTATAGAGACTCTCCCACAGGTGCTTTCCTTCAAGACCGCCATCATTTGGCGCCAAATAGTCAGGTATTGTGTGTTTAAAATATTCTTGTGAGGACTCAAGATGGCAAATGGAGCTACACTAATCTCCTCCCAGCACCGAATTGGAATTACAACTAAATTATAGAAAAGTCATCCTAAATAACCAGCTGAAGACTAGCTGGAGAGAAGCCTTATAACCAAGGACTTAGAGAAGAAGCCACATGGAGATTGGTAGGAAGTGTGGAAGTGTGAGAGGGCTGGCTGCACTCTAACAGGCAGCAGCTCAAGTCCTGGAGACATAGCCCAACTGTGGGGGGTTCCTACTGAGAAGTGTGGGATCTTAACCCCAAGCCAGGTTCCCTAGCCTAGAGCACCAGACCTGCAAAAGGCACCCACATAGCATCTGGATATGAAAAGCAGTGGGGTTCCTGTCTGTCTGGGAGAGACAACTAGAGGTGTAGCCACCCTCTTAAAAGGTTAATGTAAAATGACTTGTTGGCATCCACCTACCCTGGGCTTTGTTGGAGGGAGGGCAGAGCAGACTAGAGCTGCATGAGGAGACCCTGGGGTTGGCTCTGGTTAGAGAAGTGAAAGGTCAGTAGCCAGGAAACCTGTGCTGAGTCATTCCACACAGTGCAGAAGCCTCTTTCTCTGGCAGAGCACTCCCCTTCAAGTGGCATTAACCTGAGGGCAATCAGTAACTCCACCCACAGGAATCCTTTTGGCCCCACCCTGTGGAGCTTAAGCCCTGCTGAGGTGTATAGCCAGAGACTCTTTCAGTAATAACTAAGCCTAGCAGGAAGCCCACTATTAGAGGTGGATATCTGGGTGCTTTGAGACTTTTGCTGACCTGCATCTGGGACCAGGACTGGTTAAAGCTGGCCTAGGTGCTCAGCTTGGCCCTTTCCACATGCACTCAGGCTCAGCAGAGGGAACCACAAGCTGTGGGTTGCCGATAACTCCAAACAGGTTGCCTAGAGCCAGTCACAGGCAGCATCTGACATAGGGTTGAACCAGTCTTTGTGGATCCACCTAATACATAAAAACAAATACAAAGAGGCAGCCAAAAGGGAGAGACAAAAGAAACAGGCCCCCAAAAGAATGAGACATCTCCAGAGGAAGAGCTCAATGAAATGGAGGCAAGCAATTTATCAGATTTTGAGTTCAAAGTAATGGTTATAAAGATGCTGAACACCATGAAAAGGACATAGAAACCATAAAAAATGGACCAGGCATGTATAAAGAATGCAATATCTGAAATAAATAGCACACTAGAAGTAATAAAAAGTAAGTTAGATGAAGCAGAGAATCAAATGAATGATTTGGAAAACAAGGTAAAAAAAAAAAAAGACCCAATCAGAACAGCAAAAAGAAAAAAAGAATTAAGAGAAATGAGGGTAGTTTAAGGGGCCTTTGGGACAACATGAAGAGTAACAGCATACATCATCATAGCAAACATCATAGGGGTACCAGAAGGAGAAGAGGAAGAAGTTATTTGGAGAAATAATGGCTGAAAACTTCCCTAACCTAGTGAAGAAAATAGATAGGTCAAGGAAGCACAGAGAGTCCCAAACAAGATGGACCCAAAGAGCCCACACCAAGACACAACATAATTAAAATAGCAAAACTTAAAGACAAGGAGAGAATCTTAAAGCCTGAAGAAAAAGGCAGTTAGTTACCTACAAGGGACCACCAGTGATATTGTCATCTGATTTCTCAACAAAAACATTTTAGGCCAGAAGGGATTAGCAAGACATATTCAAAGTGATGAAAAGCAAGGACTTACAACCAAGACTACTCTTACCCAACAAAGCTATCATTTAGAACTGAAGTAGAGATAAAGAGCTTCCTAGACAAGAAAAAGCTAAAGGAGCTTGGTACCACTAAACCAGTATTACAAGAATGTTAAAGGGCCTGCTTTGATACATGTATATCAACAACTACTTTAAATATACATGGCTTAAATGCCCCAATGAAAAGACATAGGGTAGCTGAATAGATATGAAAACAAGGTGTGTGTGTGTGTGTGTGTGTGTGTGTGGTGTCTTCAAGAGACCCAGCTCAGATCAAAAGATACACATAGACTAAAAGTAAAGGAATGAAAAGATCTTTCTTAGTACACATGGAACATTTTCTAGAAGAACCACACATTAGGAAACAAAACAACTCTCAAAAATCTTAAGAAGATTAGAATCATATTAAGCATTTTCTCTGACCAATACGAAATCAATAACAAGAAGAAAACTAAAAAACACACAAAACCATGGAAGCTACATAACATTACTAAACAGTGAATAGATTAACAGTAAGATCAAGGAGGAAATTAAGATACCTTGAAACCAATGAAAATGAGAGCACAACAACCCAAAATCTGTGGGACATAGGAAAAGCAGTCCTAAGAGGGAAATTCATAGCATTACAAGCCTATGTCAAGAAATAAGAAAAAACTCAAACACATACTCTAACTTGACACTTAAAAGAACTTGTAAAGAACAACAAAGAAAACCCAAAGTTTGTAGAAAGAAGGAAATCATAAAAATCATAGCATAAATAAAGAAATAATCTAAAAAAAAATATAAATAACCAATGAACCCAAGAGCTTATCTTTGAAAAGATAAAAAAGATTGACAAATCTTGATTAACCAGACTCATCAAGAAAAAGAGAAAGGGGACCTAAATAAGTAAAATCAGAAATGAAAAGAGAGGTAATAACTGATATAAAGCAAATACAAAGAATTATAAGAAAGTGTGAGCAACTGTAAGCCAACAAATTGGACAATCTGGATGAAATGGATAAACTCCTAGAAATATACAAACTGCCAAAACTAAATCAGGAAGAATCAGAAGAATTAAACCAGTGAAATTGAAGCAATAACCAAAAAACTCCCAACAAACAAGACCTCTGGATCTGATGGCTTTACAGGTAAATTTTACCAGGTTCAGAGAAGACCTAACACTTCTCTTTGTCCAACTATTTCAAAATATCCAAGAGGAAGGAAGATTCCCATGCTCATTTTACAAAGCATTATCCTGATTCCAAAACCTGATAAAGACACTGCAAAGAAAAATTGCAGGCTGGTATCCCTGATGAACATAGATGCTAATATCCTCAACAACATCTTAGGAAACTGAATGCAGCAATACATCAAAAAGATCACACTCTATGATCAAGTGAGATTCATTCTGGGGACACAAGTTTGGTGCAATATCTGAAAATCCATAAACGTGGTATACCACATAAACAAAATTGAAGAATAAAAACATTATGATTGTATCAGTAGATGCAAAAAAAATTTGATAAAATCCAGCACTCATTTATAATAAAAATGTTCAGCAAAGTGGGAATAGAGGGAACATTCATTAATGTAATAAAGGCCATATATGACAGAACCGCAACCAATGTTATACTCAATGGGCAAAAACTACAATTGTTTCCCTTATGACTGGGAACAAGACAGGGATGTCCACTTTCACTTCTCTTATTCAACATAGTACTGGAAGTCCTAGCCACAGCAATCAGACAAGAAGAAGAAATAAAAAGCATCCAAATTTGGAGGGAAGAAGTAAAACTGTATTATTTGCAGATGACATGATGCTGTATGTTAGGAACCCTAAAGATTCCACTTAAAAACTACTAGAACTGATAAATAAACTCAGTAAAGTAGCAGGATACAAAATTAATATCCAGAAATCAGTTGCATTTTTATACAACAATAATGAACTATGAGAAAGAGAAATTAAGGAAACAATCCCATTCACAATTGCTTCAAAAAGAACAAAATACCTAGGAATAAACTTAATCAAGAATGTAAAAAACCTGAACTTGGAAATTTATAGGACGCTGAAGAAAGAAACTGAAGAAGATACAAATAAGTAGAAGTATATACCATTTTAATAGATAGGAAGAATTAACATCATTAAAATATCCATACAACCCTAAGCAATCTACAGAATTCAATGCAATTCATATTCAGATACCAATTTCACAGAACTAGAACAAATATTCCAAAAATCTTTGTGGAACCAGAGAAGACTCTGGATACCAACAGTGATGCTGAAAAAGGAGAACAAAGTTGGAGGAATCACACTGTCTAATATCAAACTGTACTTCACTGTCAGTAATTAAAACAGCATGGTATTGGCATAAAAACAGACACATAGGTCAATCGAAGAGAATAGGGAGCCCAGAAATAAAACAATACCTTTATAGTCAATTAATATTTGACAGAGGAGGCTAAAACATACAGTGGGCTAAAGATAGGTTACCCCATAAATGGTGTTGGGAAAATTGGACGGATATGGCAAAAAAATAAAACCAGACCACCTTCATACACCACATACCAGAATGAACTCAAAATGATTCAAAGGCTTAAATGTTTTTGACTCAAAGCCATAAAACTGTAAAAGAAAACATAGGCAGTAAAATCTTGGATATTTCTTGTAGCCACATTATTTCTGATATATCTGTGCAGGCAAGAGAAACAAAAGAAAAAATAAACTATGGGACTAAATCAAAAGAAAAGGTTTTTGCACAGTGAGGAAACCATCAACAAATGATAAGACAACTCACTGAATGGGAGAACTTATTTGCCTATCAGTCTGATAAGGCATTAATATTAAAACTTTATAATGAAGTTTTGAAATTTAATACCTCCCTCCCCAAATCAAACCATCCAATTAAAAATGGGCAAAGGGCCTGATTAGACACTTCTCCAAAGAGGACATACAGGTGGTTAATAGACATATGAAAAGATGCCCAGTGTCACTAATTATCAGAAAATGCAAATGAAAACAGGTATCACCTGACATCTGTCAGAATGGCTATCATCACTAAATCAACAAACAACAAATGCTGGCGAGGATGTGGAGAAAGTGGAACCCTCATGCACTGTTGATGGGAATGCAGATGGGTACATCCACCTTTGAAAGCAGTGTGGTGTTTCCTGAAAAAATTAAAAATGGAACTGCCTCATCATGAAGCAATTCTCCTTCTTGGGAATTTATTTGAAGAAACCTTAAACACAAATTGAAAAGAATATATGCACCTCTATGTTTATTGCAGCATTATTTACAATGGTCAAAATTTGAAAGCAGCCCAAGTGACCATCAGTAGTTGAGTGGATGAAACAGCTATGGTACATCTATACAATGGAATACTGCTCAGCTGTAAAGAAAGAAAAGAAAAGAAAATTTTACCCCTTGTGACAGCATGGGTGGACCCAGAAGACTTTATGCTAAATGGAATAAACCAGAGAAAGACAAATACCACATTATTTCACTAATAATTGGAATCTACTGTACAAACTGAACTTATAAACAAAATAGAAACAGCCTCAGAGAGCAGGCTGTTAGTTTTTGGGGACATTGGGGGGTGTGTAGGGATGGAGCAAAAATGAAAAAGATAAAACTCATGGACACAGACACCAGTGTGGTGATGGCATGGGGTGGGGTGTTGGGAAACAGGGTGATGCGTGGAGGTATAAGAGAGTATGGGGTGAAAAATTATAATGGAAAAATATAATAAACTATGGCATGCCAGTTGAAAATCGCTCGATTCAGTTCATCTTTTCGGAAAGGCTGGAAGGCAGCAGCCATGGCACCCAGTCCAAGTGGCAAGATCTTAAAGCCCCATTTTCACAAGGACTGGCAGCAAGCATCGCTCCATGGTTTACCCCGCTGGTGCAGAGGATCTGCAGACACAAGCCCTGAGAAGCCAAAGAACCTTGCAGGCCCAGCACTGTGCATCTGGACCTGTGTGACCCAGCATGCCCTTCTGCTTGCACTGAGATGCCCCATTAGTGAGAAGCCACACACTGTAGTGCAAGCTCACAGGGGCATAATCTTGGAGGAGTTAAGGGTGGCTGGCATCCACAACAAGGTGCCTCAGACCATTGGGATCTCGTGGATCTAAGGAGGTGGAACAAGTCCATGGGGTCCCTGGTGGCCTGCATGCAGAAGCTGAAGGAGTCCTGCTCCAAGCTCCTACTCTTCCCCAGCAGTCCCCGGACCCCAAGAAGGGACACAGTGCTGCTGAAGAATTCAGGCTGGCCGTGCAACTGGCAGGACCAGTCATGCCCACATGGATGTCTACAAGAAGGAGCAAACCAGAGTCATTGCATAGGAGGACAGCTCAAGACGTTCGCCAGTCTTTGCAAGGCCTGTGCCGCTGCCCAGCTCTCTGGTGCTGGGCAAAAAGAGCCAAGGAGGCCGCAGAACAAGATGTTGAAAAGAAAGTGCTGTTGGCAACTTGTAATAAAAAAGTCAGTTTATTATTAATTTTTACTGCTTCTTTAAGGACATTCTAAAGTGAACTTTTTTCTTGTTTTAAAATGAGCGTGTTTAATAGTAAAGGATACGAAGAGGAATAATTTCACTTTGGCACCAGTGGTTTTGCCCACCATAGCTTTTCATCATTGGTGCAAATGTAGACACAGTGCCAAAGGCAAATGATGTTTTATTTTTATTAAAAAGTTAAAAATATTAAAATACTGTCAATATATTAATAGTCACAGTTAATGTACTAATATATTAATATACTATTAAGATATTAAAGAGTATTTTAATAAAAATAATTTCACCTTATGGACCCCTCTGAGACGGTTTTGGAGTCCATAAGGGTCTGCAGACCACTCTTTGAGAATTGCTGGTAGAAATACCTTTTTATACAAGGATCTGTCTAGAAGTCCAACCATTGTTTATATAATGAGAACAGTTTGTGTGATGTAGATGTAACCTGGCAGCCAAGGAGAGGGGACTGGAATGCACATGTGTGAACAATGACGGCTTCACTCTACTGGTCAGTGGTAGCAGTAGATGTCATTGAGTGAGCACATGTACTGTGTTGCCATCCTATTCAAAATAACTGAGTGGGTAGAGCAATGAATCTGCATCAAATTTTGCATTAAGCTTGAACATTCCTCTGCAGAAACTATTTGGATGATTCAGAAGTCTGCAGCTTTGGGCACCTGGTGATTGGAAGCTTCATCACAACAATGTGCCCACTCATGCATAATGTGTTGTGCAGGGTTTTTTTTGCAAAAATGTCAAATCACCGAGGTGACTCAGCTCCCCTAACAGTCCAGATTTGGCACCCTGGGACTTCTGGCTTTTTCCAAAACTAAAATCACCTTTGAAAGGGAAGAGATTTCAGACTGCTGATGAGATTCAGAAAAATATAAAGGGGCAGCTGATAGCTATTGGGAGAACTGTGTGAGGCCCCAAGGTGCCTCCTTTGAAGGCTACTGAGGCGTCATTGTCCTATGAACAATGGTTCTTGTAGCTTTTTCAGTAAATGTCTTTTTTTTTTAATAGCACATGTCTGGATACTTTCTGGACAGACCTCATAAGCAGATTTGTACCACTTAGCTCTATATTGCCTCTTTTGTTTTCTTACAGTTACCATTTGTGAAAGTTTGAACAATGTTAACAGATACCAGTTTGCTTCATGCATTTGCTAACATAATCAGTCTTTCAGCTTTTAAAAAACCTTCAATTAGACTTTAAAAATTGAGCTTTAAAAATATTTGGTATTAGGTTTGTAAAACAGTTTATTTTTGTTTGTGTTATTTCTTTGTTGCATTAAAAAAATTCTCACCCTAGGATATGCTTATTGATTGTGGAGAGAAAAGAGAGACAGAGGGAAAGACCTTTATGTGATGTCTCCTATACATACCTTGACCAGGGATGGAATCCGCATCCTAGGTCCTGGTATCAGACTGGCAACTTTCTGTGGTATGGGACAGCGCTCCAACCAGCTGAGCCACCCAACAAGGGCCTCTATTGTACTTTGAAAATGTAACTAAAGTTTAGAGTATTTGTGTCTGGTAAACTAATCTACAGTTGGATTACTGGGTATAGTTATGATGCCTTGAGATGATAGGATGTTAATATAATTATTAAATATTTATGATGACAGTTAAAAGTTTTCATATTCTTGAATAGTCTCCCCAACTCAGAAGGAAATGTGTTTGGAAATGTGTTTGGAAATGGGGTCCAGTACTTGACTTCTTGTTCATCTGAGTTAGGTATATGTAATATTATTTAAAATAAGAAATATGTTTATTCTTCCTCAGTTTTTTGGCACAGAGCTCCTAAAACCCTTGGAATATCCTAAGTGGTAAGAGTGATAAGGTGGCTTGTTCAACCACACCTTAGTTTATGTTAATGAGGTGACTTTTAGAATGCGTCTTAGGCTGCAGGCTGGTTGCCAGGGGATCAAACTTGACAAGAGATTTGAAACTTTCAGTCCCACTCCCACTTGAGAGTAGTTGTAGGTTGAATCAGTTGCCAATAGCCAGTGACGCAAAGGGACCAGATTCTTAAAGCTCCTTCCCACATACCTTGCTCAATGTATCTCTTCAGCACTGGTTGTACCTGAGTGTATGCTTTTATAATAAACTGGCAAACTAGGAAGTAAATGTTTTCCTGAGTTCTTTGAATGTCTCTAGCAAGTTAATGAAGCCCAAGGATGGGTTTTCGGGAACTCTGATTTATAGGTAATTGATTAGAAGCACAGGTGACACCTGGACTGTTGATGGACACGTGAAGGGGGAGGGCAGTCTTATAGGACTGAGTCTTTAACCTGTGAAATCTTATGCTATCTCCCGGTAGAAAGTGTCAAAATTGACCTGATCAGCAAAACAAACAAGTAAGCAAAATATAAACAGAGACATTGGAATAAAGAACAGATTGATGATAACCAGAGAGGAGGGCAGAGGAGGATAATGGGGGAAAGAAGGGAAAGGGTAGGCAAGGAACATGTTTAAAAAGGATCCATGGACAAAGCCAAAGTGGGGGGTTAGGATTCAGGGTGGGATGTGGGGGTGGGTGGGACAGTGGGGAATGGGGAAAATGGAGACAATTGTACTTGAAAAACAATAAAAAATAAATATATTTTAAAAATTGGGTTGAATTGTAGGACAGTTGCTGATGACATAGAATTGCTTGATGTGTGAAAACCATCAAGCACTTTCTGGTGTCAGAAATGAAGTAGTGTCGTGCAGTGAGTATTGCCAGGAGAGGAGAGACGCAGGTAGAGGGTGTGTTTCTTTATTGTGTGTGTATGCATTTTTTTTCTTGGCTGATGACTATTTCACTGGGTGCAATTAAGATAGTGTTTGCTTTAGTGCAAACAGAAAACTTTGCTATACTTGCACTCCTGGAATTGACCACTAGGTGTCATGAATGCCACAGGAGCCCTAAGGGTTACCCAGGGTTGCTGGAAATCGGACAATGTAAGCTCATAGACCTTCACATATTTCACTGTTTCCACATGATAGGTGCCAAAAGAACCTGATACAGTGTGATATATAGAAGCAAGGTACAACTGGAATAATGAAATTTCAAAAATAAGCCTTTTTAAAGGAGGGTTGTAATAGTTCTGTTGGGTATTGTAAATGCTTCAGGTGCACTTGATACCGCTGTTATGTTCCTGGCTCTCTCTCTTTTATGGAAAGATGGATTGAACTTCAATTTAAGAATATTTGGTAATCCCTCTCAGGACATACTGTAACAGCTGGTATTTTTGCGTTGTAGAAAATCGATTCCATACAACAGTCAGTGATAATTATGGCTGGGTTCTGACAAATTCCAATGCATTTTCAATAAATTTAGCCAAAAAAAACCATGATTACGACAATAATTTAGCTCAATTTGAAACTTAAACCCAGCAACTCTGCTCTGTTTTACAAAATCTTGAACATTTTAGTTGTAGGGATTATATCAAACCATTTATTTTTTATTATACTTATATATGTTCTGAGAAGATGATTACATTGTAGCCTATATTTCTCAAATATATGACTTTGGAAAAATTTAACCTTGAGTGTTCATTATGAAATCAAAGAGAAATGCTAAGTCTGTACATATATGGGATATATGTACAGCAGCAATATCAGCTCTGAAGGATGTTTTGATATAGAATGTAAGGTTGTCTTAGTATTAATAGAATGTTTGATATAAGCATGTTTGCTTAGTATATGGTATTTGTGGCTTATAAAAGTGAAACATTGGATGTTTCTGTAGTTATGCAAACTGCACCCTACAAATTTGAAGTTATGGCATAAAGAACTTACAGACAGACACACGTAATAATCACCTGCCCGAGTACACACACACACACACACACACACACATACACACGACCCTTATGTGTGTGCATACATCTGACAAATTCTAACCCTCTTATCCTTTTTTCTTAGCAGCAAAACAAAAATTTACTAATTGAATGCATTTTTAAAATTATTTATGGTCTGTTTTTTACTTTCTTTGTGTTTAAATTTAGGAACATTTTTATGTAATTGACTCTTAATCCAGATTTTTAGAATAATTTATAAAAGCAGGGTTGCCTTTTAAAATTATTGGAGAAAACAGCTTCAGAAATGGCCACTAATTAAATTTGCTATGTCTTTTCCTCTCATTTTTTTATTTCTAACTTAGTGATTTATATTTTTATTTGGTATTTAAAGTTACTGCCCTCATTTTAATTAACACTCCTTTCCATATGGGTTTAGAGGCATATTTTAACTCTGTCATCTTTTGTAATTATAGAAAATAAAATTCAAGACATTGCACCAGATAGCTTGGTCTAAGGTAATCTATTTGATATGAATTTTTTCCTACGAACATTCTCTTTGACAATTAAAAAGCTAATTTGGAAGGCTCTAATAGAATTTTACAGTTTGGACCTTTTCCAGTGAGATTTGGCAAGCTCATTTATTATTCTGTAATACGAATCATCAATTTAAAGGCTTTAGAATCGAAGTGAGGCAGTTTTTCGGGTGTTTACAATGTCTGTTTTTTCTGTTAATACATATTAAAATATGCTTTTAAATTATTGAATTTTCTTTATAGAGAACTGGGGAAAATGCATTAAAAATGAACTTAAACACATTGTTTGGCTCTTTTTTGATTTCTAAAAATGCAAATGCAGTGTACCTTACTAGGCAGCAGTGGTCTAAAGTTAAATCGCACAGTCTCTTCTAGGTGTCAGGACAATATAGATTTTAATCTTGCTACTTTCTTTTGTGTTTATACTTTGTAATCTCATTACCTGTATTAACAACTCCCATGGTTGTAATAGCCAGCCCTTATTGTTTGCTGGCCAGGTATTGTGTTGTGTGCCTCATCATATTTAATTATCAAACAGTTTTAAATTGCTGTTATCTTCATCTGCATACTAGGAGTTTAAGATTAAATTACTGTCCCAGATCACAGAGTTAGCAGGATTAGAGATCAGGCCAAACTCTAGAGTAATTGCTCTTCACTACTATATAGTGGTTCCTTTACTATTTATTTTAGGATAAACATTAGTTAAAATAACTATTGAAAAATATTGATATTTTCCAAGATACATGGAAGCTTTGTTTTTACTAACAGAATTTAGTAAAATTCTTTTGTATATTAGTTTTGATTGTTTTACTTTAGATTATTAGCACTCCTGTAAATCTATATAATATCTTGCTTCAATTCTACTCGTCTTGCAAAGGTTACTTGCAGTTTTCAGTTAGAGAACTTTGCAGTCATCATATTAGAATGAGCTCTTTTTAAAAATAACAAGTAGTTATAAGTTGTCGACAATTTATAATTTCTGTTCTATATTAGAAATTTAGCTTAGAATTATGATTAACAGTGGAAAGGAATTTTTGAATGGCATTGGCTTACAGAAGCATCTTTAAGTTTTCCATCTATGCATTCATCAGTCCTCCAACTAACAGTAAAATTCTTTTAAGGAAGCCTCAGTATATCCATGAAAAACTTTTATATTTTTAATTAGAAATTTCACATCAGAATGAAAAACTCTCACACTTAATATTTGTGTGTAGCATGTAGAAAAAAATTTGAAGAATTGTGGTCTCTCTGGTAATATGTTGGAATACGAATTAGTTACAGAATGTTGCAGTTAAGTAATCTTTCTTTTTGTTATTGTTTTAAACTATTTTTTTCTTTGTAGAAACGGCCCGTGCGATATATATAAATCTTGGTAGACAGCGTGGCTGCAGGCCGTTGAGCTCGAATTCCCTGTGGCTTTCCGAGCCAAGAGCATTTGCTTGGAGCGTGGAGTCCAGCCTGCAAGCTGCATCATGCCAGCTTTGTCAACAGGCCCCGGCAGTGACACAGGTATGTGAACCTGAGAGGGGAGGGGCGCTTTCCTTCCATCCTTACTTAAATCTTTTTGTTCACAGTGAAAAACGGCATTGCTTTAAGCAAGTGCAAACTGGTCATGCTTGTTGTTCTACTACCAAGACGAGGGGCATAGAATCAATGTATCCTCCCAAGGTCAAAGTTCCCAAAGGGCACTGACTGCTGCTTCCAGGTAGTGGTGGCTTATGTTGATCCTCTTGCACTGTCTTTTTGAATAACATTATTTATTTACATTTCTTTTTATGTATTTTAAGCATACAGAAAAGGGTGGAAAACAAAGTAGTCTCCCCTTACCTGTGGAGGATACAGCCCAAGACCCCCCAGTGGATGCCCGAAACTACAGACAAAACCCTATAAGTATTATGTTTTTCCCTATACCACATCCCTATGATAAAGTTTAATGCATAAATTAGGCTTAGTAAGAGATGGACAACAACTACTACTAATAAAATAAAACAACATACTGTAACAAAAGTTACGTGCATGTGGCATTATTAAGTAGAATAAGGGTTACTTGGACACAAGCACTGTGAGACCGTGGCAGTCAGTCTGATAACTGGTGACTGCTAAGTGACCAGCCGGCGGGGAGAGTGTGCATCGTGCAGATGCTGGGCAAGGGGTGATTCATGTCCGGGGCAGGGCAGAGAGGGATGGCTCAAGATTTCATCACGATACACAGAACAGTAGGCACTTTAAAACTAATGAATTGTTTATTTCTGGAATTTTCCATTCACTATTTTTGGACCATGGTTGACCTCGGAAAGTGAAACCACAGATGGGGGGGAACTACTGTGCGGTGATATTTATATTAACCTTCACTCAGGTTTAATAACATATAGGAGTTTTTTTGCCATACTTTAGACTTCTCACTTTCTTCTTTAAGAAATAAAACATTATTACTACCCCATTCTTGCATTTTCTTTCTTTCTGGGGCAAGAGGTAAAAACTATTCTGATGTTGAAGTATATCATTAAGGGATTCAATTAAAACACATATTTCACTTTATTTTTTATTTTTTTATTGTTCTGTTATAGCATTTCACTTTATTATTACCAGTTGCAAGATTTAGTGATACTTAGAATAAAGATCCCCCAAAAGGGAAAAAACTCATGCTTATAAGCATGTGTGAAATCCCCTCCTTCTGACCTGATTCAGGAGGTAGGGTGGGGTAGTCTGTTCCCCTTTGAAGTGTACTGGGTTTCCCCAGAATCAGCTCACTTAAAAAATGCAGATTTCTGGACCCTTCCTAGAACTATAAAAACAGAATGTTGAGTGGGTTGAGGAGCTATGCCACATATTGTAAAGACCCCTCAAAAGAAGTGTGGTGATTGTAGGGGGGAGGCCAGTGGAGGTGGAAGAGCACATGGGGGGATAAATGGTAATGGAAAAAAATACAACAAAAGAAGAAAACTGCAAGGATACTTACCAAATGTTAACTGTCATTGTCCTAGATTATAGGACTGTGGGTAACCCAGTTTTTAAACTTATGTTAATTTTTCTGTACTTTCCACACTAAATACGATTTTGTAACAAAAAGAAAAAACAAAAGCAGTGGTTGAATAGAGTGTGACTAAAAAGAAAGTTCTGTGTATTGCACTGACAATTCCGAATTTGGTTCTGTTAATAGCATTCTAAAACCAGATGAAATACTGTCTCACGTTGGACAGTTACTGGCACCATAATATTTGTAAAGCTGAGTCACAGATTTGACTTTGTGTTGTATTATGTTACATTGGCATTTTCATTTGCAATGTTTGCAATGTCATTCGTTGCTATTTAAAGCATATTTACACTTATATTTTGGCAAGTTTTGTCTCATCTTTATCCATCAAGACTGATTTTTTTCCTACTGTAATGTACATTGAGGTTTAGTTGTTTTTTGGGGGGTGATTTTGATTTTTAAGTTACATAAAAATCTTTTTTCTTAAGACATAAATAACTTTGGAATTTTTTTTATATAGTCCCACATTGTGTTGTACTATATAAAATGAATGATTTAACTTTCCATAGTGGTTTGGGAAATTATAGATAAAATTTATTTGAATCATAAATTTACTACAGTTGTGTAATGAATTTAAGTTTTATGCCTTGGTATTCACCAAAAATGCCTTAGTTTAATTGAACACAAAATAGCGTTGCTTACCTCTAATTCAGGGAATGATTAAAGTGGAGCATATATAGTTTATAAGGAGGCAGTTTAGTTGTCAGTCATGAAAAATAGCATAGGCTATTTAGAATTTGAAAAGGACTTTTCCACACATAGCTGGGTTACTTGGTGCAAATCTCAGATGCCCATGTGATTCACCCTTGGCTTTGTTATATTTTTGACCCTATGTTCCAACAAAGTTTGAGTCAGACAGAAAAGACATGCCTATTCCAAGAATCACTGCATTTAGGGAAGCTCCAAAGTACAGTGTACCCATCAGACGTTAATGGTTTTCTTGTAGTTTCTCGCAGACCAGATGCTGTTTAGCAGTCAGGGGTCATGTATACCGTGAGCAGTGTTGCTTAGCAATGCTGCTGCTGCCGTTCCCATTACCAGGTCTCCAAGGGAACAGCGCTGGGAAGCTAACTCTTGGGCAGATGCAGCTGCAGCAGAAGAGCACCCGCTCACATAGTGCACACTTCTCCTGTGGCAAGGTACTCTCAGTGTAAAACTTGTCCTACTTTTTCTTCTTTCTGCTTACTTCATGAAGCAAAGCAATTTTTAATTACACAAGTAATAAAAACATCCTAATTGTCAAAGATGCCTAGATAAAAAAGGATGGAACTCTTACTCCCACCCTTCCCCTAGTCTCATTTTGTCTCAGTTAGAGGGGCATCCTGCAAGAGTTTTCTGTACGTTGGACACTTAGATGAGTATGTACATAAGTGTGTTGTTTTATGCCTTTTAATATTTTTAAATCACAGATTCTGTCATACTCTATGGATTGTGTTGTAACTTTGTATACCAAGTCATACATCCTGGGGAGGTATTTCATGGGAGTGGTGTGTATGTATGGATGTGCCTGTCTCTGCATACATCTGTATATCTGCCTCATTTTTTTAAGCTAATGTGTTGTTTTTCATAGTATCACAGTATAGGGAACCAGACTACTGTTAGTGAAAACCCTGGTTTTGATCCTTTTGTAATATTTTGGGAGAAAAGATATGCACATTTAATGGATATTGTCAAATTGTTTCCAGAGTGGATACACCACTTAATCCATTGGTACTGCATTAAAGATCCTTTATCCCATATTCTTGCCAAATATTCAATACTGTCAGTTTTTATATATATATATTTTTTACCAACCTGATGGGGAAAACATGGTGTCTTAAGTGTTAAATGTTCATTTCTACTGATATTGGGCATATTTCCATTTATTTAATGGCCACTTATTTCTCTGTAAATTGTCTATTTATATCCTCTCCTCATTTTCTGTTGCTTTATCATTGTATTTATTTGCAGAATTTTCTTATTTGCATTTTATATATTGCTCCTTTGGGTCATTTTAGTTTGTATACCATTACTTATGGCCAATCATTTGTCCTTTTTTCTTACCTGAGGACATGCGTATTGGTTTTTAGAGAGAGAGGAAGGCAGTGAGGTGAGAGGGAGAGAGATGCAAGAAACATCGATTGGTGTACCTTTCACACGCACTCTGGGGACCAAACCCTCAACACAGACAGGCACATGTCCCGATCGGGAGATGAACCCCTGACTTTTCATTTTATGGGACGATGCTTCAACCAACTAAGCCACTCTGGCCAGGGCCTTTTTTTCTTTCCTAAATAGTATAATTTCTTTTGTAGAAGTTGAAAACTTTCATGTAGAGAAAATCTTTTCTGTATGGTGGTTAACGCTTTTTTTTTTTTTTTTTTGCTGAGTATGACCATTCTTTTCATGAAGATATTCACTAAGGTTTTTCTTCTAATGATTTTCAAAATTTGGATTTTCACATTTGGAGTTTTAGTCCAACTGTGAAGTGAGACAGTAAGGGGTTACCAAAATGAACAGCCAATAGTCCCAGCATCACTTGTTCAAAAGGCTATCCTTTTAACATAAATTTGTAATATTCCCTCTTTCACACACCAGTAGTACGTATGTTCTGGGTTTTCTTTCTTGGCTATTGTGATATATTGATCTTATTAAAAAAAATTAATGGACTGTATTTTTGAGTGATTTCATACTTACAGAAAGATTATGGAGAAGTACAGAGAGTTCCAGTATACCTTACATCCTCTTTCCCTGATTATTAACATCATAATTAGTTTGTTACATTAATTTCAATTAATGAATCAATATTGATACATTGTTGTCAACTAAAATCTGTACTTTGTTCAGGTTTTATTAGTTTTCCCTAATACCCTTTTTCTGTTCCAGGATCTCATATTACATTTAGTTGTCATTGTACATTAGGTTCCTGTTGGCTCTGGAGGTATCTCAAATTTCCCTTGTTTTTGATGGCTTTGATAGTTTCCAGGGGTCCTGGTCAGGTATGTTGTAGAATTTCCCTCTATTGGAATTTGTCTGATGTAAAGTACTATTGCCAACTTTCTGTAAAGATGTGTCCTAGGTAAACATGGTTCCTCGCACAACTACATCATAATTACAATGAAAATATAGAACAGCCATCACTCACAACCATCAGAAACCAAGTTGAATGGTAGTCTACAACTACGAAATTAAAAAAACCACATCCATCCAGTCTGGTAGGAGGGGCAGAGATGCAGAACAGGCTGGTCCCACACCATGTGTGGTGGATAAAAATTTGGGAGGGATATCTGAGGAACAAGGAGTCCCAGCCCCAGACCAGACCCCCCAGCCCAGGGTTCTAGTATTAGGACATAAGTCCCCATAACTTCTGGCTGCAAAAACCAGTAGCAGATTAAAAGGCACCAGTGGCATACAGGGAGAAAGTGAGGTGTTGGGCATCAAAGCAAGAGCTGGAGGATAGGAGGGTGGGCAAAGGTTCTTGTCCCTTTTCTGAGCGCCCCCCCTGCCCCGAGAGCCACATAGCTGGTGGGATGGTGCCATATCTGACTCCTTCAACCTGGCTAACACTGTTTGCACTGCCATGGAGATCCCCACAGACTCTATCCCACCCAGGCTGCTTTTCTATATGAATCACTGGTCTTGGTTCATGCTTCCCAACTTCCTAAATCCTCTCAAACATGCAACAGCCAGCCTTAGTGTGTCCCCAGCCCCCTGTACCTCTTACTAAGTGGCTGTAGGCCCTGCACTAGCAGCATCCAGCCTAGATTCACAGCGTGGCTTTGGCTGGGAATCTCCCAAGTCCAGCACAAGCAGCAGACATCTCAGATTGTTTTATAGCCCAGGCAGGGTGCCCAAGGCAAAATACAGGTTGTGGCTGACCTTGGCCTGCATCACTCAGGAAACCCCAGAGCCAGTGCACCCAGTACATAGCTACAGACCACATCAGAGTACCACCATCCTTCCCCCACAGAGCTGATTCTCCCTGGAGAGCAGAGGCTGGTGGTCAGTGGTCACAGCCAGTCCTTGCAGTTGACTGGCCTGAGTAAATCCCTCCCATTGACCAGCCAACAGCAATCAAGCCTCAATTATAGGAAGAAGGTGTACTCAGTCCTCATGAAGGGTATAGCTCCAGTATCCAGCTTGGGTGATAGGGGAGGCTGTGCCACTGGACCCTACAGGACACCTACTACATTAGGCCACACTACCAAGACATGGAGTCATAGAAGCTCTACCTTATACATAGAAACAAACACATGGAGGCTGCCAAAACGAGGAGACAAAGAAACATGGTCCAAGTGAAAGAACAGATCAAAACTCCAAAAAAAGAACTAAAAATAGAGATAAGGAATCTAATAGATGCAGAGTTTAAAATACTGTCTGTAAGGATGCTCAAGGAACTCAGCGAGGACCTCAGCAGCATAAAAAGTATCCTATCAGAAACAAAGGATACACTAATTGAAATAAAGAACAATTTATAGGGAAAACAACAGTAGAGTCAATTAAACCAAGGGTGAAATCATGATTTTGGAATATAAGGAAGCAAAAACCAACCGATCAGAACAGGAAGAAGAAAAAAGAATCCTAAAAAATGAGAATAATGTAAGCAGCCTCTGGGACAACTTTAAGCATTCCAGCATTCTCATCATAGGGATGCCAGAAGGAGAAGAGAAAGAGCAAGAAACTGGAAATCTATTTGAGCAAGTAATGAAAGAAAATTTCCCTAATTTGGTGAAGGAAATAGACATGCAAGTTCAGGAAGCACACTGAGTCTCTAACAAGATGGGGACAAAAAGACCCCCTCCAAAACACATCATAATCAAAATGCCAAAGGTTAAAGAGAGAACCTTAAAAGCAGCAAGGGAAAAGCATTTAGTTACCTAGAGGGGGGTTCCCATAAGACAGTCAGCTGACTTCTCCAGAAACTTTGCAGGCTAGAAAGGATTGGCGAGAAATATTCCAAAGTCATGAAAGGGAGGGAGCTACAGCCAAGATTACTCTACCAGCAAGGATATCACTTAGAATCGAAGGGCAGATAAAAAGCCTCCTAGACAAGAAAAAACTAAGGAGTTCATCATCACCAAACCATTATTATATGAAATGTAAAGGGACTTATTTAGAAAAAGATCAAAACTATGAGCAATAAAATGGCAAAAATACATATCTATCAAAAATTGAAACTAAAAAAACTAAGCAAACAAGAAGAACAGAGACAGAATCATGGATATAGAAGAATGTTTTGATTGTTGCTAGGTGGGAGGGGGGGTTGGGGGAGTGGGTGAAGAGAGGAGGTGATTAAGAAGTACAAAATGTAGTTACAAATAATCACACGGATGGTAAGTTACAGTTAATGGAGCAGCAAAGAACTTATGCACATGACACATGGACATGAACAATGGTGGGGGGATTTTCTGAGGGAATGGGGGTTGCTGGGTGGAGAGGCACAAAGGGGGAAAAATTGGGACAAGTGTAATAGCATAGTCAATAAAATGTAATAAAAAAGGTGCCATTGTCATACCCTATTAAGTGTACATGCTGTCAGCTTGATTTATGACTGTCAATGTGTATGAGCTGGCTGAAGTAGTGTTTGACAGATTTCTGTACTGTAAAGCTGTTCTCTTTTCCCACCCTTTCCACACAGTCCTCTTTGGAAGGAGTTCTCTGAGTGTGCCCATACTAACAGAGTGGCGTGTTCTACTCCCCCTCCTTTAGGGTGAAGTGTCTGATTGTTATTTGGCATTCTTTGTCTCTTCTCCCCTAGTTATTAATTCACTCACTCATTTATTCATATCTGTGTGGGCTCCTGGATGTTCATTCATACTTTGGGTTGTGACCCAGTGCTACCTTATTTTGTTTCTCATGTCATTCCACTGTGGCCACTGGAGCTCTTTCATGTGGCATCTTTGACACACCCGCATCAGTGTGGGCTTGTTTGCTTTTAACAGTTCCTTTTGGAACTACAATAATGAGCTATGTTACTGCATTCCGCTACATGACTATATTCCCGCTAAGCCTGTTAAATTTATCTTCATTTTTAATGACAGCCCCCAAATGCCATTGGCCTTTATGTATTCTTTTGTGCCTTTTTTTAAAAAAAACTCAGTATTGTATGATGGCTCATGCTGTGTTTAGCTGTGGTTTGTTCAGTTTTCATTGTGGTGTCACATTCTATTCTTGATAGCATTTGGAATCCTTTCAGTTTTTTGGTAGTTATGCAGTTTTCTTAAGAACAGTCTTTTCCCTGTGTCTTGCTGCACATAAGCATACATTTCTCTAGTATTTGTTCTAATTTACAATGCTTTCTGTAGTGCAGAAGAGATCTTGTTTGGCTCCATAACTTCATCATTGTTTGTTATTGTCAGGTTGTAAGTTTTGGCCACTCATTGTGGTGGATGTGTAGATATTTCTTTTTAGTTTTAATTCACATTATTGATTATTAATGAGGTAGAGCACTTTTTATTTTGGCTACAGATTTCCTCTTTTATAATGTAGGGATTAAATCTTATTCCCTATATTAGGGAATAAGTGTCTTATGGTCCTTTGTCAATTTTGTTGTATGTGTGCCAACCACCTTCTCTTGTTCTGTGCTACTGTTCATCTTTGTTCTACCCTCCCTCTTACAACTCAGCATCTCACCCGGGATGATTTTTCATCTGCTGAAAGTAAACATCTTTAGAATTTCCTGTATTGAAGATCAGCTGCTACCAAACTATTTCTGTTACTGTATCTGAACATGTTTTTGTCTTCACTTATTCTTATTTTTTAAATTAAATTTCTTGGGCTGATGTGGTTAATAAATGATATAGGTTGCAAATGTTCAGTTCTGTACTGCATCATCTGTGTGTTGCATTGCATGTTCACCACCCAGATCAACTCTCCTTCCGTCACCATACATCTGACCTCTGACCCCTTTACCCTTTACTGCTCTCCCCAACCCCGCTTTCCCTCTGGTAACCACCATACTGTTGTCTGTGTCTGTGAGGTTTTGTTTTGTCTTATTTATGCATTTGTTGCTTTCAGTTTATATCTGACATATGAATGAGATCATAAGGTTCCTGACTTTTCCTGTCTGACTTATTTAGCTTAGCGTGATAGTCTCAGATTCATCCATGTTTTAAATGGCAGTGTTTCTTGTTTTCTTATGGTTGAGTAGCATTCCATTGTATGTATGAACCGCTTCTTCTTTATCCAGTCTGCCATTGAAGGACACTTCAGTTGTTTCCATGTCTTGGTTATTTAAGTACATAATGCTGTACTGAACATAGGGGTAACACATATCTTTATGAATAGATATTGTCAAATTTTATGGTAGATGCACAGAGGAGGGGTTTCTTGGTCATATGGTAACTCTATTCTTAATTTTTTGAGGAAATTTCATTACTGGTTTCTCTGTGGTTAGCTGCACCAGTTTACATTCCCAACAGCAGCGAATGAGGGTTCATTTTTCTCCACAACCCTCTCTGACACTTGTTTTCTTCATAACAGCCATTCTAACAGGTGTGAAGTGGTATCTCATTGGTGGTTTTGATTTTCATTTCCTAATAGCCAGTGAAGGTTGAGTCTCTTTCATGTATCTGTTGGTCACTTGTATCTTTTTGGGAGAAGTGTTGGTTGATCCTGTGCCCATTTTTAATTGGATTGTTAGGGTATTTTGCTGTTGAATTATATGGGATTTTTATATCTTGAAATGTATTTTACTAAGCATAGAATGCTAGCTTGGTCATTATTATTTTCAAGTGTACTGAAAGCTAGAAGATGATGAATGACATCTTTAAAGTTGCTATTTAGGAGTCAACTGTCAGGCTCTCTTAGAAGTAATTATATCTTTTTTCTCTGTCTGTTTCAAAGATTTTTTTTTTTGCTTTGTTTTGGATGTATACAGTTCCATAGTTACATATCTAGGTAAGATTTCTCTTCCTGTATCTTGCTTGGGATTCTTTTGGCTTTTTGAAGGTATATATTCAGGTACTCATAGATTCTGGAAAATTTTCAATTGTTATCTTTTCAGAAATTACCTCTACTCCATACTCTTTTTCTCTTTTCTCTTTTTGTAAGCCAGTTAATACGTGTATAATGTTTTCTTTCTCTGTCATCTTGTTACAGAACAGGGCCAAGGGGGCCATTATTGGCCCACCCAGGGATGCCAAAAACTGTTACAGAACAGGGGCCAAGGAGGGCATGATATACTATTACTGAATGGACCCCCCACTAGGTTTGCATTGTCCACCGCCAGAGGAGAGGTGTCTCTCAATGCCAGAGATTTGTGAAAAGGAAAGGAAATGTTTATTTAAAGCTATACAGACTTCAAGCAATGACTTAATGTCTTCATCAAAATCCCAAAGTCCCTTAAAACAACCCACAAACACACACTGTCCTTCCTTTTCCCTCTGCCCTAATTTGGGGGTACCATATCTCAGGAAAAGTAGTAGATTCAGGCTTCCAACACCATCAGCTGTGTTGTGGGCCAGGATCAAGCTGCATGGTTCTCCTCTGCAAAGCTGCAAGGGGGTCTCCACTCTGCCAAGACCATGTGGTTCTCCTGGCAAAGCTGTGAGGGGGTCTCCACTTTACCAAGGCCACGTGGTTCTCCCCTTCATGGCTGCCCCATCTGGGTTTAAATCCCTGTGCCAGTCTTCCTCTGTAGCCTCATTTCTGACTACCTTCCAACAATTAGCTACACTTGCCAGCACTCCCATATCCTTCCAGCTTTACTGGGCTGCCATAGTGGGGTCTGGGCAGGTGAGGCCCATGGCATGATGCCAGTCATCTCCAAGCTCTCACACAGGCACTGTAACCAGGGGGAGGCTGCCTCCCAGTTAGGTCTTGGGTGGAAGTCAACTTCCATCCCCTGGCTCAAGCATGGCCACAGCTATTTATCATATCTATGCGATCAGCTAAAGGTAATAGATATGTTAAAAGACCATACCAGGGGTTAGCTGCAAACCTGTTGCTATATGAAACAGCCCTGCGTGTTCCTGCTCCATGTGTCCCTTCCTCCAACTCACACCTGTCGGGGGAAGGGATGAGAGCATTTTGATATTTCCTAGACACCCAGACTTCTGGACCCCTTTCCAAATCCCCATTTGGGGCCCCTCTCTTAGCTGCACCCTGTTTTCAGTCTCTCATATCAGTCTTCTGTATTTATACTGTTTGCCCTTTTGATTGAGTTCTCTGAATAACTCTCACCTATTTTCCATTTTGATAATTCTTTTGGAGCTGTATCTGATCTCCTTTACAATCTCTGTATTAAGTTTCAAATTTTGGCAAAGTATGTATTTTTATAAAAAGTTCTGTTTAGTTCTTTTAAAAATGTTCAGCACCATAGATCATCAGTCTTGTTAAGAAATCCAGTTTAATCTTATTTCCAACATCAAAATTATGATGTTTTCAGCCTTAAAGTATAGATTCACTTACTGAAGATATTGAATATGTATTGTGGAGATACGCCACTAAAAGAGCCATTTGAGATAACAGATATGGGCTTTATTGGCATTGTCAGTGTCCTGAAAATGTTTTGTTCTTACCATTCATTTAAAAGGCTAATGCAGTCATTTTTCTTCTCCCTTGATAATTTGTATGTTTTATTGTGGAGAAGCAAGATCTTGAACTTGCTGCTTATTTCTTCAAATAGTTCTCTCAAACAGATACACTCTGTAGCTTTGAAATCATGTTCATATTTTCACAGTACCCTTCCACAGTAATTAAGATTATAGGCATGTGGTTGACTGTTCTGTGCAAATGAAATCAGTGTGTAAAATTGGCATTTGGGTACAACTCTTTTTTTTTGAGTAGTGTACTTTCTTGTACATAGGACTTACACTTTTAAAAACCGAATCAGTATACTTACTCTTGTCCTTGTCACAGCTCACAAAATATTTATGGACTAAGTGAAAAAGTACCCTCCATGTATTATGTTTTTTTTTCGGTGAATAAATGGAAAAATCACTAAATGGCATTTTCTCATAAAAGCTCCAACAGGTGCAGAGTGTGTAGCTTGTCGTATCAGTAGTTTCCTACAATGGTAAGGAATTCTGTTGACATAGGCTAGCAGTTACTCTTCCAGAAATTTATGTCTTTGCTGGACAAAGAATACAGCAAAGTCATTTTTTAAAAAGATTTTATTTATTTATGTTTAGAGAGAGGAAAGGAGGGAGGAAAGAGAGGAAAGGAAATATCAATGTGTGGTTTGCCTTTTGCCTACTGGGGACCTGGCCCGCAACTCAGTCTTGTGCCCTGACTGGGAATTGAGCCAGCGACCCTTTGGTTCACAGGACCATGCTCAATCCACTGAGCCACACCAGTCATGGCCAAACAGACTGATTTCATATGAGTTTTGCTCATAATTTTCATTCACTATGTAATATTTTTCTTTCATTTTGGGGCTTATTTCATAATCTTTATGGCAATAGTGTGATTTTTATTTTAGCTATAAGAAGTGCAATGTTTAATGATGCTTATGTAGTTGAGTTTTAAAATTAAGGTAAAATATATATAATATAAAATTGTCATTTAAGCCATTTTAAGTGTACAGTTTAGCAGCATTAATTATATTCAAAATGTACAAACATCATTTGTATCTATTTCCAAAACATTTTCATTGTCCCAAATAGGAACTCTTATGTTAAACAATAACTCCACTTGCCCCTCACCCCCTGGCAACCACCCCTCTACTTTCTGTCTCTAGATTTAGTCTATTTATATATTTCATGTAAGTGGAATTATACAATAGTTGGCTTTGTGTAACTTGTGTATACTGCTTAAAATGTTTTCAGAGTTCATCCATATTGTTGCATGTATCAGAACATTCCCTTTCCTGATTGAATAATATTCTGTTATATGAATACACTGCCTTTTGCTTATCCATTTATCTGTGCTAATTCTTAGGTTGCCTGAGGAATGGATCCTGCTGAATTTGTCCTTATTGGCATAATACTGCTTAACCATATTTTATAATAGTAGTTTGTTTTACATTTCTAGCAGAATAATAAAGAGGGCACTTTTACAATAATATTTGAAGCCTTTAACTTCTCCAGTTTATGTTTTAAGGCTGATGTTCAAGTTTTTTTTTTTTTAAGTGCTCTGAATTGTCAGGCATGTTTTTTTATTTTTTTGGCTGTTAACTGGAAGACTTGTTTCAGAGGCTCATTCATTGCTGTTGTTGCTCATAATTGAAGCAATTCTTCAATATTGTTTTGGTTGGCCCTGGGAACTTTCTGTGTTTTTGTAGTGATGTTATGGTACCAAGAGTGCAGTGGCATTTGTTGGGTGGGAAGGGATGTTGGAGTGAGGGCTAATATTACACATTGTCAGTTTATTATCAGTATGTTTACTTTCTTTTGTACCCTTGTAACATTTGGGACTCAGAGCATCAGGAGCTGAAGATTGGAACCTCAGTGTTTGTACTACTATTAAATCACTATTTTTATGCTTCTGTGAACTGATTTTCAGTTTGATCTATTTTAGTTAATTGAATATATGGCTTGATATAAGTGTAGTTATGTAAAGTGGTAATTTTCCAAACACAATAAATAATAGGTAAGTGCATGGGCGTTAAATGAAGAGTTTTGACAGACAACCTCCACAGCACTCACCAGCCTTATGTAACAACAGTGGTACTAGATTTCTGCAAAATAATGATCTTGTTGTAAATTTGAGCATAACTAAACAAAATCTTACTGATGTTTTTCTTTAACAGTGCTAAATGCCCATGGGAACTGGCTATGGGCCACAAAAGAGACCACTGGACCCTGCAATGGTCAGCAGGCTGCACCTTAAGAAATAACAATTAATCTGCTCTCTCATTATATCGTGCACTTACAAGTAATGTAATGATATGTGTGTTGTATGTCAACTTTATCTCAATAATAATAATAGTAATATGAAAGAATTAATGTGCTCTGTTGCACTCACTTCCCCAGCCTTCTCTTAATCAGGAGAGCATGCCACATTAAGTGACATTTAAATTACAAGGAATAATTTTTGGTGTTCTTATGACTTAAGTAACAATAGTTTATTGGATCTGGCCAGCATAGCTCAGTGGGTTGAACTTCATCCCGCAAAACAAAAGGTCACTGGTTCGATTCCTGGTCAGGACACGTCCTGGGTTGTGGGCCTGGTGTCCTGGTTGTACCCTGGTTGTACTGGGGTGCGGGTGGGAGGGCAACAATTGATGTTTTCTCAGATCATGTTTCTTCCCCTTTCTCCCATCTCTTCCCTCTAAATAAATAAATAAATAAACATGTAAAATCTTAAAAACAAATAGTTATATTGGGAGTATATTTTTGTAGCTTAGTTCCCATATATGTTTGTGTATATGTCATGCTGACTTAGCCTAGGTTTTGTATTGTGATATCCTTCATTGTCACAGAAGACATTTTTTTTCCTGCTTTTAAAATCCAGGCACAATCATGGTGGTCTATCCTAAAAAAGGGGTTAGTGACAGTTAGAGTGACTTGTATGGATTGAGGGATTGTCTTGGGTGCATTTCAGATTCCTGTTTCTGTAATGTTTTCAACGTTAAATCATTCTTTTCTCTTTGGTAATATGAACCTCATTTAGTGGGCTTAGATTGCTTTTGGAATTTGTCATTCAAAAAACATGACTCTTTTTTCCTTGGAAGACAACCCAAGTGATGAATAAATAGTCTGCAGTTACAGTAAAATGGAGATCAACCCAAGGATGTGGTTTCAGTGTAGATGAGATTAAATAACCATTGCATATCTATTGAAATATTTTTAAAATATTTTATTTATTTATTTTAGAGAGAGGGGAAGGGAGGGAGAAAGGGAAGGAGAGAAACATAAATGCTTCTTAAGCAACACCCTCTACTGGGAACCTGGCCTGCAACCCAGGCATGTGCCCTGACTGGGAATCGAACCAGTTGACTCTGACTCACAGGCCAGTGCTCAATCCACTGAGACACATCAGCCAGGGCCATCTATTGAAATCTTGATAAAATTTTAAATATTTAATTTGCCAAAACTCATATTAAATGTTACACTTCTTTTTCTAATGTACCACACTTGAACCTCCTAAATTTTAGAATACTGTTAGGAAGGTTAATTAAATGTGTTTAAGATGTGAGACAGAGGGCCTAAAGTGTACATAGTTTGTTTTGCTTCTTGACAAGTGAGGACTGTAGAAAAATCACCATTGCGAACATTATGAAAGTATTTTACAATAGCAGAGGTAGCTGGACTGAATTTTTACAACACAATTTAAATGTAAAGAGATGATTAGTGATTGGCTTCATTATGGAAGGATCTAGTTTGTTTGATTTCATTTTTCCTGAAATGGTAATCCAGGGATTTCGCATTCTGAATTTCTCACTACTTAACTGATTTGAAATGCTACTTTTTCAATTCTTTATGTATATTAGGTTTCTTTCCACATATTCTCTTACATTTTCACAGATTGAGCTGGCAGGTCTTTTGGGGGGGGTTTAACCCCTTAAATATTATTACAAACAAAAGTGCAAGCTGTTTAAAGAAGACTTGTGTGGGCTGAAAGGCCAGGAAGCACTTAGGTTTGTGGTTATCAGTTGAGAACCACCAGTGTGTTCTTTTTAGCCAAATGAAAATATAGTTATAACTTAGGTTACTTTACTATTAAAAATTCATGCATGGAATACCACAGCTATTAGCTGGGAGCTGTCTCTCCTACCCCATCTTTTCTGCACTGAAACAAGAGTGATTAGTACATTTTTGATAGCATGAAGTTCCTTCAGAGTGCAACTGTTACATCATCAGGTGTGTGTAATAGATTGTTCTTGGGGATAACATGAAGGATATTTCAGGGGAACACAGACCGTCCTTGACTTATCATGGTTTGACTTACGATTTTTGGACTTTATGTAAAGATGGTACAAAAGCAATATGCATTTAGTAGAAATCGTATTTCAAATTTGGATTTTGATCCTTTTTCAGGCTGGTAATATGGGGTTTGAGACTCTCCTGTGATGCTAGGCAGAGGCTGGGAGCCCAGCTCCCAGTCAGGCCACTGATCACAAAGGCAAACAATCACTATTCACTTTAGCTGAGTACTTGCAGTTTGCTGTGTTGTATGTGGGCTGTTTTTTGGATATTGTGTTTTGTATCTTCCCATGCCATCATGTCTGCCAAATGCTCATCCATGTCTCCTGCTTCTGGTGAGAAGATGAAGGCAATTACTCTTGAGCTGAAATTCAGGTAACTGCCTCAACTGTAGGCTAATGTAAGTGTTCTGTGCACATTTAGGGTAGGCTCAGCTTAGCTATGATATTTGGTGGGTTGGGTTTACAACGTGCATTTTTGACTTACTCACCATAAGTTGAAAATACTGTTTTGGGATACAAACCCATTACAAACTGAGGAGCTTCTGTACTTGAAAAGAAAGCCATTGAAGACAGTTGTCTCTTGGACTCTGCCTAGGAGATTTTCTTTTAATCAATAATTAAGAAGCCTCTGAGAAGATAAAGATGATGATGGCAGCTACTGTTTGCTAGGGTCAACTATATACGAGGTATTTTTTTATTCATTTCATTGCAAAACAGGGAAGCACAAGTCAGCTATTCAGCACTCATTCTTTCTCTGTTGGTTAGAATAGTTGTTCTATGAGAAACGCCTACCACTCTACAGCATCATTCTCTACAACGAATAGGCCATCTGCTGTGTGCTCAGTTTTTGTTGTTAGTACTTATCTTCCTGATTAAGGTTAACACCTATTGGTCTGTCCACTACTTACCACTTACTACACTGAGTGGAAGCTACAGTAGTGTGATGAGAATTAAGATTTAGGTTGCTGCTTTGCAGTGTAAGCTAAAATCCAGATACACTATTTGGCTTGGTCTAACTACATGTTCTGCTATGTTTTAAATGTATAATAAATATTGAAATGAATGGAAATGAATCCTATCATAATATTAACTGCAATAAAACAAGTACAGTGCTTCAGCTTTTATTGCTGACTATTCCAGATGAGGGGGCCCTGTAACTGGTTAAATGTAGATTTTATAAATGTAATCAGTTTTTCTGAAAGACAGCTATAGGTCATAATTATTATGAATTTTAGGAGTAATTTTCATTTTTCTGTGACTTTATATTTTGGATAAGTACTGCTGAAAATTAAAATACTGTCATCTTTGCTGTGGTGGTAGATGTCATGTCCAAGGCCTCTGACTGCTGAGGCTTGGTTAATGCAAATCGGAACCTATTTAAACCTCAGAGGTCACTTCAAACAATGAAAGGTATATACAGGTGTCTGCTCTTGTCTTCTGTTAACTTGCCCCTGATTTTATGGACATTAAGGTAATGGTATAAACCAACAACAATATTACATTATTTAAATTGTTCCACATATTTAAAAACTCAGCTTGCTAAACAAGTTATTTGCAGTTGAGGGAGAGTGTAACAAAGAGAATGCTTCTGTCAGGGTTGTATTAAAGTATCTTAGGAGTATAGGTACTTTTGGAAATAAAACATACTTTAAATGAGAAAAATTGGGTCCTGTTATGAATGGCACTGAATAGTGCTGATTATTTTACCTTTGACAAAGTGGAAAATTTAAAGCTTGATGTATCCCATTTTATTATATAATAAAATTTTATAATGTTGTTCTGGGCGTCGATATATGTTCTTTAGTGTTTATTAGCTCTTGGTTGTTGTAAAACGTTTTGGTCCTGTGCCTGCTATACTGTACAGAATGCAAATATCAAACCTCAGGAAAAAATACCAAATAAATATCTATTTGTTTTTCTTTTTCTCAAGTCTTTTTCTATACAATTTCTAAATATTTTGGTTCGTTACACTATCTAATCTGACTGAACAAAGTGAACATCTTTTTAAGCATTTAACATAGGTTTATAGCTTCCCCAGACTTGTTCTAATAATGAAGCTATGAAGGATATGACAAGAATGGTGATATTAAATTTCTCTAGACTAACAGTAAATTTTTCCATTCTGATTCAGGAATGTTGAGCATCTGGAATCTGCAAAAAGAGTGAATTGTTCACTGCAGGAACACTTTCATCAAATTCTGAACCATTTACCTTTATTCTTTTAGGAATTACTACTGTCTTGTACAAAACTTCATATTTTTACAGAAGCAGTTTTTGAACTAGAAAAGCTTTTCCACTTCTTTATGCTTGTCTTTGTGAATGCTTTCACAATTTAGAGATGGCATTGTTTTGAGATTTAATGTCAAAATTTAACATTAATTTCCTTTAGTTTAAAACCAATAATTTATATTTGTCCAGATATTATGAAAAAGCAATAGAAAATAAATAATCCTGTTTAAAGAGACAGAGATTTCTTTATAATTTATGTAGGTGGATCAGTGACTTACACTTTATCATCTTTTTCCTTGAGTTTTCAGAATATCTACAATATGTATTGATACCTTATATGTTGATGATAGCAAGGTAGAAGTTGGTATAACTTTCCTGTTCTATTTTTTTTAATTCTAGTCTTATTTTTTAGATGGTAAAACCTTTTCCTCCATTTAACAGTTTTTTACTGTGAATTAGACTCTCCTGGGCCCTGTTGTTTTTGTTCAGTATGTGTGGGTATAGTGTGCTGATGCTGGTTTGCTTCTGTGGCAGTAGGTGCCATTGCTAAGATATGGGCCCAGATTCTTTAACGAGAACACTTCCTACTAGGTCTTACTAGTGTGTTAATGGTCTAATAACTAACATATGTTTAAAATTCAATAGTGCATTTACTTAAAATGAGATATTCTTCCCCCCTTCAGTTCAGGAGTATTTAGTCAGTCTTGTACATACATCCACCTCACCCAGCGGTCCATCCTCAGCTCCCACTAAACATGGAGCCGTGAGGCTGCACCTCCGCCTCCCTCACACAGCTTTGTGATCAAGTGTATGAGGGGGTGGTTTTCCACATGCACGAGTAGTTTTACTGTCATATCGGTCATTTAATCTGAAGATTTATTTCTTTACTCCTGAATATCCTACTCCTCCCTCAGCAGAAGCCCTCACCTTCCAGCTTCCCTTCCTTTTATCCCTTCCTTCAGTGAATGGTGGCTGGTTCCCATCAGACAGGTGAGATCTCCTCCCTGCTGATTCAAAGTTAGTCACCATGGCTACTGTGACTTGTTATCTACTCATCACTTCGATCAGGCCCTCTTGTAACTTTGAATTGCATCGTTATGTTCATTTAGGCTTCAGGTCAACATATGCAGAAATGAATCATATTTAGTCTAATCCAAGTTAGTAAAAATCATAGTTCACATTCTTTGTTTGCCTAATTCTCTTTAGGCTCTCTGAGCCACAAGCACTTCAGTTAAAGGCTTTTGTATTTTTGTTTTGCCCTTGGATGGCTCTTAATGGAGTCCAGATGGTGTGTCTATGCTTGCTAGTCTTATTGATGAAAAGACAGCTCTCTATTGTTTGACAAGTGTGACAACTGTGGTAATTTTCCTTTTCTACAAAGCATTAGGATTTTATTCTTGTCTGTGTAGGAAATAAATATGTTTCCGGCTTCTTTTTTATCCATTACTTTGTTTCCCTCCCACACTGTATTTTAATGCTTCAGAGGATAATTTTTATAATAAAGATGAATTTTGTGAAGTAGTGCATACAAAAACTGTAAAGCCTTTTTTCGTGACTTTTTTGATATAAATTCTTGACTGATGCACCTTTTTCTGTCTTCTGAGAATGTTGTATCTCTGTGTGAAGGATATCCTTAAGTTTTTAAAAAAATTCTTTTGTATTCCTTCTTAACTTTGAAATGGAAGATAACAATTTGTCAAAAAATGTCGAGCACTTAATCTGTAATTAAGAGTCTGCGAATTGGAATTCTTGAACCATTTTCTTATGAATATGGTAATTAAATCAAGAACTTTAAGAACAATTTTCAGACAATCTGATATTAAATGAAAAGGCAAGATTTTTTTAAAAAATGAGTTCTACCTCTTGAGATGAATTTTCTTGCCTCAACTCTCTGGGTGCAGCCTAGATTCCCTGACAGTTAGTTCTGCCCCCAAAGTGAGGATAGCAGAGCTTATAATGTCAACATTGATCCTATGTCTAATGAACCATTTTCCACTGCCACTCTGAGAGTTAGGGGCCCAGAGATCTGTGTACAATGATTGAATACTTCGAGTGAACATTTGTCAGTCAGCATCTCCAACATGTTTCTTTCTTACGTCTAATACTGGAAGTCTGGAGGGAGTGAAAAGTCTTTGTAAATATCTCAATAATGGGATTGATATTATTTTCCTGAATCATCGGAGGCATTTTGAAAGATCAGTTGATAATTATTTCAGCGTGATTGGTATTAATGACAAATCCCTGGTTCCCAGGAGCTTTAATTTGGATTTTGAAATAGGACCACACATTGGTATACAGTATACATAAGCCAATGTTAATATTGTTAGACATTGTCAATGGATACAATAATGTTGATGTCACCAAAATTATAGTTATTGATGTTTCTTATAAATCTTTGTTGTATTATGTTGATCTTGAAAGTTATTAAGCTGTTTGAGAAGAAGGAACATTTTGTCATTTTTTTCTCCTTTCCACTGTTTTTTACTATGTTAATGTCTAGACTGACTTGGGTCAGGGGTATGTGGCCATTTCTTCATTATTTCTGATCTCTCTAGTTTCCTCCTCACCCAGCACATGGAGCTTTCATGGGCTGTCTTTATAGCTTATTGCAGAAACCCTTAATGTATTTCAGCACCATGAAACTTACATTTTGTAATCTGTCTCCCTGATGCTGGTACATGCTCACATGTCTGGCATTTAATTTGGAATTTGTTTATTTTTATTTTGAAAACTGCTTACCTAGGTCGTACAGCTAAAGTGAGATATCATCTAAATAACTCACTTAACCTCATCACAGTGCTATAAGGTTAGTACTACTATACCTTTTCTACAGATTAAAAAGAATGGATGCACAGAAGTATTAACTAAGACCAGTTGTAGAGTTGGATTTGTGTTTATGTCATTTGTCTCCAGGGTCTAAGCATCCTATTCCAGGGCCTTCATAAGTGTGGTTCTTTTCCTGCCAGGTTTTTCTATTTCCCATCATCCTCCTTAACCTCTGTGCTTTCGTCATAACTCAGCATCGCCATCAGTCCCTGGGAAGCTTTCGGTGAAATGTTGCCCTCCCACTGCCACCCTTCCATGGTGCCACAGTCCCCTCCCTCATTAAAGTGCTTTCACAGTCACAACTTGACACTTATGTTCAGTGTAGTGTACATTACACTCAGCATGACTTTGTTTCGTATCCCCAGTTCTCAACTGGTGGCTGGCACATGGTAATCACTTGGCCTTTGCAGAGTGAGGTGGGGAAAGGATCAGGTGGGATTTTGAAATGCAGAGGGATTGGGGAGTTTGCCAGCTTTCCACACACACCCTTGAAATATCAAGTGTGTTCAGTTAAACTTGGCCTTAAAACTTTGAGGTAAGAATGTTAGCATTGCTTGTTTTCTCTTTCAGATTATCTGAGAGGTCCTGAAGGAGAGACTGTGCCAGCAGGACAAGTCACCAGAAGTTAATTATCTGGTGAATCAGTGGAAGGCTGCATGGATGCGATTATATTTTTCAGGGTATAGCAAGTAGCAGTTCACTGTAGCTGAAGCAGAATTTAAGGGGAAGTTGTGAGCTACACTGTTGGGAAAAGGTTCATGTCAGATGTGTTACCCAGAAGTGGAATTTTTAAAATTGCAGAAGTAATGTCCTCAGGCATACCTCAAAGGCGTTACTGCCGCAATAAAGTATCACAGTAAAGTGAATCCTAAACTTTTTGCTGGTGGAAGGTTTTGCCTTCAATTTGTAAAAACTACAACATCTGTGAAGCACAATAAAGTGAGGCACAATAAAACCAGGTGTGTCTGTATTTTGTAAAAATTCAAGCAGTGTAGAACTACACACAGCAAAAATGAAGTAATTGTTTCCTGTCCTTCCGGCTTCTCTCCCTAGATTCAACGCTGGGGATGGTCAGATATAGGTCCTGCAGCTGGGCCTCCTGGCTGCCTAGAGGCAAAAATGAATGAGTAAATGAGTGAATTACTGGATCAAAGGGGATGCAAGCTTCAAATTTTAATATTGCTATTAGTGTATACCAGTTTGACTTCCTTACCTTATCCATTTTTCTGTTCTCTTCCAGCTGACCATTTCCAGTCTTTTCTTTCAAATACAAATTTGTACGCTCACTTTCAGCAGATAACCATGTTTTATCGTTTACTGAAAGTACTGCAGCAGTCATTAGGGAATTGCCACATATTCCCACCCCCACCCACATTCTGCCCCCTTGGAATCATGGGAGAACTCTCCACACTTCTGTCTGAAGCCATCCCTGCACTCACACACTGACCCACTCCTTCTCCTTCACTTCAGGGTAGAGTTCTGGAAAGTCCCTCCCTCTCTTACATTGTCAGAATTTCTCTCTGTAGTGGATTAAGGCCAGTAGCACCAACATATGTTATTTGTTATTTTCATTTTGAAAAAAACTTCTTTACCCTTATTCCCCAAACATCAATTCTCTTTAGTAAGAAATTGTGAGGGTTGCCTATATTTGTAAAAGTTGTCTGTGGTTGCTATTCCCAACGTGTCTCTTTATACTTCTGATGCTCTTCACCCAGTCTTCACTCACCACAGAGCCAAAGTTAGTGACCTCCACATTGCTCAAGCCAGTGGGCAATTCTCAGCCCTTGGTCTGCCTGCCCCGTCAGTGGCAATTGACACAGAGAGTCATTCATTCTTTCTTGCCCTAGTTGGCTTCCAGGACATCATACTCCTAGTACCCCTCCTCTCTGAATGATAGTCAGCCCCTCCTCTCCTCCAGGGCTCAGTCCTGCTTGTTCTTTCTTCTGCATCTGTACTCAGCCTTGGGGAACTCACATAGGCTCCCTGCTTTGCATACCATCTATATGCTAATGACTCCTAAAGACTTGTCTTCAGCCCAGGCCACTCTTTTGAGCTCCTGATTCTCTGAATCTCAAGAACTAAAACATTTGATTTTCACTCTGTTCTTCAGTATTAGAACTCAGGGAACTAAATGTAGGAGTACAGTAAAGCATATTTTATAGCATCCACCAAGTTTTAGGCACGGGCTGAGATGGTTTCTAGGGCCTATATGATGTACTTGAATGTAAGTAAAGGCGGTGTTGCCTGCATTGAGACTATCTATATATGTACTGGTAGCTGTTTTCACCATCTGTTTAATTTCTGGTGGGCACTGGCCTATCTCTTCTGGCTCTGATCTCTGGTTACCAGATGTGGGAGCTGAGGAGAAGTGAGTGCTGTTGTCACTGAAGTGTCAAATCATGGTGGCATGTCAGTTAGTACCACATGAAATGAGTAAACACAGAAAATCGAGCTTATGAGCTTCTGCTCACAGAGAAATTATTTTTAATTTACACATAATACGGCTTATTCCCACAGAAAGTTAAGCAGTATTTGCATAAAGTTAACACTTGGCGTATGTAAAAGCCCAGGGTGGTTTTGAGTGTAGTATTGTGTCCAGTAGGAATGTGTAGCTAAGCTGTTGTGTTGACTTCGAACCATCCGATCAAAATGGCATTTTTGTTCTAGAGGAGACAAATTAAGGAAAGAAGAGCATTGTTTTCTATCAAATGCTTACTCTTTGCCAGCCTTGAAGCCAAATGGGCATTGTTCCATTGAATTACTGCAACAGACATATTTGCCACAGTTTCTTCTTTTGTTTTGACTTTATTTTGAGGTAACTGTAGATTCACATGTTGTGAGAACACAAATTCTGTGTACCCTTGGCTCGGTTCCCTCCATGGTAACTTGTATAACTATAGTAGAGAATCACAACTGGGAATTGTAATTGATACAATCCATTGACCATTTTCAGATTTCATCAGTGTTACTGGGTTGGCCAAAAATTCCTTTTGTTTTTCTGTTTGATGTTTCTAGGCAAGCTTAGTTGTCTTTGACTTTATTCAAAGCAGTTTTGTTAGATTGTATTGTGACAGCAATCATGTCAGCGTGCATATGAAAAAAACTTATCAAAATTGGTGAATTTTTGTCCAGCCATTTTAATATTGAAGATGCAAGAAAATACACATTTTTGGTGTATTAGGCTTTATTATTTCAAGAAAGGTAAAAATGCAACTGAATCGCAAAAAAAGATCCATATAAATGAATGGAAAAGGTGCTGTGACTGATCAGATGTGTCAGAAGTGGTTTGCGAAGTTTCTTGGTACTAATGAATTTTTGGCCAAATAATTCTTTGCTGCAGGGCTCTCTTTTGCATTGCAAGGTGTTTAGCAGCACCCCTGACCTCTACCTACTAGAAGCCAATAGCAGGAAGTGGTGACATACTCAAAATATCCAAATTAATAGTTATTGGTGAAAATGAAAAATGTGTTTTACTTTATGGAAAAAAACAAATGGGCTTCTTGGTCAACCCAGTACATGTACTTGTTTGTGCGTGCGTGCATGCGTGTGTGTGTATTTTCTTCTATGCGATTTTACCGCACGCATAGATGTCATTTCTTTTTCAAAGTCTAAAGGAAAGAAGGTTTACATAAGTTATGTGGAGTGCCTAAAGTGTAGACCTGGGGTCTCTCTGATCCAAACTCTTGCTTTTTTAGTAATAGTAATGATGAATAACAATAGTGATCAATTGTAACATGGCTGAACTTGAGTTACATATAAAAGGGATTGAATACTTACCATCTGTCAGAGTCTGTTCTAAGGCATTAACTCATTTAATTCCCCAACAACTATACCTCAGAAATTATTTCACAGTTGAATTAGTAGCATTAGTTAAACTAATCATATATCACGGAATAGGTAATTATTTTTAATATTCCTGAAATCAGTAATAAAATAGTGATATTCTACTTTCTTCTTTTTTATATAATTTTGTATTGTAACCTTGTATTGTAACGATTGTAATCAGTGTATTGTAAGCACTGATTTTGGCAATGGTGATTACTTTAAATGTGTATGTGTGTGATGTGTGTGCATGTGTATAAATGGAGTGAGACCTGTATGCATTTTGTTATGTTGAGGGACCTTAACAGTATTTACTAAATTGCAAATAAGAGCTAGTTTACAAAGGATGCCAGACTTAAGGGAATAAATGTAAACCACTAAGAATACTTAAGAATATAATTTTTTCTACTGATTTTAGATATTTTTGACCAAATACAGCCCTAGGAATGTTTGAATTTAATCAAGTCTCTCAGGTTAAATGATCTAACTTTCAAAGTGGGCCTTAATGCATTTGGTTGTGAATTGTCACTGATTATCAGAATATTTAATGCTTTAGGAAGATAATGGATAAACTAATCAGCACCAGTCCATAATTAACTCTCCAGTCTTTGCTGTTGACTATCTTGCAAAGCTATCCCTGTGGTTTGAACAGTGGCATTTATTCAGACCAGAAATAAGAACAGTCCCGTGTGTTGTAGGTCCCAGGAGGTCTTGGTGTTTTTGTAGACAGCAGACAGAAATAAAAGGAATTCTGTCCTTTTTACCTCATGGAATCCCACTGGAAACTGAAACATGTGCTGTGAGTTGATACTGACTTCTGCCAGGTCACCTCCCTGAAGAGTCCCAGGCAGGCACCGTTGCAGCATTGCTTGGACAGGAGTCTGACAGCCTCTGAGCGAGATGGATGGTTGTGCAGTGTGCTACAGTGGAACACTGCACTACTGTCTTCTCCTAGGAAGCTGCTAGTGGGGAGTGTCATGGCTCCCCCATCTGTTACCTTAACTCTTTCAGAACGTGTCAGAGCCCCCCAGATTAGAGGCAAATTTAAACTAAGCTCTATGTAATTGCTGTATTTTATTTAAAAAAATAGGAGACTGCAATAATGAAGCACAAATCATGGTTTATTCTGTCTTACTTTTTAGAACTTGATTTTGGACATTAGATAGTACAGTTTTTTGAAGCTATATAAGGAACGATTTGAAAACCACAGAACCTTTTTAGTGGACCATTCTGTCAATTTTCTACTCTTCTAAGGAAGTTTTTCCTATTCATGACTCATTTCACTCTTTGGCTAACATTGAGGGAATGTAATAACAATTAAGGAAAGGAATGTATGCCTTTTTTTCTTTTATTGAAAGCTCGTACACATTTTCTGTCTTGGGTTATGTAAACTTGGAGGACTGCAGAATGTTGACAACTGTGAAAGTTAAAAACTAGCCCATTAATACATACTTATTTGGAATTGAAAAATCAAAATGCTTCTTTTGCTTCTTTGGAGAATGGTCTAGAATACTAACCCAGTAAAGAAGACATGTTCCAGCCGTCACTTACACACACCTTAAGTGAAATGAATGAGATCACTCTAAGATTACACTTTGTGTTTTATTTTCATTTTATAGGTCTGTATGAGCTGTTGGCTGCCCTGCCAGCCCAGCTGCAGCCACACGTGGATAGCCAGGAAGACCTAACCTTCCTCTGGGATGTGTTTGCTGAAAAAAGCCTGCATTCACTGGTAAAGGTAAACCATGCTGATGTCAGATTCTCTTTGCGGAAAAACATATGGAAAAATATTTTGAGCGCCATCTAGTAAACCAGAGATCAATTTGTTGCTCTCTGAAAACAAAACAGCCTTGTTCCATTTCACTGACGGGCGTGGAAGTTGTTAAAGATTCTACCAAAAATACATAGATGATTTCACTTAATGGTGGTGATTTGGCCGTGCATACTAATGCAGCAAACATGTGGTTGCCCTTGTTTAGAAAAAGAATATGAAATAGTAGCAGGAAGGTTTAGACTCCTTATGGTCAACATTCATGAGCTGGAATTTAACTTAAATAAATAAATGTTCATAGCAAAAATTAGAAGGAATATATTTTCTGAGGTTAAGGATGGCAGCAGTTCAGTAGCCACATTAATTTAAAATAATTTCCTTTAACAAAGTCAACTGAAATTCTAGCAAGCTATTTCTTTTCTTGGCACAACGCCACTGAAGTGGTATTTTGTGTATAAATACACTGTAGCTAAATGCGAATGAAAACAGTGTTTTGAGACAGTTTTAGTAAAGCATCATGTCATGAAAATGATCAGTCACCAGAATTCAGATCTTGCCACACAGCAATCCTGGGAGTGATCAGAATTCTTAAAATAGTAAAATGAGAACAAGAAACTTACTGGAAAATATGCCACCCTTGCCTCTGGAAATATGAATTGCAGCTTCTCTCATTTAACTCAAATTGAAAGAAATTTAGTTTTACTTGGGTCTGTGGGAGCTAGAAACTTAGGATGCCTCCATCATATCCGGACCTGTGCTTAATTCCACTAAATCTGTTATGGTTGTCAGTCCTGATAAGACGCTTTTAATTGATGTGTGGAGTATTTGAAAACAAGCAACTTCTGAGTTGCATTTGCTTCACAGGACAGGAGCATTACTACATTTTTTTCTTGTCAGATTTGTTAGAGTTTGTGTGCCTCGAGGAGTGGCAATTCTCAAGGAGTAAAAGGGTTGATATGTGGCATTTCCTAGCACTACACTTAAAGATGAGAATGCTTTATTTATTTATTTATTTTCTATATAATTACCAAGGTATTGTGTTCTGAATAAATTTATATAGTTGGTCTCTTGGGATTTGTTACAAATAGTCTTGGAATTATAGTAGATAAACTTTATGACTTATTGAGGCAACCATGAAAATATCCCTTTGTTGAATGTGTGGAAGTTGGATGGGTATGGATTTGTTTTAATTAATTTGATCTTTGATAGAAGGAATAAAGTATATTTCAAGTGTCATTATCACCCCTTTATCATGAAATAATCCTGCCCCAAAACAGTGGATGCACGTGTGTTTGTATATTTATAATGTGGCTGGTATATCGGTTTCCTTATGTATAAAATAGTAATTACAGTATCTGTAGACAAGGTTGTGTGAGTTTCAAATAAAATAGTAAAAATCTCAGTTCTTTGATAGTTATATAGGTTCGGCAAATAGAAGTGGGCATTATTAAGTATGAAGGAAAAGTTAAAATTTAACAATCATAGCATTCAAAAGACCAAAACAATTGACAGAGGTGGTTGTCACTTCTATTAAAAAAATTGAAATAATGTGTAAAAATGATTCTTAGTTACACTGGCTGTTGCGTTTAAAGCATAGGTTTTTAAAGTGTTTGTCAAGAAGTGGTTGGGACGTGTACTCAAGAATAATTGATACCTGGTTTTATAAAAACAGGGAGGCAAATAAATTGATGTTGCCAGTCCAGTATTTAAATAGCACGGTAATGTGTACTATTCCAGATGTTTTTCAGTAACTGCTTTCAAATGTATTTTTAAAATTACTTTTGTATGTGCCTTTTGTACATTCTCAGTTCTGAGTAGTTTCCCTCACATCCACCTTTTATCACGTTCAGACTCAGAGTGTCCTTTGCCTCTGACCCATTCTATTCGTTTTCAAGGACGTGCAGCCTGAAATGCCTTCCAGAGTCAGGCTCAGGGGGTTGTAGTTCAAACAGCTGGAATAAACTGCTTAACTCTATTCTGGGCACCTCTCTTGGAGGATGGAAGATAGATCTTCGGCTTTTGTATGTAAATCTTGGTAGAGTAACAGGAATTTGTTTGAAAAGATTTGTTTTAGCCTGAATCAAATCATTCTTGGATGTTATGTTCTTTTGTCTGCAGTGGAAGCTGTTGGTATGTGATTAAGAACTGGCTCAACACAAAAAGTGATTTAATTCTAGCACAAAATCTTCACAGTTGTCATTTTATGTTAAAAAAAGCAGTTGTTAAATCATCACACAGTTTTAAATACATATATCTTTATAGTCTAATGTAAAACATACTGAAGAAGAGGCAGTTTTGGCATTCCAATCTGGGGCAGGTACGGCATGCCACTTTGGATGTTGAGCCACATTCTGACAGGAGTACCTGTAGGTCATAGGCTTGTAACTACAAAGGAAATATGATGATCCTACAATGTATTATTAGGTATGGAGTTTTTTAGAAGAAAAATTTCTAAATAGAAAACTTGGATAATAAAAACTGTGAGCGTGATATTTTATTTTTAAAAAGATTTTATTTATTTAGAGAGGGGGGAAGGGAGGAAGAAAGAGAGGGAGAGAAACATCAATGCATGGTTGCCTCTCATGTGCGCCCCCTACTGGAGACATGGCTCACACCCCAGGCATGTGCCCTAGACTGGGAATTCAACTGGTAACCCTTTGGTTTGCAGGCTGGCAGTCAGTCCACCACACCAGCCAGGGCGTGAGCATGATATTTTAGAAGTATTAAAAGAAAGATGATACTGATAGAAGCCCTGGGAAGTATACTTGTATATAAGAATGGAAATACATAGAAGGTGTGGCAAGACAAGGATGTTAGCACTCACATGATCTGGTGAATGTGACAAATCATTAATAAGCATTGAGCCACTTTGTTTCGCAGAGTTTTTTTGTTTGATGTAGTCCCATTTGTTAATTTTTTCATTAGTTACCCTTGCTCTTGGAGTCAGGTCCAACAAATGAACACCATGATCTATGTTAAGGAGCTTACCACCTATGTTTCCTTCTATGCATTTTATGGTTTCAGGTCTTACATTCAAGTCTTTAATCTGTTTTGAGTTAATTTTTGCCTGTGGTTTAACATATTGGACCAGCTTTATTCTTTTGCATGTGGCTGTCCAGTTTTCTCATCACAATTTTTGAAGAGACTGTCCTTTTCCCATGGAATATTTTTGCGTCCTTTGTCATAAATTAATTGGCTATATATGTATGGGTTTATTTCTGGGCTCTCTGTTCTGTTCCATTGATCTATGTGTCTTTATGCCAATAAAATAATCTTTTGATTTTTATAGCTTTGTAATATGGCTTGAAATCAGGGAGTATGATGCCTCTAGCTTTGTTTTTTTGTTTGTTTTTTCAAGATTACTTTGGCTAGTCAAGATCTTTTGTGGTTCAATACAAGTTTTGGGTTGGTTCTATTTGTGAAAAATACCATTGGAGTTTTGATAGTAGTTGCATTGAATTTGTAAAGATGAAGTTTTAAATCTAAAAGGATTTGTTTGAAACTAAGCATCCCATGTTCATTGCATCACCAAGATATGAAAGCAGCTCAAGTGTCCATCAGTAGATGAGTGGATAAAACAACTATGGGGCATTTACACAATGGAACACTACTTGGCTGTAAAAAAGAAGAACATTTTCATCTTTGCAACAGTTTGGATAGGCCTGGTGAAAATATGCTAAGTAATATAAGCCAGTGAAAGAAAGACAAATACTATATGACTTTACTCATATGTGGAATCTAATGAACAAACTGAACTAACAGGGAAAATGGGGTCAGACTCACAGTTGGAGAACAGGATAACAGCTAGTGCAGGGCAAGGGAGGTCAGGGGGTGGAGGGACTGAGCAGAAAGGAAAAAGGACTCATGGATGTGGACAACAGTGTGGTGATTGCTGGGGGTAGGGAGGTATAAGGGTACTAAATGGTAATGAAAAATATGCAGTAGAGATTAAATAAAAAAAAATTTGCATATCCCAGCATTTCAAAAAAATAAATAACCAAAGTGACTGTTTCATTTCCATTGCCAATGACTGGGAGTTCCTGTTGCCATGTACTTTTGTCAGCCTTGGGCACAGTCGGTGTTTTGCATTTTCTCCATTCTAATAGGTGTGTAATGTTGTCTCATTTTCTTTTAATTTGCAACTCTTTTTTGACACATGATATTAAGCCTCTTTTCATATGGTTGTTTGTCATCTGTATATCTTCTTTGTTGACGTGCCTATTCAGATTCTTCTCCCATTTTTTAATTTAGTTTTTTCTTCTTGTTGAGTTTTAACTATTCTTTCTCATTTTTGGATAAAATTAGTTTAACAGATAGGTGTTTTGTAAATATTTTCTCCCAATCTCTGGTTTGTCTTTTTATTCTCTTAATTGTGTCTTTCAGAGAGCAGAAATTTTAATGTCAATGAAGTCCAACTTACTGTTTTTGTAGACTGTGCTTTTGGTAGTGTGTCTAAAATCTCATTGTCTTACAGAAGGCCACCTAGATTTTTCTCCTGTGACCTTGTAGAAGCTTTTTAGTTTTGTATTTATATTTAGTTCTGTAAAAGGTTTAAGTTCTGAGCCTTGAGTCAAAACTTTGCTTATGAACATCTAGACGTCCTAGTTTCAGACAGTGAAAAGACCATTCGTTCTCCATTGACCTGCCTTTCCCCCTGTCAAAGATTAGGCGACTTTATTTGTGTGGGGTGTGTTTTTAGGCTATTATGTTCCACTGATCTGTTTGTTCCTTCACCACTGCTATACTGTCTATATCACTGTAGCTTTATAGTGAGTCACGAAGTTGGGAAATGTCCATTCTCCAACTTTGTTCTTCTCAGTATTGTGTCAGCTATTCCATGTCTGTTCTGTGCCAGCTATTCTGTGCCTTTTTATAGAAACTTTAGTATCAGTTTGTTCTATCTACAAAATAGCTTGCTGGAATTTTGATTAGGAGCATGTTGAATTTATAGATTAGGCTGGGAAGAATTGATATCTGAATAATATTATATATTCTTGTCCATGAACATGGAATATCTGTTTATTGAGAACCTGTTTGATTTCCTTCATCAAAGTTTCATTGTTTTCTTATTTAAATTCTATACATATTTGTTAGATTTATACCGAAAAATGTTTTGGTGCTAATGTAAGTGGTATTTTGTTTTTAATTTCAAATTCCAATTATTTATTGTTGGTAATTTTGCACGTTAAGTGTGTATCTATCATCTTTACTATGACCACTTATTCGTTCTCAGAGTTTTGTTGTCGATGTTTTGAATTTTTGACATAGATACATATCTGTGAACAAAACCCGTTTTATTTCATGATTTCCACTCAATTGGTTAAGGAATGTTTTATGGGCCTGGATGCAATCTGTCTTGTTCTATGTAAGCTTGAGAAGAATGAATATTCTGCTGTTGTCCGATGAAGTGTTAGCTCTAGTTGGTTGATGGTGCTGTTTGGTTTAACTGTGTCTTTACTGATTTTCTATGTGCTGCATCTGTCCATTTTTTATGGAGTATAATAGTGGATTTATCCATTTATCCTTGCAATATAATCAGTTTTGCCTCATGTATTTTGATGTTCTTGTTAGGCACATACACATTAAGGATTGTTACACCTTCTTGGAAAATTGACCCCTTTTGTTTATGTAATGCCCTCCTTTATCTGTGATAATTCTTCTTCTTGTGTCATCTGTTTTCCCTGAAATTGATATGTGATACTTAAGCTTTCTTTTGGTTAGTGTCAGCATGGTTTATATCTTTCTCCATTCCTTTACTTTTAATCTGTTTGTGTCTTTATACCGACAGTGGGTTTCTTATAGACACTGATAGTCGACGTCAGGGCCTGATATAGGGATTGACTGCTCGCTGCTCTGGCCCCAAACAATCAGTAAAGCCCATGACCAGCCCCTTTAGCCACCATGACTAATAATTTTACCCTGTATAACCTATTTCCTGGGAGCTATCGGGGAGCCAGGTCTTTCAGCACTCACTTACCAGGTGTGACACCATTTCCTCAACTAATAAACTGCTACTTTTCTGGCTGCCAACTCCTCTTCCCATTTGATCAGGCTTTGATGCCTGCAGGCAGATGTACCCCTTTAGCCCAGTAACTGAATGTGCCCATGGGCAGAGTGGGGAGTCTCCTCTAAGACTAGGCACTCGAGAGTTTTTTGCTCTCAAGACCAGTTCACGTTTGACTGCCATCAATTTGTCAGAATTACCGTGTAAGTGTTCCTACAAGTTTCTGGCTCCAGCAGCTTCTGCTCCTGCTAAGTTGATTTCAGATGTGATTCTCTATATTTGCGTCTCCTGAATTAGGGTGATGCTTGTCCTGTGACTTCTGTTCTCCTCACATGTTGGAGCTTAAACCTGAAGTCTCCTTTACCCACTTTTTAATTTGGTTTTTCGTCATGTTATTACCAATATGTGAGAGTTCTTTAGGCATTTTGGATACGAGTTCCTTATTAGATAAATGCTTTCCAAATATTTTCTCCCATGGTATGGGTTACCTTTCCACTTTTTTTTTTTTTTTTAGTAGTAGGACTTTATTTCTGAACTGAACACTTTGCAAATTAATTATCTGAGCACCCTGTGCTTGCTTAAATGTTTTGGTCCATTTCACTCAAAACATTGAAGCTTCATCAGAGGCCTCCATATTCCTCTAGGAGACATCATGGTATGTAAGGATTAATGTTCTTTTATTTCTTCTACAAAGAGACAGGTTCTTTAACTTGCTTGCCAATCCACAGCACACCACAACAGTGCATGTAACAAAGTTTGGGTAATACTTGGAAGTGTCGTGATAATCTCTTAGTTGCCTAACCCATTTCCTTAATAAATATGAACATTTTTGAAGTAAAATAAATTCCTAGTTTGATTTATCCATAATTTAAAATAAATCCCTACTACTTACTACTACCAAGCAGTAATTATATTTATAATGGACATAATTCAGTTTCTCTTCTTGAAGATGGCCTGAAATTTTGTTTTTAATGAAACACATTAAGTCATGAACAGATTAGTTGACTAGTGGAAACAAAGTATGAGTGGGGAGTTATTTTAAATCCTAATGTGGATATAAATTTATAAAGTTTTTAATGCTTATAAATTTAGGTAGAGTTTTAAAAATGAAAATCATTTTAGTCTTGAGCCTAAATAAGTCTTGAGCAGATGCTTGGAAAGTAATCTATGAACAAGAACACACTTTAAAAAGTTTGCATGTACCAAGTTAGAAACTTCAGGAAATAAAAAAAAAAAAACAGTTTAAGGTAATGCTTGAACTGAATTTTTCATAACTTTAGTTTTCTTAATAATCACCATCATGAGATTTGCTTGGAAAGTTGTTACCTCTAGGATAATTAATACAGTCAAATTATACAAAAGAGAGAGAATTTTCTCAAACAGTGGTTTTATAAACTATTTGCTGTATGGGAACTTTAGGTTCCTCTCTTCTTTTAATCTAGAAACAATGAAAAGTACCATACTGGGGGCAGGGAGAAGGTGATATTTACGTAGCAGTAAATCAGATCAAGGCTGAGCAAGTATTAGTGCTATTTTGGGAGGGGAGAGGTGGTGTTGGGTTCAGAGAGCAAGCCCACCAGGGAGGTACTTGTCTCTGCAATACCATTTGCATTGGGTGGGAGGAAAAGGAAAGACAGGCACTGCGAATGATCCATGGCCACCTGGTCTGAAAGAGAGAAGAATTAATTGGGTATCAGCCAATCAAAGGTAATTGTTCACCAGCTCTGTTGGAGGAACCAGACGAAATTATTTCTTATGTTATAGTGTACATTTTTTCAGGCCCAGAAACATGTGAAGTCTGCTGAAGATACAAATTCCCCAAACCCTGAGTAAATTGTTACCTTTGTAATTCATACTCTCAAAACAGTGGCTATCTGTAGCTCATGGTCAAGATTTGCTTGGGACTAGGGACGAGACAATAGGAGCCATGTCTGTGAGTACTTCTTGGGGCTGTGACCTACCACTGTGGTCTGTGTTTAATGGAATGGAACATCGTCGTTTGCAAGTTATTGTGAGATTTAGATGATGATTCAAATATGCTTAGCTTCAGAAGAGTCATCTTCAATGTGCACTTATTCATAATTTAACAATCTATTTACAGAAATACTGTGGGGAGTTTCCAACCTAGAAACACTTGACTTAAGAACAGTTTATTTATTGGAATGGGTGGAGTCAGGAAGTGTGTAACCCTCTCATTGTTCCTGTGGAGGTGATTTCTGTCATTCTGCAGTTCGAGGGAATAGGAAATGCAGTAGGGGAATATCCACGTTCTCTAGATATTACACTTAACAGTGGGTTTGCTGGGCCACAGGTAAGTGCATCTCCTACACTAGTAGACTTTGCCAAATCATTTTACAAGTACTTGTATACACCCAGTAGGGGGGTGATTGGCTTAGTGAATTTGGTATTTGCAGCCCCAGTACTGTGGCTCATCCCCCTACCCCTGTCTCTCCAGGCTCTGGACTGTGTGTTTTTGGAGCCCTCATTTTATTGCCAGGGCAGGTGGTGGTTCATGTCTCGTTTCCAGGAAGGCAGTGGGCGGAGAACATAGTCCTGACATTCTGACTTGGTTCTCAAAGTACATTTACCACAGGTAATTGTAGAATCATTGAGAGAAAATAAATCTTTACTCTTTGTTCTCATCTCAAGTAAAATGATTTTAAAACATTCCAATTCTTGTTCTCGTATTTGAGGGCCATATTTGTTTTATTTTATTACATTTACTTTTTAACTATGTAATTGAATTGTAATAATTTCAGCACGTGCTAGTTAAGCACTAACTTCTAATGTGTACAATACAGGAAGATACAGTCTGTGTTTGGTGGGAGTCAGCACTAAAATGACTGATTCTTGGGCAGCTGTACTAAGAAGAACCCAGATGGAAAGACAGTGACCTGTTTCTTTGGGGCGCAGTGGAATGTGATGTGGCAGGGTCGTGGAGAGGCAAGGTCCACACTTCTCTGGACTGGGTAGGAGGGTGTACAGGAACACAAAGTCTGTTGAAAGAAAACTTTAGGTTGAGGTGGAATTTCGTAGAATAAATGTAAACATGCTTTCATGGGCTGACTTGGAGACCTTAGCCACCATTTTAAACAGTATTTCTAGAGTGCATGTCCCAAAATCTAAAGTAAATTACAATCACAAGTAAAATCTGTTTGATTGGGGGAGGGTAACTGGATAACATTCCCAGAAGTTTAGTTTGGCACTTAGGCACTCAGCTAAAAATTACTAAATGAATGAAAGAGGGAGTCTGATACACGACTGAGGAGATAAAGGTGGTTTCTGGAAGGAGGAATCTTGTAATTTCCAGGATGACTTTCATTATCCATTCAGATCCAATTGGAACCTTCTGCTGCTTCTCTTCTTTTCTCTCTCTCTTTCTCTCACTCTTGTGATTGTTTCAGTCTCATTGTGTTTGTCTATTTACCTCTCTTGTGGTACCTTAATGATGGACAGTTGTGTGTATCGATCCACGTGGCTCTACCTTTTGTGAACAGGCATCGTTAGGACTAATTCAGAGCCGAGACTGTGGAGCTGCTTTGCTTGGACCCAGAGTCTGGCTGTGCACAGAATACTGTGCCAACAGTAAGAATAATGTCTTCTTATTTTACTGCACAGTGCCTCATTTCCCTTGTGTATAAAATGGAGACAACAGTAGTGTCTACCTTGTATGCTTTAAAAGAGGAGTAAGTGAGTTAATCTATGAAAATGCTTAAGGAGTCATTGCTTTACATGGTAAGTCATCTTTATTATTATTACTCTCATCATCCTCAGTTTCCTTTTGTTATCTGTGTTCGATGCTATATCCCAGGGTTCCCGCCATTCTTTCAATATCCCTTTGGCTATATTGCTGTTTTTTTCAGAATGATATTTTCTTGCTTTAATAATTTTTATTGTTGTCTTTTTATTTCTTTGCACTCACTTTGTAAAATTGCAATGAAAATTAATATAGTCTATGATTTGAAAGTCTCTGAAGAATTTCTTGAGTTGGCTAAATGTGTTTTCTAACTTTTCCTTTACTTTACAAATATTATAGAATATTTTGGGCATTAAAAAGGCAGAACAATATACTGAACACCCATATATTCACCACATAGCTTCAGAAAGAATAAACTATAGATTCAGTTAAAGCTTGAATGTCCCTTCTTCTTCCTATTTCTTTCCCTCATCTGCCAGATCACCTCCATCTTGAGCTTGTATTTCTAAGAAAAAAAAACAGATATTCTTTTGTATGTTTGTAAACTTTCCATAATTAGAATTGTACTCTACACATCCGTTTGACACTTCCTTTTTTGGTTAACATTTTATGTATTTTGAGATGTATTTATGGTGTTACAGATAGTTCTCATTCACTGATTTTCATTGCAATATGGCATTATATGACTAGAACACAAATTCTTTATTCTCCTGTTGATGAATATTTACATTGAAAGGTGTCCTGTGGGTACCATATTCCTTCTCCTGGAAAGCACCATCACCTCCATGCCACTATCAGAAACAACGTGGTAAAGAGCTTTTGTGTAGAGTCACCTTGTATACATATGCGACTGTTTCTCTAGGTATTACAGTCCGGAGTGAGGTTACTCAGCTGCAGAGATGTACATCTCACACATTTCTAGGTCTTGTCTCTTCAAGGTTGTACCGCATTTCATTTCCACCAGTAAGAGTGGCAGTTTCAATTGCTTCTTGTCCATGTCAACACTTGTAATTGTTGGAGTTTAATTTTTGCCAGTAGTAGTGGTTTAAAATGCTAGCTCCTTGTTTTAGTTAATATTTATTTGAATATTGAATATATATTTATAGGCTATTCCAGTTTCCTTTTTATGCCTTTCTATGTCCTTTGTCTGTCTTTTCTCTTTGGTTGCCTTTTTCTAGTTGATTTGTAGGAATTATTTGATATATTCTCATCCTAGATCTTTGTTATATGCATTGTAAATTTCTCCTGGTCTGTACTCAGTCTACCCTTTCTGATAATTTGTATTAAAGCACACATACACACAGAGTCTGTGTCTTAAATGCAGGAGATGCCAACATTTTTTGAGACTCACTATCCAGTACAGAATTCTTAGATTAGTAGATCTTAAGGAGAGTACGTATTGGACTCTGAGGGGTATAGCCCCCAGCTAAGAGTGAGATCTGATATGTTTTTATATTCTGGCTCTAGAGGGGTCTGTGTGTACTGATCTAATGTTCTCATTTGGTTGTAAGCATCTATATAACATTTTTAGCACTTAATGTGTTAATTATGGGTACAGTTGTTCTGTATTACCTGGAGGGGTAATATAGGTGTTCAAGAGATTAAAGGAGACAAATACCTTCTTTTCCAGGCTCTGTGTTTGCCCATTTGTTTTCCATTTATTTCACAAATACTTGAGTGCCTGCTGTGGGCATAGTAATAGATGTTTACATCCCATTGGATTTACCTATTGAAAAATTATGGTTATTCATAAGTAATTGATGATATACTTTGTTGTTAAATCACTTTCAATTAACTCTATTTGATGCATAAGTTACATCATCTTTATTACATAGAAGTGACAATTGATAAAGACTTTTTGAGAGAGAGATGAGGGTGGGGGGGTACGAAGAGAGAGAGAGAATGTTAATGTGAGAGAGAAACATGGATTGGCTGCCCCTTCCTGCCCACAAACCCCAAACTCTGACTGGGGATTGAAGCTGCAACCTTTTGATGCCTGGACAAAGCTCTGACCAACTGAACCACCTGGCCAAGGCTTAATAAAGATTATTTATCCACCTCTTTTAGAATGAAAATCATTGTTAATATTTTTATATGTCATAAAGATAGTAGGAGTAAGGGGTGCTTTCTGGTGGTCATGATTTGGAAGCAATGTACTATCAAAGGAAAGAACCAAATTACATTGGCCTTATACGTCTTTCCATTTTCACATGAAATAATTAGAAAAATCTTTGTTTTCAAATTAAGTACTTAAGAAAGTTCTAAAATGTTATTTAAACTACTATATTTCTGTGAACCAAGACATTAATGCAAATTTACTATTAAACAACCTAAAATTATATATAAATGAAATTGATTGAGTTTAAATGACTCACTGTGAACAAAGTGTACATTGTTCCCTGTTCCCTGTGCTGCTGCCCATCCTGTGGCGCTGCCACAAAGGCACATGTAAGGTCACATTATGTCCTGGTTGGTTAAGGTTATTTACCTTAAGGTAATTATGGCCATGTGGCTGACTTAATCAATAAAGCGTGAGCAGACGTGGTGTGTGCCACTGCGAGGCAGCCAGCGCACTGTTCGCCTCATCTCCTCACCACCCCAACCAACTGTCCCCCACCCCATTGGAGATGGTGATGTTCCCGATGGTGGAAGCTCTCCTCACTGGGGTCTGGGCTGTGAAGGGTGGAGCCGAGTTCCCAGAGGACATGCAGGAGCGGTGGAGTGGGAGAAAGTAGACCTTCATTGCTATAAGCACTCAGATTTGGGGGTCTTTTTTTAACCAAATGGCTGCTTTGTTTTGCAAGTTTAACCTGCTTCATCCTAATAAGCACCTTTACTATGTTACATTTCAAATCTGTTTTTTCATATAGTCTTTAGTGATACAAAAGTTAAAGTAAATGCAATTATTAGCATTCCATGAAGGTTGTTTTACGTGGTTGCTATTGATCTGACTGTTGCACGGTAAAAAGGTAATATTTAATCTGAAATGCTTCCATTTTTATATTTTCTTTATTCATAGACATGCACCTTCATCCTAACATTTGTGGAAAGGCTTGAGAATGGGTGGCATTTATCATAAAGTTGTATTATTCCATGCGAGTGTGCCTTTCTGCATCAGACCTTCTCCGTCTTCATGCCTTCCCAAGCATGGGAAAAGTGGAAGACGACTATGTGTTATTTTAATATTCCTTTTTATTACTAAATTTTATAAGGTTATTTTAGCCTAACAAGCAAGGGCTTTATCAAAGTATTAAAGTATCGAAACATCAAAGTATCACGCACATGTGCGTGTACACACACTGCTGTCTTCTGATAAAGAACTTTCCTAATTTTAAAAAAGTCACCTTTAGTATATCAGGCTGTGTATTTTATGTGCAATTAGTGTTTTCACTGTGACTTTTCTCTTTCACTTTAGGAGTATATCAGCTTATAATTGCATTTTCCTCTCATTATTTTCATTTTTCTGTTTAGTTTCATTAAAAGCTCAAATGGTGTTAACTGCCAACTTAAATTTTTTTCTATAGATTTTATTTAATTTTTTATAGATTTATTTAATTTATTATAGATTTTATTTTATTTATTTGGTATGTTATAGTTATACAGATGATAAAATTGGATTTCCTTACTTGACGAAGTTGACATACATCTTGATTTTTAATTTGAATAAGTATTTGATAGGTCACCATTGTGTGCCAAGTAAATTTAGGTAATTGCCTCATTACTTTTTAATCTTACGTCCTTCCACTAGGTGGTGCTCACTCCTTTATGAAATCTGAGAATTAGTTCAACAAATTTGTCAGTTTGTCACTGATGGGTGAAAAATAAAGAAAAGCAAATTCAGGCCAAAGTAGCATGAAAAACACAAGAAAACTCATGAAATTCCCTGATGTCATGTAAAGAGCCAAATAACTTTGCGGTAGAGGCATTTGTGATTAACAATGTATTATGTTTCCAAGGAATCAGTGATTTTATTATATGGCCCATTTGTATAAAAAGTACATAAATGCTCATTGTACATTATATTAGGTGATAGGGATATGGTGGACAACAACAGGCACGGTGGTCTTTAGCCACATGACTCTTGGACAGTACTCCCATAATTACTTAAATAAGTGTAAAATTATAACCAAGGTACAGATATGGACAGGTTTTTGGTACTTGGAGCATATAAGGTGGGGACGGGGGCTTGGCTTACATTCTGGGAATGTTTTGTTTAAGAAGCAACTACTGAGCTAGTTAAATGAATCTGAAGGTTGCTTAAGAATTGACCAGGGAAGAGTGGGTTGGGCAGAAATCAAACAGTATACATTAGTGTTGGGTGTTCTTCATCTGCACACCAGGCATTGGTTGGATCCAGGGGTCCTTTTCAGTTTGAAGACTTGTATTCTTCAACTGTTATTTCTTTAATTTCCTTTCTTTAGCTGTTTTCTCTTCTATCTTTCTGTAAATTCTTTTAGGTGCATATTGGTTTTTCTGGATTAGTAGTCTATTTTTTTTTCTGCTTTTGTTTTTTGGGAAATGCTCAGCTTTTACTTTTCATTTATTTAATTTTTAAAGACTTTGCTGTCAAAATATTAATTCTAATGACTTCTATTTTCATAGCATCCTAGTCTTATTCCATGGGTACACTATAGAGTCTTTCAAGGAATCATTAAAACAAAACAAAGCAAACAAACATACAAAAAACCCCACTTAATTGATTTCTTACTATGTGCCCTGTACTTTTCAAAGTTCTAACTCCCTTGTTTGATTCTTCTAGGAACCCTAACAGATATGTACTGATCCTTATCCCCCTTGTTAGCCTAGAGGAACAAGGTACTGCTTTCAGTGAGGCTACCCAACCAGGTAAGCAGTGGAGCTGGCCTTGAACCCAGGTGGTCTGACTCAGATTAGTTCTGTGCTTTTGGCATCAAGCTGTTCTATGTTGATAGATATTTAGTAGAATGGTTTGGTTTCTTAAATTAAATTTATTGGGGTGACATTGGTTAACAAAGTTACATATCTAGGTTTCAAGTGTACAGTTCTACAGTGCATCATCTGTATATTGTATTGTGTGTTCACCACCCAAATTCAACCCTCCTTCCACCGCCACATATCCCCCCACTACTCCCTTCTACCTTCCCCACCTCCATTTCCCTCTGGTAACCACCATACTGTTGCCTGTGTCTATGAGGTTTTGTTTGTCTCATTTGTTCATTTGTTGTTTCCAGTTTTATATTCCACATATGACAGAAATCATATGGTTATTGACTTTGTCAGTCTGACTTATTTCACTTAGTATACTGTTCTCAGGGCCCATCCATCTTGTTGCAAGTAGCAGTGTTTTATCGTTTCTTAGGGCTGAGTAGACTTCCACTGTTATGTTTGTACTGCATCTCCTTTATGCAGTCCTCTGTCAAGGGATACTTCAGCTGTGTTTATGTCTTGGCCTCCATGAATAATGATGGATGGGGTGCATGTATGTTTACAAATAAATGTTTTCAAATTTTGTGGGTAGATACCCAGAATAGGGGTTGCTGGGTCGTATGATATTCTAACTCTATTCTTAATTTTGGGGGGCAAATTTCATACTGTTTTCCATAGTAACTGCACCAGTTTACATCCCCACCAGCAGTGAATAAGGCTTCCTTTTCCCCCATAACTTCTCTGACACGTGTAACTACTTTTCTTGTTGATAGTAGCCCTTCTAACAGGTGTGAGGTGGTATCTCATTACAGTTTTGATTTGCATTTCCCTAATAATTGGTGAAGTTGAGCATCTTTTCATATAACTGTTGGCCATCTACATGTATTCTTGGGAGAAGTGCCTGTTGAGGTCCTCTGCTCATTTTTTAAATTAGATTGCTCTTGTTATTGAGTTGTATGAGTTCTGTATACATTTTTGATATTAACCCTATATATTTTTGATATTAACCCTTTGTTGGAGCTGTTGTTGGCAAATATCTTCTCCCATTTGGTTGGATGTCTTTTTGTTTTGTTGACAGTTTCTTTTGCTGTGCAGAAGCTTTTTAGTTCTGTTTTGTTCACAATCCTTCATTTCTCTGGGAGTTTTTGTTTTATTTTTTGGTCTACTTGTTTACCCTGTTGAAAACTTTATTAAGTATGTATTAATTCTTGGTCATCAGCCTGTACTTCATAGTGAGGGATTACAAAGCTGACCGGAAGCTCTTTGTCCCTGGGGAGGGCTTCATGCCTGGCAAACTTCTCTTTATGGCAGTGGTTTTCAGCTGAGAGGGGTAGCATAGAGACATTTGGGGGAGGGGATGATTTTGCAGTATTTGGAGACAGTTTTGATTGTCAGGACTTGAAGAGGGGTGTGCTATTGGTATCTAGCTGGTAGAGACCAGGGATACTGCTCATCATCCTACAACGCATGGTACAGACCCCCCTAATCAAGAACTAATCATTTTAAATGCCAATAGTACCAAGATTGAGAAGTTTAACTTTGGAGCAAAGGGATGAAACATCAGCCACCAATGGTTGTTGGAGGAGAGGTTGCAAATTTCAGTGTGTAAAGGCTTTTTTTCTCCCTGAGGCTTTTCAGTTTTTTCATTACAGAGACTTGGTATTTGCTCTCTGGGTCTTAGGTGGCAGCTGCTTCAGCAGGTAAGGGGAAAGGAACCCTGTGATATTTGAATGTTCAGTGCCACTGCCCCACCCCACACCCTGGTCCTGTGGCCTGTCATCTTTGTCATGAGTATCAGTGATCTCTGGGTCAAATTGGCTCTTTTTCTGCAACCTCCCAACTTGTTATAATTTTCTGCTGTGGCTTCCTATTTCTAGAAATTTGTTGGACTCTGTAGGCTTCTGATAGGTAGACTGATTTTCATTATTTTGAATTTAAAAAATACTTTAGTATTTTATGTATTAAAATACTTTAGTATTTTATTTTTATGGAGAAGAGCTCCATATCTGTTATTAATTACTAAATTTGTAACCATAATTTTGGGTGAACTTATTATACTCTATCAAACTAACTGCTTCTGCCATCATTTTATTTGATCATTTCCTTATAGTTTGAATTTTCCCTATCAAGTCTTAGGGTATTATTTATATTCTTATTTTATCCTATTTTATCTTGTTAATTCTTAGGTAATTTTGAAATACAGCTTATATAAGGGTGATAGGACAAATGCTTGAGTCTTTCCTTTAGCCTACTGATTTTAAGAATGTTGTTTTGGTGCCCTCACATCCTCCAAAGTTAATCAGTAATCTCTTTAACAAGTATCATTATAAGCTCAAAGATTTTTATGTATTTGATTGGTGCCAGTCCATTGCAGTCCTTCTTTTTGATGCTCAGATCTCTCCACGTGTGGCCCAGGGGTGCTCTTGTTTGTTGATATGACTCCAATTACACTTGGACCACTTCCGTGCTTGTCGACCTGACAGGGTGTCTCAGGCTTATGTTACAAATTTCCTCCTCCTATGTATTATTTCAGATAAATTATTTGAAATGAGACTCTTTTTTTTTAGGTACTATTGGTTCCTACTAGTGACTAATAGAAATCTCTGTACCCTGCTCTTCTCAACTTCTGCTTAATGTACTGTCTTTTTACATCAGTTAATACCAGTAAAGTATTCAGTGAGCTCACTTTATTTTCCATACATTCTCTCCCTTCTTTTCCTAATACTTTGGGTCTCTTTATCTCTTTCCCCATGAATTATTTTTTATCATGTGTTTTCATTACTACTTAACTTGTATTTTAGTTCTTCGTTCTATCATTTATTTCCCTTATTGTAACTTTCCATGTCTCTACTGTTAGTGTTGCTTCTAGTTTAATCTTCATTGCTAAATGTCTAGTATGTTCCAACTCTCTACCTTCCTGTTTTCTGAGCATCTCATTCTGAGCCTTTTGTAGTTCTGGTCTTGCTGGTTTGTTTCTTTTATAAATAATTCACAATATGTATTTTTATTTACAATAACTCATTTACAAATGTTTGGTTGCATTTTCATCTGCTTTTTGGCCATATTCATCTGGTGTGTCTTCATTGTGTTTTGCATGTTAATTATTTTTGGTTTTCTAATATCTACCCATATTTGAGTGAAATGAATCTCCCTGTACATTTTGAAGAGTAGGGGGTAACTTTTCTAGATTTGTGCCTGCTATTGCTTCCTTACCTGTCACTGTGAAGTTTTTTTTTTAAAGGTTCTGTCAATATAGGTACCACTTTATTATTTATAAGATCTGGCCTTTCTGGTTCTTCCATGCATGGAATCTGCACCTTTTCTTTCCTGTACTTCCAGTGTTTCTGCCCTGCTCACTTCCAGCAAGATTCTCCCCTGTCTGGTGTTACTCTCTTTTTGGAAAGGAGCTTCTGCCATCATCTTACCTCCCCTTGCCTTATATTTGTTTTGTTTTTAAATATTAAAAAAAAATATTTTCTTGCAACCCAACCTAATGATATACAGACAGTCCATAATGCTTGTAGAAGACTGAAAACATGAAAGGGGCTAGTCCGCGTGAGGTGCCTAGAACAGAGCCTGGCAAGAGGCAGCATTCAAATTAGTTGGTATTGTAGTTATTAGGAGTAGTTAGAAAATGCCATGCTCATTCAAGAAAATAAATAACTTTGAATACAATATTAAAGTTGGCAGTGATTAAAAGAAAAAATGTACAGAATAAGACTAACTTGCTGCTAGTCTTACCCATTTTTTTGGCAAACATGTAATTAGATAGATGAGGAGCCAATCAGTAATATAATTGGTATAATTTCTCTAACTCAGAAAGTCCTATTTTGGAATAGTATGTTCTTTAATGTTTTATTAGATTTACTTTTATTCTTTGGAACTTGATGAAAAGCATTATTTGATCTTGGCTGGAAGAGAACTTTCTGTTACCTCTCATTGGCAAATATTTGTTATACCCACATAATCTGACTTGGTCTAATAGGATCGCAGTGACCTCAACAGTAGCTGCTTTTGCCTAAGTAGAAGTAAAATAGTATATGTCTAGGGCAGAGCAGGAGTCTAGAATGAAATAAGATTTGTGAATGTGCTGCATATAGCTTTTAACCTTTCTATATAAATCAGAAGTGGGAAAGGATTGAATAATGTCTAGCTTTTTTTGAGGTTTTTCATCCAGTTCCAACAATATTTCTTCAATCACAAATTTTATTCATTTCTGCTTTATTAAAAAAATTATCCATGGTATGTTGAGGTACATGGTATGGTACTCACTTATATTTGTTAAAATACGTTCTTGGAATTCATAGGACAGTATGGTATCTTGTAACTTCATGAAACTGTTCTGCCAAAGTCTGTGACATCATCCTCTCTGTAGGCCAATGAAAGTACATTGCCTCATCTTAGTTCTGGCCTGTTGGTGAAATTTGCAAGGATGTTAGCACATGCTCTCTTGTGCTGCTGGGATAGTGATGACTGCTGCTTCGGCAAAATTATTGACTGCGACCAGGGAAGGGCTCTGAGCATCAGGGGGATAGTGGAAGCACTCTGATGGAAAGATGTTTGGTTTTTGAATAACTGCATGAGACAGGCTAGACTCCCTCCCCTCATTCTCTTTCCCATGAGCCTCTTTTCCGGAACATGACATGAACAAAAAGTAAGACAAGCAAAAAAAAAAGAAAAGATATTACAAAACTGCAGCAAACCTATATAGAAAGACTATAGGAAAAAGAACAGAATTATTAGGAGTACAATGCAAAAATAGGATATCATGGTCCAGATTTACACAGAATATGTGCAATGATTTGTTTATGTGAAGATTCCATAAAATACTTCAGCTGCCTAACTTAAAATATGGTATGCTTAAAAAGTTTGGTCCCAGCATAATCTTTTAACAACATAGCTATTAAAAAGCTTTGGTGTATATATACAGAAGACCCAGCTAAATTAGTCTCTCTTTCCAGTGAGGTGACACATCTCTGCATTTACAAATGTCTGGCCTCACTTGAAGTGCCATTAACCCCCCAATTTTTGCCTCCTTCACATCTTGCCACTAAACCTAACTAGCAACTTTTCCTTCAGCTATTACAATATAAAACTATAAGGAAAATAGACTTTTCTCACAGCATAGGATTCTAAGATTAAAAATTTAAGAGAAGAAAGTTAGAGGTGGTATATACAAAAATTTCTTTTACTTTCCTGCTTCTGGTTTTCATTAACTTCATTAATTTCCATTTTCTTTTGTTCACATGTGGTTATTTTTAAAAAGGAAATTGGCTAACAAGCAAGATAAAACAACTGTTATTAATTGCTTAATATCAACTCCTCCAACCGGTAGGCCCTAAGGTTGTGTTACATCCCTTCTGTGTCTTCTATGCTGATGGGGCACATTCCTGGACACCCACTGGATACTTATTAATTTGTGCTTTTGTATGTAATGTGACATTCTCAGAAACTTTGTGTTTAATTTATCTTTTGTAATACTAAGGATTTAAATCAACTCAGAGTAATTAGGTTATTATTACATAACTTATATAATGACATCAGAGAACACATTTCTAAGCTTGTTACCTGAGTCAGAAACTAAAAGGGAGGAAATGAGTAAAGATATAAAAGATGAGCTTTAGTCAGAGATTATTGGGAGTGAACACACAGATTTGGGTGGAAAATGGACCTTCTAAAATATCGTTGAAATGAAAACTCAGTGGATTTAATGGCTTAAATTGCAAATTAGGTACAGCTGAACAGAATTAGTGACCTTTAAAATGTATCTGAAGAAAGTAGCAAAAAAGTAGATATTTATAATTATTTCTTTTTATTATATATCATAATTATATAATAACTACTGTAGGGCAATTAGTATGAGAAATTAGATGAAATATAAGAATTTTTAGAAAAACATGACTTACAGTTTGTCAGGAAGAAAGAGGAAGTCAAAATTAGATAAAGAGACTGCCAGGTTCAGATGACTTTACTGTTTAATTCTACCAAACTGTCAAGGAACATGTCATTCCAATCTTTTGTGAATTCTTTCAGAAAGCAGAATAAAGACAGTAAGCCTCTCTCATTCCATGGGACTTGATATACCTTGACATCAGTCCAATGTCAGTACAAGTGAGGCCAACTTCAGTTCATGAAAACAGAAGTAAGAGTGTGAGCAAATGGAAAGCAAAAGTGAAGCTAAGAGATAATATACTATGACTGAATTGGATATAACATTAGAAAATATGTAAAACTAATTGTTACGTACAATTATTTTGATAGATGTAGGAAAGGCAAAATTAATAGCACCTTAACCTTCATTTATAAATGAAATAAAGATACTCCTAGAAAACAGGAATGGGAAGATTGAGAAGAAACTTTCATATAGATAGCTACTAATGTCTATAATAATTATTTGTAATGGGGAAAAATTAAAATCATTCCCTTTAAAATCAGGAACAAATATAACATCCTTCCTATCACCACTTAGAAAAAATCTTGTAATGGGGATACTAACCAGAGCTGTAAGACAAGAGAAAAGAAAAAAGGGAGAAGAAAGGATTGGAAGGAAAAAACAAAACTGTCATCATTTACCGGTGATATTGTCTCTACAGAGCCAACCCCCCCAAAATGTACAGACCAATGAATAGAGAGCTTAGCACTGGTTGGCTGAATGCATGGACTATGCAAAAAATCAGTTTGTAGTCTCCAGCAACCAACAAAATAGATACAAAACTTTATTTTACCCTGTTTACAATTACAGCAAAAAATGTGACATAAGAAAATTTATAACTGAAAATATTCACAATATATACACACTGTGAGACTTTACTAAAATATTTTAAACAGAAGTAAGTGGAGAGTGCGACCATACTCATGAATGGGAAGACTCAGTATTGTACAGATGCTGCCTCACCCAACATGTTTCCAGCCTCAGTGTACACAGACTGGCAAAGCACCAGCAGGAGCCAGCCTGCCCCCTGATGGAGATGGTAACGGTGGGGGTGCACTTTTTGTACCACATACCAAGACTTATTATGAAGTCTTCGTTATGAAGATGACCAGGTGTCGTAAAGTGGAAAAAAGGATGGAAGAGCACTGAGTTACAGAACTGAAAGTGTGGGGCTTTGACAGGACAGCGGAGAAGAAGCTGAGAGAATAGCTTACCCACGTAAAGAACATTGGATTGGCATCCCTATCACTTCATAGTGAACATGGATTTTCATTGGATTATAGATCTAAATGTGAAAAATAAAGCTTCAGAAATTTTGGAAGATGAGATGGAAGAATGTCCTTCTATTTGCCATAAATGGCAGTGTGAAAATTTTGACTACATTAAAACTAAGAACTTTAGTTTATCAAAGTATCCCATAAATAAATGAGAAGACAAGCAATACATTGGAAGAACGTAATTATACTTAAAATTCCCAAAGATTTAGTTCCTGAAAATATGAAGAAAACCTATAAAAGTCTAAGAAAATCATCAGAAACTTATAGGACCAATAAATCTAAAAAATATATCTCATCAGTAAGCATGAGATGGAAATTACAATGAGCTAGTTATTCTTTTAGACACACTAGATTGGCAAAAATGAAGAAACTGTTAATACAGAGTATTGTGAGTATGTGGATCAACTTTTACATTTTGCTAATGGAGTATAAATAATAGATACTGCCATTTTAGAAAAGAATTTGATATTTAACTAACAAGTCAAAAATAACTATACTCCATCACCCAGCAGTTCTTATAAGAACAGCTTAGGGGGCCTCATACATATGTGTGCTAGGGAACTTTTACATGAATGTTTATAGAAGCAAGGTTCTTTTTTTTAAAAATATATTTTCTTGATTATGTTATTACAGTTGTCCCATTTCCCCCCTTCTCTCCCCTCACCCCTGTACCCCCCTCCCACCCACATTTCCCTCCTCTAGTTCATGTCCATGTGTCATACTTATGAGTTCTTTAGCTTCTACATTTCCCGTACTATTCTTGCTCTCCCCCTATTTTCAACCTACATTCTATGCTACTTATACTCTATACCTTTTCCCCCTCTCTCCTCCTCCTACCCCCCTGCTGCTAACCCTCCATGTGCCCTCCATTTCTGTGGTTCTGTTCCTGTTCTAATTGTTTACTTAGTTTCTTTTGGTTTTGCTTTAGGTGTGGTTGTTAATATTTGTGAGTTTGCTGTCCTTTTACTATACATGTCTTTTCTTTATCTTCTTTTCTTAGGTAAGTCCCTTTAGCATTTCATAAAATAAGGGCTTGGTGATGATGAACTCCTTTAACTTGACCTTATATGAGAAGCACTTTATCTGCCCTTCCATTCTAAATGAGAGCTTTGCTGGATAGAGCAATCTGGGATGTAGGTCCTTGTCTTTCATGACTTGGAATATTTCTTTCCAGCCCCTTCTTGCCTGTAAGGTCTCTTTTGAGAAATCAGCTGACAGTCTGATGGGAACTCCTTTGTAGGTTACTGTCCCCTTATCTCTTGCTGCTTCTAGGATTCTCTCCTTCATTTTTACCTTGGCTAATGTAATTATGATGTGCCTTGGTGTGTTTCTTCTTGGGTCCAACTTCTTTAGGGCTCTCTGAGCTTCTTGGATTTCTTGGAAGACTGTTCCCTTTGCCAGATTGGGGAAGTTCTCCTTTATTATTTGTTCAAATACGTGCTCAATCTGTTGCTTTTCCCCTTCCGATTCTGGTACCCCTATAATTCGGATATTGGAACGTTTAAAGGTGTCTTGGATGCTCTTAATATTTTCCTCGATTTTTTGAATTCTTATTTCATCATGCTTTCCTGCTTGGTTGATTCTATCTTCCTTCTGGTCCACTGTATTGTTTTGAGACTCAGATTCCTTCCTTTCACTATTGGCTCTCCTCCGCGTATCATCCTGCATCTCTTTTATGGTAACCTGCATCCCTTCATCTAAATTGCGCCCAAAATCAATCAATTCCGTGAGCTTTCTGATCACGTGTTTTGAACTGCGCATCTGATAGATTGGCTATTTCTTGGTCGCTGAAAAGGATGAGTCCTGGGGGACGGATCTGCTCTGTCGAAAACATATCTCTCTCCCTGTCTCTCCTTTTTTTTTTTTCCAGTCTGGTTGCTCTTGTTACGGTGGGGGGCGGAGCCTTAGGTGTTCACCAGGGCTGGGCACCCCAGTGGCTAGATTGTGACGTTATATGTGGGGTCAGGGCGGGAGCGGGAGCGGGGATGGGAGAAAACAATGGCGATGGTTCCGTTCTCCCGGACTCAGACCCTTCTCTGGGCTCCCGGGCTGCGAGTTCTGCCCTGGTCCACAATCGCTACCCCTCTGGGTCTGCCAGCCGCAGCTTGCGTACTCAGGGATCACCGCTGCGTTCTTGCACCCTAGATGGCTGCCGCGAGGATTTCACACCAAACTTTCCCTGACCACCGCGCGCCACCGATCCGTGCCAGCCCCGCGCCCGCCCCGCGCCCACCTGCTTCGTCTTCTCCTACCAGTCCGGATGAACACGTCTACTTCAACTTCTTGGCTGCCCGACTTCCATTCAGATAAATCCTCTGCCGGATCTGGGTGTTATTCTGACTGTAAATTATTGTTGTAAATTATTGTTGTTCTAATCTTGGTTGTGCGAGGAGGTACAGTGCGTCCACCTATTCCTCCATCTTGCCGGAAGTCCCAGAAGCAAGGTTCTTAATAGAAAAATGGAATAATTCAGATGCCTATTGACAGCAAATTTGATAGTTTGTGGGCTTTTTGCACAATGAAATTATTGTGCAGCAGTGAAAAAAGTGATCTCTTAGGATAAGCAACAAAATGGGTAGTCTTCAAATACAAGTGTTGAGGGAGAAAAACATAAAGTGTGAAAACCGCTTACAGTTTGATACCATTATCATGATGCTCAAAAAATGAGCAAAATTGAACATGAACACTTACTATTGAAACATTCACATGCAAATTATAAAATCAGCATTGATATATTTTAATGTAAAGACAGAAAAGTAACCTGGGTGACAGTTATCTCTCAGAGGAGAGCCACAGTGATGGATGCAGTGTTGTAACAGGTGGTTCCTTGGGAGGGTCCTGGCTATTCCTGATAAATTAGGCTTTATTAATATAATACAAATTATTAATGCTTATAAATTTCATGTGTTCTTTCTATGTATCAAATAATATATTAATAAGATAATAATAGGAAAAAACAGAAATGTAAACTGACTAGACTAAATTCTATAGTATCATTAAGGACTTTATGAACATTAGGATTTTAATTTAATTTTTTTGGTTTGCCTGGAAGATAAGCACCTTCAGGGTCATGTGGGAAACTAAACTGCAAGTTCTGTTTCTATTCAGAGTGGTCTGCAAGGAGTCAGTACTTATCAAAGTGATTTTTGGAAGATATCTTGCTCATGTTCTTTTGGGTTTGATGTGATAAACCGATAATAGCTCTTTAAAATTTCTGAGACCAAAGTCATCTGGTCTGCATGCATGGGGATCATTTTTTTTTTTTAAGATTTTATTTATTTATTTTTAGAGAGGGAAGGGAGGGAGATACAGAGAGAGAGAAACATCACTGTGCGGTTGCTGAGGGTTATGGCCTGCAACCCAGGCATGTATCCTGGCTGGGAATCAAACTTGGGACACTTTGGTTCCCAGCCCGCGCTCAATCCACTGAGCTACGCCAGCCAGGGGGGATCATTTTTAATATAATCCACTGGGGATTATTTCTTCTGATTACTTTTCTGTTACCCTTCTTTGTTTTTTCCCATTTATTTGATAATTCTTTATTGAATAATATGTATGTCTAGTTTGACAAGCACAAGTGGTTGCTTTGGTCAAGTCTCCCTTCTGGGCAGGTGAGTGGTGGCTTCCTAGGCTGGATGGGCTGGAAGAGGTCATCAGACTTCCAGATCCCTTCAGTAAAGGTGAGTGGTGGGAACAGGAAGATTTTGTAAAAGCTTAGAATACAGTACTAAGTACATATTTGGGGCTGCAGTCTATTGTACTGATACTGTTCCTAAACTTCTTTAATCTGTGCCCTTTGGTACTTTTCTATTTCCAAATTACAACAATCTTGTTTGCTTAAAAAACCCGAATTTATTCTTTTGGAGTCTGGAGGTCAGAAATCTCACGGAACTAAGATGTCTGTGTCCGCAGAGCTGATTCCTCCCACTGCCGTGGGGAGACTGCATTGCCTGTTGTAGCTTCTCGAAGCTGTCCTCATTCCCCGGCTTGTGGCTGCATACCATTATTTTTCTTTTTCATCATTACATAGCCTTCCTGGGTCACATAATTTTTCTGTATCCCTCTTATATGGACCCTTGTGATGTCATTGGGCCTACCAAAATAGTCCAGGATAATGTGCCTATCTCAAGATCTTTAACTTACACACACCTGGAACATGCCTTTACCATGTAAGGTAACACATTCACAGATTTTGGGGGTTTGGATGCAGATATCTCTGGAGGGGGGCATTACTCAGCTATCTCGTGCCTCATTTTTGTTCACTGGAGTTTCTTTTCCTCTAGCCTCTGCAGCTGGGCACTGTGATCTCTGTTCATTTGGAGCTATAGATATTGGTAGGAAGCAGCAGAATAACCCTATTGGCCAAGGGTTTTGAAAATGCTGTTGACTGTGTTGAGCCATTCCTTACCGGCCTCCCAACCCTGCCATCTTTGTCATGGAAGCTTGTAACTAGCTGCCTGGTGACCCTTCTCTGCCTGCCTCTGTGTGGAGCCCCTTGTTGCAACACTCCGCTCAATTACCCAGCAGTTCCCACCAAGGGAAGCCAAAGGCAGACAGTTAGGCATATATACTCTGTGAGGAGGTGCTAGTTCAGTTCTAGAATTCCTTCCTTTTTTCTCTTGATAAATATCCTTAAAATAGTTTTCTCTGGGTCTCAGTGGCACCAAAATCCTCCAGTGCCCTTCCCCCTCTGGCTACTCACATATAGGCTCCTCTTCCTGTTGTGATGTCCGAGGTGCACTGGACTTCTCCTCAGTCCACTTCTTTCCTCACACTGTCTACAGTCCCCTCTCCCCAGGTGACTTTCTTTTTCAATCCAAAATGTGTTCATTAGGGTATTTCCCCATTCATCTGGGTTCGGGGTGCAATTAGTTTTGCTTCCTTCTGAAGGAGCATCCTCTCCCAGCCTTGCTTTTTCTCCTGTGGGCTGACAGAGGACACTGGTGCAGCCATCACACTGAACTGCCGTCTCTGCTGACTAAAGAAGGGCTACAGCATCCTGAGCATTTCCTGCCCGTGAAGTAGCATTTGAGCTCTGCACAAGCACTGCTTACATTTCCTCTCCTCTTCTGGAAAGGGATGAAGGAGGTCCTTAGTGAGAAGCATGTTGTCCTGGGGAGGTTATCACCATCCCTCCCCTGTGACTTTGTTCCCTTCAATTCACTGCAGTTACCATTGGCACTCCCTAAGTCTTCAGACCTTTTTCTTCAGTTTTAGTCCTTTTCTACCTGTCCATTTGGGTGTCTTACAGGACTTCACACTGAATGTATCTAAAGCTAAAGTCATGATCTCCTCTCCAAATTTGGTCCTTCTCTTTCAATTCTCTATTTCAGTCAATGATGGTGTTGTTCCTCCAGTTCTTCCTCGTGGGAACACAGGACTCAACCTAGATACTTCCTTCTCCCACTGTAAGCAATTGAAATCCAAGTACTTTTTATTTTACCTGATTTAGCTATTCAACAAATACTTGAGTAGGTACTAAGTCTCTTGTATTATTGTAGGCCCTGGGCACATAGACGTAAACATGACAGACTAGGGCCTTCTTTTCTCACAGAATTTAACATTAAAGAAGTAATAAACACATGAGCAAGATAATTTCTGATAGTGAAAAATACATGAAAATAATAAAATAGGGTGATGTGAGAAATTATAATAATAATAATAACAAGATCATGGAAGACCTCTTTGATGAGGTAACACTTTTTTATTTGGTTTCGTACATGTATATATTGCAAAATGATGATCATTATAAAGTTAGTTAACACATCCATCACCTGACAAAATTATATTCTTTTGTAGTGAGAACATTTAAGATCTACTCTCTCAGAATTTTCATGTATATAACACAGTATTATTAACTATAGTCACCATGCTGCACATCAGAGCTCCATAGCGTAAGAGGCAACCTTTTACTTGAGACCCGAATGACAAGGAATTGGCCTTAAAGATCTGGAGGCAGTGTTCTAGATAGAAACAACTCAGGTACAAAGTCCCTAAGTTACGAAAGACTTTGGTGTATCTGAGACATGGGAAAAGCCTGATGCAGCCCGAGTGTGGTGAGTGAGCAGGAGTGGTGGGGCCTGCATTCAGACAGGAAATAGGGCCAAGTCATATGGAGCATAGAAGGCTTGTGGAGGACAGAGTAATATGTCCCCATCCACATCTTAATATGTCACCTCATAAGGCAAAAGGGATCCAATGTGATTGAATTAAGGATCTTGAGATAGGGAGGAAATCCTGGATTATTCAGGTAGGTCCAGTGTAATCCCAAGATCCTTTTAAGAGGAAGCAGGAGGATCAGAGTCAGGAAGGAGATGAGATGTGAGGGAGGAAAAGGGGGGTTGTGGGGAGGGGAAGGGGAAGAATGAGTCATGTCTGTTATAACCTAATCTCAGAAATGACACCCACCAATTTTGTGTGTTTGTGTTCATTACAGTGAAGTCCCTGGTCCACCCAGCCCACAAGGGGAAAGATTGCATGAGAGAGTGAACACAGGGAAGGGAGGATCTTTGGAAGCCATTTTAGAAACAGCTCATAGCACTTAATAAATTATTGTTGAATAATGAATATTAATATTCTATACCCCATTCTTTTCCTGGATCTCTGCTTCTCTGAGTTTGGGGTTCTTTGGCCCTCTGATATCAACATGCCCACTTCTCCAAGTTGGGCTCTTTTTGCTTGTGAGTATAGAATATGGTGATGCAGATAGGCGTTTTCTACTATTTTATCTTAATATTTTCTGAAAATTTCTTAACGTTTCCTGATGTTTGGATGACATTTTCTCTGCTATTACCATGTATTTATTTATTTATTTACTTATTTATTGGTAATTTCAATGGTATCCTGAGTAGGCAAGGTGATAAATTTGTGGTTGGAACTCACCATCTTGACACTGGAAGGGCTGTGTTCTGTGCTTTCAGTAGCTCTTTCCTTCTTCAGTGGGACTTCTCATAGCTCCATGTATAGAATGCTAAGTTGATGGAAACTGTTCTTTTGCTCTTTCAGAGAGTTATTTTTTCTCCTAATTTCAGAGTAGAATTTTTTCAGCTTAATTTCACAGTAGAACTGCACAGATTCAGTCTTAAAGGTTGAATTCAATTGCTTTGTAAATAGTGATTTGGGATTTTAGATGCCTAAATTACCTTTTATCTTAGTAATAATGTATTAACTTTCTGCCATTTACAAATAATCAGATTTTATGTACTTTTTGGTACAAACTAATAGAGATAATCTTAAAGCTAGTAGAAAGACATACAAAGTTTAGAATTTCATCTTTGTAAATATGTTTAACATATACCTTTATGATTTCAAGAACTAAATAGAGTGAAAAGTTGGAAAAATAGTCTTAAGAAAATTGAGGTTTCATTTTATTAGAAATGAATTACAGATATTTTAACTTATATTTTGGAAGCCTAGGATATCTAAGTTTGAGGAGATAGGAAAATTTGTTTTGGAACAAAATTAAAATGGTCAGTTTTGTTCTGCATTCACTTTGTCCACCCAGGGACCATCTTCCTATTAGCAAAGACATCACAAGTTTTTGTTTCTTACTGCCCAAGAGGTGTTTTTGATTATTCAAGTCTGCAAAGCCTCATATATAATAGCAGCTTCATTTTCCTATTAAAAATGAATTCACAGTAAAAGATGTTTTTCATAGAAAGATAAACATTTTAGGTAACTCTGCCAGGAATTGGAGGGCAATGGTTTTATATAAAACTTAGAGGGTGGAGAAAAGAATGCCATTTTTTAGATATGCTACAATTACGATTATATTTGTGACGATTACAAACACAAATGTTTAAGAGCTTTGAAATATCACAGCTGTGATGGTAGTAGTACAAGCAAATAACTTGTTATATTATTATACAAAACAGAAACATAGACTAGCATTTTACACATAAAATATATTAGTAAAAAATACAGAGTTGAAAAATACAGAGTTTCAGACAGGAATGTGTGAAAGAAAGGACAGTTTTGAAGTGGTGCAATAAATAAAAGAAGATGATGTTAGCAGTCCTGGGTTGGTGCCAGAGGCGCTCGGTCTGGGACGCTGTCATAAATTGCTTAGGTTTACATGTGCTCACAGTTGCAGCTACAGGCCAGAGTGAAAGGCAGAACTTTTAAAAAACATGAACAATGAAACAACATTAGGGACTGAGCAAACTCAAATTTCATGAAATGCTAAAACCGGTTGTGTGTCTCTGTTTAAGTTAACTCTTTAAAAGTCTACTAGTCTTTTTCTTAAAGCTTCAAGACATTGAAATCATGGCCTTACAGAAAAAGATGACCTGCTTCTGAGAGTCTCAGGTTCTGAGAGTAACTTGGACCTGTGGTTTCAGGTAAAATGTTAGACTCTAAAGAAAGTGTGCATGAGGTAAAAAGTGTTACTGTTCCTATGCTAGAGGCATGTAATTTAGAGAGCGGTGCAGACACAAAGAAATGTTAGATTTCCTTGTATTGTGACATGGACTCAGAGTCTGCATGTAGTAGTGGTTCTCGAAGTGTGGTCTGTGGGCCCCTGGGGGTCCTAGACACAATTTCAAGCTGTCTGCAAGGTCAAAACTATTTTCATAAAAATATTATGATGCTATTTGCTTTTTTTTCCACTGGATTGGAATTTATATTGGTGGAGAAATCAATGGTGGATAAAACTGTTGGGGCACTCAGGTCAAGGCAGTGGCACCAGGTGGGACTGGTTAGTACACCGTGTTTCTCACCAGCATTGCACTCACAGTAAAAGACAACAAATGCTAGTTTTTTTTTAAATATTTTTTTATTTTTCAGTTACAGTTGACAGATTATACTAGTTTCAGCTACAACCCTTGATTAGATATTATATAACTTGTGAAGCGATCACTCCAATAAATCTAGTACCCATCTGGCACCATACATAATTATTACAATGTTATTGATGATATTTCCTATGCTGTACTTTACACCCCCAATACTGTTCTGTAACTACCAATTTGTACTTCTTAATCCCTTCACCATTTTCACCCATCCCCCCAGCCTCCCTCCTGCCTGGCAACCATCAAAATGTTGTTTGTATCTATGAATCTGTTTCTGGTTTGCTTGCTTACTTATTTTGTTTTTTAGATTTCACAAATAAATGAAATCACATGGCACTTGGTGTGACTTATTTCACTCAGCTTAATGCCCTCTAGGTCTGTCTATGTTGTTGCAGGTGGCAAGGATTTCATTCTTTTCTTATGGCTGAGTCATGTTCCATTGTATGTATGCACCACTTGGTGTTTATCCATTCATCTACTGATGGACACTTAGGTTGCTTCCAAATCTTGGTTATTGTAAATAATGCTGCAGCGAACATAGGATTGCATAGCTCTTTTGAATTGAGTGTTTTTGGTTTCTTCAGATAAATACCCAGAAGTGGAATTTCTGGATCCTTTTTTGTCTCTTATTATAGCCTTTGTTTTATTTATTTATTTTATCCCCACCTGAGGACATTTTCATTTGCTTTTTTTAGAGGGAGCAATAGAAACATTGATGTGAGAGAAGCATCAATCAGTTGCCTCCACGTGAGCCCAGACCTGGGATTGACTGGGAATGGGACCCACAGTCTTTCAGTTACGGGACAATGCTCCAACCACTGGGCAATACTGGCCAGGGCATAGCCTTTGTTCTAAAGTCTGTTTTGTCTGGTAAAGTATTGCTACCCCAGCTTTTTGTTTGTTTGTTTATTTGTTTGTTTCCATTTTCTTGAAATATCTTTTTCAGTACCTTTACTTTTCACTCTGTGTGTATCTTTCAAACTGCTGTGAGTCCCTTGTAGACAGGTGTTTTCCAATGAGACACCTTATGTCATTTGATTGAAGCATTTAATTTATTTACATTTAAAGTAATTGATGATAGACATGAATTTATTGTCATTTTATTATTTATGTTTTTTTATCTTTTTTTCCCCTTCTTCTTCTTAAAGAGGACCCTTATACATTTCATGTAATACTGGTTTGGTCATGATGAACTCCTATAACTTTTTATTGTCTGGGAAGCTCTTTATCTGTCTTTTGATTCTAAATGATAGCTTTGCAGGGTAGAGAAATCTTGATTGTAGATACTTGCTTTTCACCACTTGGAATATTTTGTGCCTGTCCTTTCTGCCCTACAAAGTTTCTGTTGAGCAATCAGCTGACAGTCTTATGGGAGCTCCCTTATAGGTAACTAACTGCTTTTCTATTGTTGTTTTTAAGATTCTCTCTTTGTCTTTAACCTTTTGAATTTTAATTATTGTGTGTCTTTGTGTGGACCTCTTTGGATTCGTGTTGTTTGGGCCTTTTTGGATTCATGTTGTTTGGGCCTCTTTGGCTTCCTGGATTTGTATATCTATTTCCTACACCAACTTAGGTTAGATTTTCATCATTATTTTTTCAAATAGGTTTTCAATTCCTTGTTCTTTCTCTTCTCTTCAGGTTCCCCCATGACATGAATGTTGTTATGCTTGAAGTTGTCCAGAGGCTCCTTAAACTATCTTTATTTTTTTGGACTTTTTTTCCTGTTTCTCTATTTTCTGCTCTTTTCTCTTCCAAATCGCTGATTTGATCTTTTGCTTCATCAACACTACTGTTGATTCCTTATAATGTAATCTTCATTTACATTATTATAGTCTTCATTTCTGACTGGTTCTTTTCTATGTTTCCTCTCTCTGTTTTTATGATTGCAAGGTCTTTGTTGAAATTCTCATGAAGTTCATCTACTCTTCCCTTAAGTTCATTGAACATCCTTATGTGGTTTGAACTCTGCATCTGATAGATTGCTTGTCTCCATTTTATTTGTTCTTTTTTTAAAAGACCAACCAGACCCTTTTAAAAAATTTATTTATTTGTTTTTATATTTACCCAAGGACATGCTCATCAAGAGAGAGGGTAAGGGAAGGAGAGAGAGAGAGGGAGAAAAACATTAGTATGAGAGACAAACTTGATCAGTTGACTGTCACATGCACCCCAACTTGAGACTGAACCTGAAACCTAGGCATGCACCCTGACTGGGAATCAGACCTAAGACCTCTTGGTTTATGGGATGATGCTCCAACCAACTGAGCCACACCTGTCAGGGCCCATTTTATTTTGTCCTTTTTCTGGAGTTTAGTTCTATTTTTTCATTTGGGACATGTTTCTTTGTTCCCTCAGTTTGACTGTGTTTGTTTCTATATATATTAGGTAGAGCTGCTCCATCTCCCTGTCTTTCAAGAGTGGCCTTACGTAGTAGGTGTCCTGTAGGGCCCACTGGCATAGCCTCCTGGGTTACCAGAGCTGTGTGTCCTAGCTGCCCCCCAATCCCCATGGGCTGTATGCACCCCCTATTGTAGTTGAGCCTTGATTGCTGTTGACATATTGCTGGTAGGGATTTACTCGTAGACTCATTTGCTGTAAGGACCAGCTGTAACCATAGTGGAGGAGCTTCTGTGCTGGGGCCTACCCCATGGAGCAGATGTCAGCAGGGCTTTGGTTCCTGATGAGCCACCCCTTGGGTCTGTTGCTTGTGAAGGTGATTGGGTGGTGCTTCGACCTGCTCTGAAGTTTGCACAGAGCATGCTGGCTCTGAGGCCTCTTGGGAGGTACAGGCCAAGATTAGCCACTGCCTGCGCCCTGCCCATGGCCACCTGGCATGAGCTACAGAACAATCCACAGATGGCTGCTACTTGTGCTGGGCTTTGAGGTGCCCAGGAGAGGCCAAACTGCAAACCGAGGCTGTGGCTGCTGCTAGTGCCAGACCTGGGGCTCCTTAGTGAGAGGGATTGGGCAAGCTGAGACCAAATGCTGCTTGTTTTGGGTTTGTGGACCTTTGAGAGATTTTGGGAAAGTCCCGAGCATGAACCAACACAGGCTGTTTATATAGAAAAGCCACTGGGAAGTGCCTTGGGTAGGTCTGGGTCTAATGGTATCACCGGGGTGGGGCAAACAGTGTTAGGTTGATGGCATCTGCCTGCAAGTTTTTGGGGGGTAGGGCTCAGCAAAGGAACAATGACCTGTACCAGCACTTTTGTCTGGGACAAAGCTGCCCCTCCAACTCTCAACCCAAAGCCAGATTTCCTCCCCATAAGTTCCTAGTGCCTTTTGAGCTACTGTCAAGGTGCTAGAGCTTAGAGGGAATAAGTCTAGGTGAGTCTGTGCCTGGGACTCCAGAAGCCCTCCATGTCATTCAGCCACAATTCCCACTGGTTTTTACAGCCAGAAGTTATGGGGTCTTCTCTTCTTGGCACTGGTACCCTGGGCTTTGGGGACCTGCAGTGGGACTGGGACACCTTGCTCCTTAGAGTGGGACCATCACAGCCAAGATAACCCTCCTGATTTTTTAAAATAAATTTTTAATTTTTATTTTTTAAAGATTTTATTTTTTTAAAGAGGGGAAAGGAAGGAGAAAGAGAAGAAGAGAAACATCAATGTGTCATTGTCCCTTGCACATCCCCTACTGGGGACCTGGCCCAAAACCCAGGCATGTGACCTGACTGGGAATCAAACCAGCGACCCTTTGGTTCACAGGCTAACACTCAATTCACTGAGCCACACCAGCCAAGGCAACCTTCCTGATTTTTAAATATCACACATGGGTATGGGACCAACCTGACCTTCTAACCAGTCTCAATGTGGCTACTTTCTTATGTTCTTAGTTTTAGGACTTCTGTTCAGCCAGACTTTAGGTGGTTCTGAATAACAGTTGTTATGTAGTCGTAATTTTGATGTGCTTATGGGAGGTTCCAAGTGCTGCATTTACCTACACTGACATTGTGACCAGACATAATGCCAGTTTCAATTAAAGATGTGCTTGAAGAAGCAGTCAAAATTAATAATTGCTTTAAGTCAGAACCATTGAGTACATTTTTTTTCCTCTCAAGGCTTTTTCATATGGAAGAAATGAGAGGTACTCAGAAAGCACTTTGCTGCATATCAAAGAGAACTAAAGTAGCTGCTTTTTTCATAGGATACCTTTTTTACTTTAAAGAATTACTCCCATAGAAATTATGTTTATTCAGATTAGGTGGTATTTGGAAGACATTGTCTCACATGATCAAAGTGAGCCTGTCACTTCAAAGACAACAGTGGACTGTGTTGATGCCAATGATAAAATTCGAGCTTGAAAGCAAGTATTAGAATTTTGAAAACCTTGTATCATACATAATAGCAGCTTTGTTTTTCTATTAAACTACAAGTTTGCCAACTTCTCAATACTTAAAGCCCTTTTTGGGATGAGATCAGTGATGATATTAACAAATGGAATTTTGTTGTTGTTGCTGTACCATGAAATGTATAAACATGTGGAAAATCTGCATAGCTCAGTGAAGCACTATTTTCCAGATGACCAAAGCATAGTATTACAGAGTCATACCTGGGTAAAAGGGCCAGGGAGAGTGCAGGGGAGGCCAGTGATTGTAATGTGGTAGGGAGGATGGAAGGCTCATTTATATGGCTTCAGGTGCCGCATTGCAACTTGCCTCTAAAAAGCTATCACCTGTAGAGTTTTGGTGTAGTGTCAACAAATACCCAGCTAGCAAAAAAAAAAAAAAAAGGGCTACTAAAATATCAGTGCTCCTTCCAACTAAAGCCTGTGTGAGGCCAGGTTTTCTTCATTTATTTCAACCAAAGCAATATAACCCAACAGGTTGAATGCAGAGGTATAAAGGAGAATGCAAGCTGTTTTCTTCTCAGCCAGAATTGGAAGATATTTGTAAATTTGTAAAACAAGACAACTCTCAGCCCTGGCTGGCATAGCTCAGTGGATTGAGCGCGGGCTGCGAACCAAAGTGTCGCAGGTTTGATTCCCAGCCAGGGCACATGCCTGGGTTGCATGTCATAACCCCCAGCAACCGCACATTGATGTTTCTCTCTCTCTCTCTCTCTTTCTCTCTCTCTCTCTCTCTCTCTCTCTCTCTCTCTCCCTCCCTCCCTTCCCTCTCTAAAAATAAATAAATAAAATCTTAAAAAAAACAATACAACTCTCACCTCACCAGCCATGCTTTTTAAAAGATTTGTTTTTGTTATTTTAAATGGATTAATAAATAAAAAATTTGTTTTTTTAATTTTTTTATCGTTTATGCTATTACCATTGTCCCCACTTTTTCTCCCTTTGCCCACTTCCACCCAGCCCCATCCCTGCCCCTCACTCTGTCAATCCTCACATCTTTGTTTGTATCCATTAGTCATGCATAAATATTCGTTGGCTAATCCTTTCACCATCTTTCATACATTCCCCATCCCCCTTCATTCTGACAGCTGTCAGTCTGTTCCAGGTATTTATGCTTCTGTTTCTATTTTGTTTGTTATTTTTGTTCATTAGATTCCACATGTTAGTGAACTCATGTTGTATTTGTCTTTCACTGACTGGCTTGTTTCACTTAGCATCATATTCTCCAAATCCATCCATGCAGTTGCAAAAAGTAAGAGTTCCTTCTTTGCTGCTGCATAGTATCCCATTGTGTAAATGTACTGAGTGGATAAAAATGTTGAAAGTTCTTAATTTCAGTGCTCCAACTATTGATAAATATAACCCACCTAAGAACTCTTTGAGGTCCTCAGTGAATTTTAAGAGATGGAAGAGGTTTGAGACCAGAAGTATTTGATAACTATTTATCTATAACGCTCTAGTCAATAAATTGAGTAGCTCAATCTAAATATTGTAAAAGGCGGTTTTATTTTTTCTCTGGTCACTGCACTGAAATGTGTTACATTGAATCTAGCTTTTCTATCTGAAACAAAATTTCACACAAAGACATTTTCAGTTATTACAAGACCACTTACTGTTTTGTTATTCCTGTCTGATTTAAATGATACCTCTTCCCTTCCTTAGTGACAGCCAAATTTAGTGGAGTTGATGTGGGAATGGGACATAGTGTGTTCTTTGATCCCCTCATTCTCCCTCACACACACCTTGGGAGGTAGACTGGTTTATTTCTGGGAAGAGAGCTAGCTCTTCCAGTGTGTAAAACTAGGGGAAAGGAAAGGAACAATTGTTTACTTAATTATCCACACTGTTGTTGCTTCTTCTCAGGCTAATACTTATGGGCATCCTTTTTTACTCTGCTTTAAGTGTGCAAAGTTGCATCTTCCCTGGATGCACAGTCTGTGCAACCCAAAGCTTTTTACAGTGAAGTTGGCTAGATCATCAACAGGGTGGTGACTCAAGCCCAGCTACTTTCCATGGGGTCCACTTGACCCCCTTAGGAAGCTCATGCATCACTTGTAGGCCAAGTAAGAGTCTGCCTCTCATCCAGTAGCTCCCTTCCTCTACTCCACCATCTCTCCTCATTTCCCCCTCCCCCATTTAGTTAGACACAAAAGGTGAGTCAGCTAGTCAGCTGCCAGAGCTGGAGAGTATCTTTTCAGTCTTCGTATCTGCACTTCCATTCTCTTAGAGACTTGATTTCTTTACTCTTCACTAGGATGTAGACTCCCTACTTCTATTTTCCTGTCTGGGTAAGTCAATTTTTCTGTCTTGTGTCCTCTTACATATATAATACTTATACATATGTATATAATTGGGTTGGCCAAAATGTTTGTTTGTTTTTTTCTGTAAGATGGCTCTAGTAGCACTTAGTTGTCTTAATTTCATTTGAAATAATTTTGTTAGATTGTATTGTGACAGCTGTCATATCAGTGTGTGTTTAAAAAAAAACATCAAATTTGGTCAATTTTTGTGTAGCCATTTTAATATTGAAGATGGAAGAAAATAAGCAACATACTTGGCATATTATGCTTTATTATTCCAAGAAAGGTAAAAATTCAACTGAAGTGCACAAAAAAAGATTTGTGCAGTGTGTCTAGAAGGCTCGAACTGATCGAACATGTCAAAGTGGTTTATGAAGTTTTATGCTGGTGATATTTCTCTGGACCATGCTCCACGGTTGGGTTGAAGTTGAAGTTGATAGTGATCAAATTGAGACATTAATTGAAAACAATAAAAGTTCTTCCACATGGGAGATAGCCAACATACTGAAAATATCCAAATCAATAAAGTTTTTTGTAAAAATGAAAAATGTGTCTTTTATTTTATGGAAAAAACTAAAAAGACTTTTTGGCCAACCCGGTGTAAACATACACACTGGAAGTGGCAGATGGGATGATAGGCAGGGTTGGTGAGTACATTTCACTAATCTCTTGAACTCTAGACAGGGGTATATTTTCAGCTCAAAGAAGTTTTTCTTAGTATGTGGGACTTAACACTGCTTTTCTGTCTTTGCACACTAGTAGTCATCAGTTTGAGGGCAAGAAGAAAAAAGTTGTTCCATCATCTCTTTAAATTATGATATTGGAATGTTACTAGCTGGGATTTCAAGATTCATAGATCCATTTATTATTAATTAATAATAATTATAGATTTCTATCTTGGAATTTATGAGAGGTATTGGCCTGTGAGCTAGGGAAGTAGTGATGAACTTGAGAGGCATATTCCCTAGGCTGAGAATTTTATTACCTAGTGAGGATAGGTGTAAGTAGAAAGACAATAAATCTACAGAGGAGAACTCTGATAAGGATGATGAACAAAAAGAATAAATAGCTATCAGAAGTAATGATAGGGGAGTACTAATCTTGATTATGTAGGACTGTTGGGGAATGTGTTTTTGTAGAAGAGACATTTGAGCTGAGACCCAGAGATGAGTGTGGGCACCCCCAAGACTGAGGAACATTGCAGGCCTTGATGAGAGAATGCCTTGATGTAGGAGAGACCCTGTTGGTTTGAGGAACAGCCATAAGGTCCTTGTGTTTGAAACATGGGGGAGAGTGGCTTGAGATGGAACCCTATGGGGACTAGGTCATTCAAGACCACATGACTCTCTAAGTGCATTGGGAAGCAAACACGTAATCTTGAGTGAAATAGTATGGCACTGAAGGATTTGAATAAAGAAGTGACAGACAATTCGTGATGGCTGGTCAGCTTCTCTATCAGTGAAGTCTGGGTCCTAACACGCATTTCCCATAAGGGACGTTGGAATGCACTCTACCTTCCTTGATCAGGTCCCAGTTCGTCTTAAAATTATGTGTCCTCTTAGCTTCACCAGAATTTGTGATTGTGGGCCAAAGGATTTTTTAATTCCTCTTGGGAGATTGTAATTGACAACAATAATATCGCGCTTCCATGCCCTTTGAAAGAATTGCAATGATTACTCTTCTTTTCTAAGAACCCGTCCATCTGGATGTAACACGTTTTCTTGTGTGAGGATTTCATTCTTCTCCTCAAAGATAGAACTTTCTCTTTTGGGAATAGGATAACTAAACCAATGGTTGCTTTAAGATAGGCCCTTTTTGCACATTTTGTGAAACTGGTAAGTCTAGATTTTTCATCACAAACTACATTCTGCCTGGAGAACTCATTCAATAGCCTTAGCTTGATCTTGTACTTTCTTCATCACTTGTCACTTGCTGCAGTCAAATTAATTCCTATCTTTTCTTTATCCACCCAGGTTTGTTTAACCCTGTAACTTCTGCCTTCATTCAGGTCCTCACCTTCTTTTAATTTCACTGTTGTTGAGGAAATGTTATGGGCAATGGCATTTAGTTTCCTGTCCTTCAGAACTGCACATTCTCTAGTTGAGTACAGAGAGTAGCAATCCTATTTTGATTTTTATCTTTAGGCATCAATTGTTGTATGTGTCGTATGATATAGTCAGGGAGAAATTAATGTGTTCTGACCCCAGGAATAACAGTGGGGGACACTAGGAATTATCAAGACATAAACTACCACTTACTGGTATTTTCTATTTTGAGAGACCATGTGAAGATCTTTTAGTGATCACTTTGTTTAATTTTCCCAGCAACCTACCTGTGTAGCAGGTACTATGATTATGCTTTTCTAAGTATGAAGAAACTATGGTTTGGAAAGTTGTCTTAGTTTGTTTAAGCTGCAATAACAGAATACCACAGACTAGGTGGCTGATAGACAGCAGAGTTGTATTTCTCACAGTTCAGGAGGATGAAAAGTCCAAGATCAAGGCTTTCTTGGGGTCTTGTTTTATAAGGGCACTAACCCCATTCACAAGGGCTTCATCATCATGACCTAATCACCTCCCAAAGGCCACACCTCCTAATACCATCACATTGTGGGAAATAGGCTTCAGCATATGAATTTTGGTAGGAACATGAATATTTAGTCCATTGCAGAAGTTAAGTAAATTGTCTAATGGCAAGTAAGAGGCTGAACTGGAACTTAAATTCAGATATGTCTGAATTGAAGGACCTTAATAAATTATATTGATAACTTCATTTTTAAAAATTATGAAAAGTATTACAAATTCTTCACATTTATTTTTCTTTGTCCTTGTCTGTTTTCCCATGTGATAGCAGTAAAATCCCTAAAACATATGGGCCAGCATGCTTATCTTTTTTTAATGTCATTTTTTATTGTTGTTCAAGTATAGTAGTCTCCATTTTTTTTGCCACCACTAGCCCCCACCCCACCTACCCCCACCGCCCATCCTCAATCCTTCCCCCCTTTGACTTTGTCTTTGTGCATGTTCCTTGATGACCCTTCCCTTTCTTTCCCCCATTATTCCCCTACCTCTTCCCCTCTGGCTACTGTCTGTTCTTTATTTCATTGTCTCTGGCTATATTTTGCTTGCTTGTTTATTTTGTTGATTAGGTGCCACTTGTAGGTGCAATCATATGGTACTTGTCTTCCATCGCCTGGCTTATTTCACTTAGCACAGAATCCTGAAACACCAATGCAAAAGAACCTTTGCACCCCAATGTTCATAGCAGCACAATTTACAATACCCAAGTGTTAGAAGCAACCTAAGTGCCCATCAGTACATGAGTAGATCAATAAATTGTGGTACATGTATACAATGGAATGTATGCTTATCTTTTGGGACAGCAAGGGAAACAACAGCTAGGAAGAGTATGTTCCATTTCACAGCTGGCTTGGGGATAGAGGCAGTATTGTGGCTGCTGAGAGGAGATGGAGTCCAAGGGGCTGGTACCCAAAAGAAGAAAACCAGAGGAACCTCCAGAGTGACCTGCACTGAACCCTGACCAGTCCCTGGGAGTTTCTTACCATTGCAGCCATATCCTTTCAACTGGTTTCCAGTTTCCAATTCCCCTCCTCCCCCATCTCAAGGAAAATGGAGGGAAGCACAAACTGGTCCTTGTCTCTCCCCTTTAATGGCTTTTTATTTATTTTTTTAATTGGATAAAGTCTACTTCCTCTAGAATGTTGTTCTGGGAACTAAAGGAATCATATCTATGGAGAAGGTTCTGAGAAATGATTTCAAACAGAACCGCTACACATTTAACCGAAATCAAAAGGTTGATGGTTTGTTGCTTTTTATAATTTAACATAAGCCTAAAAACTGTTTTGGGTTCTTATAACCACTTTAAGGCCATGTCCCTTATAAGAATTACTCATCATTATAAGATTTTGCAAATGCCCTGGCCCAACTGAAAGCAAAGTGTAACCAGTTGCTCCTAGTGGTTTCCCATGGAAAGGCTCCCCCTCCCCGACCCCTACCCCTTTCTGGTTGTGTCACTTGAGCAGTGTTATTGCCTCATAGCTTTTTTTTTTTTAAGCTGTACTTGTGAGCACAGGTATGTTTAAACTCTATGTAATACAAAGGAAGTCTAAAGACAAAAACATTGTAAAGAACCCTGTTCTAACCTGGCAAAGATAATTGCAAATTAAATAACTATTATTTTCAAATTAAAAAAATACATTGACATCATGTAGAAACACCCACCAAAATGAATCTCACAACCAAATGAACACAGTGACTCTTCAAAGGTCAAACATAAAGGTTCCTAGAATCTCCTCCTGGAAGTAAAACGTGACTTTCCCCCTTTTGTAATAATATTGTGTGAAGGAAATGGATGCTGTCTTGTTGGACAGCAGAATTAATTTACATTAAATAACCAACCCAGCCTTCTAGTTCCTACAATAAGTACCTAGAAATTCTGGGTCATATGATTGCAAATATTCTTTTAAATGTATTAGTATGCGTGCAAGAAAGTAAGGGAAATCCACATGTTGCAGAAATGAGGAATAAACTGAATGCTATCCCGGTGACTGCTTAAGCTCAGGTTCCACCTGTGTTGGAGGGGTGGGCCAGAGATGGGGTGTCAGGGTCTCTCTCCTGACGTTTAGGCTAGGTCACGGTGGGGCACTGGTGCTGAGGCACAAACATAAAATAGCCACTTTTCTAGGCTTACTCTGTTAGTGAATGGGAAGATGAGAAAAATTCTAGCTACCTTTCTTGAGAGGTGGCAATGACTCTGGTCTGTCTCTTCGTAGGATTAGGTAGGAACAGCAGAAAAAGTCTCATTTAAGGATGTGTAACCATGAACTGTTTGGTCCATGGCTTGGGTTTGTTTTTTTACCCACAAATTTCAGAAGTCCTAAACCATGAATTTAACAAAATGGCTGGTGATATTTCACAGTCACCTATTGAAGCAAATAAAAAAAAAAAAACAGTTTTGAAAAGCTATACCTACAATCTAGGACTCCCTCACATAATGCCCACAGAAGATTTACTAACAACCTCAGATTACAAAACATTTGAGAAAAAAATCTGCTTTCAGCATGAGTCATAAGGCATGCCAAATAGCAAGATCAAAACCTTAACACTGTAATTAATAGTCTTATAGCCTATAAAATAAATATGTTTAAAATGATACAAGACATAAAAGAGGGCCTCAATCATAAGAAAAACACTAGGTCTAGGAAAAGGGAACCGAAAGATTTGTTAACAGAGCTATATTTGAACTATGAGAATAAAAACGGTAGTCATTAAAAATAAAAACAAAACTAAAACTCTGTGGCTAGGTTCCTCAGAGATTAGACACAGCTTAAGAGGGCAAAGTGAATTGGAAGATTGATTTCAGGAAAATTCCCAGAATGCGGAGAGATGAGGTTAATAGACATTAACTTGATTTTTCATGAAAATGGGATCCTAAAAGCCTTGTGGAAGAATGAAAGCTAAGAAGTTTTGCCTTACTAGATATCAAATGTGTACATAAAAATATAGTGATGATATTGGCTCAGGGAGGCAAATCAGGGAACAGAATGCAAAGACTAGATACAGCATGTATGTGTGGTATTTTGATCAACAAGAAGTAGTGTTACACATCAGTGGGGAAAGATTAAATGGTGCTATCTTTCCGGAAGAAAATAAAGTAAGAGCTCCTCATGGGTATGAGTTAAATAAAACTTCAGTATATAAACTAAAACTGTAAAACTTTTTTTAAAAAGTCACGGACTGGGTAGTTCAGTTGGTTGGAGCGTCATCCCAATGCACCAAGGCCGTGAGTTCAATTCCTGGTCAGGGCACACACAAGAATCAACCAATGAATGCGTAAATAAGTCGAACAACAAACAGATGTTTCTCACTCTCTCCCTTTCTTCCTCCCTCCATCTCTCTCTCTAAAATCAATAAATAAAAAATTTTAAAAACTCAGAGGTAAATCTCCCTATTAACTTAGGGTGGGAAGTTTTTTTCTTAAGAAACAAAATGCACGACTATAAAGAAGCAGCTAGATATTTTGTCTGTGTTCAAATAACTGCTATTTTCCTAGGGCCATGGTATAGTTTAAGGTAGGAGGAACAATGGACAAATAGAAAAAAAAAGTAGTAGTTTAGGGACAACGGATGTTTATTTCCAACACAGTAATCACTTAGAGGGATATGTCAGATTGATGTGTCACTCTTCTCCTTAAGCTGTTTAGGGGACCCAGGTTCCTTCCATTTGGTGACTGCCTTGTCCTAACCCACATGTAGCAGCAGAAGGGGAGACTGGAGGAAGCATACCAACATCTTAAAGGAAGTGGCACTGATATTTCATGTTTGACAACCAATCATGTGTGTTAACCTAGCTGTCAGGAGCTGGGGGAAGGGGAAGGCTGGACATTACAGGAAATGAAGTTCTTGACTGGACAGCTGCTTTCTAGCTATAGTTCAGTTACTGTGGGAGGGGAGGATCGATGTGGGGAGCAGCTGTCTCTGCCTCAGAAACCATTATGAACAGACAAGTCATAGACAGGAGACACAGACTTATATCTGTAAGTTCAGACCATAGGAGATTGTGTTTCACATCCATTCCATTGGCAGACTGTCTGCTAACACCAAGAATCAGCTAGGGTATGGAGACACAGGAAACACTGAAGCTTTTTCACAGGAAGGAGTCGTATGAAAGGATATTCAATAGCAAAAAAAGTGGAAACACCGTAGTGTCCCTCAGTTAAAAAATGGATATATAAACTACTGTTAATCAATATGGTAGAATATTATTTGGTTGTTAAAATGAACAAGATCTATATATTAACCTAAATACCTTGGTACAGCACTGAATGGAGAATCCAGTTGAAAAAGGAAACAATGCCATTTATGTACATTTTAAAAAGAATAACATGTATTGTTTATGGATGTATATATGTTTAAAATATGAAAATATGTGTAGTTATACACCCAGCAGTTTCAGCATGATGTTTTTATCTTGGAGGAGAGAGAAGATTGGGTCTTTAGCCAAGTCTTCTGTGATTTATTTCACAAGATATCTGGAGCCAAATGTAACTAGGTTAACAGCTCTTTAACTGAGATGCTGCTGTGTAGTTTATTTATCACATTAAAAAATTTTAATGTGTAAAGTGTTTAAAAGTGGAACATAAGGAATTAAAATGTTTCAAAAAGTTTAGAATTAGAGAATGATGCACTATATACAATTAAAATGAAGGGGAAAAAAAACCCTGAAAACCACGTTCAGCATTTCTTACCATTTAGAAGCATTACATGAATGAAAGGCAAAGGTGAAAAGAGGGAGCTGAAAGGACATGATTTCATTTCTGATCTTATAATTGTGAAGATAGCCAGTCCTTTATCATCTCAGTGTCACCAGCAACAGCGAGGCCTGAATCTTGTCCTACAGTAAGTTCTCTTAAGTGAGCACCAAAATATGTAATGGCAAGATTAAATTGACGACGAACTCTTCTTCCTCGGTTGCTCCACCATTGACAAGGTTAGAATCACTTTCACTCTTGCCATGTTCTGTTCCCCGTTCTGATTATCTTTCTCCTGGAATGGGTACTTCTATTCAGAATTTTATCAATGAATAAAACTCCAGTTAGAATAGTTTGCCATTCATTTTTTTTACCATTAATTTGTTTGATGCACATGGCTGAAGTGTTTTTGTAGGTCTCGGTTATGTAAAGAAAGAGGGAATGAATTAAGTCAATTTGGAGGATTACCAGCTGGGAGGGGGAAGTGGGAGAATAGGGGGAAAGGTGCAGGGATTAAAAAGCATAGTTGGTAGATGGGACAGGGGGATGTTAAGAATAGTATAGGAAATGGAGAAGCCAAAGAACTTATATTCACAACCCACGGACATGAACTAAGGTGGGGGAATGCTGGAGGGTTGGGGCTACTGGGTGGAGAGGAGCAAAGGGGAGAAAATTGAGACAACCAAAAAAAAAAACCCAGAACAAATATTAGAAAGTAAAAATGGTAACACAAATCTAAAAGGAGGTTCTTTGAAAATACAATATTGGTTAACTAATGAAGAGATGATCGGTGCAAACACAAAGTACAGATACACCAAAATAAATGGTAACAAAGAAAAATGTAGATAATACAGGAAATTCAAAGACTCCTAAGAGATTATTTGCTTAAGTTTTTTAAAGCCAAATAAAAATAAGTAATTTTCTAGGAAATAGTATTTTCTGTGACTTACGCTAGAAGAGATAGAAAAACCTAAATGGACAAATTGTCGTAAACCAACCAGAAGAAACAAGAAATTTGGCAGATAAAGCCACCCTCCAAATATGTCAGACCCAGCTGGCTTCTCAAGGAAATTCCACAAGATATTTAAAGAAGAGATCATTCTAGGGGTATTTAGATGTTTTCAGAACATACAAAAAGATAGCTTTTAGCCCTGGCTGGGTGGCTCAGTTGGAGCATCGTCCCATGCACCAGAAGGCTGAGGGTTTGATCCTTCGTTAAGGCACATAGCTGGGTTGGGGGTTCAATCCCCAGTCAGGGTGAGTATTGGAGGCAACCAATTGATATTTCTCTCTCACATCAGTGTCTTTCTCTCTCACTCCCTTAGAGAGAGAACTCTCTAAATTCAATGAAAAGAAAACATATCCTTGGGTTAGAATTTTTTAAAAAAATGATAGCTTTCATAGTTATAAAAATAACAAAATGACTAACACTGATGTCAAGACCCAGTAAAGACACAACAAACTTCCCCCCAAAACCCCCACAAATGCCAGCCTCAGTTAGAGATATTGCTGTAGAAATTCTAAATCCAGTGGAATTTCACAGCACATTAAAATAATTATACATCTTAACCAAGTGAGTTTCATTTTGGGGGGGCAAGGATGGGTCAGTATTTGGAAATTTATAAATAGAATTTACCATAATAACCTGTCAAATAAGATAAAAATATTTGTAAATACTGAAAATCATTTCATGAAACTGAACATTCATTCTTTTAAAAAATTCTTGACAAATTAAGAATGAGTGCATCCTAATCTCACATGAGTGTATATATGACAATGCAAAGCCAGAGGGCAGGCACAAACAAGGGTGCCCGCTCTCTGAGGTCCCATCCCATTTTTTTTCCTGGTGTTACTGGCCAAGACAATTGGCCAAAAGAGAGAGATTACTGGTATAATATTGGAAAGAAGGACATAGAACTAGCGCTATTGCATTGACTGTGTTTGTTGTTTCGAAGTTCAAATTCCCCCTTTGCTTTATTTTTCCTTTTTTCTCTTCAGCCAAATTTTTGTTTCATTTTTATGTTTTTCCTTTTGGAGAAATAATAAATTGTTGTCTCTAATGAGGGTCCCAGACATTAGAATACTTTATTTTTTATTCCTACACCACATAGTATGTGATGTCCAGCTCTGTCATTGTGTCCCAGGGATCTTCTTTTAATATTCAGAATTCCCTTCCCTCCATGTTTTCAATAAAGGAGGTCGATAGATGAGTGTGTGTGTGTGTGTGTGTGTGTGTACATGCCAGTTCTGGATTGCATACTTTTAATTAACATAGTAGAGATTCAGACTTCAGAGTAGTTATTTTTAGTACTATTTTGTACTCAGTAGAAGACAGGAAACGGATTTTACAGCCTTGGTTTATTTAATATCATTCCAGTAACCAGGAGTGGGTTGCCCAGTCTCAGGGCCTCCACACATCATTGAGAGCCTGAACACAAATGCTTGCACTGGGACTTGCTAAGCCTCATTTATGCTTTTGTTACTGAAGCCTTGTTTAAAGCACTTTCTACGATATGTGTACTGCAATTAGATTATTGGCACCAGACTCCCTTGCAAGTATTAACCATTTATTTTTAAGATGCTATTCTTTTTTTAAGGTCTTACTTTTGAATCATTGCATATTTTTTCATAAGAAATTAAATTTAAATGTTGCCCCTTCTCTCCAGACTTCTATATTCCTAATTTTTTTCTTTACACTCCCTCTGCTTTTGCTCTCTTCATATTGTTCAGGAGACGGAAATTAAGTACACTATTTTTTTACATGGTTGAATCTTCTAAGGGGCATGGTTAGTTAAATAAGATTTTATAAATTTGGCTATACATGATGTTTAGTAATAAGTGATAGTTTGCCTTATTGATGATTAAGCCACATCTTTGCTTATCTCTTTTCCTGTTGGATTCCAAAATGTTACCACACAGGAAAAATTGCTGAACTATATCAGTGAATTTTTCTGGGGTAAAAGAAAAGAAATTAGAGTCTATCATATCACATGGCTGTGCCATGTTATTCAGTATGAGAGCCACTAACCACCTGTGGGAATTTAAATTAAGATTAATTAGAATTAAATTAAAAAATTCAGTCCTTCAGGTACATGAGTCACTTTTTATTCAAGTGCTCGATAAGCACATGTGACTAGTCCAAATTAGTATTGATCAAGCAGATACAGAACATTTTCAACATCACAGAAGGTTCTCTTAGACAACCTGAGGTGAAGTCTATACCTGTTACTTATTAATTGTATTAGAATTAAAAAATCATTTTGGCTTTATATTTTCTTCCCTGGAATTATTGAAAAGCAGAATTTCAGTATTTTTGGAAACAGTGAACAGTGTGAAGTTACTTAGAATAATTTTTACTTTCCTGTCAACTTCATTTTTAAAATTACGTACTGAAGTAAAATACATAAGAACATAGGGTTGCCAGAATTTTGAATTCTAGAACATTTAAAAAATTCTCAATATAGTACAAAGTCCAGAGGTGGGCAGAATAGGAGTGGGTTCTTGGACAAGGATCTAGAGAAGATGATTAGAAAGAGGAGCTGACCATTTTTTAAGAAACAACTCAGGCCCTGGCCAGGTAGCTCAGTTGGTTGGAGTGTCCACCCGTGCACAGAAAGATTGTGGGTTCAATCCCGGATCAGGGCACGTAACTAGGTTGTGGGTTTCATTCCTGCTCGGGGCGCCTATGGGAGGCAACCAATTGATGTTTGTGTCTCACATCAGTGTTTCTCTCCCTCTCTCTTTCCCTTCCTCTCTCTTAAAACACACACACACACACACACACTAAAACATATCCTCAGATGAGGATTAAAAAATAAAAATAAAAGATAAAAGACAGAAGAAGCAAATTAAGTGGGGAAATAATTTAAGGTATGTGATTTTATGTTGTAATTGTAGTAGCAATAGAAATCAATGTAGAAAAATGAGAAACCATGAGGAACAAAAAATGAAGGGAGGGAGGTGAAGAGGAATCGCCATTAATCCTGTGATCATTGAAAACAGCCATTACTGTGTGTTGCATATCTGTCCAGCCTCCTTTCTGTGTCCTCCACAGTGGTCATATTCATTCAGTAGTGAGCAAGGTCAGTGGAGAACACAGATGAGTCTGAGAGGCAGGCAAGCAGGGTGATAAAGAGCTCTGATGTTGAACCAAATGCCCTGAGTTTGAAATCGCAGCTCTGCCATTTACTGTTTGTGGGGCCACAGCAACTCATTTCTGTCCTGTCTACCTGTTTATAAAATGGGATGCTGGTCCTGTCTACCATTAGTGTTCTTGAAGGTTAGGTGACTGAGATATGGTCCTCATTGAAGACTATATTACTAATAGTGCTGATAACTATTATGTAGGTAATACAGGCACATGGTATCTAATACATATAAGCCTCTATATTTATTATTGAAGGAAAGCAGACATTTAATCAAATAGTTGCAATAAAGTTGTGTGTATGAGAGGGTAAGCTCAGTGATAGTATATGTTGAGATAATCTAATTCTTGATCATTAAAGAAAATTAATTTAGCCCTTAGGATGGTTGGTTTTAAATTATTCTGTAATAGTTTTTCAAATCAAAAACTTTTTATGAGTCTGTGTTCTTGGAAATGTGTTTATTACTCAGATGTAATAAGTGTTTAACAGTTCCAAGATATTAAGTAAAAGTGTCGCCCTGATTACTCTGGTAATATCATAAGTGTCAAAATTATTTTGCTGACGCTTTGCATTATGTACCAGGTTGCCAAAAAAGTAATAGAATCCTCTCTGAGCAAGAGCATCAGGGAATTCAAAATAAAATCTATCTTCCAGACTTTTTATAAGGGAGTTTGGTTAGCTTTGGCTATATTTAAAGAGTGTATCACTTGATACCTACTAGAAACAGAAAATTTGTGAAGTGCAACTGTTTTTCATATAGTATAGTGGGGGCAGTTTGGTCAACTATAAATAAGAGACTAAAGTAAGTTTTCATGTGTAAAATTTTTTTAAGTGAAGCTCTGTAAGAGCTGAAATAGATTAAACAATGGCCGACAGCTTTGAATGTGTCAAAGCATCTTTCATTTCTTAGCTATAATACTAGAATCTTAAAAGAACTCTGTTGGTCTTATAATGATTTAAAGTACTTGCCTTAGTGCTTCTTGTGTGATGATGATGGGAAATTAAGTGCCAAATTATTTGTATTTATTAATATAATTTTCCCAGATGGAAAATTATTTTATTTAAGCTAACTAGTTATGAGAAGTATTTCAAATTATGAGAAACCCCTTCATTTCTTAGAAATTTGAATTTTCAGGGTGAAGTTGGCAATTTGGAAAAAAAATACTAAGTAGAAGCACAGTGTGTTCCTGGAGTGCTGGACTCAGGAACCCACGCGGCACCAGCTGCCGCGCTCGGCAGTGATTGCAAACCCAACTGTCGGGATGCGGCTGCAGGTTTACTGCTTTGCTTTAATCATAATTTATGTCTTTAGCAGGAATATAAACTACAACCAATGCTTGAAGTATTGAAGCAATATGTTTAAGAACCTAAAGGTTTTATTATGCTAATGTTTGTTGGGGCCAAAAACAAAAGACGACCCAAGGTGTAGTTTCAATGTGGGTTTTATTTGATGATGATTTTTTTTTTCTGTTTAACTTCATGTTATAAACACTGGGCCATAGTCACAGATGAATTATGCATATGTATTTGTCATTTATAGGTTTATATACACATAATTTTTATTTAGAATGTTCATTGATTGGTTTCTGTTTCCAGTGATAAAAATAGTTAAATATATCAGATTGTTTGCTAGCAGTTGAACTTATATTCATTTGCTTTTCTTCCAGATTCATGAAAAACTACACTACTATGAGAAGCAGAACCCTGTGCCCATTCTTCACGGCGCAGCCGCCCTGGCTGACGATGTAAGTGTGCCTTTCTGAGATCACCGGGGCAGGTCTCCCACAGGCATAGCCTCCGCAGAACTCACCCCTGGTGCAGACAGAGGCGCGCGATACTATGAGTGAAAACCTGAAGAAGTTGCAAATGTTTCCAAAAGGCCTGTCATCACGGAGTTTACACTGATACTATGCTGATTTTCACTCTCCTGTTATAAAAATTTTGCATGTAGATACCCTCTTGTTCTGCCTTGGCAACTATGTAATAGAAATTTTAGTCTAATCCTCTAGGGGAGAGAGAAGCTGTCAGCTATTAGAGCATGCAGAAAGTCACAGACAAGAGGAATGCTTTGGAGAAATAAAGACAAATGAGATAGCTCTATTGCTGACAGTACTAAAAAATGACAGATACTAGTATAGGAATGAGGCATATAAAATACATAAAAAGACAGGATTGTTTTTAAAATGGATTATAAAGCATAGTCATGATTTATGGGTATTAGGCCTTTCCAAATTACCTTCATAACCAAAAAATAAATTTTAGAAGCAGTTGGCATTGATGGAGTAGTTAATTTCCTGTAGCTATAATTTTATTTTCAATCTGGGGTAGGGAACCAACTTGCTGTTTCTTACTGTTAACTTTCGGACTCGGATGAATTGAGAGCACACCTGGGTAAACTATAAGGGACACCAAGCTAGACGAGAAATATGTTTCGTGTGAAGGTTGGTTTTAGTGTTCTCCTGGAGGTAATTTGTTGCTTTTTAAGTTTTTACTTTGTTATGTTAAAACCTATATTTTAATTCAGTTTAGTAAAATATCAGAGCCATAAGTATCAAAAAAATGGCCATTTTCAGAAGTTGATTTTCTTTGATATATTTTTTACTCTAATTTAGAAATTAAAGCATGTGTAATAAATCTCCAGGTTGTTTAGTTCCCAAACACTTTTACTTCCATTTTTCTCTATAGAAATTACAAATTACAAGGATGTTTCAGTGTATGTATTTTATAAGGAAGTTTACTTCTGAATTATAGAACCAAAACATTTAAAGGGAAGGTGAACAAAAGTGTACATATAATTCTACAAAAAGCTTCAATTGTCACTTGAGAAAGTTAAATTAAAAAAAAATTTAGAATTGAAGCTTTGGGGAAATATTTGTTTATAAACCAATGTAATTGAGGCCCAATTATATCATGATAATATTGCTTTTTTAAAAAAAAATTAGCAACTAATATGTAAATATGGTAAAACAGCATTTCGTGATTCATCAGAGCAATGTACTGAAATGTTAAAAAATATCATGACCAATAAGTGCAAAGAGCCATTTGCATTGTTTTGTAACTTAATTCTGTAAAAATGTTACCTTAAAAAATATAACAGCACTTTTTAAAATGTAATCAAGGAATATAACAATTTTATCAAATTTTAATTTTTTGTGTATAATTTCTATTTCATTTTTTGTTTAGAGAAAAGTCCTTTTCCAGAAATAAAAACAATTATTTTTATAGTGTAGTATAAATAATAGGGGCAAATTTTATGCAATGTTTTAAGAATGTTTTTTAAATGAAAATATATGTACATACTTTGAATTCTGTATTGCATATTTCATAATTCTAATCCTCTTTTTTCTGTTTGTCTTGCTTTTTTTCATATGAAAGTTATGTGATCCTTCCCATAGCCTAAAATTGAAATTTTCATGGGAAGATCTCTTAATGAAGAACATGAGGCAGGTTCAAAGCTCTAGTCCTTGCTTTAGCTAGAACCAGCAAATGGGATTTTTTTTAAGTTTGTTGACTTTACAGAGAGAGAAAAGGTGGAGAGAGAGGCAGAGAGAGAGAGACAGACAGACAGACATCTGTTTTTCCACCCCTTTATGCATTCGTTGGTTGATTCATGCATGTGCCCTGGCCAGGGATCCAATGCACAACCTTGTTGCATCAGTGTGATGCTCCCACCAACTGAACTACTCGGCCAGGGCCCAGTTGGGGATTCTTGATCATTTTAGTAGAATACACTCAGCATTTTTGGTACTGGAGTAGTAGTCAACCTATTATAAGTCATTTTATGGTTAACCTGGTTTATATTTAACAGACTCCTTAGTCTGTGTAGGTAAACATAATATAAGGTTTGGACCTTTGCCTTGTTAGAAGCATTCTAGTTCTTTTTACCTAAGCTCTAAACAGCAAGCTACTGTGGGTTTTTGGAAACCCTGTGGATTTCACCACCTCATTCAGAGCTTTTTCTTTCTTTCTTCCTTTTTTCTTTTTTTTTTTTAAATAGTGTCAAAGTTTAATCCAGTCCTTTTCACAAGTAGTCCTTTGTCTGCATGCAAAAGGCCATTTGGTAGATGAAGTGCTGGGGTTCACCCTCATTGCAATAAATCAAGTGACCTGGCTGATGTGATTCCTTGGGCTGTGCTTAGTCAAGAGGCTGGGCTGGGATCTAGGCTACCAAGGGCCTGAAAAGAAGAGCAGTGATTGATAGTTTGTTTTCTTGCATACTGACTTGTTCTTAATCACTGGATAGTCGCAAGGTAGATTTTTAGTGGTCACACATGGAACTACATAATGCTCTTATTAAATGTTCTTTATGTCAATGTGATTTCTCTTGCAGCTGGCTGAAGAGCTTCAGAACAAGCCATTAAATAGTGAGATCAGAGAACTGTTGAAACTACTGTCAAAACCCAATGTGAAGGTGAGGACATGCAATAAATATCTTCCAAAAAGGCCACTTTCTGAGACTTCAGATGAATTTTGTTTTGAGCTTCAATTTTCAGGGAAATTTATTTTCAATAAGTGCATAGTATTTTAATAGCCTAAATCTCATTAAGGAAAAATAGTTGAGCTTTTGATGATAATCTTGTGACAAATTATAAAATACTTTAATTGGGAAACTGAATTTAAGTTGGCAGATATAATATGGCTTCAAGGTTATTTTGTTTTTAAATAAAGTTATGAGTTCAGAATACAGAACCTGGTAGTGATTTGGTTTATGTTCATTTTACTTGGCTCGTTAATGGTATTCCAATATATTTGACAACTATATCTGTTTTTCCTTAAGATCATTTTAACATTTCTCTTCTTCTTCCCACTTCCCCCTCGTACCTCTTTACCAATTCATGTTTTAGTATGTATACCCTGCCATTTTCCAGAACAGAGCAATTTTCTAGTGTGAACACCACCAAAATATTGGTAGATGGATTTAAATTCTCCTTGCCATTTTCCTCCCATTTTATCACTTAGTATTTCTCCTTTGAATGTGATTAGTCAACAGAAAGTATTTTGAAATTTTTCTGTTAATTCTAAGGTCTTAAGTGTACTAAATCCTAAAAACCTATACATTTTAGATTTGACTTTACCGCATTTGTACATAAAATATTGTTCATGAGTCAAAATTACATATGGATTACATAATTATGTGATGAAAATGATTAGCTATGATGGTTTCCGGTAAGCATGTATAGACTATCGGGTGAAAATTTCTGCCTTGATGTAAAAACTGGTTTCTAACTTTCTTGAAGAATCTCCATTGGAAGTGTGCTGTATATATCTTAAATTAATATTTAAAAAAAGGGAAAGGTAGTATTAAGTAAAAGATAAGTGAAGACATGTGTGGATTATAGTTTCTAATCCCTGAAGGTAAGTATAAGTACATGAATATATTATATATTGCTATAAAGGGTAAATGGACCATGATTACTAATATGAGAGGAATTGACTTGTAATGGTACATTTACAATGGTACATTTAAAATGGTTACATTTTAGTTCTAAAAAATAAGGAGGGATTGAGCTAAAAGAACTCATGGGCAATAGACTGGTGATTGCGGTGGGGAGGGGGATATAAGGGGACTAAATGGTAATGGAGAAAATACAATAAAAAATTAAACAAAAAAGAATAAGGATCTTCCTATAGCAGAATAGTTGCTTGATACTAAGGCAAAGTGTGTGGAAAAGTTAAGAGCTCAGAGAAGGAGACTCATAGACAGAGAATGCCCTTAAAATTTCTTCATTTGGTCTTAGACTGCACTCAAGAAGTTAATATTAACCTTAGCATGGTAAGGTTAGCTATGAGAAGCCTGTAAACTTCTTATTGAGAAGTATTATCTTGACTTGAGCATTAGAAATTTCTGACCAAAACCAAACCAAACATGATTTTGGTTTTCTATTCAAGGGTGTTCGAAATGAAATAGCTAATAATAAGTGGATTATACTGAGTGGAAACTGGTATTTGGCTGGAGAGGGAGTTATGATTTTAGATAGTATTATGCTCTACCATTGGATAAAAACTTTATAACTAAATACTTAAACTTTATTGTGGCAGAAATAATTTAGATGAATGATTTTATTTTCATATTTACATAGCAATGTGACTAAAGAATGGCTTAGAAGTCAGTGTGAAATAATTTGTAGAAAGTGAGTAAGGTTCTAAGCATGTGATGTTGCTCCTTTTTTCTAGTTAGCCAGTCTTGGGAAGAAAATAACTTTCTTCCCTTTTTGACCTAACATTTAACATTATTTTCCTTGAAACCATTTATATTAATCATTTTCAGTTTGAATGTCAGTTTTATAGATATTACTTTAAGAAGGGTAGCTCCAAAACAGACTATTTTAGGAAATAATCAACAACTCCTTTTTTTCCTGGAAATAAACTAAAATATTTGTTTTTTTTTTTTAAAGATGAAGGAAGGTACAGTAGAATATGACATGTATACATGAATTGTTAGTTGAACTAGCTGTTAAAATATGAAAAATGAATTTTGGGGTAGTAATTTGAATATTACCATTTTTTAGTGGATAAAGTAAGTAATTATTTACTTTTAAAGGTTATTGTTTCATTTTAAATATTCACTTCACAATACTGAAAAGAAGTGTGAGATGCACATCCAAAGTAATAATGACTTTTTAAACTAAAACAGGTAAATGCAACCAATTATGTAGCCACTGTGGGAAGGTAATACATGTATCTGATAGGTCGGCCAGCTCTTTTTGAAAAATTTTATCAATTTCTCTGGTAATTTGTGTCATTGGAGTCAGATCTTCATTCATTGATTCCTATATATTTATTCAATAGGCCCTATAGGTACAACTTATAGAAGATACATATGTTAATGAAAGTGATAGGAGAAATGTTGAGTAAAAAAAGGGAGCATGTGGAAATCATGCGGAACACAGAGAAGTGGTGGAAGGAAGCTTCCCAGAGGATGTGGCCTATAAGTTGAGTTGTGAAGGATGAGTGTGAGGTAGCTGAAGGAGGAAGAGGAGAGAGAGGAGCTGGGAGTGGGAGGTGAAAAATAAATGTTTTAAATAAGGTGCATAGTATATGAAATTTCATAAAGAAAATAACATCAAGTTTGAGGATGTGAGATAAGTTCAGTTTGGCTGAACAGTGCTTTGTGAAGAAGGAGGGGCAGAAGTTTAGAGCTAGGCAGCAGAGCCTCTGATGGGGGTGGGGACATGCATCCGGGCTTTCCCAGGATGATCTGGTGTACGCCTGTAGTCCCAGCATTATTATTAATAGCCCCCTTTCCATTTCTGTTGTTTCTTTAGATGATAAATTATGTGGTCACCCTAACCGTGAGCTTTTTTAAAAGCCTGGATTTTATCCTGAGGTCAGTGGAAAGTCACTGAAAGCATTTAAATAGGCCAGTGACATCATCACTCTGTATGGAATGTGCGAATGGTTACCTGGGGTGGAGCAGTAGTGGTAAGGTGGGAGGAGTGGGGTGTTGAGTGGCGGGAGTCCAGTTGGGAGCTTTCAGAACTGATTCAGGTGAAACATAACCGTGGCCTTAATGACTGAGGGATGGGAGAAAGGAAGTGGGGGATAGGTAGAATTGGATATGACTTCAATACATGGTATTGGGGCAGGTGGTTAACCACTGGGAAAAAGTAAGGAACTCCCCTACTAGAATGAATTCCAAATAGATGGAAGATGTAAGTGTAAAAAATGGAACAATAATGGCATAGAGAAGAAGCATTCACAATGTTAGGCGCACACACACACACACACACACACACAGTTAAAGTTTAAAAAATTCATCACTGAGGTTAGAAAGAATATTTATATAAACAATTTATAATACTTGTCTTAGTAAGGTGATAGTTAATTACTGTAATTTTACCTTTTAGGAAGCACTTTGATACTTTTGAAAATACACAGAAAAATTTGATAATACATAATTGTATTTTTATTTCAAACTGTAGAGCAGTAGAAGCCCCTGTCCTCATTGCTTTGTTAGTGAAGATGAGCATTCCTTTTGATGCTTAATGACTTTTTGTTTTTTTCTGTGGAGTTACTGTTTCTTCACATGCCTTTACTTATGACCAATCTTAATTGGCTATATTACCTTTCATTCCTTTTTGTATATATAAATTGAATGTTTACATTTTCCCAATTTAAATAGGATAATAGAATATACTATTTACTATTTCTTTGTTTTGTTTTGTGGACTTTTAACATTTGGATATTTTGGACTTCTCTTTGGATCAACATTACTCAATAATGTCTATAAAATTTATTCTTATTGTTCAAATCTTAAAGTCCAAGAAACAATAGATAATGAGCAAAGGAAAATGGTACTGAATAGCAGCCGGCCCAAATAAATGCAATAGAATGTTGGTGACATTTAGGGGCATTGATGGAGGGATGTTGATTTTTACAAAGACTTTGCTTCTAGGGGAGGCAAAGGGAGTCATTAACATGTACAAACTATTCCTAGGCATCAAATTGTCACATTAAGGTAGATCAAGCTCTATGAGGCACCATTTAGTGGCTCATTTTTAATAAAACAGTGAAGGGATATCATCTTTAGAACAGGGTATAATTATTTAGGAAGTTGGGAGAAATTTGGTGGACTTGTAAAAGGCAATAAAATAAGAAGATTTGTTGAAATTTTTTAGCTTTCCAAAACACTGACTTGTAAGAAATTACTCATTGCCTGAGCATGCAGAATGGATGAGATTTCATTAAAACATGCTAAAGGGAAAAGTTAAGCTTCCTTCTGGAGGAATAAATCAAAGTTACTCACTTTATGAGTTGGATACTTAATTCTGTGGACCTGACAGATATTTAGAACAGGGGGTTCACTTCAGGGGGTCCAAGGCAATGAGAAGTTGTGGCCTGATGCGTTACAAGGCCTGGTGTTCAATTTCCTGCAGGTTTGTCTGAGGGACAGGTAAACCCATTAGTTGTGATTGGTAGTTATGGCACGTGGAAACACAATTTTCATTTAAGTATTGCCTTTCAAAAGAAAAATCTGTATATTGAAGAATAAGGTCACCACAGTTAAAACAGGTTGTCCAAATTAGAAATGTCGCTAACCAAAAATAGTTGTAAAACAAAGCTACTAAAAATTAGAAACTTGATATCTATAAATCTTAGAAGTGTATTTTGGAATCCAGACATGGAAATCGTTAAGCTAAGGAAGAAAAGAACATAGCTGTTGTTCTTATTATTGCCTAACTATATACTAATTACTTTATTTTAAAATATGTTCATTAGCTATCTCTATTGTTTTTACTGTATGTGTGTGTACGGTAGTTATCATAGACACCCAGATGGTGGACATTGCTGATGTTCTTCATTCCTCGTGTGGACACCTAGTCCTGTCAGCTGTCATTCTTCCTGTCTGAAAGACTTCTAACATGTTTTTTTTTGATACGTATCTGCTGGTGATGAATTTCTTCAGCTTTTGTATGTCTAAAAAGCTTCAATATCTTTTCATTTCTTAAAGGTTCTTTTTAAACTAGGTATAGAATTTTAAGTTAATAGTATTTTTCTTTGAGTATTTTAAAGATGTTGCTCCATTGTCTTGTGATTTACATTGTTTCTGATGAGAAATGTTGTCATTTTTTAAAATATTTTGTTTATTTATTTTGAGAGAGGGAAGGGAGGGAGGAAGAGAGAGAGAGGGGGGAGAGGGAGAGGGAGAGAGAGGGAGAGAGAGAAACATCAATGCGCGGTTGCTGGGGGCTGTGGCCTACAACCCAGGCATGTGCCCTGACTGGGAATTGAACCTGTGATGCTTTGATTCACAGCCCGCGCTCAGTCCACTGAGCTACGCCAACCAGGGCAGAAATGTTGTCATTTTAATCTTGTTTTCTTTTATGTATAATGTGCTTTTTCCTTTGGGTGACTTTAAATTTTTCTCTTTATCACTTGTTTTTAAGCAGTTTGGTATTCTTTTATATTTCTTGTGGTTAGATGCATTGAGCTTCTCAAACTGATGCGGATCCTGGCCTGCTGGATCCATGTGTGTTGTGGCTGCTAGTGAACAAATACACACGGACTGCAGGAGTCCTGTGGAGAAAAAGGGATGGCATGGCTACTCTCTGAGAGGGGGGGGGGGGGGGAGAGGCCTGAGGCCCCTGCCTGGACAGGCTTTTGTTTTTCTGGGTACATTACATGGAGGGTAGTCCTCATTTACTATGCACAGGTTACATTTTTACAGAGGACTGCCTTTTTACAGATAACAAAGGAAAGAATGCTGCTAAGAGGTTTAGCACAGACTTTAGGAAGTTACAGTAAACACTTGCTGCCTCAGTTCAGGGTGAGGGATTGTTAGCAAAAGCAAGTCTCATAGCAGTCTAGGTACAATGCAGGCCTGATTCCCCATGGGAAAACCTCTCCATGGGCGTGGTCCTTTGTGCTGATTCACTCCCCATTGGTTTTCCACGTGAGTGCTGAGCTACATTTCCATGCTACGCGAAACGGTTCTCTACATTGAACATGTGGCTTTTTTTTATCAAGTTTGCAATATTTTCTGCAAGATAATTTCCTACAATATTTCTTCAGATATTTTTTAGCATCCCTCCTTTCTTTGGAGATGTCAATTTTGGGTATATATTAGGCCACTGAAATTGTCCTATAGGGCAATAATAATCTTTTCATAATTTTTCACTATATGTTATCTTTGTGTTTCATTTTGGATAGTTATTTTGGGGGTCTGGGAACACTCAGCAGTTTTTTATAAAAATTAATGGTAATTGTTTTTTTCATGCTGATTAGGCTTATAAAATTTTCATAGGAATGCCCTACTTTGGGATATTGGGGGACACCTATTTTGCTGTTGGATAATAATTTGTTGGGAGAAGGGACTAATCTATGTGCTGTTTAGATGTTTACATGTGTCCCTGGCCTCTATGCACTAGATGTCAGTGGCATCCCCCAAATTGTGACAAATCAAAAATACAGTGGTATTTCAGTACTTGTTAATTTGTTCTGGAACTCATGAGGAATGCTGAAACTTATGAGTGCTGAGCAAGCAACAAGGGCTGAAACATTTTTTTTTCCGTCAAAATGCTATGAGTACAGGGTTTGACGAGTTCTGAAGCCTACACTTACTGAGATGTGACTGTATCTCTAAATACTGCCCAATGGCCCCAGGGGAGTAAAAATGCCCTCACTTAAGAACCACAGCTTTAATCCTTTTGGTAGTTTTATCTTACGCAAGCCTTGGCTAAGTAATTGGCGAAGGATTTGGGCCGAACCTCCTGCAGATCTTCAGAGCTCTGTCTCATGCAGTTCTCTCCTCTCCCATCCTCTTCCCTGAGAACTTTAACCCTTAATCTCTCTGGATTCCCAGCTCTGTTTTCTGAACTTAGGGAGACCACTGAGTTCTGCCTGGGTTTCTTCTCCTCCCAGCACGTTCAGGAAACTCTCCAGGCAGCAACCTGGAGCCTTCCTAGGGCTCATGTTTGTTTCGAATCTCTCAGTGATCACTGCCCTTCATCGGATAGCCATTGTCTTCGAAAGCCATTGTTGCATTATCCTTTTTTATTGAAAGTTTTCTCAAGTCAGTCACTGTTAACTTTGTCTTGGCCTACATCCTTATTCTCAAGTGATAATTTACTTAGATATAATTCTGGGCTGGCTGTTATTTTTTTTCTAAGCACAATCTTCTAGTTTCCATGGCTGCTGCTGATCAATCAGCTCTCAGTCAAATTTTTTTCCTTTCCGATGATCTTTTTCTCTCTCCGGTGTTTTGAAGATCTTCTCTTTGTCTTCGGCATTATGCTGTTTCACTATGTTGTATCTCAGCATTGGTTTCTTTTTATTCTTCCTTCTTCCTAAAGGATTTATTGGGCTTCCTAAATATTCAGACTCAGTCTCTCACCAGTCTTCAAATATCTGCAGTCATTATCTCTGGATATTTCACTATCTTATGCTGTTAATTCTTCCCCTTTGAAACTCTGATTGGATACAAAAAGCTCCAACCATAAAGGAAAAAATATTAATTAGACTCACTAAAATTAGCATTCTTATTAGTGTTCATCAAAAACACTAATAAGAAAGTGCCAGCTACCAAATGGGAAAATATATTTGTATCACATGTACCCAACAAAGGCTTGCATCTAGTATATTATAAAGAATTCTTACAATTAAGAAGAAGAGTATGGAATAAAAATGTGTAAGCATTGTGAATCAGCATCTCACAAAAGAAGATATTCACATACCCAATAAACATAAGGAAAGGTTTTCATTATCATTAGCTGTAAGAAAAATGAAATTTTAAACCACAAGAGGATACCTCTGCACATTCAAAATGGCCAAATTCAAACTAATAATATAAATTATGGGAATTACATGATGCATCTAGAACTCGCATAAGCTGTTTGTGGGGTTATAATTGGAAAAACTTTTTATTTACTAATGTTGACTATACTTATAACTGACGGTCTAGAGATTTCACTTTTTAATATACTTAACCAAATTATACTACCAGTGTGTATGTGTGTGTGTGTGTATCAAAAGACATGAAATATTAACAGCATTATTTATTATAGTCAGGGACTGAAAACCATCTAAATGCCTGTCCACAATGGGCATAATGGATGAGGGCACTAGGGAAGTATTCATATGTTGTAATGCTCTATAGCAATGAAAAGTGAGTTACTGCTGCTACCAGTAGCAGTGTGGATGTTGCATTTTATGCAACATAAGTGCATAAAATGAATATGCACTTATAATTCTGTAAATATGTATGCAGTATTTAAATAGCAGCAGAACTACCACCTTCAGGGGAACAGAGGTCAGGATAATTAGGAAGGAGCATAAGTGGGGGCTCCTGGGGTTCAGTTATGCTGTATTTCCTGTTTGGGGGGATGTTTACATGGGAATATTCATTATTGAAAATTTCTGGTGTATGCTTATAAATTGTGTATTTTACTGTGTATATAAAAAAGCTTAATTGAAAAATAGATACCATGTCTTTGCCATCTTAGCACTTCTATTTCAGTAGCTAGCAAATATTAAACATATGCATATACGGTTATGAATTATGAGCATGTATGAAGGCAAAGAAGGTGCTATAAAATCAACTTCCTGAGGGGGATATGCTTTTAATTGGATGTTTTGGCCAGGTCTCTCTGAGAAAGAGTTATTTAAACCGTGTGAGAAGGGGATAAGGTAAGGTTGGGGAGGAATGTAAGACTAGGACATGCTCAAGTTTGGTATTCACCCCAAGATCAGTGGGTGGCTTTAGAAGAGTTATTAGCAGGCTCGTATGTAATTTGATCTGTTTTAAAATAATTACTTAACCTTGACTGGTGTGGCTTAGTGTATTAAGCGCCAGTATGAGAACTAAAACATAGCTGGTTCGATTCCCGAGCAGGGTACATGCCCACAGTGCAGGCTGGGTCCCAGCCACCTGGTCGATGTATCTTTCACACGTGGATATTTCTCTACCTCTCTTTCTCCCTCCCTTCCTGGTCTCTCAAAAAATAAATAAAATGTTAAAATAATTGCTTTGACTACACTGTGAATCATGGATTTGAAAATGAGCCAAAGGTGAATGAAGTTAGACTATTCAGAGGCTATCGCAATGCTCCAGGTAAAAAAGTGATCAGTGATCATGTCCAGGGGTCTGCTGAATTTTTATGTAAAAAGTACCTGTTGTTTCTACTCACTCTTGCTGTGGGAGCATGACAGTGGCTGTCCAGGACACATAAACGAATGAGTGTGGCTGTGTTCCAACAAGCTTCATTTACAGAAGCAGGTGGCATAGTTTGCCAACCTTTGGTCTAGAGAGAAGATAACAAATGTTAGCATACATTTTGGAAGTAGATTTAATAGGATGTGGGTTGGATGTTGGGGGTGTAGATGAGAGAAGTGGTTTCAAGGTTGATTTCTAGGCTTCTGGGTAGAGAAATTCAGGATCATGACATTGCTGATTAGGGAACACATTAGTTAAAAGTCTAGACCTACTCACCTAAAACACTGAGCAGTGACCTGTCAGGATTCCAATATTTTTCTCATCTTTGGTCTATAAGGGCAATATAACAGTGTATTGTGGCATCTTATCACCATAATAGTCAAGACTAGAAATACTTAACATTTTATTCTTTTATACACATACTAGTGATGTATTACCTTAAAAATTAAAGAGAAAACAAAAGAATAAAAGCTAATCAATCATATTGATCAGTTCTTTTTGTGTTTTCTGATAGTAGTAGGAAAGAACAATCATATAGTTTTCTCGGACTCCTGTTGTTTCATTAACAATGTATCTATAGTCTCATTTTCTCCCTTCTTTCAAAAGTAACATCTCCCCATGCCTGCCCCCAACTGCCATCCTTGTAATGGTGAACCAGGGAGTGTGCAGACTAGGAAATATTTTATGCTGATTCTTGTCATACCTCATGTCACTGGGGACAGCGTGGTAGCTAAAGGGACATGCCATCTGCTCTTTTACATGGCTCCTGTTGGTGAGAGGCTCCTTTTCAAGTAGTTGCCTTATTACCATTGTTATGTCAAAATTATAACACCAATTTCTTTTTCTTTATAGTTTTATGGGTTTGGAGTTTTTATATTTGATTAACTTTTAATTCACCTTGGACTTTGCTAGGCTTTACTCTCTGTACATGATACTGTGGCTCAGAAGAATTATGATCCAGTATTGCCTCCTATGCCTGATGATATTGATGATGAGGAAGATTCAGTAAAAATCATACGCCTGGTCAAAAATAAAGAACCACTGGTAAGTTTGGTCTACATGTGGTGCCCATATATAGGTAGATATCATAATAAAGCCAAATCTGATGGGGATATTCCATATGTTCTTCTCTTTAAAATATACTTCTTCTTTGTCCTCAAACTGAATTTCAAATAAATGGAACATTTATGTCTAAATAATATGACTTAAAAAAATGAAAATGAAGGCAAATAAAATGACAGGCATTCTGTTGGTTATAAATAGCAATAATTTTAAAAAGTGAATTGTTGACATTTATAAAAGAAAGCATAACATGCACTAGTCACAGATGATTTGAGATTAAATGGTGCAACTAAAAATAATTGCTTATGGCTTTTCTAGAAAGGTGATTTATTTTAAAGTAAGAAGAAGAAGTTATTCAAGTGTTTGATGTTTGAAAATGTAAATATAACCATTTATTTTAGCACTAGAATTTATATAATGATGAATTATGTCAGGGGGTCTATGGTAGGCAGAGTAATAACCCCCCACACCTAGTCCCCAATGATGTCATGTCCTAAACTTCAGAACCTGTGACTATGTCACCTTGCATGTAAAAGGCACTTTCCATGGTTAGTTCAGGGTTTTGAATGGGGAGAGTATTCTGGATTATTTGGTGGGCCCAATGTAGTCACAGGGGTTTATATTAAAGTAAAGGGAGGAGGCAGGAGGGCTCCAGGGTGCAGTGGTAGGTGCACAGAACGGGGTGCAATGGTGGCAGCAGAGGTTGAAGAGATGTGGGTATGAGCTGGGAATGACAGAAGCTTCTAGAAAATGAAAAAGGCAAGAGCCATATTTTCTCCTAGATCCTTCAGAGGAATACACCCTTGCTGACAACTTGATTTTAGCCCTATAATATCCATTTTGACCTTTGTGTTGTTTTAAGCCACTAAATTTGTGCTCATTTGTAATAGCAGCAATAGAAAATAAATACAAAGTATATCTGTATCTTTATAAAACTAAAAATAAATACATTTATCTAGTACTTGATTTTAAATGTTTTATTTTTAATTAAGACATTTCTGTGTTTTTAAAGCAAATAGCAATTGATAATACAACAGTTGTTAGGTCCTATGTTAAGTACTTCACATACATTATATTTATTCCTCATAGTTGGTATGAAGATCATAGTTTTTCTTTTTACAGACCAGTAAACTAACATTAATAGAAATGAAACAACTTACCCAAAGTATGACAAACAGCTAATGGGTGGTGGAATCAAGGCCCAAACTTGGCTCTTTATGTTTAAATACTAGGGGTTTTTTTTCTACGCCATATTGTGTGTTTAGACTTTTCTCTTTTGGTTGTTTTTTTCTGTTTTTGTTTTGTTTAAGGGCAACTTTGGTATATTGATAAATGCATTGGACACGTGCTCGGAAAAAAAAGTACAAATTTGCATATTACATAAAGGGATTTATTGAGCCCCTAAAGCTCATCAATGGATATCCTAGGGCTCCCTCTGTTCCTAGTTAAGATTATTAATTTAGGTTATACTTTCCTACTTTTCATCTGTGATTATAACTCTATGCTGGTACTCTGGCTGATGTGGCTCAGTGGGTTGAGTACCAGCCTGTGAACTGAAAGATCACTAGTTCGATTCTCAGCCATGACACATGCCTGGGTTGTGGGCCAGTTCCCCAGTTAGGGGCATGTGAGAGGCAACCACACATTGATGTTTCTCTCCCTCTTTTTCTCTCTCCCCATCTCTCTCTAAAAAAATAAATAAAATCTTAAAAAAACTATGCTGGTAACCTAAAAAGCTCATGGCTTTTATTATTGAGGCAGTACACTTAGTAAAAATAGGTGGTACTCATGTTGGACGAAGAAAGATCTATCTCAGGGCCTCACACCATAAAGTAACTAATTCTTGGTGGGTTCTGTGCATCTGCCTTATGAAGTAGATTTTTATTTTGATCAGTTCAACCTTTTAGGGAGAGCATTGAAATATCATCTTGAGGAGGTCAATAATTAATTTTTTTATTAGGCACTGATTCCCCAGTGGCATTGGTTTTTGGTGAGCTAACAGCTAAACAGTCATCAGCAACATAGAAGTCCCATGCCTTCTGATAAAATCAGATATTCAAAATGTTTATCAAAGAAATTTGGCATTTACTGCATCAAGATTTCACAAAGGGTTTAACAGGACCTAATTAATACTAATAATATTATTAGTTATTAGTATTTAACAGGACTAATTAATACTAATATTAATACTAATAAACTAATTCTGTGAATTAATTTAAATTTAAAAAATATTGAATGAAGTATGTAAAAGACTCTGAAGCTCTGTTACCAATAGCTGGTGAAATTGAAGCAGTAATAAAAAAACTCCCATCACACAAAAACCCTGGACTGGATGGTTTCATAGGAGAATTTTATAAAGCATTTAAGGAGGAGATAACCCCTATCCTTCACAGACTATTCCAAGAAATCCAAGAAGAGGGAAAACTCCCAAACTCTTTTTTAGGGGTCAGCATCATCTTAATCCCAAAACCAGACAAAGACACAACAAAGAAAGAAAACTACAGGTCAATATCACTGATGAACATAGACACTAGCATCCTCAACAAAATATTGGCAAACCACATCCAGCAATACATCAAAAAGATTATACACCATAATCAAGTTATATTTCTCCCAGGGATGCAAGGATGGTACAATATTCACAGATCAGTAAACATAATACACCACATAAACAAAAGGAAAGACAAAAATCACATGATCATGTCAAGATAAGGTACAGTACCCATTTATGATAAAAACATTCAGCAAAGGGGGAATAGAGGGAGCATTCCTCAACATACTAAAGGCCATATATGAGAGACCTACAGCCAACATCATACTCAGTAGGCAAAAACTAAAATCTTTCCCACTAACATCAGGAACAAAACAAGGATGTGCCCTCTCACCACTTATATTCAATATAGTATTGGAAGTCCTAGTGATCAGACAAGAAGAAGAAATAAAAGGCATCCAAATTGGAAAGGAGGAAGCAAAACTTTCATTGTTTGCAGATGGCTTGATAGTGTACATAGAAAATCCTATAGAGTCCACCAAAAAAACTACTCAGCCTAATTAGTGAATTTGGCAATGCAGCGGGATACAAAGTCAGTATTCAGAAATCAAAGGCATTTTTGTACACCAACAATGAAATATCAGAAACAGAAATCAGGGAGAAAATCCCATTTGCTGTAGCAACAGGAAAAATAAAGTACCTAGGAATAAACCTAACCAAGGAAGTAAAAGACCTGTACACAGAAAACTGCACAACACTGAAGAAAGAAATTAAGGAAGACACAAATGGAAGCATACACTGTGTTAGTGGATTGAAAGAATTAACACCATCAAAATGTCCATACTGCCCAGAGCAATTTATAAATTCAGTGCAATCCCTATTGAAATACCAATGGCATATTTCACAGATATAGAACAAACATTTCAAAAATTTACATGGAACCATAGCAATTTTGAGAAAGAAGAACAAAGTAGGAGGGATCACCCTACCTAACATCAAACTGTATTACAAGGCCATGGTAATCAAAACAGTCTGGTATTGGCATAAGAATAGACACATGGATCAATGAAACAGGATAGAAAGCCCAGAAATAAACCCAAGTCTCTAGGGTCGATTAATATTTGACAAAGGGGGCAGAAGCATAAAATAGAGTAAAAATAGCTTCAACAACAAATGATGTTGGGAAATCTGGACATACACATGCAAAAAAATGAAACTCAACCAGCAACTTACACCATACACCAAAATAAATTCAAGGTGGATAAAAGGCTTAAATATAAGTTGTGACATCATAAAAGTTCTAGATGAAAATATAGGCAGGAAAATCTCAGATGTTCCATGCAACAATATTTTCACTGATATGACCCCTAAAGGAAGATACATAGAGGAAAGGATAAACAAATGGGAGTTCATCAAAATAAAAAGCTTCTGCGAAGCTAGAGAAAACATCAAAATGAAAAGGGAACCAACCATATGGGAAAACAATTGCCAGTGATACCTAGGACAAGGGTTTGATCTCCAAAATATATAAAAAACTCACATGACTTCACTCTGGGAAGACAAACAGTCCAGTTAAAAAGTGGGTGAAGGACCTGAACAGACACTTCTTCAAGGAGGACATACAGAGGGTTCAGACACGTATTAAAGGATACTCAGCATCACTACCCATCAGAAAGATGCAAATTAAAACCACAATGAGATACCACTTCACACTGGTCAGAAAGGCCATCATAAACAAATCAACAAACAATAAGTGCTGGTGAGGTTGTGGAGAAAAGGGAACCCTACTGTTTCCATACCATTTTTTTGTGGAAAACAGTATGGAATCTTCTCAAAAAAATTAAAAAATGGAACTGTCTTTTGATCCAGCAATTCTACTGCTGGGATTAAACCCTAAGAACCCTGAAACACCAATTCTAAAGAAGCTATGCACCCCAGTGTTCATAGCAGCACAATTTACAATAGGTAAGTGCTGGGAGCAACCCAGGTACCCATCATTAAATGAGTGAATCAAAAATTGTGGTATATTTACACAATGGAATACTATTCAGCAGAAAGAAAGGAGCTCCTGCCCTTCATGACAGCATGGATGGCACTGGAGAGCATTATGCCAAGTGAAGTAAGCCAGGTGATGGAATACAATTACTGTATAATCTCACCTATCAGTAAAACCTAATCAACAAAACAAACAAGCAAACAAAATGTAACCAGAGACTTTGAAATAAAGGACAATCTGACAGTAACCAGAGGGGAGGGTAGAGAGACATAATAAGAGGTAGAAGGGAAAGGGTCATCAAGGAATGTGTATAAAGGACCCATGGACAAAGCCAAAGTGGGGAAGAATTGAAGGTGGGAGTTGGGGGTGGGTACAGCCAGGGAAATGGGTGTGTGGGGGAAATGGAGGCAACCTGCTTGAACAACAATTTTTTTAAAATTTCAAAACAAAATAAAGCTGTGTTATCATAGTTTGTTACTACACATTTATTTAGCTGATAAGCATGTTACAACTGAAATAATTAAACCAAACTTCAAAGTGGTGATTCTTTACCTGTCATCCTCTTTTGTCATACATTATATAATACAGGGTCTTTAAAATGAGAATCTGAACTACCATATTGGCAAGGGTGACATTTTAGTTTTTGGTTTTTTTTTTAATCTACCCAAGGACATGCTCACTGATTTTAGAGAGAGAAGAAGGGAGGGAGAGAGAGAGGGAGGGAGAGAGAAAGAGAGGAAGAGAGAGAGAGAAACATCGATGTGAGAGAGAAACAGATTGATTGCCTCCTGCACTCACCCTAACCAGGGACCAAATTTGCAACCCAGGCAAGTTTCCTGTCTGGGACTCAAACCTATGATCTTCTGGTCTACAGAAGACATCCCAAGCAATTAAGCCATACTGGGTGTGGCCCACTAAGTCACAGGGTGTGACTTGTTAGATTTGATAGGACTTTTGGATGTAGAGGGCAAGAGGAGAGGGGAAGCCAACAGTAGCATAGGAGGATTTTAAGAAAATTTTATTTATTTTATTTTTTAATCATTTTTTATTGTTATTCTACTACAGTTGTCCCAGTGTTTTCCCCTTTGCTCTCCCCTGCTTCCCCCCTGCCACTCCTGTAGTTGATTCCCACACTGTTGTCCATGTCCATGGGTCATTCATACATGTTTTTTGACTAGTCCCTTTCCCTTCTTTCCACATTATTCCCCTTCTCTCTCCTCTCTGGTCACTTTCAGTCTGTTTCATTTTTCCATGCTGGTGGTTCTATTTTGTTCATTAGTTTATTTTGTATGTTAGATTCCTCTTGTAAGTGAGATCATATAGTATTTGTCTTTCACCAGCTGGCTTACTTCACTTAGGTAGCTAGAAGTACTGTACATTCAGTTAGCAAGAATAAAAGGGAATGAATGGGGATATAAAGGACTAATTTCCTTATGGTCATACTGAGCCTGTGGGGCTATGCAGGTGCTAAGAAGAGGTTAGATATTAGGAAATGGAACTGGGGAAATTTCTTTTAAAATAGGTTGAATTGAGCCCTGGCTGGATGCCTCTTGCACACCTTGCCCCAACCCAGGGTTCTGGCCTGGAACCCAGGCATGTGCCAGACAGGGAATCTAACCGGCAGCCTTTTGTTTTGCGGGATGACACCCAATCCACTGAGCCACACCAGTCAGGGCTTCTTCCAGTCCTTATTCAAATGTCACTTTCTCAGTGAGGTCTGTGTCTTTTAACTGTCTGCCCTCTATTTACTCTGGCACTCACTGTCTTTCTTACCCTGCCCTAACCGACCCATTTCCATAGTGTTTACTACCCTCTAACATACTTTATAATATGCTGTGTTTTGTAATGTATAATGAGTACCTGTGTTTTGGGCCCAAACTTTCAGGAAAAAAAATTTATTTTAACTTTTTATTTCATTTATTTATTTATATTTAGGAACAAAACCAGTTATCACATTTCAGGGTATTATTTTGCATATGGATATTATTATTGCATTCTTGAGTTATACTTTTAATGCATAAGCATAAATAAAAGAATTAAAAACATTTATATAGTTATGGAATTGATACTACCTATGTATAATGCACACCCTTATTTTTCTCTCAAAAATTTGAGCAAGAGTACACATTATATATGGCAAAATGCAGTAATTATTTCATGTTCTGTTTATTCCTCTTTTCTTCTGGTAGAATGTAATTTCCATGAGAGGACAGAAATCTTTGTGGGTTTTTTTTCCCACCATTGCATTATAAGCCCTTAGAACAGAGCCTGGCACATAGTAGGGTCTCAATAAATATTTGTCAGCTTCATTGAATCACAGAATAATTCAAAAGGAGGATTTGCTTTAGGTATAATAAATTTGATGGTCCTTTGTTGAAAACCAGTATAACTCATAGTGGAGAAAGATTTGCCATGGTCATAGTTCTTGTCATAAACCATGCACAAATTTTATTGCTAAAACAATCATTTATTGTTGCCTATCACAGTTTTGGAGGTTGGCCAGCTCAGCTGAGTGTGTACTGTTAGATGGTGGCTGAGACTGGGATCATCTGAGGGCTCCTTCATTCCCATGACTGATGCCTGTGTAGAATGGTTGGGAAGTTGCAGGCTAGTCTGGCTTGGGCTTCCTGAAAGCACAACAGTAGTCATGATTTTTACATGGTGTCTGGCTTCCCATAGAGCAAGTGTTTCAACAGGCCCAGATGGCAGCTGAAAGTCTTCTTGTAGCTTTTGATGCCTCATAGTCATTTTCACTATTTGTTGTGGGAGTACCACATACATATATAAACAGGGAAGGGATTGATGACCTACATCTTGGAGACAAGATCCCACAAGGGTACTGAACTTATGAAATTATGAACAAAATGTTATAGAAAAATATAGGGTAACTGGGTCACCAAAAACTAATCAAAATGCAGGTTTGGCCTCCTGCCACAGTGAAAACCAGACTTGTGATACAGTTGCTGATGCAAAAGGTAAGAACTTGGGAGAATTGTCAACTCCTCATCTCAAAGACTATTCCCTCTTCCTGCTCAAGCCGGTAATTCTTATAGGGACAGGGAGGGGAAAGCTTTTTTTCTATCCAGTTATCTGGTCAGCCTTTTACATGCTTGGGTCCTGTTTACTCACCTTTCTAGCTTTGGGTGTGCTCAGGCCCTGTCCATTCACTGTTCTAGCTTTTGGCACGCCCAGTGTAAAACCCCCCTGCTCCATCTTGACCAATGAGGGAGACTCCCTGGTGCTCCCTCACTGTGTGCGGTAATAATTCTCCCCTTGAAAACTCTGGACCCTTGTAATCCTACAAGGATAAATGGATGGAGGTCACATCTTCTGTAGTTATCTTCTGCTGTGAAGGGGCATAGTTTTACCTATCCCCAGGTCCAGAGATTCTTACTATCTACTTCTATCTACTATCTACTTCCTTCCATTAAGAAAGAAGAAGGGGGTCAAAAATGGAGTGAAGCCTCTATGTGAGGGAGAAGGATTGCTGTCTTTGGAAGGCAGCGTACACAGTGTCTAGAGGATGGCACTGCTGAATACGCGAAGCTGGTAGATGGCTGCATATTTCAAGAGGCAGTGTTGCATATGAGCTTCCAAAGTGAGACCTAGTATGTACATAAGCAGTCAGATATTTAGTGAAGGCTATGCCTAGCAGTGCAGAGGGTTTGTAGTGAAATCAGAAAGTGGAGAGACTAAGGATCCCCATGATCTAACCCTGAGCAGGGCTTTGGGTGGCACACCCAACAGTGGGGTACGTTTGCTGAGGAAGCCACCATCTGGGAAATGCAAAGGTGTTATAAGTGCTAGCATGGGCATAAAGTATAGTAGTTGTCAAAAGTAATAATAAACTAAAAGGTAACACTGTCAATTAGCTTTAGGAGATACTGTCCCTTTTTGAAAAGGAATTTTAAATTAAGGTGGGGAATTAAGGCCCAAGAAGTGGCGGCACTTGGCAGCTTGGTTTACTGCTTTACCGACAGTTTGGTTTCCCTGGCTTGTTTGGGAATCGTCCTTCTGGTGTCTTGGGCAGTGCATTATGGCAACTTGGTTCAGTAGATTCACTACCTGTAGAAATTTCAAAATTATCTTTTGTGTATTTGATACCCTTATTCCTCAAGGTTCGTGTTTGATATCCATATTCCCTGACGTTGAGAACCCTCTTTGTTTCCATATTGCCCCACGGGCATGGACTACCATGAAGACAGATTTAGAATCAGTGTAGAGGTTAACATTCCTTCCCTGGGATAATTCTAAGGCTCTGATGAGGGTTTAGCTCTTTGTACCAAGGTGCCTGTGGCAAGGGCCTGGGCTTCTGTTACCTTGTCTATGGTGACTACTGTGTACTTCATTGTTGACCATTTTCCATGAAGCTGCTCCCATCTGTGTATAATTCCCAGTCAGGTTCTGTTAGCAGCTAGTCCAATAGGTACGATCTGCTGGAATAAACTTTGTCAATAATTTCTAAGCAATCATGTTGCAGGTCTGAACTTCTTTCCAAGTCTGGGAATATGGTGGCCAGTTTAAGGTAGTGGTGGTTTGTAAGGTAACATTTGGGTTGTCTAATTAAATGGCCTGATATTTTCATACATACCCTGCTGTCAGCCAGTACCCTCCTTTTTATTCCAGTAGGGTTAGGAACTGGTGTGGTACAAATACTGGAGTAGGTTGCCCCAGAGTGAATGGAATGAATGGTAATTAAGATCAAGAATAGCAATTCTGATTAGTTTGCCTTAACACAAGTCCTGACTTTACTGCACACTGGTTGTCTATTTTTGGACAAATTGTAACCATTTGAGATTCTATTTCTCATCTGTAAAGTATGGATACATAGTATTAAATTAGATTAGTAGACTCTTAGGCTTACTTTGGTAGAAAAGTTTGAGATACATTTGTTAAAAGAAATGAAAGTTGATCTGACTGACCAATCTAATTATATTAAGAATATTACCAATTATTGGCAAGTCTAAGTTTTATGACCGTGGAGAGATGCTCATTTAAGTCTTTGGCTTGAATGCATGTATAAGTGATGAAAAAAGTCACAAAATCATTCTATCACTCTATTATTTGATTTTTGCCATTAGGAGATGTGTCTATGGTAGCTGTCATTTAGAAAATACACTTATTACAGATGGATTTTTAATTTTGTTTACATACCTATTTTTTTTAGTAATATAAGTGTGTTTATTGACACACTTGAGAAAAATCCCACTTTCTTTTTCAAGGTGAATTCTGTCACCACCTAATGTGCACCGTTAGCCCTGTGATGCAATGCAGAATGGCTCTTCTGAACCGGTGCCAGTTTCTTGGAAGGGAAAGTCAGGAAAAGGTGTTCAAAGTAACCATTTGTGCCTGATGTTCTTACAAAGCCACATTCAGTTGATCTGCTTCTGACATCCATAAATGAAGAATTCCTGGATTCTTTTTGAAATTGTTTCCTATTCTTATGCCAAAATGTTAGCTCTGTTTGTACTAGGAACAATCCTAGTACATAAAACTCTGGACTAAAAGTTCTTTCTTCCATTAGTTTATATTAGCCTTGAGTAAGAAAAATGAACTTTGGAGTTTTAATTGTTTTAGTTATTATTATCACTGAGTTCATCTACTGGAATAGTGGAATAGAAGGACCACTGAACTAAAAGTGAGATGACCTGAGTTTTATAGTTTATATAATCTTTTTCTATTCACTTTGTCTTCCCTCTATATAGCCTACCTTCTTTTTGAGGTATTTTTAAAATCCTCAGTTGAGGATACATTTTTATTGATTCTAGAGAGGGAGGGAGTGGAAGGGAAGGAAAGAGAGAGACAGAGAGAGAGAGAGACATTGATATGAGAGAAACATTGATCTGTTGCTTCCTATATGTGCCCCAACTGGGAATTGAACCAGCAACCAAGGTATGTGCCCTACTTGGGGATTGAACCTGCAACCTTTTTAGTGTATGAGGTGATGCTCCAATTAACTTGAATAATCTGGTCAGGGATTTGTGGAGTATTTTAAAAATGAAATGAAATGAGGAAATGCTTTAATAGAGTAAAAATAAATAGTATTTAAATACAAGGTATTATAATGGAAAGAAAATACTCATACTTTCCATAGTGTTGAAGAAGATCTTTCAATTTTGCTGAAAACCTTAGATGATATGTATGGTAGAAAATTCTGTATATAGTAGTGAGCATTTGTAAGGCACATGGGTATGATGTCTATTTCTCCAGCCTCACTCCTTTTATTTTTATGTAGTTGTTGTTTTCACTTTTTCCTAATAAATCTCCTTATGTCTTCCTTCTTCGTTGTACCACCCAGTACACACATTTACCTACAATATTTTTGTTTTTCTTAAAAGGGAGCCACCATTAAGAAAGATGAGCAGACCGGGGCCATTGTGGTGGCTAGAATCATGAGAGGAGGGGCTGCAGACAGAAGCGGTAAGGGTTTAAATGTTAATTGAATATAGACAAGTAATATTGCATTTTATGTGTAATATTTTCAATATATAACTAACAGTATAATAATCTTTTTTTATAATACAACAAAACAAGAAATAGGAGATTTTTCTTTGTGTTGATATATGGGAATCTATTTTAATAAATGAGAAATCTCTCTCTACTCTCTTAGTCTACATGGGCTTCCAAGGTTACCCTAAGACTCGGTTCAGTGTTTCTGACTTAAAAGGCACTACTAGAAGCATGCACCTTTCAAAAAAAGTAATAATTGTTTTATAAGATGAAGATAATGTACATTTCTAGACACAGAGCAAGATGCTATTGTCATTTCCTTGCCAGCATTATGATGTTGTAGTCTTTGATTCATTGATATGTAGAGACATGGAATCTGAAACTGGAGAAGCATGAAGGTCTTTCCAGTCCTCAGATATTTTAAGGGAAGCAATGCTTTAAGTGTGGACACAATTGCAAATTGTAGTTTCTTTTGTAGGTATCACTGCTGATTTACTGAATTTGTTGTTACTTAGGTCTGATTCATGTTGGTGATGAACTTAGGGAAGTGAATGGAATACCAGTGGAAGATAAAAAGCCTGAGGAAATAATTCAGATTTTGGTAAGCTGAAATTTTATTTTAAATTTGCAATGAAAACAAAATTGAATCACTATATTTCCCACTTGGTTATGAGTACGGGATTTGATTTGGCTGTCTAAGGTTTGAATCCCATTTCTATCATGTAATCCTTATGCACCTTTGGAAAATACCTTAGTTTTTATTACTTCAGTGCTTTAATTTCCAAAATTAGAATAAGGATTAAACAAGCTAAAGAATTTATTACAGGGCCTGACCCAAATAGGTACTTCATATATGCTAACTACTCTGTTTTTGGTGATACATTTAGCTTTCTGTTTCTCTCATCAACATAGCCAGACTATACGCTATGCTTTCTAAGTATACAAACTAGTAAAACTAATTTAGATGTCTTATGAAATCTAAAACAGAATTAAATTATATTAGGCTTTGACAACATTAATCTCAAGTTCATTTCTAAGGATAAAGTAAAGGGACACTGTCCCTGTTACACATGAGAATATATTAGAAACCTACCAAAATAAAAAGAAAGTTTAGTATTCCAAAACAGACCTCAGTATGTATGCACATTTAATATGTGATTATGTTGGCATTTTATATTAGTGGGAAAACAATGAAATTTTGTAAATGGTACTGGATTAATTGATGATTCAGTTAGAAAAAATAAAGTTGGTCCCTATTTTATACCACACACACACAAAAAAAACCCAGCCCTGGCCTGGTACCTCAGTTGGTTAGAGTGTTGTCTCAGTGTGCCAAGGTTGTGGGTTTGTTCTGCAGTAGGGCACATACAAGAAGCAACTGATGAATGCTTAAGTAAGTGGAACAACAAGTTGATGTTTCTCTTCCTCTCTTCCTCTCTTCCTCTCTCTCTCAAATCAATTTTTAGAAAAATTAAAAATAAGTAAATCTCAAGAAATTAAATATTTAAGTTTAAAAAATCTCAAAAAGTAGAGAAAGACTTGAATGATGGAAAATTCAACTAAGAAAAAAATGCTGTGATTATAGAATTGAAAAATTTCTGTATAGAAAAAGATATATGAAAATTTTAAAAGAAAAATGAGATGGTAGGAAAAATTTTTCAATATATATGATAGAAGGCTAATACTTTAATATATGGAGAATGCATAAAAATAAGAAAAAATGTATACAGTAAAATTGGCAAAGCATGTACACAGGTAATTTACAAAAGGAAACATGATGCCTGAAAAATACTGGATTCGTGGGGGACTTAAAAGCTTGATAATCCTAGAGTTCTCCAGGTTATAGGGAAATGGATATGTTTATTTGCTTTTAGTAGTAGGATAAATTAATAGAACCCTTTCAGGTGGCTATCCAAAACTATCAAATTTTAAAATTTGCATAGCCTTTATTCAAGAAATGCAGTTGTTGGAAATTAACCCTAAGGAACTAATGTAAATGTACATAAACATTTCAAATGTTTACATTTCATAAATATTTCAAAATATTTAGAAACTGTGAAGATTACATTGATTGAGTAATCAATCATTTATCTATATGATGGATTACTTTGAGGCAGTCAGAATGGCTGATAGACCTATATGACTTAATAGTGGTGGTATTCTAATTGCTTATATTGATTGAACCCTAAGTGGCATTCTAAGGACTTTACATACATTAAAACACACACACACACACACACACACACACACACACACACTAGAAGAATGGGGAGGAATTATAGAGAAGACTTGTACTTTTTCTCTATCTATACAACTCAGTATTGTATGAATTCTTAATAAGATTTGTGAATTATGCCCTGGTTGGGTGGTTCAGTTGATTGGAGCATCCTCCTGTACACCAAAAACGTTGCGGGTTCAATTCCTACTCAGGGCACATACTTAGTTTTGAAGTTCAGTCAGTCCCGGGTTGGGGTGCATATGGGAGGGAACCAATTGACATTTCTTTTTCTCCCTTCCTGTCTAGAAGCAATAAAAACATATCCTTGAGTGAGGATGAAAAAAGATTTGTGAATTACTTTTATGATAAGCAGAACAACAATATCACCATTTTGAAATCACTCTTTTATAAAATTCTAATATTTATACAGTTAAAACCCCACTTTCCTTGAGCCTCTGTGCTGTGCTGGAGCTCCTCCTCTGGTTTACAAGAGCTGATCCTATGCAACTCTCCCCAGCGTGGCTTTCAGTGGCTTCACCCTATACACTGAAATTGGCTACGGTGGGAGTATTTATACCATGAAAATTGGCAAACAAAACAAATCAAAGCTTTTTTTATAAAACAGAGTCCTGGTGTACCAGCACATATTGATAGTGAGCCTCAGAGGGATCTAACCATTCTCCCCTTTCTCTCTCCTTCCCTGCCTCCTTCCTTCCCTATCTGCTGGTCTCCTTGCTTTCCTCTTTTCTTCCCTTCCTCATGCCTCTTAGATATGTGCCAGATAGTTACCACTTTTATGGAGTTTACAGTTAGAAGAGATAATAGATATTAAGACATAATTGTATAAATAATTATTTAGATATGATTATGATAAATGCTGAAAAGGGAGAGAGAGAGAGAATGACATTAAAGGGAGACATGCTCTTGTCTGAGAGTCAGCAAAGACTTGTGGGTATTATTGCTTGTTTTAATTAAATTTGAATCAATATTCAATATTTTCACCTTTTAGTTAATCTATTATATTTGGTATTTTATTCACTAACAGAATATAATAGAGATGAATGTTCTTGTTTTTCTGCGGAGCATTGCAACTAATTGAATTATATAGTTACAACTGCATTACTGACAGTATAGCTATTTTAGTTTCTAAAAACATAGATGCTGATACTCCAGTGTTGTACCTTATCTGTTCTTCACATTTACTATTGTCTGTTTAAGGCACTGTGCATAAGTAACTCGACATGGATGGTAATATATTCATCGGCATTTTAAAAGTGCACAGGAGGTAAAAGTGGATTTAGTGGTTGATGTTTTTTAACTTATTTGACAAATTTCAGTGCTTTCTCATGTTACAGGAATTTCTAAAAAATAGTTTTCTCAGTTTGATGTATCTTAAGAGTAGAAACCCCAAGCTTGTAAATTTCCTGATGCATTTAGTTTTCTACCTGTTTTATCTTCTTTCTCCTTGGCTGTAGAAGTTTTCTTATAACTCTTTCTTTCCTCTGAGATCAGGCTCAGTCTCAGGGAGCAATTACATTTAAGATCATACCCAGTATCAAAGAGGAGACACCATCTAAAGAAGGCAAGGTAATCATTACCTTAAAATTTTATTTTGCTGGTGGTGGGGGGCAGTTGGGGACTAGCGTTTTTTCATCTAATATCTATCCTCTTTGTCATGGCAGGTTCATTTTAATATTCCACTTTTAAGAAGTTCTTAAATCAAAGTTAGAAGAACCTTGGCCATTTTATATATTTGACACTTATTCATTTTAAATAAAATTTTTCTATAGATGTTTATCAAAGCCCTCTTTGACTATGACCCTAATGAGGATAAAGCAATTCCCTGTAAGGAAGCCGGGCTTTCTTTCAAAAAGGGAGACATTCTCCAGATTATGAGCCAAGATGATGCAACCTGGTGGCAGGCGAAGCATGAAGGTGACGCCAATCCCAGGGCAGGCTTGATTCCTTCAAAGCACTTCCAGGAAAGGTGAGCTCTTGGCACAGAACGATGGCCTTTCTGCAGCTGACCTTTTGTTCTCTGCAAAATACCACTCCAGCCTAGTGGCGATAAAATAAGCACCCAAACCTTGCCTTAGCATCCTTTATCCCTCAGGTTTGGATTTCTGTTTTCAACTGGGAATAATAATCAAAAATAATATGACAGTACCAGGTCATATGTGGTTTTTGTTATGAAACAAGTTGAAAACAGCACATTAGTATCTAAAACTGTATTGATGTGAAAGATGGCAAAAAGGAAGAGTGATTTTTGGGTAGAGATAATTCAGAAAAATTTTGAAGTAGAGGATTTATTTCTTAATTTGAATAACTTTCCAGCTTTTTCTCAAGACTTTTAATATTTTGGTTTTATATTAATCTTGGGTCTGCACTGAAAATTGATAGGCATATTGACCTTTTCCCCCAGGAGATTGGCTCTGAGACGACCAGAAATAACAGCTCAGCCCCTGAAACTTTCCAACAGGAAATCATGTAAGTTTGTTAATGAGAATGCAGAGTGCCTCATCTTGGTGTTTATTTTTGATTATTAAAGCAGGTATTTGTGGTAGAATAACAGGTCATATTGCCTTGTGAGAGATTTTGGATCATTATTACACAGGAACCACAAAATTCAAAATTTAAGTGGATCTTTTGATGAAAGAAGTTTAGGAGTTATTTATAATAAACTCATGACTCTTTAAGAAAAGAACTAATAACTACTGTTCTCTTTGATTTCTGAATTTAGGTATTTTATTTCTCCAGAGTGAGGCAGTTTGGGTGAGATATTTCTTGGTAAAGATTAAGGGGAAAAATTCACCACATTCTTGGACACAAAAGCAATTGTGCCTAAGAACAATGAATTGTTCTTCCTCTGAGTTACTTGCTTATCCAGAAATCATAGTAACTTTGACCTTTAACTTGTCTGTTTGGAGTTATTATCAGACTAGATTAACAGAAAATAAAGGTAAGAAAAAAAAAGATATAGGATTACTGAAAAAGATAGTGTAGATTTAGTTGAATTTTTTTTCCTATCAACACACCTTTCTCTCAGCTTCCATTTATAACCCATGTCTCTTTAAGTCCCCATCCCATAAATTTCCTGCTTCATGTCTTCTGAATGTTTCATGGTTCTATGTATTTTAAGAGTTAAAAAAACACTTTGTTTTCAGCATTCAAATTATACATTAAAAGGCAAAATGGGCAAGTAAATGGTACTAGAATTTTACGCCAACATCTGTTTTTAGTATTGTTAAATTTTTCACATCTCCTGTTATTTCTGTCAGTTCGTAGAAGCTTATAGCCCAGGAATTACATCATAAGAGAGCCAAACTACAGTCGGTATAAATCTCCCAAGCAAGCAAATACTTCAAGTGCAGCACTGATTCAAAAGCCTGCTTGTTCTTGCTCTGCTAAGTCTGGGCAGAAGGGAAAAAAAAAAACTTGTAGAGTGCCACAAGTATTGTGACATCAGAAAACTTCAAGTTTAACCATAAGGCTGCACTTTAACGTGTGATGAATTTTCACTGGTATCTGCCCAGTTGAAAGGACCTGTGAGGCATCGGTCTGACTTGCAGTGTGAGGGAGTTTAAATTTGGGGTCTGCACACTTCTAATATATTTGGTACACGTGAGATAAAATATGTATAACCTGAAGATGAAATAAATGTGACTTTCCTTAACTCTGAACCCATACACAAATTTGTTTGAGTGTTAGGCAGTTTCAAAATGTACAATTTGATATAATTATGAATTTTTATTTATTTAAATTTTTTGAAATATGTTTCTTTTAAGAACTGTACAAGTGGATAGGTTGTGTTTTTAATACTTCCCAAACTGGTTTCAGTATAGATGTGCATGAATGTGAGGGGGCGAGGGAGGGAGGGGAGAGAGAGAGAAAGAGAAAGAGAGAGTGTGTGTGTAAGTAATAATTGTAATGCAGGCTTTTTTGTTTGTTTATTTGCATAATTTTTATATACTAATGCTTAAGTATTTGAATCCAAGAAATATTTATTCCAGGATTTATCTCTACTGAAATGTTATCATTTGGATGTTTTAGTATTTTTTCTTTTTCTGCCTCTTGAATACCATTTAAAAATATTACTGATCCTCCTTTTTCACCCTTTCTTCCTTCCTTTTTTTCTTTTCCTTCTCTCTCTTTTTTATTTCTACTTTTTACTAGATTTTGATTCACTGAGAGATGCATTGTTTGTTGACATATATAACTACTCTTTTAAGTAGAAATAAATCTGGTCAATATTATCTAAATTAAGTCACAATATAATATATGTGACTTTGTTCAGAGACACAGTGATATGTGTAGTATATATGACCTTGTTCAAAGATACAGTGTATTTCTATGAAAATTAAATAAAAATCTAGTGTCTTCATATTAAAGGAGCTAAAATTCCATTTGAAATTTTTTTGTTGCCTCAGAAACCCCTAAACTCAAAAGTTATGCAGAAATCATGGTGCTGTTTTGGAACATTTTAAAAGTCATTTAAAAGTACTTTGTTTTATAACCTTTGTATTTGATAGTGGTTCTTTATATAACTTAATTTGGAAAGGCCATCTGACTCAACACTTTCTGGACCTCAACATTTGGTACTTAGATTTTTGGAATAGGACATTCATATTATCATACCGTGTGCTAAATTATAGAATAAAACTATGAAGAAAAACAATATAAAATCTTTTATTTTTATGGCTTTGAATAGTAATTCATAGAATAGGCTTTAAGAAAAGCATATAATTTAATGTAAAATTTCTAAAAGAATAATTGTGTCATGTTGGTATTTATAAATTTAAAAAATACTTATGTTGTTAAAATTTTTACAAATGTACTTAAAACCTAGGAAGTCATTGTTAAGTATTGAATTCAGAATAATGACTTTAGTGTATATCAAATTGACCAGTTAACTTTTTCCCCTATAAATTGGTTGCTCTTACTGTACTCTATTCTTTATTTGATTCACAGTGTGTCATTGATTGTAACTTCAATCTCTCCATGTAAAGTTTGCACTGAGAAAAAGTTCATGGAAGATGGGTCTGAACTATAGGGGTTCAGTTAATGTCAATATAGAAGTAAAAAAGGAATAGAGAAAAAAGGAATATTAATTTTGTATTTATGTTTGTGCTGGAATGCTGGATCCTGGCTCCACGGTAAATAAAATCAAGAGCTGTGATAATCCTGACTTCCTCTGGCTCTAATACTACCATCCTAATGCAGAGCTCTTAAGTGTGGGTGATGTTCATGTTTGCTGCTTGGTCATTTCCTCCCCTTAGCTTACACACATAGAGAAAATAGTCTTCTTAAATAATTTGCCTTTTAAAATGAGACATACCTAACTAAAAATGAAAACATAAATTCTTAAATATTACTAAATCTTAGAAGCTTGATATGAGGACTCATGTCCTCCTGTTTTTTTGGAAGAATATTTAGCCAAGAAAGAAATTATTAATAGATTTTGTGTCCCCTTCCTCCCTTTTTCATCTAAAAATAGGTTCTCACATAATAGATTTATATTAGTAATAGAAACAGAAGAGCAGACTCAGATGTCTCATAGGTTTTCTTTGATTTGACTGACTTGTAGATTACTACATGAAAGAGGTTAAGTATTTCAGAAATGAGTAAGATTGTATATTATGTCTTAGGTTGTATATAGGAGCGGTTTTCATAACAGGCATGGCAACTTGTAATTTGTGTGTTGATATAACTTAAAGTACTCAGTGATTTTCTGCAAAAAGCTTCTTTTAAATAGTTTGGTTACATTTATAAAGCAATACTGTATCACCTAACCTTTAAAAAGAATTATGAATTTCTTTGATTACTTGAAATATTATTTGTTTACTTTCTTTTTTTTTCTTTTTTTATTATATTTTAATCATTGTTCAAATACAGTTTTCTCCTTTTTAATCCCAATCCTTTCCCCCCTCCCACCCTCCCCAACTTTCTATTGAAATCAAAGTATTTAAGTTAAGAATATCCTCCTAATAGCATAAATATTCATTTAACTTTAACTTCCATAGGGTGATATTTATATTAAGTCCAGTTTATATGGTATTTGAAAAGGCTCTTATTCATATAGTTGTATTTTACAGCAGAATATTCAGATATGATATTTATTTACGGTAGTTAGTTTCCACTTTTAGTTATCAAAATATAAATATCTGAAAATTTATAACACTGCTGATTGAATAATATCAATTAAAAATTTTCCTTTTACAAAAGAAGGTGAAGGGATTGGCTAGAGAACATATATGCATGACCCACAGCCACAGACAATGAGGGGATTGCCTGAGGGAGGGGAGCAGAGATGGGTGGAAGACAAAGGGAGAAAAACTGAGACAACTGTAATAGCATAAACAATAAAATACAATTAAAAATAAAAATAAATAAAAATTTTCCTTTTAAAACATAGCTCTTTTAGAATTCTTGTAATTAAAAAATTTAAATGTATATTTTTTTGCCTTTTAAAGTTGGTAAAAACATAAAATACTTTATTTTAGAGTTTGTTTTAACCAACTGTGATTGTTATCACATGGATAAAAACGATCTTTAACAGCATCCAAAAGTACCTATTCAAACAGGGTGTAACCTTATTTGACAAACATTTTGTTGACTGAAGATCACAATCTACCATCAATAGAATTCAAACACTGAGTAAATGAACATGTTTGCTGTATGTGGTACCGATGTTCTAAAGGCCAAATATTTGCAAATGATAGATACAACTTTCCAAGTTGAGTAAGCACCTTCCTTTTATAGTGTTAAATAATATTTATTTAGTGTATTCACCCATAAAGTTAATTCATAAATTAAAAGTCAAATCAAAAACTAACAAATAGATTAGATGGTTTATGTTCTTACATTAAATTTGTCTAAAACGTTGTCAGACATCTTGTTAATATTGGTGGGATTTTGTGTAGCACAATGGGGTTTTTAAAAATGCTAAAAAATATTTTCCCCCCTAATACTGACTCTCTTTGGGAGATGCCAAAGGTTAGCGTTTGTGTGGAAAGAATAAAAAATGAACCGAGCTATAAATTACACGTCTGACTACTTCATGTCATGCGATGGTTGAGGTGAAGGCCTTTCTAATTTTAGTGCTCACTTTTTGCCTCAGTAAACTGTGTTCTTAGTCTATGAAGATATACTAAGTAAAGTGTTTTTAGTGTTTTTAGTGTACTTAGTATAGTGTTTTTGCTTGTAAAACACTATCAGGGGATGTGCTTTTAGCTTCTCCGGGTGAAGGATTCTAAGTCATACTGTTGCCTCTTGTCTGGGGACCCAGAACCATACCCATAAGAGAGCTGATGAACAGTTAGGGGTGTAGTCAGTCGTCACAGATTATTGCAGACTAGTAGGAGAGACTGCAGTGTGGGAGGAAGGGGAGAGCCATTTCTAGGGTGTGGATTTAACTTTGCCCCTGTGAATAATATTACACCTATTTCTTCCCTTGTCCAGAGTTTCAGATATGTCCCCTTCAGAGAAACATCCAGCATTATGGGAAAGTTTTCTCCTGCCCTGTTGTGCAGAGCTATCAGGTGTTTTGCACAATAGCCTTTCCACTCCATTCTCTGAAGGCAGCAAAAGCGCACTTTGTGACCTGTTGTCCTCCTTGTGCTGTTTATAATTTTCCCATCCTGCTCTTCGATGCTTGAAGATGTAGAGTGGATTTCTGATGAGACTAGGGAGAGGAGACAGGTTGAAGTTGGGGGCTTGGGGAGCAAGAGGCTGGCATGATAGGAGGAGGTAGGAGTAGACAGGAAGCCTGAAACTTATTTTCCTTATTTTCCTTAACCTCTCCCCTGTCTTGTATTTTCTAGCTTGAAGTTCGAGAAATTAAAAAGTGATTTTGTTGTGATAGTGTAGTATAGTGATTAAAAACTCACCTAGTGCCAGACTTCATGGATCCAAATCCCAGTCTGGACACTTCTGAGACCTTCATTTCTCTGTATCTCTGATTTTCTCTCTGCAAACTGGGGATAATAGCATTTGCCTCATAGAGTTGTTACAGAATTAAGTAAGTCCATGCATTAATGTGTACAGAAAAGTGCCTTACCATAGTAAAAATCACCCAGTATCCCAACTCTCTTCCAAGATCAACCTTTTATGTAGTTTTCTTTCCTCTTTGTTTAAACATGGTAAGTGTAAGCAAAAAAAAATTTTTCCTACTGGATGTCTAGGAAGTATGAGACTTTCTATTGGAGACACACATATGTGTTTTATTAAGCTAAAATACCATTGTCTTCCTACTTAGGTATTGCATGGAAGAGGCACTCTTTTTATGGATTTATGCAATATATTCATGACTTTTTGTTAGACCATGAAATATACGTATACTATATGTAATGTAGATTAGAGGTGTTTATTTTTATTGTGAACTCACTGGTATTTTGAGCTTTTTGTGTTTTGTGCATGTGTGTAACATGGCTTTACGTGACACTGGTTCTCTAATCAATCTGTCTTGCTGCTCCCGTCAGAAAATACACTCTGTGTTAACTGGCTACTTTCTGGTGGAGTATCTGAGATCACAGACTGATCAGTCTTAGCGTTGCTCATATTATTTTCACTATGCCTACTTGCTTGGCCGTGCTAACGCATCTCACATGGCTTATTGTTTGTTTTCTATTAATCTGTTTAGATACATACTGCATTTCAGCACTACTAAGGAATGAGTGTGAATAAACTCACAATGAGGGTAACTCATAATAGAGGCCTGAATAATAATGGTGTGCTTGTCATTTTTGCTAACAGTGTTCAAATAGAACCAATACATTTTGAGGATCCATAGGTATTTGAAAGTAAAAACACCATGGTACACACTTTCTTCGGTGTTTCTTTGACTGACATTCTGCCGTTTGGAGACAAAAGGGAGCCGGGAACTGTTCCCATCAGTCCCATTCCCTCTATGAGGTCATGTATGTTCTACCTTGACTCATGGTCAGATTTTGCTTCTGTTAAGTTGCCAGTTCTTTATCCACTTTTCCTTCAAGGTGAGTCTCTTAATTCAAATTTAACTCTTTAATTAATTCTTTAACTCTGTCCTATTAGTAACCTAAGAAATGTTTAGGATTACTTTTTAAAATACCTTTCATCAAAGACTATACTTGCAGGGATCATTTCTATAATTCATTAAAATACCTTTCATCAAATAATATAGGCAGGATGAAAATAAAACTTTCTGTCTGACTCATTTCACATGTGTAATAAGTTGATAATTGGCAGAATATTATTCAATTTCCAGGATACTTAGACATTTTATAGGTAAAATTAGTTGTTTCTAAAATGTTTTCTTTTACTATTTTTATCATGAACAGATTAGTTTACAGACAGACTGTTCTATGAAAAATAAATATCCCCTTATCGAGGGTATTATTTTGAAAAATACCGACAGTATGTTCCCCCATTTCTGTATTTAATAAGCTCTGTGAAGGCTTTGTGTTTGTACTGCTTATGTATGTACATTCTTTTTAGACCAAGACTACATGCAGCCTAAAATGTGGTTTTTCAAAAATTCTATTTATTTGTTGATTAATAATTTTAAAATATTTAAAATACATTTGTTTTTTTCCTTTGGCTTTTCTAAGATGAGGAAACAGTTGAGTGTGGTAGGTGGATCCCCCTCCCTTGGATGCCACATCTTCCTGCTTTAATTGTGTTTTTCTGCACATTTAATCATTTTCTTTTTCATTTTCTTTGTGCTTCTCAGAGGAAATTAAAGGTACATGTACAAAAGCTTCCCTGCGTAGTCTAGTAATTTTACTGAGTTCACGTGTGTGGGTTTAAGTCGAATATAACAAGCAGTTTATAAAAGATCATTGTACATCCAAACTTCCAACTTGACAGTACAGAACCAAAACTCATGGTTCGGGCTTGTTTTCGGAAAGGAGTGTATTTTCTTTTTTTGCTTCATTTAGCAAAGATATAGAAGTAGGTTGAAATAGTACATTGTTTTTTCCCTGTCAATATTCTTGAATACAGGTGAATGAAGAAAACAATGTATTCAAATATATTGAAAGAGTTATTTTAACATAAAGATGTGGGGAGATCTTCTCAACTACTTGATTTCTGCACAAGCTGTGTATTAGTTACAGAAGTTTTTGTACAATGTGTGAAGATTAAAGGCCTAACATCTTAAGTACTCTTTGACTTAAGTTTTTAAGACATACATAACCCAATATTCATTTAATTCCTGGAAGTAATTAATAGCACATTATTTTTAAGTGTTTTCATCTGTTCATTTTTAAAGCCCAAATAAATGTAGAAATATCATGACTTTATTCCTTTCCAATACAGCATCTCTTCCTATCAAGAGAAAGGATGTATCTTAATCTTAACCTTTCTGTCTAATCCAGTGAGCCAACATAAGTGCTGTATTTGACATATTAGCAAAGAGCCTGATTTACAAAAATAAATGTACTCTGGGGACCAAGTGTTGCCGTTTCCTTAACTGTGAAAGTATAAACATCTCAGGCAAGCCTTTTATAATTTTCTTGGAACTTCAACAAGGAACCCGTGAAGAAGGTTGAAAAAGAGTTGCATGCTGTTTGAAAATGCCACTTTAAACTTAAATATAAAACAATGTTTTATGTTTAAGAGTGGCATTGTAAGGGCTTTTCTCTGCTGTGCTTTACATAATGGTTTTTAAGTGATTTATTTTTTTGCATCTGTGGCTGGGCTTCTAACTTCTGCTTTATTTCTTGGCTTTTGTTCTGTATGCTTTTACACTCCATCCAGAAGATGCTGATTCTGCTGGTAACAACAATGGAACCTATATAGGTGAGCAATTGGCCATGGACGAAGATATCTTTCTTTCTGTTGTTCTTCAAAACCATTATATTATTTTATCCTAAATTAGCACATTTGCATTAGCATGCCATGACATTTCCTGGGGGCAGCATGAAGCTTTATATTCAACAGGCTCAGTGGGTTGGACACAAAGGAATTCATAGTGTGTTTTGGTTATTATTCAAGAAGCTTTCCAAATGCTATATTTTTGTAAACCGCCACATATTATTTTTGAGAGAGGATGAAAAAGCATCTATTTGTGCTACTTTTACCCCATTAACAGTGCCTGGACATTTCTAAATTATCTGGCTAGCTGTGACTTATTCAAATCTTCTATCACTTACGTCTTTCTAAAATGTTTTGGTTGTTTTCTAATGATTTATTATTTCCTTAACAACTCTCCGCCCCCCACCCTCACAAATAACCACTGAATGAACAGCTCCAATTATAATTATGCTTCATAATTAACTTGCTAATCTGTACTGGAAGGAAAGATTGCCAGTTTAGAGATGCCCAGGAATATTATAAACAAAAGTCAAGATACCTGAAATGTTTAAGGCACCAGAATTATCTTCATTCACATTTCACTTCAGACCTTGCCTGCCCTTGCCATGTGCAGCACACCGACAGCTTCTCTCCTTTCCGTCACGAGAGGTGGTAGTGTAGGAACACCGCTATAGAGAGACTGCTTCAGTCTCCTTACCTGCAGTATTTATGTACAGTTGACAGTTGAACAACACAGGTTTGAACTCTGTGGGTCCACTTCTATGTGGATATTTTTCAGTAAATATACAGTATCAGCCCTGTATCCCCAGGTTTTGCATTTACAGATTCAACTATTCATGGATTGAAAACAGTATTTTCCATCTGGAGCTGGGCGTTAGTGGATGTGTATGCAACACTCTGTGCCATTTTATATAAGGGACTTAAACACCTGCAAGATTTGCTATCCACAGGGGAGGAGGGTCCTGGAGCCAATCCCACATGGATACCAAGGGACAACTGAGTTTTTGGGGAGTCAAAATTTATACATGAATTTTAATTGAGAAGGGGTTGATGCCCTTAAACTATTCAAGGGTCAGTTGTATGTGATAACATCTCTTGGTTATTGAAGAAATGTGCTGGATGTTTTATCCACTTTATGAAAAGGAAACCGAACCCAGAAAGTTTAAAGGATTTACGTGAGGACCTAAAGGCAGTAAATGGTGCATCCATGGTTTCAAATCCACATCTATGTAACTAATAGTATTTGGTCCCTATCCTTTAAAATATTCTGGCCTCTAGTTTTTTATTCTACAAAACAAAAAATCCATGCAAAAATATAGAATATTCCAATTTTTAGCCTAGAAAAAAACTATAATTTACTGAGAGAATCGGATGATCAGAGAGAGGTTAAAATTCCATTAATTCCTTACTCATTTCAGAACAACACAGTGTGCCGAATACTCCGTATATGATTAACGCCTCCCCCCTAATGTCCTCAGAAATTGTAGCAGCTTAAAGCAGCAAGCACGTATTGTTCTCCTAATTTTGTGGTCAGCCTGGCAGTTCTGGTCTGTTGGCTCGCTGGATCTTTACAGTCTGGCAGTTCAGCTGGGGTCCGGTTGTTCGGGAGGCAGTGGTGCTCAGCTCGGTGAACTTGTTTCTATTTCCTGTAGTTTTCTGCCCTCCAGTAAGCTAGCCATTATAGCAGTCTCAGGGTTCCAGAGAGTAATAGCGAAAACAATCTCTGGTATGTCAGTGCTGTTGAAGCCTCTGTTCACATCACATCTGCTAATGTTCCATTGGCCAAAACAGTGTCATGGCCAATCCAGAGTCATTTTGAGAAGAGACCACTTCAGAGTGTGGATACCGAGAGAGGTGAAGAGATGGGGGGCCATGAGTGCAAGCTACTACCTCGCAGTGTAGAAAGAGGAGTACCTGGCCTCCTGACTTTAAGGACTTCTGTATTGTCAGTTAGACAGTAAGTGTATGTCCATCCAGTGAAACAGCTGTGACATAAAGCATTGTCTGATAAGTGTCACATAAAATGCTATAATTCACAAGAAGTGATCATCTCAGCCTGAGGCAGTGAGGGACTCAGTCCCACAGGAAATGACAATAAAATTGGGCACCATGGATTAGAAAGAATTAGACAGCAGCAGAGGATGAAGGCAGAAGCAATAGCATAGAGAGAGAAGAGTGTTGCAAAGGTGTATTTAAGTTTAGGTGACATGTATGTGATCAGGCTGGAAGTTTAGCATGGCACTTAATAATGTGAGGTCTTCAGTGACAGGCTAAGTAATTTGTACATTATAAATGTTTTGCCTGATGTTTATACTCACATTATTATTTGTATAAAATTTTATTGAAAGAACAAGACATGGGTATTTAATCTGTGTATTAAAGCATGTAGGAATTTTATAAAATAAATATTTAATTAGTAGACATAAGTTGAAGTGCAAAAGCAAAGGTGTTCAGAAGGTGAGTGTTTTTAAAGAGCTTAGAGAAAATGCCTTTAGCTCTGGAAGTAACTTCGTTGTTCTGTGGAGTCAGTGATAACATCTGAGAAAAAACTATTGCAAGCCAAATTGCAAGGTGTCAAGATGTAATGGTGGACAGTGAGAGAAAGCAGTTGAGTTCAAGGTGGGTTTTTACAGTTGACGGTAGGAATATTTTAGTGGGAAGGGAAAATAAGATCAATTTTGTAGAGAGAGATAATCAAGCCTGTGGGTTGAAAGTCTCATATAGGAAATAACTGGCTGGACAAACCCCCAGAGCAGACTAGATTAGATGGAATTGCGACTATGGGAGTGCTTTAGGTAAAAGAATTTGGCATTAGCAGGTGAAGTTAAGCATGTGGATATCCTGTGACTCAGAAAAAAATTTTTTTCTTTCGAATAGGCAAAGGGTTTTGTGCTTCCAAGAGACCATTCTATTTACATCATCCATTTGCATATGAAAATAGGACACCATCTAGGTAAAATGGAAATATCATAAATCATAAAATAATACAAAACTTGTGGCTCACAATCTTTAGGTTTTTATACAAAAGATGTATTTTTGTTAGACACACATATGTAAGGAATTTCATGTAAAAATCTCTGGCTTCTTTGACAAAACAAAAGATTCAACCAAGTCATTTCTTAACTCCTAATAATGAGCAGAACTGAGTTATAACTGACTCCTTAAATGGAACACAAGTTCTCCAGTTCAACACAGTTCCCACCTCTCCTCATGTCTTGCCAATGCTGAGACGGGATATCAGTAGACATTCTCCTAACACTTCAGTTTGCACTTGTATTATACTAATGAAGTGCTTTCTTATATCCATGTTCTTAAATGTGCAGAAATAAAAGTAACCAAAAAGCATTTAAAGAAAAATGGTACAATCAGTTTATTTGAGGACTGAATGTTACACATTAGTGTTGACAGAATAAAACTTAAGATTTTTTTCTACCTGTCATTAGCTTCAATAGGATGGTGACTTTGCAAGCCCTGATAAGCCATCCAGTCTGCTCAACTCCTGGTCTTACAAGCAATAGTCATCCTTTTCATACCTTACTGTGGCAAAGGGAAACCGTGGCTGATGTGTTCAATATGTGTGCATAATGATGTTGCCGCTTCTTGGTCTAAATGCTTCTTCTGACACGTGTGCATTAAGAGACTACTGTGGGTTCATGCACCTAGAAGTTCATTTAGCTACTGATGAGGTAGGGAGTATAGCAAGGCACCTGAGAAGAGAACCGTACAATAAAAAGACTTTTTAAAAGAAAATGACATGTGATAATAGGGTGCTTAAAATAATGGCGTCTCTGATAAAAGTTTCTTCTTTTGAGGAAACATTTCAACTAGTGACCCTGAAAAATTTGAAATGACTTCTTTTGCAGAGTCAACAAGTTTGATTATATTCTCTGGTTATTTATATATATACTATTATTATTAAAACTGTATGATAGTAGTTCCCCTCCCCCTTTATTCATTTCCATGGTTTCAGTTACCTATAGTCAACTGCAGTCTGAAAATATTAAATGAAAAATTCTAGAAAGAATTCAATAAACAATTCATAAGTCCTAAATTGCTCACCTTTATGAGTAGTGTGATAAAACTTGAACCATCCCACTCTGTCCTATGTGGGACAAGAATCATCCCTTTGTCTAGTGTCTCCACACTGTGTGTGCGAACTGGTCATTAGCCACTTAGTAGCTGTCTCAGTTATCAGACCCACTGTCAATGTATGGCAGTGCTTGTGTTCAAGTAACTCTTATTTTACTTAATAATGGCCCCAAAGTGCAAGACTAGTGATACTGGCGATTTGGATATTCCAAAAAGAAGCTATAAAGTGTTTGCTTTAAGGAAAAGGTGAATGTTCTCAACATAATAAGGAAGAAACATCATATGCTGAGGTTGCGGAGATTGGTGGTTGGAACAAATCAATTGTGAAAATGTGAAGCAGGAAAAAGAAATTTGTGCTGGTTTTGCTGTTGCACATCAAGGTTTACAAAAGTTATAGCCATAGGGCATGATGAGTGCTTATTAGTTCAGGTGGAAAAGGCATGGAATTTGTGGGTAGGAAACATGAATGGAAAATGTGTTCTGATTGATGGTAACGTGTTGAGCTAGAAAGCATTTCTACAACGATGCCAGCAAGGGATCCCCTGAAATGAGTGACCACACTTGCAAAACTTTTATTATAGTATATTATTAAAATTGTTTTAGTTCAGTATCAGTTATAGTTAATCTCTTACTGTGTGTAATTTTTTATTTTTATAAAATTTGTTGAGGTGACATTGTTTAGTAAGATTATGTATTTCAAGTATACAATTCTATGATATATCATCTATATTTTGCATTGTGTGTTCACCACCCAAAGTCAAATCTCATTTTACCACCATACACTTAACCCCCTCTCCCCTTGACTACCTCCTACTCCCCTTTCCTTCTGATAACCACCATATTGTCTGTGCCGATGGGATTTTTTGTTTGCTTGTCTTATTTGTTCATTTTTTGTTTTCAGTTTTATATCCCACATATGAGTGAAATCATATGGTTCTTGACTTTGTCTGACTTATTTCATTTATCATGATATCCTCAAGATTTATCTATGTCATTGGAAATGGCAATATTTCATCTTTTCTAATGACTGAGTAGTATTCCTTTGTATGTATGCAAAGGATACTTTGCACACTTCTTAATCCAGTCATCTATTGAGTTATACTTCAGTTGTTTTCATGTCTTGGCTGCCATGAATAATGAACCCAAGAGTACATATGTAATGAACATAAGGGTGCACATATCTTTGCAAATAAATATTTTCAAATGTTTTTTGGTAGATACCCAGAAGAGGGTTTGCTGGGTCATATGGTAACTCTATTTTTAATTTTTTTGAGAAACTTCACAGTGTTTTCTATGGTGGCTGTACCAGTTTACTTTCCCACCAGCAATAAATAAGGGTCCCTTTTTCTCCACAACGTCTCCAACACTTGTTATTACTTGTTAACAATAGCCATCATAACAGGTGTGAAGTGGTATCTCATTGTAGTTTTCATTTGCATTTCCCTAATAGCCAGTGAAGTTGAGCATCTTTGTATATATCTGTTGGCTTCTTGGGTGAAGTGTCTGTTGAGGTCCTCTGCCCATTTTTTAATTGGATTTTTTGTTTTTGTTGTTGAGTTTTATGAATTCTTTATATATTTTGGATATTAACCATTCATCAGAACTATTGTTTGTAAATAGCTTCTTTCATTTGGTTGATTGCCTTTTCACTTTGTGGTTTATTTTGCTGTGCAGAACTTTTTTGGTTTGATATAGTGCCATTGATTTATTTTTGTTTTTACTTCCCTTGCCTTTGGGGTCGAATTTATAAAATCTTGTCTAAGACTACAGTCCATAAGTTTAGTACCTATGTTTTCTTCTGTGTAATTTATTGTTTCAGGCCTTATATTTGGGACTTTGATCCATTTTGAGTTAATTTTTGTATATGGGGACCAACAGTAATCTATTGTGGTTTCATTCTTTTGCATATGGCTTCCCAATTTTCCCAGCACCATTTGTTGAAGAGGCTTTCTTTTCTCTAGTGTATGTTTTTGGTTTCTTTGTCAAAAATTATTCACATACATGTGGGTTTATTTCTGGGCTGTCAGTTCTGTTGCATTTGGTCTGTGTGTCCGTTTTTCTGTTAATACCATGCTGCTTCAGTTATCTTTGCTCTGTAGTATAATTTGAAGTTAAGGAGTGTGATAATTGCAGATTTGTTCTTTTTTCTCAGGCTTGCTTTGGCTCTTTGGAGTCTTGTGGTTCCATACAAAGTTGATGATTTTTTGTTCTATTTCTTTTAAAAAATGCCATTGGGTTTTTGATGGAGATTGCATTAAATCTGTATATTGCTGTCAGTAATATGACCATTTTAACTATGTTGAGTCTTCAGTCCATGATCATGGAATGTCTTCCCATTTTTTGGTATCATTTTCAGTCTCTTTTTGTGGCAATTAAAAAAAGGATTGTTTTTTTCCACTTCTTTTTTTGAAATTTCATTGCTAGTATTTAAGAATGTAGTGGATTTTTGTACATTGATTTTGTATCCTACACCTTTACTGTATTTGTTTATTATTTCTAATAATTTTTTGGTGGAGTCGTTAGGGTTCTCTATACAAAGAACTATGTTATATGTAAAAAGTGACAATTTTACTTATTCATTTCCAATTTTATTTCTTTCTTTTATCTAATTGTACTACATAGGACTTCCAGTACTATGGTGAATAAAAGTGGTAAAAATGGACTTTCTTGTCTGTTTCCTGATCTTAGGAACTGAAAAACATTTAGTTTCTCACCATGAGGCTCTGTCATATATGTCCTCATTATGTTGAGGTACTTTTTTTCAATACCCATTTTATTAAGTGTCTTATTCATAAATGGATGTTGTATCTTGTCAAAGGCTTTTTCTGCTTATACTGATATAATCATATGATTTTATCTTTCATTTTATTAACATGGTAGATCACATTGATTAATCTGCATATGTTGAACCATCCTTGTGCCCCTAGAATGAACCCCACTTGATTGTGATGTATTATTTCTTTAATGTTTTGTTGCATTCAATTTGCTAGTATCTTGTTTAGGGTTTTTGCATCTCTACTCATCAAAAATATTGGTCTGTAGTTTTCTTTTTTGTGTGTTATCCTTGCCAAGTTTTGGTATCAGGATTATGTTGGCCTCATCACGTGTGTTAGGACATATTGCTTCTTATTAATTTTTTGGAAGAGTTTGAGAAGGATAGGTATCAAATCTTTTTGGAATCTTGGGTAGAATTCACTAATGAAGCCATCTGGTCCTGAAATTTTACTTTTGGGGAGATTTTTGAGGTTGTTTCTATTTTTTCACATTTTATCGATCTATTCAGATTTTCCACTTCTTTGTGATTCAGTCTACGAAAGTTATATGTTTCTAGGAACTTATCCTTTCCTCTAGATTATTGAATTTGGTGGCATATGTTCTTTCATAGCATTCTTGTATGATTCTTTGTATTTTTGTGGTGTCTGTGGTAACTCCTTTCGTTTCTGATTTTTTTTTAGTATTTTCTCTTTTTTCCTCAGTAAGTCTTACAAGAGGTTTGTCAGTTTTACTAATCTTTTCAAAGAACCAGCTCTTTATTGCATTAACATTTTTAAAATCCTCACCCAAGAATATGTTTATTGATTTTTTTTTTGAGAGTGAGAAAGAGAAACATTGATATGAGGGGGAAACATTGATCAGTTGCCTCCTGTACCTACCCTGACTAGGGATGGAACCCATAACCTTGGTGTGTACCCTGACCAGGGATCAAACCCCTAACCCTTACAACCCTTTGGTGTATGGGACGATGCTCCAACCAATGGAGTCATCCAGCCAAGGTTGCATTAACGTTCTGTATGTTGTACAAACCATTCTTGTTATGTTAATAATGACTGGACTTTTTCCAGACAGACCTCATATTTCTGAGTTCATTAAACTGCCTACCTTTGTTTTCTTCTACTTCATTGAGTTTTTTCAGAAATGCAATCTTGAGTTCTCTGTCATTTGAATCACGTTTCCATATCTTTATTTTCTGGATATTTTTCATTCTCTTTCTGAGCTGCCTCGTTACCTTGGTTATTCATGGCATTTGATGGATTCCTTCTCTGTCTAGGCTTCTCTAGTAAATCAATAAGAAATCCTTCTTTTGTGTTCTAGTAGTTGGTGCAGAAGCACAAATTTTATACTTTCTCTTATACCTCTCTAGCTTCAGTTTTCTGTGTGTAGTGGAAGGTGTCCTGTATTCCCTGGGGAGGTAGCTGTCCCCTCTGTGACCAGGCCTCCTCAGTCCCAGAACACCAACCTGGTGGGAGAATATGATGGGCATTGGGGTTCCATGTCCATGAAATTCCAGCCCTGTTACCTGCAACCAGAGGCTGCCAGCAGTACCACTGTAATGAATGGTGGCGGGGTGAACTGAGGGAGGCTGGTGTAATTTTGTGGCTTTGTTCTTCCAGTAATGGCTCCTGGAAGACCTCAGTGGCCTCACCTCTGTATCTCCACCCATCCCTGGGATTAGTCCCAGCATGGACCTTCAGATGTTTCAATGTGCAGATCTCAGCCATGTTTGTGTGCTGTGCAGTGAATACTTTGTTGAATTATAGCTGTTCAAGTTGTTACAACTTCAAGGGGAGAGACCAAGGGGACTTCTCACACTGCCATTCTTCTGATGTTCCCCATACTGTGCCTAATTTATAAGTTGAACTTTAGTATAGGGTATGTATGTGTAAGAAAAACACAGTATATACTTATGGTTTGGTACTATCTGAGATTTCAAGCATCTACTGGGGTCTTGTAACATATTTCCCTGGGAAAGAGGAAGATACTGTGCTATTTTATACCATTATGTTACATTATTATTTTGTTATTATTATGTTGAGAAAAGTGACTGCTTTGTGGTATTCTGTTTTCCCCCAAAAGCCAAATCCTCAAAATACTTACATATTTTGTGCATTTTTAAGATGTCTCATAAACATGATATTATAAATAGCAGAGCTCTTTTATGGTAAAGAATTATTTGGTAAACCTTAAAATATTCTGTGACTTGGTGCAATATTGTGAATTTTTATTAGTTTTTTGGTTGAATAATAATTTCTTTGTCTATTTTTTCTGTCAGATCCTTTATCAGTCTCCTGTAATTTGATGAATTATTAACTCTCCCTGTTGAATGCATTTTCTTCTAGTCTTTTGGTTGAGTTTACCTTTCTCTATGCAACTTTCCCAGCCTAGAGATATGTTTATTTTTAAAGTAAAAAATTGTGAATTGTTTCCTTCCTGTCTCCTAAATTTTCTTTTGTACTCCCCACTCCAAAATTTTTGAAAATATTTTTTAAATTTATATTTTTATTAAAGTAAAATATGCGTTAGTTTGAAGTACATGCAATTGCTAATTTCTAGGTCAAAAAAACAATAGAATGTCAGCCATTTCATATGGCTTTATTTAATACATTGTTTAACAAGTCAAATAGTATTAATTGCAAGTTCTGAAACCCAAACAGGAATCTCTGTCCTTATTCCTCCCTAGTCCCATGTGCTCCCTCAAGAGAAAACCACTTTAACCCTGGTTAGCAGTTTTTTTCTGGTTTAAACAATAGAAGTTATTTACAATGCTACGTCTAGATTTTTTTTCTAATATGTATTTAGTGCCTTGTATGTTCTAGACTGTTGGAGGCACTGCAGTTTTAAGAGGGATCAAAAAAACACCCTTTCATACAGCTTCCATATAGGGGGTAAGGATGGAGACAGACAATAATTTATTTTATTTCATGTGTCATATGTTATATGGTAATAAGTCTATGAAGAAAAGTAAAGCAGAAATGGAATGATGGGGGAACTGCAAGAATGAGGTTTCAAGTTTCAGTACAGGGTTAAGGAAGGGTTTCCTCAGATGGTCATGTTTTATCAAAACCCTGAAGAAAGTCCTTGGGAAACGAGTGCTCCAAGGACTGGGACGACATGTGCACAGGACTCTGATAAATCTGGGGATCAGTGAGGAGACCAGTGTAGCCAGGGCAGAGTGAACAAGGGAGGAATTGATCAGTTGGCGAGGTAGGTTGGCTGCAGAAGGGAGGGAGGGGGATTCTTTGGCTCTTCTCCTGTGTGAGATGGAGAGTCATGGAAGGGTTCTGAACAGAGTGATGACGTGAGATGCATATTTAGGGATCGCTCTGGCTGATGAGTTGATAATGGACTGTAAGGGAGCTAGGGCAGGTGATGGAGCCATGTGGTAATCCAAGATATTATCAGTGGAGGTAATTGACAGGATTTTCAGACATATTGGACTATAAAGAATGAGTATATGACACATGAAACAATGTTCAATATTGCTAGCTATCAGAGAGATGCAAATTAAAACCACAATGAGATACCACTTCACACCAGTCAGAATGGCCATCATAGACAAAGCAACAAACAAGTGCTGGAGAGGTTGTGGAGAAAAGGGGACCCTAGTGCACTGTTGGTGGGAATGCAGACTGGTACAACCACTATGGAAAGCAGTATGGAACTTCCTCAGAAAACTAAAAGTGTGTCTGCCTTTTGACCCTGCAATTCCACTGCTGGGACTATATCCTAAGAACCCTAAAACACCAATACAAAAGAACCTTTGCACCCCGATGTTCATAGCAGCACAATTTATAATAGCTAGGTGCTGGAAGCAACCTAGATGCCCATCAGTAAATGAATGGATCAAAAAACTATGGTACATTTACACAGTGGAATTCTATGCAGCAGAAAGAAAGAAGGAGCTCCTACCCTTTGCGACACCATGGATGGAACTGGAAAGCATTATGTTAAGTGAAATAAGCCAGGCAATGAAAGACAAATACCATATGATCTCACCTTTAACAGGAACCTAAACAACAAAACAAAGAAACAAGCAAAATATAACCAAAGACACTGAAATAGGGGACAGACTGACAGTGACCAGAGGGGAGAGAAGAGGGAATTTCAGAGGAGAATGGGAAGGGTTTACAGGAACAAATTTAAAGGACACATGGACAAAAGCTAGGGGGAGGGTGGTAATGGGAGGGAAGTGGGAGGGTTGGGTAGGTGGCTGGAATGGGAGTAAAAGGGAGAAAACTGTACTTGATCAATGTTAAAATAAAATTTAAAAAGATAGCTGTAAAACTACAAAAAGAAAAGTTTATGTTTTAATATTGTTTAATTACAATAATGATTTTTAAATGGGGAAAAACTTGTACCTACATAATAGCCTGTTACAGTAATAAATAATAAAATCAGAAAAAAAAGAATGAGTATATGGTTTTCAGACTCAGTAAGTTCAAGGATGGAGTTACCATTTACTGAGATGGGAAAGACTATGGAGGGAAGTATTGGGAGCAATATATTCCATTTGGAATACATTGAATTTAAACTCCCCAAATAGAGATGTCAAATGGGCAGCTCGATAAGCAGCTTTAAGTTCAGGCTATTGATTTGGAAGTTGTCAAAGTCAGATCAAATTGAAAGCCATGAAACTGGATGAGATAACCAGGGTCTTAGTATAGATATAGGCAAGAACCGAACTCAAAGTGAACTAGAAGGAAAACCAGGAGTGTGATATTCTAAGAGCCAAGTGCAAGTAAAGGCAGGAGTAATCAACTGTGACAAAGGCTACTGGAGGTCAGAGAAGATAAAGAGAACTGACCTTGATTTAGCAATGTGGAATTATCAGCAGCCTTGATGAACAGTGTTGGCAGCTTGATTGGGTTGAAAAGCACTTGGCAAAGAATCATTTTGTGACAAAAACTTTGTAGTGTACAAATAGAAGGGAATTTCTTCAACCCGATAAAGTCCATCTACTAAAACCCTGCAGCTAACAGCATTCTTACTGGTGAAGGACTGAATGTTTTCCCTAAGATCAAAAACTAGACAAAGATGTGCATTTTTCCACTTAATTTAGTATGGTATGAGAAGTGCTACCCAGAACAATTATGCAAGGGAAAGAAGTAAAAGCCCTCTAGATTGGAGAGGAAATAGGAAAACTATCTACTTGAAGGTAATACCATCTTTTATCTAGACAATCCTTCTTCTGTATCAATTGATAATGATCATATGGATTTTATTCTTCATTCTGTTAATATAGTGTATAACATTATTTGATTTTTGTATGTTGACCCAACCTTGCATTCTTAGGATAAATCACACTTGCTCATAATGCAATATACTTTAGAGGTCTGTCCAGAAATTATCCAGCCATGTGATAGGAAAAATAGAAACATCTATTGAAGAAGATACAAGAAACATTGTACATAGGACATGACACCTCAGCCCCCTTCAAAGTAGCCACCTTGGAACCTCACACTGTTCTCCTAGTGACTCTCCCACTGTGCAAAACACTCTGCAAAATCCTTTGTTGAAATTGACATCAGTTGCCCTGTTGTATTTTCCTGAATCTCATCGATGGTTAGGAAACTCTTACCTTTCAAAGGTGATTTTAGTTTTGGGAAAAGCCAGAAGTTGTAGAGCATCAAATCTGGGCTGTAGGAGGGCTGAGTCACCTGGGTGATTTGATGTTTCATCAAAAAACTGCACAAGACGTGATGCATGAGTGGGTGCGTTGTCGTGATGAAGCTGTCAGTCACCAGTTGCCCGTGGCTGTGGCAGTTTTTGTCATATTACATCTCTTGACCAATGAAGAACTCTGAGGCAGTACTCATTAATTGTTTGGCCTGGAGGGGTGTACTCAGGATGGACAACACCTTCCCAATCAAAAAGCATGTGTAACTTTGCTGCATCTTCTTCAGTCATGGAGAAACCAAGTGACTTCCACTGGGACGACTGGGCCTTCATTTCCAGATCATAGCCATAGACCCCATGGTTCATATCCAGTTATGACTTTCTTGAGGTTCATTGGTAGCAGTTTGAATCAAGCCATTAGCAAGTGCAGCACAATGTTCCTTCTGCTCTGGTAGCAGAAGCCATGGAATGAATTTTGCCACAAGACGTTTCATGCCAAGATCCTGCGTCAAAATCTCAGACACAGTAGTTTTTAGAATCCCCAGATCAGCTTCCAGTTCGCTCACTGTCAGTCACGGGTGTTTGTTGATTGCAGCCCATATATGTTCAACATTCTCAGGTGTTCTGCTTGTTGCAGGCATTCCAGAGCATGGGTCACTTTCAACAGATTCTCAACCATCTTTGTAGCATTTGTGCCAAACTTTTATTTGCTCTGCATCTGTTGCATCATCCCTGAAAGCCTTCTGAATCCTCTGAATAGTTTCTGTGGAGGAATGTTCAAGCTTAACGCAAAATTTGATGCAGATTTGTTTCTCTACTTGCTTGTCATTTGAATGTGATGGCCACACAGTACACATGCTCACTCAACTGCATCAATGCTGCCACTGACCAGTACAGTGAAGTTGTCATTGTTCACATGTACACACTCCAGTCCACTCTCCTTGGCTGTCAGGTTACATAGATGTCATGCAAACCACTCTCACCATATTAATAATTTTATTAACAATAGCTGGATGTTGTCCGAACAGACCTTGTATATGGAGAGAGGGAGATTAAACAGTTGGCTCACATGATTGTGGAGTAAGTCAGAATCGGCAGCCTCTGGAGGCTGTAGACCCACAGAAGAGTTGTTCAAGTTCAAAGGCCATCTGCCAGTAGAATTCCTTCTTGTTCAGGGACGGTTCATCTTTTTTCAGCTGGTTAGAGGAGGCCCACCCACATTATGGAGGGTAATCTGCTTTATTCACATTCCACTAATCTGCATGTTAATTTCATCCAATGAACACCTTTACAGAAAACATTTAATGTAGATGTTGACCAAATGTCAGAGCAGTGTGGCCCAGCCAAGCTGACACATAAAATTAACCATCACACCTTCCATTCTCCTACTCTCTTTTAAATATATCTGTGGTAATATTACATTGAGGGAAAATTTGCCCTTTGGAGATTTGATATGTCTTCTACATCAGATAGTTCTCTCACTAAAAGAAATAATTTAAACGAGTGAAAAAAATGGAATGGATTTGTACCATATTAGTTACTGCATATACAAATGACTGATGTCCTAACATACCTCGAATCTCAGCAGATACCGCGACTTTCCCAGATCCGTGGCAGTGCCCCTGCTTGTAAAGAACATCCACATCCACAGGATGAGTCTGTGTCCGTCCTCGGCACAGGGCACTTTTATCCAGTTCTACCCAAGCTCTAGGAAACCTTCAAGGGAGTTTCTAGACATTTGGGCTTCTCATGAGAGCTTTCCCATGAAAGCCCAGAAGCCCAGAATTTCTTCTCCCTTTAGAAGAAATTCTGAGACCCTGGTTTATTTTAGAATCTTAGCCTTGCCCCTTATCCACCTTCACACCCTGTGTCTCCTGAGTCCACAGGAGAGGAGAAACAGAAGTTATCTACCTTGCAGACAGAACACACTTGAACCAAAAATGGGGCCGCCCACCATCTCCGTGTAGACCTGTAACCAGTATTGATCTAAATTAAGCCTATAGCTTAGTGAATACATTGATAATTTTCACTTTCTTTGAAGTTTATGAAAATTAAGCACAAAACAGCAAATATAAGTAGCCCTTAATTTGATTAATGACCAGTTATACTTAAAAAAATATATTCCATGTCAAAATGATCTGCGTGGACTCTTGACAGGAGTAACATAATACTGCAAGAATTAAGTGTCTATTTGTCTAATATATCTTAAAACCATATTTGCTAAGCCATCACTGATATGAACATACACAGTATGGAATGATTCTTACTAGTATATGACATACCACATTTCTTAGAGGTCAGCATAGTTTTCAATAAAAGATGCTCGGCTGTTGTTAGTGGAAGAAGAAAAACAGCTCACTTTGCCATACAAGTTGTGTAGTGTGTGCATAAAATTTTATAATAACACCATGAAGGTAAATCGATAGTGTGCTGTAAATATGAATTATAGAAAATTGCTCCTTTTGAGGTTGAATTCTGTAAGTTAAGTGTCACCTAAATATAAAGATTGTCAAGCCATTTATACATGTTATATATTTTTAAACTTATTTCATTATATATTTTATTTTCATCTAATTTTTGGTGGATAGTGTGGAAGTTGGCATATTTTGGGTGTGTGTGTGTGTCTGTCTGTTAGAGTCCAAAGGTGCTTGTCTCCAATGGTACAAGGGTCTGCTTTAAAGGTTCTCTATCCTTTTTTTCTATGTAGTACAAAATAGCTCATATGAAGATTTTTTTTTTAACATTGGTAAGAATTACAGACTGTTTTTCCTCTGGTTAATTCATTACGGAAATCTTGTTCTAATCAATTCACAAAGCACTGCTTATCATTCATCTGTCTTCAAACATAATTTCTTGCAAGTTGTTCCCTGAAAAATCATCAGGTTTTCTGCACTGCTGCCCTTGCTGGAGTGCCTCATGCATTCTTTTACGACCAGATCAGTTTGGGGACTTATGTAAGTTAAGACTGTTCTTTCTATTTAACTGAAGTGTTTACCATAAAGTTCAATAAAGAACACAACTGTCCACTTGCTGGTATTTCTTTTAAGTGTTGTTGTATACCCATCTCTACTGATACAGGTTTTTTCCTAATCCTGTTTCTTAATTCTCCTATGTGTGAGCATCACTCATCTGCAATAAATTACAATGCCTGTTTTTAAAATCTTGTAAAAATTGCCATTTCCAACCATATTCAGCCATTTCATTAAGGACTGTAATGTAGGTAAATAAAGCTATGTCTAAATATACTGCCTTAAATATGTTTCCAAAAAATAAAATTTATATAAAGAGAACTTTTAGAAGTATTCTTTCAAAAGTGGTGCAGGTTCTTTCTTGAACAAGAAAGAACTCTGCATAATATCAACATGTCTGGATTTCTACTTGGAAATATTTTTTCTGACAGAAAGAAACCATTCCTACTTGGAGAATTTTAGGTTGCATAGACATAACTTAAAAAAATATATTAAAATTTCAAATCCAATTTTCCCCTCTTTTCAGAACTATGTTTTTATATTCAAGTTTATGTGTGCATACTATATTTTTTCATAATTTTGAAAGAGTATAATTAAGAGCTGATTCTTTATAGCTAGCTGGCAGAAAATTAAATTCTTATATGGTTTCTCTTTTTTTATATTAATGCTGTGCTGTGCTTTAAAAATAAATTGTCAGTGGTATCAGGAAAACTTTTTAAGACCTGAGCAATTTTTTTCCTTGGAAATTGAAAGTTGATATCTTATATTAGCTTCCATGATTTCACTAGGTGCTTTTGAATTTCAGTTTTTAGCTTGAGATGAGTTCAAAGATTCAAGGGGTATTTATGGCATTCGAACATTTAAGTTTTGTCGAGAGGAACTTTGAACCTATAACATTCCAGAGATGAATTTTCTGTTATTTTTTTCCAAAGTCTTTTCCCCATTCATATACAAAATTCTGTGTGGTTGGTAAATGTAATCCATGAGAATGTTATGTTTCTCAGGTGATTTTTTTTTCCCTCTCGACATGGTTTTTTATAAGATGAATATAGCCAATTTACCCAGCTTCTTCCAATCTCAGTAACTTTTGTAGTTTTGCATTGACATTTTAGTTTATTTTAAACTTTAAAGCAACAAGATTTTTACTTGTCACTTTAAGATATTCTTAATTGTACTCCATTATCTTTTGGAATATTTTATTATTGACATACTATAGGAGCACCATTCTAACAATAATTTTGTCCCAGAATCATGTTACTACATAGTTTTGTCTGTTATGATTTATGTATGTCATTATAACATTGGCTTTATATTAAAATGTTGATTTTAATGGACATTTTCAATGTTTTGTTGTCAGGAGCCAGTCATTATATAACAGTTTTCAGCTGCTTAGTTTTCATTGTCTTCATGTTTTTTTTTTAAATCTTCTTTAAAAGGTCATTTATTAAAGTTTTCTCTTCCTTGTAATTAAGGTATAATAAATATATGCTAGGTCAATTTAATTGAGTGTTTAGAGATGAAAAAAATTTTTCATACAGTATTTCTAGTAGTTCAAATTAAAGATTCACATTTTAATATATTGAGGCAAGGAAAAAAGAATTACAGTGTTTATTTTTATCTACTTTTAAGTAAGTAAGCATTTTTCTTGATTATGTTTGCATCAAATAAATGCATTTTTTTGTAAATTAGGAAGTTTACAGTGGATCTTTATATAAATCTAATTTTTGAAGTGCCTGTGACCAATATTATTTCTGTTACGATTAAAATAGATTTCACAGAGACTTTTCTCATTCTAAAGCATCTATAAAATTTAAAAATATTAATATATTATTATTAAAAACTTTGAGAATGTATAATATGTGATGTTATTACATCTGTTTGGCTACATAAAAGAAATGCAACCAAAGATTTAAACTGTCTCATTTGAAAACTGGAGGTGGTAACATAATAGTATTTATTTTCTTTGCGTTAACAGATATCTGGTATCACTTCTTTCTAGTTCATGTGTGTGTTTGAGGCTGTTCATGTCAGTGCTGAGTTGCCTTGACTCTGTCAGAGGGCCTCTTGTATTAATGGACAAGACTGTTCATTAAATGATCATGTATTTTTAATAAAATGCCATCCTAAATGTCAAAATTTTTTTTGAAAAGTAAGATCATTAAAATTATAAATATATTATAAATTTACACTGAGGTTATTTATGGGAGCCAAAGTATATGATAATGATTTGTTATTTCTAAAAAAATATTTCACATCTATTTTATTAGTTTGGTTATATGTTTTCAAAACTTATCTTCTTATATCTACAATTTTTAGGTGAGACTGCTGGTTCTCTTTCTTCCTTAACCCTTGATCTTTAGTTCTTATACTATAGTCTCATTTTTTAAAAAAACTCTTTTCTATTTTTACTTTCACTGCTTTTTACATATTTTAATTTATTATTTCTAACTATCATGAATATCAAAATTAGTTCTATTACCATAGTCATTTCAAAATATAAAAGACTAAGAACCTGCTTCTGAGACATGGTCAGAATGTATTTTGTGTCATCTGTTGCTATAACCACACAAATGCCCTGCCAATACAGGAGTTCGTTTGTTTGGTTGTTCGTGTATTATGAACAATGTTTGGTAGGATTTTTTTTCAAATTATAAAATTATATAACATTAATTCCTTAAACTGCTGCTCCTCTTTGATAATTTTTCCTATTAAATTATTTCAGAAAGTAGCAAGAGGCTCATCATTTTCTTCTATTATATATCTATGTCTGTAGAATAATATTTAAAATTTTCTTCTTGATTTTATCGTTTAATATTTGTACCAAGCCTTGGCCATCATCTTCTTTTTTCTAAATTAAAAAAAAATTTTTATACAAAGAACGCTCTCTTTTTTTAAGGTTTTATTTATTTATTTTTAGAGAGTAGGGAAGGAAAGGAGAAAGAGAGGGAGAGAGACATCAGTGTGTGGTTGCCTACTGGGAACCTGGCCTGCAACCCAGGCATGTGCCCTAGCGACCCTTTGGTTTTCAGGCCTGCACTCAGTCCCCTGAGCTACACCATCCAGGGCTCATTTTCTTTGTCAACAGTAAAAGAAGAGCTGCTTAACCCCATGGGATTTTACACCTACCTCACTGGGTTGCTGTGGGAATTAAATGAACTAATCCACATAAAGGGCTTCAAGTGGTGTCTGTCATCTAGTAAGTTTTCTGTAAGTATCAGCTGTCACCACTACTACTTCTAGTGATTTGATATTGATATCATTAATAAGAGAATTATCTAAACTTGGACCCTTTTGGTCACATGATAAATAAGTCATCTGATACTTCAGTTCAAAGTATGTATCAACATGAAGTAGTAAAAGGATTGTTTGGTAAGTGTGTCTGTGCCCATTGGTTAATTTTTTAGAAAAATATAAAATTGCAGCCTCACCTCACAAGCTTGATCTCATGATTATAGCTGAGTAGTTCCAGATAGAATAAAAAAAATCAAATGTAAAGCTAACCTGTATTTTTAAACTTTAGAAAATACAGGTGAATATGTATTGGACTTAAGAATGGAAAAGGCGTAAAAATAGTGGAAGAAATCATAAACAATGAGGTCAAAAATATATAAAGAACTCACACCACTCCACATCAGGAAGACAATCCAATTAAAAAATGGGCAAAGGACCTGAACAGACACTTCCCCAAAGAGGGACATATAGAGGGCCCAGAGACATATGAGAGGATACTCAGCATCACTAGCCATCAGAGAGATGCAAATTAAAACCACAATGAGATAGTACTTCACACCGGTCAGAATAGCCATCATAAACAAATCAACAAACAATTTGTGTTGGGAACCCTACTGCACTGTTGGTGGGAATGCAGACTGGTGCAGCCACTGGGGAAAACAGTATGGAATTTCCTCAGGAAACTAAAAATGGAACTGCTGCCTTTTGACCCGGTAATTCCACTGCTGGGATTATACCTTAAGAATCCTAAAACACCAAAACAAAAGAACCTATGCACCCCAATGTTTATAGCAGCGTAATTTACAATAACCAAGTGCTGGAAGCAACCTAAGTGCCCATCACTAAATGAGTGGATCATTTAGTGATGCATTACACAATGGAATACTATGCAGCAGAAAGAAAGAAGGAGCTCCTACCCTTCGTGACAGCATGGGTGGAACTGGAGAACATTGTGCTAAGTGAAATAAGTCAGGAAGTGAAAGAGAAATACCCTATGATCTCACCTATAAATGGAATCTAATGAACAAAACAAAAGGCAAGCAAAATAGAACCAGAAACGTTGAAATGAAGAACAAACTGATGGTAACCAGAGGAAGAGGGGAGGGAAATAATGGGGGAAAGAAGGGAAAGGGTCGTCAATGAACATGTATAAAGGACCCATGCACAAAGCCAAAGCTGGGTAAGGATGGAGGGTGATAGGTGGGGCAGCGGAAAGTGGTGGTGGGAAAATGGAGACTGTATTTGAACATTAATAAAAAAATAATCCCAAATGAAATTCACAGATTCAAATAGGTAAACATTTAGAATTTTATCACAAAGAAAAATTGAAAATCTTATAAGTTCTTTGCAACAAATAGGTCTAAGGACCACGACCTGAAAAGATACATGTTTGTATATGCATTATTTATGAAGACCCTAATTGAAAGTGATCAAAATATATTAAACAATTTATAGAAGAAATAAGAATTCAAGTAATATGAAAAAAAGTCTAATTATACCAACAGTTCATATGAGATGCTATACAATTTTTCACTTGTCCAATCATTAAAGGCTTTAATTGGAAGTCCTTTTATGAGAGAATGGTAATAGGGACAATGATATTTACTGCTGGTGGAAATGTACACTGTTATTAACCGATCTGAGAAGCATTTGGATGAGATCTATCTGGCTTTGCAATTTGTCCTAATGAAATCCTCAGTGACATGGATGAAAGGGAATGTGCACAGATGTCTATTGCAGTCTTATTGAAATAAGGAGCAGATAATAACGTAAATGTCACATTTTATAGTAAAAAATAAGTTTAACTTCAAAAGGTTGCGGTGAAATGATATGTTCACATACCGTAAATGACTCCTGCTGGAAAATACGAGATAGGAAGTGTCTCCTGGTGGTTAGGAGCTGACCTGCAACTGCAGGCTTACTCTGAAGTCACCTTCCCATTGTAATAATGTTGAATTGCTGTTTCTTTAAAGCACACAAATCTCTAGCAGCTGTGGGTAAGTGCCTTGGAAAAAGCCTGTCCATAAAAATTCTGAGCCAATTATAAATTACAAAAATGTGAAATATAAGGAAAAATATATTTTGTGTAAAACCATTCCCTTACTCCAAATTCCTTGTTACTGTTCCTTTTACCATCCTTCTTTTTAAAAAGCCAGTTCTTGCTAAAACTTTGGCACTAGAAATGAACTGGAATTAAACAGGTTCTAGGTCATTTATAAACATTTATCTGAAAGAACCCTCTGTTTAGTTTCAGTTTAAATACACTTTTTTAAATCTCCTTTTTGATGAGAACCACATAAGATGTGAAGGCTAGAAATATTAACCACTTTTCCTGACATAGAATTTACTTTCTATAAGCTTAGATTTAACCAAGGTATGTATGTGGTCATGTCACTCATCCTGTTATGACGTTTGAAAGTTACAATCTCTGTACTGCCTTGAAGGGCATGCCAAATAGATTCTAGGAAAATACACTGTTTGGGGTTTTGTGTGTTTTTTGTGTGTGTTTTTATTTGAGAAATAATTACCAGGCGAATACTCTGAATTTCATATGATTTGTTATGTCCTCTATTCTGGGTGTTTTATTGCTTGCTCTGGGTTTGGGATTTTTCTTTTCATTTTTTTTTTAAAGAATGATGGCTGTATGTTTATATATGGGTATTTATGTACATAGGTATATGTGTGTACCCATGTATATGTGTATATATGTATTGATTTATGTAAATATGGAGCATATATAGGCATATGTGGAACAGGGGGGTAAGGGATTGTGATAAGTAAGACAGTTGGAAGGATGCCTTTAAAATATAGCACCAGAAATAACACGCATCCCTAGAAAGAGTAACTAAAAAAAGGAAGAGTTAATGCATGCTAAATCTTTCTGTTGTATTGCTTTAAAATGACTCACTATTTTAATAGGGTACTTTTAATATTTAACATTTAAATCTGGCTTTAATTTTAATATTTTGTATCTTTTATAACATTAGCCAGTTAAAAACTTATTAATAAGCCCCTTAATTTATTTTTCCCTTTCTTGCTAGACTGTGTGTTGTGGGAACACAGGGAGGTATAACATGTTCCTGCCTTCAAGGTACTGTAAATAAGTTAGAGGCATAATCAAGTACTAATTTATAGCTCTCGTGTATAGCATTTACCACATGCCAAGTATGGGGCCAAGTGGCTTACGGGAATTGTTTCATTCTTAACAGCCCCGTGAGATGTAGGTACTATTATTTTAAAGTTGAGAAGTTGAGCCAAGACGTTTTTTAAAAGTTGGCAAGTCACAAAGCTGGTAAGTCAGTCAGCAGGCAGAGCTCAGACCTGTTTACCTCCTGTTTTTGCCTTTTAACACCTAGTGATGCTGCTGCTGTGATAGAATCTGTGTGGAGATCTGAGTGCCCTTTCCCTTTGTTTCAAGACACCAAAGCTCAGAACCTGTGGGAATTTCACCCACTTGGGAGTCACCACCTAAAAAGTAGGTGTGCATGAGGTCAGACCCCGCCACTGTGTGTGGGGTCAGTACAGTGACAGTAACATGTGCTGACCAGGGAGCTGGGATGGAGCCAGCCCTCAGGGTCTCCAGAGTTCCTTCCAACACAAGCCTTTGTGTATGCAGTGTTCTGTCCTTTTGTCTGCCTCTTAGAATTTTCTCTTGTGAAAATACTAAATGTGCCCCTTTTTTTGTTAAAATTTACATAAGAAAATGAAACAGGAATGATAGTAGGTATTTTGTTGTTGCCCTTGTAAATTCAACTTAGTAAACATTCACCAAACACCTAGTATACACCCAGCAGACATCACCACACCATCCCATGGACCACGGTCCCCATCTTTGACGTCTGTAGACCCTCATGTTAGAAATCTGATTACTTCTTTCTTTCCTCCACTGTCCATTCATTGTCTATGATAAGAGCAAAAACTTCAGTTAATTGCAAAGACTCAATTGGGTTAACACTTTCACCAAAATTCAGGATTCAGCTGTGATTTGTGAATCAGAAATTTTTCAGGTTTTCACTTTCGCACTTGATTTGCCTTGGATGAGGCATTTATGTCCTAGTTAGAACTATTCTTGTGCCAGAAGTGCATAGTGTCTTGAGGAAAACCCTCCCCCTGTACAAGGAATAATTGTGAAGGCATTTCTAGTTCTACCTGTTCATCCTGTAATTGCCTTCCGGGAGATGAGCACCGTGGAAACCTGAAATTAGAACACAATGAAATGCCATCATAGGAAAAGTTCGAATAGCTAATGTGTCATTTTTGTGCTAAACCAGAAGCCATCTTATTATACTGGATTCCAGTCTTGGCCAGCAGTCACAGGTGACAGAATTTTAGGGTGGGATCAGGGTAGGATAAATAATTTCTGCAAATGAGGCAGACACCATTGTCTGGGAACCGCTCTGCTAAAGCATCAGAAGCAGTAAGAATCTGCTTCTTCTGGTGGTGTTGCAGTGACTCTGAGATTATGTCTGTCTGTCTGTCTATCATCTATCTATCTATCTATCTATCTATCTATCTATCTATCTATCATCCATCTAAGGAGCCCCTTGTCTGGGTTCTTATGAGTCTTTCCCAATATCCTAGAAAACAGAAACAAATACTGTGCAATGTGTCCTCTGGCCCTTTACACAGAAGTTTGAATTGTGCCTGCACATGGGATGTGAGAATTCATGGACACCTTTTCTTCCCCCTAGGACCAGGATGGCACATTTCCCCTTTCACTTCCCTCACATCTCATCTCATATAAAATACCTAAGTGTTTCATCACTTACCCTCTTCACTTTTTCCTCTTTATCTTTGATAAGAGAGCTGTAGAACAATTATCTTCCTTGTTTCAAGTGCTTTGTAAATGTTTTCTCTCAAATCTGAGTATTTCCTCAAAACCAGAATGACTCTTGGTGGCTCATAGGAATTTATTATCAGATTAACTTTTTTATTCTATTAATATGTGGGTTGATTTTTATAAAACTGAGTCAATGAGTGATAAAACTCCGTAGTCATTGATAATTGTTTTTAATATTGCCTTTATTTTGAATCCTGTTAACTTCTTAAATACAATGGTAATGATTATCTTTTTTCTTTGCCCTCTTAACTTCACACAGATTAGATTTTATATTTTTATATTGTATTATAGAATAGCTTTAAAGTTTTCTATGTATTAAATTTAGCCAATATCCATTTTTAAAGAGAATATATTTTTACATATTTAAACATGTATTTTGTTTTGTACAGAGTTGATATAGGGTACATTACTGCTTTAATAAGCAGGTTGTTTTCTCTACCTTAAAGTCTGGATTTTGAGTGAGTATAAAGGTTTGTTAGGGTAGGAACTGAGTGTACATCTTACTGAAATCCTGAATGATGTGCATGGTAAATATCACTATTCTCTCAAAAGAAATGAAGCCAGATCTGTGCAAAAACATGAAAAGCAAGCAGAATGAGGTGGGAGTTGACTAAGAAAAGGAGCTCTTGCTGAGATTTGTTAAGCCCCGGTGTTAAGTGATGGCAGTGAGCTAGAGGGGGTGCTTTAAGCAGACATGAAAAGTTATTTAAATACTTAAGAAGTCATCTTAGTAAAGGATCATATGACCTGTTGATGAGAACACAATTGAAACCATGAAACTTATTTCCAAATTTCAGTAAGCTTCAAATCATAAAAATACAGAATTTCCAAAGCGACCTGAGCTCAGTCAATTATTCCATCCCCCTGGAGTCTCATGTAAGCTAAATAACTTGCTTTTAGGAACAGGCTGGTTCTCTCAGCCTGATACACATAAGCCTGTTTGACACTATGCTTTCCCTAATTTAGTTTTCTTTGTGTTTAACAATAGATGCTGTCTGTGCCCCAGGTATGTTGTTAGGCTACGCTTAGATTATGACATGAAATATTCCAGTGTTTATGAATAAAAGAATTCATCATTTACATTTAAAATATTTTTAAAGTACTCTTAACTTATGAAATGTGTTCATTAATCAGTCTGTGATAAATTATCCTTGATTTCTGACTTCCTTATTTTGCTTTATAACATAGTAATTTTACTCACTGATTTTTGAAGAAAACTCTATGATTTGCAACAAAAAATATTTATATCATTATAACATGTAGTTATATGTTAGTTGATTCTCTTATAAATTATTTTAATGAAATGGTATAGTATCTATTTTTGTTCTCTAAGTGCACTTATAACAATATTATGGTGAATAAAATCTGGCGCAACTTTGAGGAGTTTTTATTTTTGTTTTGGGGGGAGTATTTTTTTTTAGTTCTTATTACTAAAAATTATTTTTTGTATTTACAGCTGGTTTTAGAAGAAGTTTTCGTCTTAGTAGAAAAGATAAGAAAACAAACAAATCCATGTATGAGTGCAAGAAGAGTGACCAATATGACACAGCTGATGTACCCACATACGAGGAGGTGACCCCCTATCGGCGACAAACGAATGAGAAGTACAGACTTGTTGTCTTGGTTGGTAAGTGTTTGCTTTTGTGTGTAATTCTGATGAAATAAGTGAGATAGTAAGAATTTCACTTTAGATACATGTATATATGAAGTCCCTTTTCTGGATTCTTATGAGTCTTTCCCTGTATGCTTAAAGTTTTTGAGCTAAAAAATCCCATCCATAGTTTACACAGATCGCACACCCCTTCAGGGCCTGAAGCTGGGTATTCCCACTCCTGACCCGGCCTCCCTGGGCCAGGTCAGCAGGCCTGTTGGCTCTGCTTTGTCTTACTGCACACTCTCCAGGCATGGCCCCTCATGGTGTTATACACACCATTACTGTTCTACTTTCCCTCTCTTTAAAATCCACCCACCATTCCTAAAGTATCCCAGGCTGATTTTCCTTATCTTTCTCCCTCTCTAGTCTGTTCAACTGTCGAGCAACCCAACCCACCTAGGGTGATCCTCCCAGCCACCGAGGAAAGGCTCGGGGCTTGACCTTCATCTCTGCTGTGTCTTCAGATTTCAGAGGCTGCCTCTTGGGAGGCTTTTGATGGCACAGACAGTGTCATGCCAGTGCTCAAGGACACGCCCTCCCCTTCCCATGGTCACCAGCCTCTACTCCACGGCTTCTCAGACTTTCCTGTTAGCACAGTGTCCAATCCCTCACAAGCTGCCAGATGCCCAGGTTCATTTGGGAGCGCCTTTTGCTCTTCAGCTACTGCTGTGGGTTACAATGCAGATGCAGTGAGGTGCCTGTGCACCTCGGTAGCCTTGCCGCTCTGTTGAAATGGGTTCAGCTGTCATTACCTTCTTTTGTTGGTTATTAACTGGCTGCAATTAATTTTTATATCACACTTTTCATATCACTCTTGTTTTGTACTCCTGTTACTGTGTTTAAATGATTGTTTTTAAGCCTTTTGTCTTAATTTGCTGTTTCAGGATTTGTTCAGTGATACTTAATATTTGGTTTGTCTGTTATGATCAACTTATTTATTATTATTGCCAGCTTTTATTCTAAAATGCTTACAAGAAAAATGACTATTTGAAACTCTATAGCCCCCAATACTTTATTTCCCTATCTTGAAGCAATTGCTGGTATAATGTAATTTTTAATGTTTTAATTCTACCCTTACTGTTGCTGTGGCTTTTTGTGGAGTGAAAGGGACAGTGTCCTTCAATAGTGTTTCCAGTTTTTCGCTGCCTTTGGTGTGGTCACTACTCAGAAAACCTTTCAGCTTGTCCGGGTGGCCCATCTGTAGTATTGGAAGTTTATTTTCTGGAGCGTCCCTGTCTTTTATATCCTGCAAGGTGGGGTGAGGGAGACATAAGAAACGGGCTTCTGGGGCAAGACAGGCTGTGTGCCAACCTGGCCTGCTATGCAGTAGCCATGTGACACCTGACATTACAGACTTTTCCCTGTCCTCTGTGTCTTCAACTGAAAAATGAGGACAAAAGAGCATCTGCTTTCTAGGTTTGTCTGAGGGTTAAATGAAATACTATTTGCAAATACTTACGCCTATTTCTGGCCCCTCAGTTAGGTTTTAATAAGAAGCAGCTATTTTGAATGACCTAAAAATACAAGGTGATATGAATCTGCACCTGCTGATTTTGAACCTCAGTATTCACAACACTTATAAGTTAAATTACATTATTTAGCAGTTTATTGTCTCAAAAGGGAATCAAGCAGTGGATTTGAAGTTTGGGAATTCTGGATTGTTTTTGAATTAACTGTTTATTTTCATTATCATAAAAATCATATACTTGGGAAAGAGTTCCTTGGCCTTTGCGACAGATCTGGGATGGTGGAAAGAGCAGGATAAGCACCATGGCCCTCCTCAAGCCTAATGTGTTTCTCTCAGTGTTTTTAAAGCCAATGGGAATAAAGTGTGCCTTAAAACTATTAGATAAATGTTGTTAAGAAGGTACATAGTTTTTTTTCTCTGTTATTCTTACCACTGTATTGCATGATTTTTATTCTTGGACTTAACATTCAAAAAAATAAAATTGACCAAGTTGTTAACATGGCAAGAATATTACAGGGGAAGGCTTTGAGCTTCATCACAAGTACTTCATTTTCGAAGCCACATTTCAGCCACTAAAATATCTCAGTGACAGTTTGTGTTACAGTTCTTTCTGCATTTAAAAGTATTTTCCAAAAAACATGTTCAGACCAAATGTCAGGCATTTAGTGTATTTTTCTATGTAAGTTTTATCTTTGGTGAAACCTGACTTTTAGAAAGTAAAGTAATAAGGCCAGTAGCATGTGTTCAGGGGAGGGAGTAGGGAGAAAGCTTTAGTGTTAAAAAAACTATAAAACACTTTATAGCTGAAGCCAATAGAAAAGCAAACTTTCATCTTGTATATATTCATCTTTGGTTACAAGGCATCAGAGAAAACTAATAATAAACCTTTCTATACATTTCATGTTTCTAGCTTGAGCAGTAAGTGCTGTTCTGTCCTCCTTCATGCTGAATCTTATATGCTGTGTAAAGACTGCTTTGTGAGGTGGTTTGAATAGACATTTATAAGACTCATCATTTTCCATAAAACAAGGGCAGAACAAAAAGGTCTCCCTCATAAAGCAGAGAGAAAAGTAACTCAAAATTAAACGTTAATATGTTTAGAATTCTCATAGCTTTTATTTTATTTTTAATCAACATATTTGCTTTAATAAGTATATACAAAATCTTTTTTAAACTATGTTTTATTGATTATGATATATAGTTGTCCCATTTTTTCCTTCCCTTTATTCCCCACTGCCCTGTTCTCCCCACCCTCCGCCCCCACATTTCACCTCCTTAGTTCATGTCCATGGGTTGTACATATAAGTTCTTTGGCTTTTCCATTTCCTATACTATTCTTAACTTCCCTCTGTCTATTTTGTACCTATCATTTATGCTTTTTAATCCCTAAACCTTTTCCCCCTCCCCCTTCCCAGCCGATAACCTTCTAAATGATCTCCATACCTATGATTATCTTCCTGTTAATGGTTGTTTGCTTAGTTTGTTTGTCTGGTTTTAGATTCAGTTGTTGATTATTGCAAATTTGTTGCCTTTTTAATGTTTATAATTTTGATCTTCTTTTTCTTAAATAAGTCCCTTTAGTATTTCATGTAATAATAGCTTGGTGATGATGAACTCCTTTAGATTTACTTTGTCTGGGAAGCACTTTATCTGCCCTCCCATTCTAAATGATAATTTTGCTAGATAGAGTAATCTAGGTTGTAGGTCCTTGCTTTTCATCACTTAGAATACTTGCCAGTCCCTTCTTCCCTACATGTTTCTTTTGAGAAATCAGCTGACAGTCTTATGGGAACTCCTTTGTAGGTAATTCTCTGCTTTTCTCTTGCTGCTTTTAAGATTCTCTCTTCATCTTTAAACTTTGGCATTTTAATTATAATATGTCTTGGTGTGGTCCTCTTTGGGTCCAACTTGTTTGGGATTTTCTGTGCTTCCTGGATTTGTATGTTTATTTCCTTTGCCAAATTAGGGAAGTTTTCTTTCATTATTTTTTCAGATAAGTTTTCCATTTTGTGCTCTTGCTCTTCTCCTTCTGCTACCCCTATAATTTGGATGTTGGCATGTTTGGGGCTGTTTCCAGAGTTTTATTTTATTAACCTCATTTCCTTGATTTCTTGTTTCTTCTTTCTGTTCTGGTTGAAATGTTTGTTTCTTCCTAATGTTCCAAATCATTGATTTGAATCCCAGCTTCCTTCCCTTTACTGTTGGTTCCCTGTAGATTTTTTTTATTTCACTTAGTGTAACCTTCATTTCTTCCTGCACATTGTTGCCATATACAGTGAGTTCTCTGAGCATCCTGATCACCAGTGATTTGAACTCTGTGTCTGATAGGTTGTCTATCTCCCTTTCATTCAGTTCTTTTTCTGGGGCTTTGTTCTGTTTCATTTAGGCCATATTTCTTTGTATCCTCAATTTGGCAGCCTCCCTGTGTTTGTTTCTGTATATTAGGTACAGCTGCTTTAACGCCCTGTAAATTTGTGGGGTAATTGCCATGATGGGGCAACCTGCTTCACTGATTTGTGGCTCTGTGTGTTGGGGGCAGGGTTTGGAGAGGGGACTGTGCTGCTGCCTGGCTTCTGGGTGCTTGCCTGGCACTCATCCCATTTCCAGTCATTTCACCCACTCCCCATGTGTGACTGGTGCCCTTCCAGCTTTTGCCCAATATCTGGGATATTGAATCCCAGAGTGGGTGGGTTTACATATGTTTTAAGATCATGTAGGCCCTCTAAGTGGAGTTTCTTGAATATCTTGCAGTTTCTCCCGCCACCCCACTTTCCACTGGTTTTTACAGCCAGAAGTTATGGACACTTATCTTCCCAGTGCTGGAACCCTGGGCTGTGCAGTCTGGCCTGAGGCTGGGATCACTTGGTCCAAGGTATCCCTCCCGATTATTATACACCACACCTGAATGTGAGACCACCTGTTCCCATTCTACCACCACCACTGGCTCTCTGCACAATACCACATTTCCTTTCCTCTCTGCCCCATTTCCACATCTCCACCCCTCTTAACTGGACAGATGAATGTGGATTCTTTAAATCCCTGGTTGTCAGACTTCCATACAGTTTGATTTTCTTACAATTCTGGGTGTTTTTTGTTTTGAGATTTAGTTGTAATTCTTTTTGTGGTTGCATGAGGAAGCAAAGCTTGTCTACCTATGCCTCCATCTTAACCAGAAGTCCTGAGCTGATTTTTGTGGAGTACTACTGTGGCAGGCACAGTCCTAAGCAGGTGGGTTTGTCGATGAACAACACAAACATTCTCGTCTGTGGTACTTGCATTCTCATGGGAGAAGATAACATATTCATAAAATTAGTAATAAATAATAATGTTAACTGTATAGTTATTTGACTGTGATAAATGCTGTAGAAGCAATTTAAAGCCAAGAAGTTCCAGAGGAATCAGGAATTTGTGATTTTTGAATCTGAAGATCATGGTACCTCATTGAAAAGGTCGAATTTTTGAACAGACTCTAAAGTACAGAAGTTATCCATGCCCTCTTCTACTTAGCTAAGGAAGACAGGGGTGGTTTTATTCTGACCTTTTAATTTTATTATACTTTTGTCATAGTCTTGAGATAGAGATGAGAGCGTACTTAGTTTATATAAATTGGTATAAATAGCTACTTTGGAAAAATGGTGCTCTTTCCACAAGATTTCCACTCTAATTTTCTTTTCTTTCTTTTTCTTCTCCTTTTTTTTTGACATTAGCATTTAAGTGATGCTTCACTAATAGCTTTTTTCTTTTCAACAGAGGAAAGATAATCTGAACCTCTATCAGGGCTTGTTGCTAAGTTGCCACATTTTCTATATGGTTTGGTTCCAAGGAAACTTTAAATATAGTTTTATAAACAGATTTGTCACTCTCCAACCCAAAATCCAGCCACCAGTTGATGTGATCATTACAAGACTGTGAGTCAGATATAATAGCATGGTTGTTTTTATTTTATGTCTAGAGCAACAAAAATAGTGCTGCAATATGATACGTAGACATTTACAACACGTGTCTGATCTCTCTTGCAGTAAATCAAATGAGTAAGTGTGTTTTTCAGGTAACAAAAGCAGTTAGAATATTTATTGCAGGCTCCAGTAATTCTGATATTTTTCTCTGGATGGTAAGAGTAACAAGTCTGGCCAAATCCATAAAAATGTCTGGGGGAAAATGTGGAAGACTTCTCATGTTAAGCAGCACAGGTATACTGGAGGTGAACACACAGTAGAGCTGCAGCCATGTCAGTAGCTTTCCATGTAATAAGCCATTTAATGTTTGTGCCATCATGGACAAAGATCACTAGCAAAAGCTAATAGTACTTGGTCAAAACAATAGATTTTGTTCCAATATATAAATTTTTAAATCCTCGTTCAAGGATATATTTATTGATGAGAGAGAGAGACAGAGAGAGAGACAGAGAGAGAGACATCTATCAGTTGCCTTCTGTACATGACCCAACTGGGGATCAAACCCGCAACATTTTGGTGCATGGAACTATGCTCCAACCAGCTGAGCCATCCAGCCAGGGCCTAATATATAATTTAATGTTAGATATAAATCCTAATAAGAATGGATTTTATTAATCCATTATGACTGTTACATGGATATCTAGTGTGTTACAACTAATTTGGCCTATTTGTACCTACCTGTGTCTCTTTCTCAGAATTTTCTTTCCTAACATATTATTAGCACTACAATCTTTAGTATGATGATTGTTTTTCTCCAGTGTAAGGTATCACCCTTCTATATTTACATTATTAAATTCAACTTGATGCTCATCAATCTTAAGAAAAACTACAGATAAGTTCCATGCTGAACATTTACAAATAAAAATTACTTTATGCTCATTCTTTGTAGACTACATGAGAGTACCTAAAAAAAAAAATATGCACCAGCCCTGGCTGGTTTGGCTCAGTGGATTGAGTGCCAGCTTGTGAACCAAAGGGTCACTGGTTCAATTCCCAGTCAGGGCACATGCCTGGGTTGTAGGTCAGGTCCCTAGAAAGGGGTGTGTGTGTGAGAGGCAACCACAGACTGATATTTCTCTCCTTGTCTTTGTCCTTCTTTCCCCTCACTCTAAAACGAAATAAAATCCTAAAAAAACAATTAAAAATATATACCACAGTTCATTGATTTCATTAAAATTACTTTCATAATAGTAATATATTTTTGTTATAGTACATGACTATTCACTGAGGATCTGCACTTAGCACACAAATAAGTAGAGGGTTGAAGCATCAAAGTACAATGCTAGAGAGTATGGCCATAAACTTTTTAAATTTAAAAATGTCATGCTGGTATTTTAAAGCAGTGTATGTCTAAATGCACTTATATAAATGAAGGCTATGAATTTACATATGGATTTTTAAATTTTTTCTCCTTTAGGTAAAAATGAGGGCATTATTTTTACAGTTAATGTGAATATTTTCTTAAGTGTAAACTTTTAAGTAGAAACTTAGCATCATTTTATTGACACTCTAAGTGGACTGTATTTCTTTGGCTGAAGCCAATGGCCTTTACATAAAATCACATACAACACAGTTTCCTACTTTCAGGAAGGAGTTACTAATTAAATGCACAAAGTAATTAAAAATAGCCCTGGCCGGGTAGCTCAGCTGGTTAGAGGATTGTCCTGATAGCCAAGATTGTGAGTTCCATCCCCTGTCAGGGCACATACAAGAAGCAACCAATGAATGCATAAATAAGTAGAACAACAAATTTGTCCCTCTCCCCACCACACCTCTGTCCCTCCTTCTTACCTCCCTTTACTCCTCTCTTTCTCTATAGAATCAATCAAAAACTTTTAGAAAAGTAAAATAGTATGCCTTTCTAATGATCTTAATTATCCAATTGACACATTTTTTTGCAAGAACTTCAACTAATGGGGATTAATACACATAGCTTTATTCTTCCCAGAATTTGTACACAAAATGATTTTGTAAATTCATATGAAAAATTTAAAAATGTAATAAATACTTACATGTCAGGTTTGAATAGAAACATTCTTTTATTTTCAAAGCTAGTAAGCATATCAACTTCAGTTCACTGCCTGAATTCCAAATTAATGATCTACAAAATAATTTTTCTAATGCTTTTTGACTTTTACTTACATCATTGCAAGTAAATCACAGTTGTATTTGCTTTTCCTTAGACCCGAATCAGGAATTCTGATAGATGTGCCCAATGCATGTTGCCAGGCCTGGTATGCACATCAACTTCATGCGGTTGGGTTTAGACTTCTCAGAGGTTCTGCACAGAATGAGTTCTGCGATCCCCAAATTGGACTTCTGCTGCGTTTTGTAGCCAGAAACTTTTCCTATTCCACAAGTAGAGATAGTCGTAACTACCTAAAGTGTGGGACAGCTTGGAACAGGGTGAAAAACTCTGTAAAGTTACGGATTAGCCATTAACAGACAATGGAGCAACTAGCTACCCAAGTTCATGTTTTATTGGCATTCTTTTAATAAGATAATAGGTAGAATGGAAAAAATGTAGACTTTAGAGTCAGACAGGCAGGTTTTGAATACCAGTTAAATTGCACTCCAGATGTGTGACCTTAGAAAAATTGCTTAACCTTTGATTGTCTTAGTTTTCTCATCTGTAAAATGAGGATAATACCTCTTTTGCAGGGATGTTCTGAGGATTAGTAATGGTGCAGGTAACCATGTGACATGCCTGCCATTTAACTACATGGCATATGACCACATTGTGTCATCATCATCATCATTCCAGAGCCCGCTGTCTGCAATTTAAATCTGTGCTAGATAGTCTTTCTTTGTCTTTATCATTAACAAGCACAATTGAAAACTATAGAATAACTTATTTATATATGTATGTATATATAATTGTATATGTATATATGTATGTATATATAAAGTATTTCAACAGTTGTGGTAGAAATTTATTTATTGAAGGGGGAATGAGTCTGTCCCAATACAGAGGCATATGCACGAACCTAGCTCAGTTCACACTTAAATTAACTACGGTGTAAACAGATTCTGTATTCTCAGTACAAACCAGTCAGCTGGAAATGTGAACTTATGCCTAAGCATAGGTAGAGACAGGACAGTGATATAGATCTAAGCTGTGGTCTTCATGTCAAGATCTGAGGAGAGAAACTCTAGAACTTCTCCAATGTAAATGGCTGGATTGAGCCAGGGGCCTGTCAGGAAAAATGCTGTTTGTAGGCCTCCTGGGCAATTTCGTAGTAAAAGTGATTGAAATTGTGTCCCTGTTATAACTTTATTGTGATGATACTCCCACCTTTGAAGATGATGACCTCAAGTTGAATCTAGGGGAAATTTTTCAAATAAAGTCATTTCTGCCTTGGCTGGGTGGCTTATTTGATTGGAACATCACCCCATACACCAAAAGGCTGTGGATTTAATTCCTGGTCAGGGCACATACCTCTTTGGTCAGGGCTCTTACAGAAGGCAACCAATCAATGTTTTTCTCTCATATGAATGTTTCTTTCTCTCTCTTTTTCTCTCTCTCTTTCCCACTCTCTCTCTCTCTCTCTGTCTGTCTCCACACTCCCCCTCTTGCATTCCTTTCTCTCTAAATGAATAAACATCTTTGGGTGAGGATAAAAATAATAATAATAACAACAATAAAATCATCTGTCCCTGAACATTCTTGGCATACTCCATGAGTGTACAGTGAAGTGGGCAAGCTACAAAGAGTTAGATTATGTAAGGGCTAAAATTGACTATACTCAGAATTTAAGGGCATCACATTAGAGACAGCATACCTTTCCCTAGTAATTCAAACATACTTAGCTTTTCCTCCAGAGTTAAAATAAATCATTGGGGTTTTTTGGCATGTGAAGTAAAAGAAAGAAAAGAAAAAAGCTAGACTCTCACTCAGCAAAGTGTCTCACACTCTGAGAAGGACTCCAGACCTGGACCTGCTGAAGGGAATAGTAAATTCACATCACTCCCTTTAGTCCCGGGTGTTGTGTGTGTGTATGAGCGCATGTGTATATAGCCGGGGGTGGGGTGGGGTGGGGATGGCAGGCAAAGACCCACTATTTAAATTTTGGTGTTTGGTTTGCTTTTGTCGTTTTCTTTGAGCATGTATAATTGAGTTTGTATCATCTTTAGAGAAAGTGCAGCTCCAGTGTAAGACTCTTTGTTTTTCTTGTTTGTTTTGTATTTATTTTAAAGAGTAAGTTTTAGCACTTAAATAATTTTTGTACCTTCAGAGCGTATAAAATATATAAGCCCTAGATGGTGTCTGGCATTTTGTAGACAGTCACTAAATACTTACCACTTTCCTCCTGTCCTTTGGAGATCTTGTCTCTGCTCAGTCTCAAGTTTTGCCTTGACATGACTATATTCCCAAGGGCACCCTAGTCCTGACTTCTCTGTTACATTGCAGTCCTTCTCTGAGTTTAGGTAGATAGATTGCCTTCCCTTACACTCACTGTTCCAGTGCTGGATTCATCACCCTCCCCTCTACCTCTTTCTATCTTAAGATCAAGAGAGCTATGTTCAAGTTTGAGATCTACCAACTTCTCTTAGTGACCTTGAGCACGTTACCTAACCATTGTATCCAGGCTTCAAGGCAGACAAATGCTTTTTACCATTACCTCTCTCTCCTTTGGTTCATTTAAGAAATGGTTTTACCTGCATAATAGTATAATTCTCTAGTATAATTTAAATAAATAAAACTAACCAATGAGTACCTACGGTTCACTGGCTAGGGAAACAACTGGTGAACAAGTAGATGACACCTCTGTTTGTATGGAGCTCATGTCTGTTAGAGGATAACTGTGAAGTGGATGCACAGGAAACACATGAACTTGGTATCTAACCCAAATTTAACCCTTAAGGGACGATTCCCTCAAGTGTCTAAGCTGAATCTTTTTAAAAAAAATATTTATTTACTTTTAGAGAAAGGGGAAGGGAGATAGAGAGGGAGAGAAACATGAGTGTGTGGTTGCCTCTCTCACACCCCCAACTGGGGACTTGACCTGCAACCCAGGCCTGTGCCCTGACTGGAAATCGAACCAGTGACCTTTTGGTTCACAGGCTGGTACTCAATGTACTGCGCCACACCAGCCAGGGCTCTAAGCTGAATCTTAAACAAAAATTAGCACGTGGAGAGAGAACAGAGTGTTCTTGCAAAAGCAAGGAGCCTGTGATAAGTATCCCAGATACTTGTGCAGATCAACACACAAGGGAACCTGCTATGCTTCAGGAAGCGGCAGAAATCTTGTGTAGGTGGAGTGTGCAATGTCAAGGAAGGAGTGGCAAGAGTGAAGAATAGAAATATAAATGTAGCTCAAAACTTACAATCTATATAAAGCTCTCAGAGAATTCATATTTGATTCTGCACACAGTGGACGGAGAGACACTGGTGAGAAATGATGGAGGCTTGAGCCAGGATGCTGGAAACAGCAGTGAGCTGGAGCTGGAGCAGAACATAGGGGTTAAGGGACTTTGGGGGTTTTTTGTTGTTGTTCTTTTTGTTTTAAGGTTTAAGTGTCCAAGGAAAGGAGCTAGAAATGAGAGAGGTAAAGATTCAAGAAGAGATCTAAGAGTAAAAGGCTTGAGAATGTGTGACTGGACAGAAGGATGAAGAATGGTCTAGATGGGCCTACCTGCATTAAGTTGTAGAAAGGACTTGGAAGAAATTGAACTTGTTGGCTTCTATGTTCTCTGAGGTGGTGATGATAATACTTAAAATTTCATTCATTAAGCAGATGTTTAGAGCTTACTTACATAATGGAGACCATAAATGACATAAAGTGATCCTGCCCTCACACCACCTCTTTCCTGAGGGAGAGACAGGCCTTTAAACAGTGTATTATCCAGTTGTTGAATTAGGATTTTTAAGTATTATGAGGGAGATGTACAGGATGCTCTGATAACATGCACTTGAGAAACGTGAGCAACAGGGTCAGGAGAGACTTTTTTTGAGGAAAAGCCATTTGAGCAGAGCTCAGAAGGGCATGCCAGAATTACCTGGGGCTTCAGGGAAAAGGGAAAGCAGCCAGAGCATAAGCTTTGGGCAGGAGGACAAGGCCGGCATCAGATCACGCAGAGCCTTGTAAACCATGTAAAGATTTTCGTATTTTTTGGAACAGCCACTGGAAACTACATTTTCAAGAATGTTAACAGGGGAGTGACAGGATCAGAAGAGCTCCTTGAAAAAGCCTCTCTGACTGCTGGGTGATGATGGAGTAGCGTGGCCTCTGAGTAGATGTGGGGTGGCCCCCAGGAGGCTGTTCCAGGAGAGCAGGCAAATATGGTGGCGTCTTGGACCCGTGTGACAGTGTTGGCCATGCAGAATCATACATCTGAAGGGCCTTTAGCGGGTAAAGTTGATAGCCTTTGGCAATTGTTTGATCATAAGGTGCAGAAGAGAAAAGTAACAAGGAGGCTCCCAGAGTGTAATTAGAGAGGAGAATGGAGGGTTGACATCACCAATATGTGATGTAGGAAATGTAATTGATAAGGAAAACAGAGTAATTGCTGGAGACCCTGAAGGTCTTGGTTTATATGTGGTGAGCCTGAATGTATGGCATCATGGCACCAGGCTCGAATGGGTTTCTGTACTCAGTAGTCCAGGTGTAGCTGTGGAGAGAGGCCATTGGATTGAGTTTAGACTGGAGGTTTCCTTGGCAAGTGTGATATAAGGACAATGTGTAAGAGATATGAGGATATTAGCAAAAGAGTAGCAAATATGATGGTCTGTGGAAGTGAAAACATGAAAGGCTGATAGATAAAAAGGAAAAAATGAAAGTACAGAGGTCCTTATGATCATAGGTATAGCAGGAATAAGTGAGAGATCTAAAAGGATTGGAGATTGAAGTCATATTGGGAAGCTTGAATTTAACACTTTAGTAATAAAATAGCTCCTAGTGATGGTAGAGTCAGGGTTTGCTCTGTAAGTGTTCAGAGTCAACTAGAGAAGGATCACTAGAGATCAGGGATCAGGGGAATAAGAAGCTAGTTTTTGAAAGGGTGTTCACATGGGTGTTGAGGTGATCCAAATGGTGACAGGAGTGAGGTGCTGAGAATGACAAGAGCCAGGTGCTGAAGTCTTAGAGCAGTGTTTCTGCATAGGGGCAGTCCTGCCCACCAGGGATCAATAAGGACATTTGTGAGGATTTTTTTTTAAGTTAAAATGGCTGAGGGGGCCAGGGATGTAGATTTGACATTTCTACAGAAGAAAAATCTGACCTGCATCACACACCACTTCCAACTGTTGTACAAGACTTCCAGGGACTGAATCAGTGGCTCAGCTTATGGTGGGGTTGGAAAATAAAAGGGCTGCCTTCTGTGACACTGAAGCACTGTCCCGTTCCATGGGGAGGAGTTACTGTTACACTGAACTTAAATGTCAAGTGCAGGTCATTTGCAAAAATGTGATTTTCTTCACTATGATAGTCTTGACATGTTACCCCTTTCTCAATTCAGGCTGTTTCCTTAGTGGTATTCCACTAAGTCTCATCTGGTTTCTATCCAATTGCTAGTCCCTATTCTAATATTCACCTGTGTCGTTGGGCTCTCATTTTCCTGTACTTTCTTTTTCTAAATAATTTTTTATTTTTCTGTTACACTTGGCATAAAATGTTTTATTAGTTTCAGGTATATAACATAGCGACTATAGACATTTATAAAACTTACGAAGTAATCACCCTGATGAATCTAGTACCCGTCTGACACCATACATAGTTATTACAATATTGTTGACTATAGTCCTCATGCTGTACTTTACATCTCCATGACTGTTTTGATACCTGCCAATTTGTACTTCCTAATCCCTTCCCCTTTTAACCCATCTCCCCCCCCCCATCTGGCAGTCATCAAAATGGACTCTGTTATCTATGAGTTTGTTTCTGTTCTGTTTGTTCATTTATTTTGTTTTTACATATTCCACATATAAGTGAAATTCAGTGGTATTTGTCTTTCTCTGTCTGACTTATTTTATTAGCATAATACCCTCTAGATCCACCCATGTATTGCAGATGGCAAGACTTCATTCTTTTTTAATGGCTGAGTCATATTCCATTGTATATATGCACTATTTCATCATTATCTGGTCATCTATTAATGGACCAGATAATACTTTCATATCTTGGCTATTTTAAATAATGCTGCAATAAACATATGGATGTATACATCTTTGATTTAGTGTTTCGTGTTTCTTCAGGTAAATACCCAGAAATGGAATTGCTGGGTCCTTGTTTGCTTATCGTTATAACCTTTGTTTAAAAGTCTATTTTGTCTGTAAATATTGATACCTCAGCTTTTTTTGTTTGTTTCCATTTTTATGAAATATTTTCCACCCCTTTACTTTCAGTCTGAATGTGTCTGTCAATCTGACATGAGTCTCTTGTAGGTAGCATATGTAGGGTCTTACTTTATGACCCATTCGGCCACCCAGTGTTTTTCATTTGGAGCATATAGTCCATTTACATTTAAAGTAATTTTTGATAGATATATAGTTATTGCCATTTTATTATTCACATTTTTATCTCTTTTTATCTTCTTAAAGAAGTCCTTTTAACATTTTTTGTAATACTGGTTTGGTGGTAATGAACTCCTATTGCTTTTTTTTTGTCTGGGAAGCTCTTTATCTGTACTTCAATTCTAAATGACAGCTTTGCTGGGTAATAGTAGTTTTGGTTGTAGGTCCTTGCTTTTCACCCCTTCTAGCCTGCAAAATGTCTGTTGAGAAAGCAGCTGACAGTCTTATTAACTCCCTTGTAGGTAATTAACTGCTTTCTCTTGCTGCTTTTAAGATTTTCTTTTTGTTTTTAACCTTTGCCATTTTAATTTTGATGTGTCTTCGTGTGGGCCTCTTTGGGTCCATCTTGTTTGGGACTCGCTGCACTTCCTGGAATTGTATGTTTATTTCTTTTACCAGGTTAGGGGAATTTTCTGTCATTTTTTTTCAAATAGGTTTTCAGTTTCTCTCTCTCTCTCTTCTCCTTCCGGTACCCCTGTGATGCAAATGTTGGTGTGTGTGAAGTTGTCCCAGAGACCCCTTAAACTAACCTCATTTTTCTGGATTCTTTTTCTTTTTTCTTTCATGATTGGGTGTTTTCTGCTACCTAGTCTCCCAAATTGCTCATTCAATCCTCTCTTTCATCTACTCTACTACTGATTCCTTGTAATATATATTTTATATCAATTATTCTTCATTTTTTCATTTCTGGCTGTTTCTTTTTTATTTTTTCTACCTGTACTTTCTTGTTTTCTATTTCTTTGTTGAAGTTCTCACTGCAACCATTGAGCATATTTGTTACCAGTGTTTTGAACTATGAATTTAGTAGATTTCTTGTCTTCATTTTGTTTACTTCTTTTTCTGGAGTTTTGTTCTGTTCTTTCTTCACTTGGGACATGTTTCTTTTTCTCCTCACCTTGGCTGCCTCCTTGATTTTTCCCCCTGTGTATTAGGTAGAGCTGCTATGTCTCCCAGTCTTGTAGAGTGGCCTTATGTAACAGGTGTCCTATAGGGCCTATTGGCACAGTGTTCTGGTCACAAGTAATGCAGGTCTATCTGTTGTCTGGGTTATGTGTGCCCTCCTGTTGTAACTGAGCCTTGATTGCTATTGGTACATCAATGGGAGGGATTGATTCTGAGGACGATTGGTTATGAGGAGGGTGGTGACTTAGTGGAGGAGCTATTGTGCAGGGGCTGACCCTATGGAGCAGGATTCACTTTAACAAGGCTCAGGGGCCTGCTGAGTCTTCCCTTCAGGTGAGTTGTTTGTGGAGCTGGTTGGGTCATGTTCTACTGTGGTCTGAAGCTAGCTACCAGGTGTGTTGGGGCTTCTTGGGAGAAGCTCTGGTGCAGGCCAAAGTTGTTTCTGCCTGTGCCCTACCCAGAGCCACTTGATATGAACTACAAAAGTGATCTGCAGATGGTTGCCACTTTTGCTGGGCTTGGAGGTGCCTGGGAGAGGCAAAGCTGAATACTAGAATGGCTGCCTCAGTGCCAAGTTTGGGACTCATTAGCAAGAGATATGGGGCATGCCAAGATTAGATGCTACTTATTTGGGGTTGTGAACCTTTGAATGGTTTTAGGGAAGTCTGCATCATGAGCCAAGATAGGCCATTTGTATGGAAAAGCCACTGGAAATGCCTTGGGTGGGTCTGAAAGTTGAGTGGAAAATCACCAGGGTAGGGTAAACGCCATTAGCTAAGTGGATGGAGACTCAGATATGATGCTGTACCAACACCCCCCCCACCCCCCGTAGCTTTGTGGTGGAATGGCTCAGCAAAGGAAAAATGGCCTCTGCTGGTACTTCTGTCTGGGAGAAAGCCGCCCCTCTAGCCCTTTACTGAAGCCAGACCTTTCAGTTCCTCCCTCTATGTGTCTGGTGCCTTTGGAGCTACTATCCCAGTACTGGAGCTCAGAACAAGTGAGTCTGAATAAGTCCATATGTAGGCCCTTTAAGAGGAATATCTGGTATTCCAGCAGTCCTCTGACTCTCAGCCACAGTCCCCACTGGTTTTCAAGCCAGAAGTTATAGAGACTTCTTTTTCCAATATTAGAACCCTGGGCTGGGGAGCTACAACCCCAGTGTGGGGCTGGGACCTTGGACCCTCAGGAAGGACCTTGGCAACTGAGATACCCCTCCCAATTTTCAACTGCCAACGTGGGTGTGGACTAGCCCATTCCATGTCTCTGCCCCTTCTACCAGTCTCAATGTGGCTTCTTCTGTATATCCTTAGTTATAGGACTTCTGCCCAGCTAGCCTTCAGAAGGTTCTCAGTGATGTCTGTTCTATAATTTAGTTGTAATTTTGCTGTGGCCATGGGCGGAGGTGAATACAGTGTTTACCTGTACCACCATCTTGACAGAACCCTTTTCTGTACTTTTTTGTGCAGAATGGCTCCTAATCTTTTTATTACTCTTGAATCCATACTTATTTAAGATGCAAACATCTGACTTCAATAGATTTTCTACCCTAGTTGTACCTGAGCATTTACATACTGAAATAGAGATTGTGTTTTTCATCATAAATCACTTTTTAATCATTTGTCTGTTACATTTAGGGCCTTATGTTAATTTGAAGGGAGGAATTATATGTACTGGTAAATTATATTAGCTACAAAGCCCATTTAGGACACAAACAGAATATTGCAGAGTATCAACTATGAAAAGGTAGACTTGAGAAGCTCTGTCTTAGAGAAGAAGCAGAGGAAGTTGCCAGAGAATTGGTACTTGACAACAGCTGGTGGAAAGATTGGAAAGATGACAGTTGTAGTGGGTAGCCAGCAGGGGCAAGTCTTTGATATAGGTTGAGGGGCCTAGAAATAGTGTTGGGAGGAAGGCACAGTCCCTAACTCCAGCCTCTTTGTTACTGCTCACGACTTTCCGTCCACCCAGAACACCCATCTTACTCTTCTCTGTCCACCTACATGTTCTTCATTAGGATGAAACCTTTCCTTTTTAAAGTTGGCAAGAGGAAGAAGGCAAGAGCATAAACACTTTAATACCTGGATTCTATGCTATGCACTACCCATAAGTTTTCATTTATTCCTCCCCAAAAGGGAACATAATTACTTTTACTTATTTCATTATTACTTTTAGAATTAGAATGAAGTGTGATCAAGCTCAAAGACTTTAACTTGTCTAGTGTCTTAGTCTGTTAACAGCTTCTGTAAAAAAATACCACAGATTTATTTCTCAATTCTGGAGATTAGGGCGCCAGCATAGAGGGTGACCCTCTTCCATGTCACAAATGTCTCATTGTGTCATCATGGCTGAAAGAGCTCTGTGAGATCTCTTCTATAAGAGCACTAATCCCATTCATCAGGGCTCCACCCTCATGACCTAATCACATCCTAAAAGCCCAAACTTTAGCACCATCACATTGGGCATTAGGATTGCAGCATGTAAATTTGGGGGCTGACACTCACAGATAATAACATCCAGTATCATCACCAGGTGAGTAAGTAATGAAGGTCAGAATCCAACTCAGGGCAGGCTGGTTCTGCAGCTTGTATTCTGCCCAAAGCATGGCACTGTCATTAAATAGACCCTCAGGGCAGAGTTGTGAGAAGCTGGCCATTTACTATATGTCTTGCTCCCTATAAATGTTTAGTATATATATATATATATATATACACACACATATGCATTGATTGATTTAAATATGTAAAGTCTATGCAAGTTTTCAAATGGTTAAGGACCAACTGAAAATACAGAGTGTGGGAGAAGATCTTAACAAATGTAAATGCGGCTAATGGTTTGCAAATTTAAAATGCATCTTTAGATTTGCATATGAAATAAAATTAAAATTCAAAGATTTTATTTAATTAGACCTAAAAACATTTAAAATTGAAATGATCACTATCCAAATGGTGGATAGTGATTTTAAAATTTCCATTTTTTTTTAGGTTGAACAAATGTTTTAGGCTCTACTGGATACCATTACTGGTAATGTACTCAGATACTCTTGAGTATGTTTATTTAAAACATAAATATTTCTATTCTTCTTAATATAAAGGTGGGAATTCAAGTTTTAAATTAACAACAACAAAACAACTAGCTTGTTCTTATGTACAACTCAACTAGAGATAATCTCTATTTGGGACGCATGTGAAATTGGATGCATGTTCTATGTCCTGTGGATTTCTGCCAATTACAGAAATGCTTATATGGTATTTTGTTGAGTAATGAACTTATATTATTCTGTTTTCCAGGTCCTGTAGGTGTAGGTTTGAATGAACTGAAACGAAAGCTGCTGATGAGTGACACGCAGCACTATGGTGTGACAGTGCCCCGTAAGTTCTGTCCTGTTCACTGCTGCTAGGACTGCTCTAGTGACTGCTCTGTGCATGCGTGGCATGCGTGGCACCAAGCACTCTTCTAAGCATTCCCCATCTGAACTCCCAGCAGCCTGTGAAGTGGGTATTTCTATTATCTACATTCGACACAGAAGGAAACTGAGGCACCAGATAACAGTTGAGGGGTTTGCCCCAGATTTACACAGATCATTGGCCTGAATATTTATTGATTATAGCTTTCTTACTCTCAATTTTTATGGTGAATTTTAATACACATAAGACATTAACTTGTTATTTACAAATTTTCTTGTAAATAGAAGTCTAATATTTCTTAAAATAAGTGCTAATGTTTTCCAGAGTTTTTCCCCAGCATTAAGATTAGAAAGCCCAAACTGCACAGAGCTGGAGGAGGCTTCATATAAATCTTCATAATTTCTTTTTATATGTAGTAATTGGCAGATAGTGTTAAATGGGCCTTTCATAGCCATATAATCCAAATATGGTAGACTTCTTTTCAGTACATAGAATTAAATCTATTTTTATGAAAGTGGTTTTCACAGACGTTCTTGCAAATAAAATGTGATTCTGGAAGCATTTTGATCTTCAGAATAAATGCCATTTGACTACTTAATATGTTGATGTTAGAAAGTCATCTAAAAGACTAAATTGAAATGTTGGCTTTTTTCAAGTGGTTTTAGTACTATTTTTTTTTAAGTCATTTGTATATAGCCCTTAGCAATGTTCTCTAGTTCTGGAAGAGTCCAACTTTATTTTAAAATTATAGTATTCTGTTACCTCGTTATTCCTTGTTACTACATTTTTCCAAATTATTGTTTGTAATCATTTTCAGCCATAAGTTATAGGACTGACAGTTTCCATCAACAGAGATGAAAGTTAAGGAAAATGTGGAAATGTGGAATTAAACAGTTTCTTTCTTTTAACTTTAATTATTCACTTCTCTTACAAAACTGAGTTGCAATATACTGGTAATTAGAAAATTTTACAAAACATGCCCTTAGTTAAGCTTACAGGTAAGCAATGACACAAGAGGATGGAAAACCAGATTACAAAGGAAAATAATAACTTTATATTAATTTTTACTATGTATTCATCTCTTTTATTGATCTTAATTTATTTGTGCTCCCAATGACAGTAAAGCTAGGTGATATCTCCATTTTACAGAGAAAAAAATGAGGTAGAAAGGGTACTTTGACTTACTCAGATTTCCGTAGGTGTGTGTTGCACTTGAGTTTGAAAACAGGTTTTTTGAAACCACTTTTCATGTTCTGCCTCCTATATAACACTATGCAGCCTTTTCAAACTACAGATTCTCTTTCTTTTAGCCCAGTTAGTAGGAAAAACTCCTTTTGAAGATTAGAAATATCAGGAAGTCTGCCTATCAAACATAACCCTCTCTGATATTTTTGGTGTTACTCAACCACATAGGGCGCAAAACACTTTGGCCTCAATTTATCCAACTATTAAAACAATATTTGCCTGTAAAGTTGTTACAGAACTTGACAACATCCAGAAAGATTCTGGGGCTGGGACCCCAAAGTCCAAAAAAATCCCAAAGGATGGATTTTCCACTCTGATTTACTTTTAAATAGTTAATGCCAAAAGGTCCTCCACTAGCAGTGTTTTGCCTGATAAGAATCTTTTGGGGGTCCTAATAAAAAATTTCAAGGCCTTTCCAAAGAGATTCTCCTTCAGGAGATCTGACAGATTGTCTGAAAATCTGTATTTACAGGAGGCATCCCAGGTGCTTCATAATATCAGACATGTTTGGGAAACACAGCCCTACCACTAACTCAGGATAATTTAATTAATTAAATGATAGTATATTTTAACAACAAATTTTAAATTTTAATTTTTTTTGTTTTGGGGTTTTTTTTTAATTTTTAAAGATTTTATTTATTTTTAGAGAGGGAAGGGAAGGAGATAGAGAGAGAGAGAGACATCGATGTGCAGTTGCTGGGGGGGTCACAGCCTGCAACCCAGGCATGTACCCTGACTGGGAATTGAACCTGTGACACTTTGGTTCTCAGCCCACACTCAATCCACTGAGCTATGCCAGCCAGGGCTAAATTTTAGATTGTTTTGCCCTATAAAATACTTTAGATAGAGTCTTGATTATTTGGAGAAAACTTATTATTTTGGTTATTCCACCAGTATTCTGTTTGATGTTTAACTCTATAATTCCCCTTTCCAGAACATGTACTACCATATTTTACCATGTGTAATGTGCACCTTTTTCCCCATATTTTTGAGGGAAAAATAAAGATGCGCATTATACATGTGTATAATGATGACATACCATAGGTATAGTAATCCCCACAAACACGTGGGTGTGCATTACACACGGCAAAATGTGGTGGCTACCCAACAGAATGGGTAAACTTGAAAATTTGTGGAGCAATGGAACTCACACACATTGTTAGTGGGAGTGTAAATTGATTCAACCACTTTGGAAAACTAAGGGCCCTGTCTATTTACTAAAGCTGAGCAAAAATATACCTTGTGACCCAGTGATTCCATTCCTAGTACATATCCAACAGAAGTACACATGACCTTTACTTGGATACTCTGAGAAACACTATTAATTAAAGCTCAAAAGTGGAAATTACCCAAATGCCCACAGTAGTGGATTGGTAAGTAAGTGGATGGTGTATTCACACCATGGGATACTGTAGTGCAGAGAGAATGAACAGTCTATAACTATACACAGTAATATGTATGAGTCCCACCAGCATTATGCTGAGTAAAAGAAAACAGACACAAACAGAATATGCAGAATGGTTCCATTTTACTGTATAAAAACAAGAAAAGCAATGCTTCTATGTGCTGTTAGAAGTCTTGAGGGGGTGGACGGGAAGGGTGATCCTGGAGTTCTGGCATCCATGCGCCTTGTTAGAGTGCTGGTTACTTGGGCGTGTTTGAGCTGTGAAAATTCGTTAGGCTTGCACGTGAACTTTTCGATTGTAGTTCAGGTTCTTAAATGTTAAATAGAAATACTTGGCAGTTTAGGCAATTAGTTTGCTGATGTTGATTTGTGGTCTTGACATACTCCACGGTTATGGAAGATGAACGCCTTCCTCTGCTGGAGGAAGCTGAGTGACAGTCATACAGGACGTCTCTGTGCCATTTGTGCAATTTCTTATGAATCTGTAATTATTTAAATTTCAAAAAACAACTATTTAAAAGGATGCTAAATTAGGTATTCCTTTTGGGCAAAATGACTGAACAAATTATAGGATCTTTTAAGATTGTCCATAAAGCCATATTGAACATTCACAGTGGCTTTTAAAGAAAGTGATGGCCAAGCTCCTGCTTGCTTTTCTGTGGGAAATGTCATCCTTGATAAGCTGCATCAATATTGTTTTAAGGCTAGAGGTTATCATCAACAAATCTACATAACCATTAACGTAGCTAGTCTTTCAAGAGAAAATTAAAGCATTGTAGTAGATATCAAATACTTTATGGATTTTAATGTCTTGATAGTTTGGATTTGAGCACTCTGTCAGGAACACATATTCACCACTTTCTGTGGTTTCACTGGAAGGTGTATATCACTCAGGTGTTTTCAAGGGTTTCAAAGTACTCATGTTCTAGAGAACACTTCTTTGTCTATAGGATACATCAGTTGAGATTTCTAAAAAATACATATATTGTAAACTAGGGTACCAGTTTAAAAAATACTTTTTCTTAGCTCACAGTGGTAATTATTCTGGGGTTTTGCTGGGCCCAGGGAAAGAGTGTGGAGTTGGTCTCATTTGTAGAATGTTTATCTTTAACTGTAAATGAGGCAGGTACGCAGACAGTGAGCTGTGGTGAGGTGGTGGCCTGCACTGTGGTTCCTATGCCCATCTTGCTCTTTGAATTCCCTTCTCACAAGAATTTTGAGATCTCTTTTGCAGGATCCCTCACTGTTGATGGGTTTGTGAGTTCCTTTGATCCTCATTGCAATTAGATACTGAAATTCTTCATCAGTGAAATTACATCCAACCTGGATAATTTGGGTTGATTGCGATAAGCAAACAATTTTGTTGTAGAGATGTTATCTTTTAAATGTATTAGGTAGTGTTATAAATGTCTTCCTCACTTGATATGGTTCTAAGTGTTTTTAACCCTCCCAGGGAGCCCTGTGATCCAGGGCTGTGGTCATGAAACTGTGTGTTCCAGATTTTCAGAGTGTGCTGCCATTAAAATGGAATAAAGGCAACCTTTTCTCTGTTCATGAGAAACAAATTAATGCCATAAAATTCTCAGTTTTTATTTTCAACAATATGTTTTTCTCAAGCCTGCTACTTGCTAAATGAACACCAGCAAACAACAAAAAAATGAACTAATATATGAATATTCACCCTAAAATCCAAATCAGGGCATCATACTAATTTTAATAGCTTTCTTATTCTTGGATGCACATTATGTTATGCACAGTAAATAGAGTCTTTTTCAGCTGTGAAATTCATTTGTAGCTTTTATGATAGAATTAAATTTATTAGTGCTTCATGCCATTCCTGCACAGGTTGTGACATTCCATAAAGAATAGTGCGGCCCTGGTGCTCCATTAGCAGAAGTATGAAAAACTGCTTCAGGAGATGTGACCGTTGTATAGAAATATGCTTGCTAACTTAACAAGGAAATTTAAAACTTTTGGATATAATTTAAATTAATTGGGTTTCATAAATCAATTACTTTTTGTACTAGGTCATTTTTTACCACTTCCAAAATTTTCCTTTTATACATTATTAAGACAGAATTTTAAAAAAATAAACGGCATGCACAGTATTTAAAATATATAATTAGCCCTGGCCAGGTGGTTCAGCTGGTTGGAGCATTGTTCCATACACCAGCAGGTTCGATCCCCGGTTGTGGCACATATGAGAGGCAACTGATTGATGTTTCTCTCTCACATTAATGTCTCTCTCTCTTTCCCTTCCTCTCTTTCTAAAAATCAATAAACACACTATTGGGTGAGGATTAAAATAAAATACAATTAGATCAGTTTTAACATATATACACATGTGAAATCTTCACTACAATGAATATAATGGACATTTCTACCCTCTCAAAAATTGTCCTGGTGCCCTTTGTAATCCATCCTTTGTTCCCAGGCAACCACTAATGTAATTCTGTTACTATTAATCTGTCACAGATTAGTTTGAATTTTCTAGCATTTTATATGAGTAGAATTATATAATATGTTACCAATTTTTTGCCTGGTTTATTTTACTGAGCATCAGTTAGAGATTCATCCATGTTGCTTTATACATCAGTAATTCATCCCTTTTCATTGCTGAGTAGTATTCCATTGTAAGGAAATGCCACAATTTGTTTATCCATGCATTCAACTGTTGATGGATACTTGGAATTTTTCTCCCATTTTGGCTATTGCAAATAAACCTATTATGACATTCATGCTCAAGTTTTTTGATTGACATGTGTTTTTGTTTTTCTTGAGTAAATAAGTAGGAGTAAAATACCTGGGTCATATGGTAGGTACATGCCTAATTTTTTAAACTAATAAACCTGCTTCCAACACAGTTATCCCATTTTACGACTCTCCTGGCAGTGTATATAAGGTTCAATTGCTTCATATCCTTGTCAACACTTGGTAAAGTCAGTCTTTAAATTTTTGTCAGTGTAACAGGTATGTGGTAGTATCATTGTACTTAAATTTACTTTTAATGCCTAGTGATATTGAGCATAATTTTGTGGACTGTGCCATTTAAATATCTTCTTTGGTGAAGTGTCTATTCAAATCTTTTGCCCATTTTTTTTAAAAAATGGGCTTCTCTCATTGAGTTTTGAGAGTCAGTTTTTTCATTTATTCATTTATTTATTCCAATTGCAGTTTACATACAGTATTATTTTGTACACGTTAGTTTCAGGTATACAGCATAGTGGTTAGACAGTCATATACTTTACAAAGTGTTCACCCCAATATTTCCAATACCCAACTGGTACCTTACATAGCTAGCGAAATATATTAGACTATATGTATTTCCTACACTGTACTTTACATCCTCATGACTATTTTGTAACTAATTTTTACTCCTGAATCCCTCCAACTTTTTAACCCAGTCCCCCAATTGCCCTTTCCTCTCACAACCATCAGTTTGTTCTTTGTATCTGTGAGTCTGTTTCTCTTTTTTTATATTATTCTTTAGACTCCACATATAAGTGAGAACATGATATTTATCTTTCTCTTTCTGACTGACTTCACTTAGCTTAATACCCTCTAGGTCCATCCATGTTGCCACAAGTGGTAAGAGTTCATTCTTTTTATGGGTGAGTAGTATTTCATATATGTACTGTGCTTTTTTATTTTATTATTTTATTTACTTTTTTACATTTTTTATCCTCACTAGAGGACATTCTTTCATTGCCTTTGGAGTGAGAGGGAGGGAAAGAGGAAAGGAGAGAGAACATCAATGTGAGAGAGAAACATCAATTGGCGGTCCGCTCCCTTGCACATACCTGAACCAGGGATTGAAGCCACAACCTTTTGGCTAAGGATGATGCTGACCCACACCAGCCAGGGCTATACCAAGCTTTTTTATCCACCCATCTACAGGCACTTAGGTTGCTTCCGTACCTTTGCTATTGTAAAAAACACTGCCATGAACATAGGGGTGCATATAGTCTTTCTAATTAGTTTTGAATTTCTTTAGATATATAAACAAAGTGGAATCACTAGATCATAAGGCATTTTCATTTTTAATTTTTTGAAGACCCTCCATATTGTTCTCTATCTTCCTGTACCAATCTGCATTTCCCACCCAAAGTACATGAGGGTTCCCTTTCTCTGCATCCTTGCCAGCACTTATTTGAGGATTTACTGATAATAGCCATTTTGACAGGTGTCAGATGATATATCATTGTGGTTTTAATTTGCATTTATCTGATGATTAGTGATGTTGAGCATCTTCTTGTATGTCTTTTGGTCTTCTGTATGTCATCTTTGGAGAAATTTTTAAGTGGATTTTTTTGGTGTTGAGTTATATGAGTTCTTTATAAAGTTATTTATATGAGTTCTCTATATAACTTTATAAAAAACTTTTGGGTATTAACTCCATATCAAGTCTATCATTAATGAGTATCTTCTCCCATTCAGTAGATTGTCTTTTTGTTTTATTGATAATTTCCTTTGCTGTGCAAAGTCTTATGAGTTTGATGTATATAACTTTATAAAGAACTTTTGGATATTAACCCCATATCAAATCTATCATTAATGAGTATCTTCTCCCATTCAATAGGTTATCTTTTTGTTTTATTGATGATTTCCTTTGCTGTGCAAAATCTTATGAGTTTGACGTAGTCCCACTTGTTTTTGTTGTTGTTGTTGTTGATTTGTTTCTGTTACCCAAGGAAATGTGTTAGAAAAAAATATTGCTAAGATAAATGTCTGGGATTTTACTGACTATGTTTTCTTCTAGAAGTTTTATTTTTTCAGGTCTTACACTTAAGTCTGTATTTTAATTTGAGTTATTCTTTTTTTAAGTTTGAAAACATGTATTTTTTTATTTTAAAGACTTTTATTGCATTTTTTCTATTACCATTTACCCCCTTATACACTCTTCTACTTTCACCCACTCCCATCATCCCTGCAGTCACCACACTGTTGTCCACATCCATGAGTCTTTTTTCTTTATTGCTTGATTCCCCAATGCCTTACCCCCTCTCCCAGAGCTGTCAGCCTGCTCTTTATCTATGAGTCTGTCCCTAATTTGCTTGTTTGTTCAGTTTGTTCATTAGATTCCACACGTGAGTGAAATCATACTGTATATGTCTTTCTCCAAAATGAAATAAGCCCGTTGAGTTTATTATATGTGGTGTAAGAAGGTGGCCTAGTTTTACTTTTTTGTATGTATCTGTCCAGTTTTCTCACCACTATTTATGGAATACGTTATCATTACCCCATTGTATGTTCTTGCCTCCATGGTCAAATATTGACCATGGAGGCATGGGTTTATTTTGGGGATCTCTGTTTTGTTACATTGATCTGTATGTCTGTTTTTATGCCAGTATCAAGCTATTTTGATTACTATGACCTTGTTGTATTGTTTGTTATCAGATAGCGTGATACCTCCAACTCTGTTCTTCTTTCTCAAGATTCCTGTGGCTATTTGTGGTCTTTTGTAGTTCCATATAAATTTTTGGATTATTTGTCTATGAAATATGCCATTGGTATTTTGATAGGAATTGTGCTGAATCTTAAGTTGTTTTGGGTAATGTGGATATTTTAATTGTTAGTTATTCCTATCCCAGAGCCTGGTATATGCTTCCACTTATTTATATCTTCTTCAGTTTCTTTTCTCACTGTCTTATAATTTTTCAAGTACGGATCTTTTACTTCCTGGTTAAATATATTCCTAGATTTTTTTTTTTTTAAATGGAATTATAAATGGGACTGTTTCCTTAGTTTTCCTTCCTGATAGTTCATTATTGGTGTATAAAAATGTGACCTATTTCCAAATATTTACTTTGTATCTTGCTGCTTTCCTGAATTCCTTTATCAGTTCTAGTAGTTTATTGGTGGAATTATAGGGTTCTTTATCATGTCATCTGTAAATAATGAAGTTTTACTTCTTTCTTTCCAATGTGGATGCCTTTTATTTCTTCTTTTTGTCTGATAGCTGTGGCAAGGACTTCCAGTACTATGTTTAATAAGACTGGTGAAAGTGGACTTCCCATTCTTGTTTTTGATCTTAAGGGAAATGGTTATTTCTACCCCATTGACCATGTTGTTAGATGTGGGTTTGTCATATATGGCCTGTATCATGTTTGATTTTCACTGTTTCCACTTTGCTGAGAGTTTTTATCATAAATAGATCATTTTTTCATGCTGGATTTTGTCAAATTTCTGTATATATTGATCTGATCGTGTGATTTTTATCTTTAATTTGTTTATGTAGTGTATAGCATTCATTGATTTGGGATATTGTACCAACCTTGCATTCCAGGAATAAATCTCATTTGCTGATGGTATATAATCTTTTTAATGTATTGCTGGATTCAGTTTCCTAATATTTTCTTGGGGATTTTTGCATATATGTTCATTATGGTTTTTGGGCTTCCTGTTTTCTTTCTAGTGCCGTTATCTGGTTTTAGGATTAGAATAAGGCTGGCTTCATAAAATGAGCTTGGGAGTCCTGATGATTTTTTTTGGAATACTTTGAGAAGGATGGGTATCAGTTCTGCTCTGAATATTTGGTAAAATTCCCTTGTGAAGCCATGCAGTCCAGGCCTTTGTTTGTTTTAAGTCTTTTGAGTACTGCTTTCACTTTGTAAATTGTAATCACTCTGTTCATTGTTTTTTATTGTTTCTTCTTGATCAAGTTTTAGAAGATTGTATGTTTCTAGGAATTTATCCATTTCTTCCAGATTGTCTAATTTGTTGGCATATAGTTGCTGGTTATGTTTTCATATACTCATTTGTACTTTTTCTGTGGTGTCAGTTGTTACTTCTCTTTTATTTTGATTTTTATTTATTTGGGTACTCTTTCTTTTGAGGAATCTGTTTAAAAAGTTATCAATTTTGTTTATCTTTTCAAAGAACCAGCTTTTGGTTTCATTAATCTTTTGTATTTATTTTAGACTCTACTTTGTTTACTTCCATTCTAATCTTTATTATTTCCTTCCTTCTACTCACTTTGGACTTTGGTTTTTCTTTTTCTGTAAATGTAAAGTATGATTAATAGATTTCTAAAATTTTCCTGAGATAGGCCTATAATGCTGTGAATTTTCCCCTTAGGACTGTTTTGCTGTGCCCCACATATTTGGGGTTGTTGTGTTTTCATTGTAATTTGTCTCAAGGTACATTGATTTCTTCCTTGATCTCAATGTTAACCATTGATTGTTTAGTAACATGCTATTTAGCCTCCATGGGTTTGTGGTTTTCAGGTGTTTTTTGTATTGATTTCAAACACTTGTGGTTAGAGAAGATGCTTCATTCTTCTTAATTTAATGAGATTTGTTTTGTGTCCTAACATGCAGTCTGTCCAGGAAAATGTTTCATATGCACTTAAGAAGTGGGATAAAATGCTCTGAAAATATAAATTAAATCCATATGGTCTAGTGTGTCATTGAATGCCACTGTTTCCTTGTTGATTTTCTGTCTGGGGCATCTATCCATTGATGTCAGTACAGTGTTAAAATTCCCTACTATTGCTGTATTACTGTCATTCTCTCCCTTTATGGCCATCAAAATTTGTTGTATACACTTAGAACTAGTGCTTCTGTGCTGGGTACGTAAATGTTTACAATAGTTATACCCTTTGGCTGGTGTTGTGCCTTTTCTCAGTATGTTATGTCCTTCTTTATCTCTTATAGACTTTAAAATAAAAACTGTAATTTTTTTCTGGTATAAGTATTGCTACATTAGCTTTTTTGTTACATTTTTATTTTCATGAAATTTTCTATCTCTTTACTTTCACTCTATGTCTGTCTTTTGTTTTAAGGTGGCTTTCTTGTGGATAGCATGCATACAGGTCTTGTTGTCTTATCCATTCAGCTACCCAATGTCTTTTTATCAGAGAATTTAATCCATTTACATTTAAATGATTATTGATAGGTAAAATGGCAATGATTATTGCCATTTTATTCTTTATGATTATTTTTCTCTTTATCTGTCTTTTTTCTTCTTAAAGTAGGCCCCTTAATATTCTTGTAATACCAGTTAGGTGGTAACAAACTCCTTTAGCTTTTTCTTGTCTGGGAAGCTCTTTATCTGTATTTCCTTCACCAGATTACTGAAGTTTTTCAGTCAGTCATCTTTTCTTTTATTCTATTTCTGTTTTCTACTCTAATTGAATGTTTTCTGTTACCTTGTACACTAAATCACTGACTTGATTCTCTTCTTCGTCTAATCTACTATTGATTTACTTGTGTATTCTTCATTTCAGATATTGTATTATTTATTCATTTCTGACTGGTTCTCTTTATGGTTTCTGTATTCTCTTTTATCTTGCTATTTCTTTGTTGAAGTTCCCTGAATATCCTTATGACTCTTGCTTTGTACTCATATTTGGTAGATTGCTTGCCTCCATTAATCTAGTTCTTTTTGGGAGTTCTGTTCTGTTATTGTGGTATGTTTCTTTGTCTCTCCATTTTGGCTGCCTCTCCGTTTCTCTGTGTCAGGTAGATCTGCTATATTCCCAAGTCTTAGTATGGTGGCCTTATGTAGTAGGTATCTTTTGGGGCTCAGTGGTACAGTCTTATCACCTGAGCTAGGTGCTCCAATATGTCCCTTTTTTGGTTATGTGAGCCTTCCTGTTGTAGTTGAGTCTTGATTACTGTTGGCCCATCTATCAGTGGGTCGACCCTCAGGGTGGCTGACTCTGAGAATTGACCCCCAATCATAGTGTACTAGCTGCTGTGCAAGGGTTTACCCCATAAAACCGAATTTGCCCCAGCAGGGTTTAGTGCCTGCTGAGATCTCATTTTGAGTGTGTTGCTTGTGGAGGTAAATGGGTCATGCTCTGATGTAGTCTGAAGCCCACCACCAGTGTGTTGGTTCTGGGGCACTTTGGGAGTGCCTATAACCAGACCTGAGCCACCTATTTGGAGCTACAAAGCAATCCACAGTTTGTGGCTGCATTTGCTGGGCCTGGGTATCTGTGGAAGGGGCCAAGCTATGCACCAAGGCCTACTTCCACCAGCACTGAGTTGGGGGCAGGTCAGGGAAAGATCCAAGGCACCCCATGGTCTGCCTCTACCTCTCAGCTGCCTGTAAGAATCATTCTTTGAAAGAGCCTTTTGTGTTGTGTGAGTGTGTGAGGTAGGTTCTCAGTGAACCAGGTAGAGGCAAGTGGCATTCACCAGATTGATTCATATATAAACTTGGCACCAGTGCTGGGTCTGAGGCCACTTTGCTAGAGACCCAGGGAACACCTAAAGCCAGCTACCACCTGCTGGGTGCCTGCGGACCTTCATGGTGGGGCACAGCCTCGGGTAGGGAAAAGAAGTCAGTGCCTATAACTAAATAGTAAGGTAGTACATGTTTCAAAAATTCATGTGGCCCACTGGTTGAAAAATCAATGCCTTAGGCTGATGCCATGTAGAAGGGAGTGTTCAACCCAGGAAAGATGCCATCTGTGGGTGGTCTGGGAAAGGGACTCAACACAGGGACCCTGGTGGCTGTTCCTTCAGCTCTCTCGCTGGAACCACACTGTCCAGTCTCTCCTCACATGGCTCCAGTCCACTCTGAGCTGCCCTCCCTCCACAGGAGCCCAGGGTGAATGGCCATGAACAAGATTTTGTGTGCTGATCCTTAAAGAGTGTTCCTAGGTTTTAGCCGATTCATATTTTTCCCTAGTAGACAGAATCTCACCTATTTTCACACCCAGGTGGTATGTGGGCTCCTCTTCCTGGCTCTGGTGCTCTGGGCTGGGGAGCCTGGTGTGGAGTTGAGACCCCAAGCTGCTCAAAGGGAACCTTTGCAGCTGTGATGTCCCTCTGGATTCTCAACCATAGCACATGGGTGTGAGGCAGCCCTTTTCATGTCTCTTGCCTGCCCTGCCAGTCTCAATATGGCTTCTCCTGTAAATCCTTGGTTGTAAAACTTCTGTTCAGCTGTTTTCAGTTGGTTATTCAGGTTGATTTTTATAGTTCAGTTGTAATTCCAGTTTGGTCCTGGGAGGAAATGAGTGTAACTTTCACCTATCCTGCTGCAATCTTGGAACCCTCCAAAAGTTACTATATTGGGTTGGCCAAAGAGTTTGGTTTTTTTTTTTTTTCTTTTCTGGAAAATGGCTCTAGTAGTGCGTAGTTGTCTTTAACTTTATTCTAAACAATTTTGTTAGATTGTATTGTGACAGCTGTCATATCAGCATGCATTTTTTAAAAACTTGTAAAAATCAGTGAATTTATGTGTAGCCAATTTTAATATTGAAGATGGAAGAAAATATACAATATTTTCAGCATATTATGTCTTATTATTTCAAGAAAGGTAAAAGGACAACTGAAACACAGAAAAGGACTTGTGTAGTGTATGGGGAAGGTGCTGTGACTGACTGAATGTGCCAAAAGTGGTTTGTGAAGTTTCGCGCTGGAGATTTTTCACTGGACAATGCTCCATAGCATTGGGTAGGCAAGTTGATGTTGATAGCAATCAAATTGAGACATTAATTGAGAACAATCAATGTTTTACCATGGGAGAGATAGCCAACTCAAAATATCCAAATCTACAAAGTTATTGGTGAAAATGGAAAATGTGTCTTTTATTCTACAGAAAAAAAAACATGCAGACTTTAGGGTCAACCCTACAAATATATTCTGCCCTGTGTCATTTTTCTGATACATGTGTTACAGACATTGTCTTCCAGTCTGTCCTTTTCATTTCTTTAATGGTGTTTTTCAAAAAGCAAAGGATGTTTAATTTTGCCTAAGTCTAACATCAGTTTTTTACTTTTATGTTTTGGGCCTTTTGTGTTTAATTTAAAAATCATGTACTATCTCAAGATCACAAAGACATTCTCCTGTTTTCTCTAGAAGTATTATAGTTTTAGGTTTTACATTTTGGTCTTGATCTATTTCAGGTTATTTTTGTTATTATTTTGTAGATTCGCCTTATTCCTGATCTCAGGGGAAAACAATCTTTTGTTCATTAAGTATGATATTGGCTTTTTTTGTTGCTTGTTATTTGTTTGAGGGCATTCCATGTGATTCCTGGTTTGCTGAGACTTTTTTTTTATTGTGAATAATAGGTGTTGAATTTTTTAAAAAGGTTTTATCTGTGTGTATTGAAATGATCATATATTATCCTCCATTCTCCTAATATGGTGAAGTCTGTTGATTTTCAAATGTTAAGCCAACCTTTCATTCCTGAGATAGCCTCTACTTGGTCATGATCAACAGTTTTTTAAAAATATACATATTACTAAATTTGACTTTTAATATGTTCGTTAATGACTTTTGCATCTAAATTCATAATAGATATTGATCTGTAATCTTTTCTAATGTCTTTGTTAGATTTTGTTATTGGAGCTGTACTAATGTCATAAAATGAATTAAGTAGTGATTCTTTCTCTTATTTGCTGAAAATGCTTATGTAAGATTCATGTTATTTTGTCCTTGAATGATGGATAGACTTCATCATTCATCTAGGTCTAGAGTTTTCTTTTGGGGAATTTTTTTTTCTTAAGATTTTATTTATTTATTTTTAGAGACAGGAGAAAGGAGGGAGAAAGAGAGGGAGACAAACATCAATGTGAGAGAGAAACATCAATCAGTTGCTTCTTGCAAATGCTGCAGCCAAGGATTGAACCCTCAACCCAGGCACGTGCCCTGACTGAGGATCAAACTGGCAACCTTTTGCTTTGCAGGACAATGCCCAACTAACTGAGCCACACCGGTCAGAATGCGGAAGGTTTTTAAGAACAAACTTCATGTAATTAATAGATACAGGCCTATTCAAAAATTTTAGTCTCTTAATTTTTATTCATTGTATTTCTCAAGAAATTTGTCCATTTCATCTAAATTGTCAAATATGTTGGCATAAGGTAGTACATAATACTCTCTTAAGTTTTTGAATGCCCATAGGATCTGTGGTAATAACTCCTTTTTCATTCTTTATATTGGCTATTTTTGTTCTCTCTTTGTTTCTTGACCAGTTTAATTAGGTTTTTAACTTTGTTGTTTGGTTTTCCTTATTGTGCCTTTTTCTTCTTTCTATGTTACTGATTTCTGTTTGTTATTACTTTCTCCTTGTACTTGCTTTGCTTTTACTTTGGTCTTCTATTTCTACCAATTTTAAGATGACCCTTGAGTAATTGATTTTAGATCTTCTTTTCTAATATAAGTATTTATAACTCTACATTTCCCATTAAACATTTAAGTATTTTTATCCCATAATTTTGATAGGTTGTATTTTCCTTGCCTTTTACTTCACAGTATTAACTCTCTTTCTTTGTTATTTCATCTTTGAAGCATCAATTATTTAGAAGTGTGTCATTTAAGTTTTAGATAGTAGTGGTTTTTCCTAGATATCTTACTGGTTTTATATTTAGTTATTTTGTAGTTAGAAATTATATTCCTTGTGATTTGAGTTCTTTTAGATTTATTGAAACTTTCTATACTCCAAAATATGATCTATCTTTTGGTAAAGGCACGATGTGTGCTTGAAAGGATGTACATTCTGAAGATTTGGGATGCGGTATTGTGTAGATATTAATTAGCCTCAGGAGATCGGTAATGTTGTTCAGATCACCTGTATCTTATGACATTTTATCCACTTCTGTTCATTGTTGAAAGAGATGCATTAAAGTGTCCTATTCTGAATTGGGAATAGTCTGTTTCTCCATTTAGATCAGCTAATTTTGCTTCATGTATTTGAAAGCTTTATTACATATATACAAATTTATAATTGTTATAAATTTCCTTTTTGTTATATGAAATGTTTGTCTTTATCTCTCATAATGCTCTTTGTCTTGAAGTCTGTTTTGTCTTATAATAAAGTAGCCACTTCAGCCTTCTTAAACTTACCGTTTACATGGTACAGCAGGTCCTTGAATAATGTCCTTTTGTTCACCATTGTTTAATTATAGCATTGATGAGATGCCTTAGGAATTTAACTCTTACTTTCATCAATTAGCCAGTGGTAAATTTGGTTTTGTGATACGTCATTTTGCTTGAAGTCACAGAACCTATCAATGACATTAAGTGAGAACATACTGTATATTGTTTTCCATCTGTTTGCTCATTTGTTCATTCTGTTCATTTCTGTTTCCATTTGTTCAGCATATGGGTGTCCTTATATTTAATGTGTCTTTCTGATAGACTTGTCCCCAGTGTGTACTAAGGTCTTGCTTTTACCCATTTTATTTCTCTGCCTTTTAACTAGAGTATATATAGGCCATTAACATTTATTACATTATGGCAATGACTGAATTTAAGCTATTTTATTATTTGTTTTTTATTTATCCCATTTTTTGTTTTCTTTTTCTTCCTACCACTTTTTTAAATTATTTGAATGTTTTTAGTAATCCATTTATTACTTTTTACTGGTTGCTCTAGGGATTGTAATATGCATATATCTAACCATTTTCAGTCTACTTAGAGTTCACTTTTTGCCTTTTCACATAAAATATAGAAAATTTGCAATCACATAAGTCTCTTTACCCCCACTCTTATCCTTTTGTGGTAGTTGTCAAATGTATTATATTTGCATACATTGAAAACTCCATTATATTGTAACTTTTGCATTAAATCAGTCATACATAGTTTAAAGAACTTAAGAGGAAGAAAGTAACCTTCTATGTTTATTCAACTATCTATTTATTCTTTTTATTGCTCTTTCTTCATTCCTGAAAATTTAAGTTTCCTTTTTAATATTTTCTTTCAGACCAAAAAGAATTCTGCACATTTCTTTTAGAACAGATATACTGATGAATTCTATTAGTTTCTCTTCATCTCAGAAAGTATTTTGCCTTTGTCTCTGAAGGATATTTTGGTTGATAGGTCTTTTTTTCAATACTGTGAAGATATTATTTCAATGATTCCTTGTTTTTATGACTTGTAAGAAGTAGGTAGCCATTGAAATCATTATTTCCATGTGTGTATTGTGTTAGTTTTTTTCTATTTTCAATATTTTTTAAGTTTAACTTTTAATAATTTGGTTATGATAGGTCTAGGCACGATTTTCTTTGAATTTATCCTGTTTGGGATTTGTTGAGTTTCTGAAATTTGTAAAAATTTTGCCTTTAACTAAATTTTAGCAGTTTCTGGCCATTGTCTCTTAAAGTACATTTATTACCTCTATGTTTTTTTCCTCTCTTTTTCACTTCCCAATTATACATATGTTAGACATGTCAATATTTTCACACAGGTCCCTGGGGCTCTATTTGTATTTTTAAATTTTTTTTCTCTTTTTTGCTCATATTTTATAATTTCTGTTGATCTATTTTCAAGTTCATGGACTCTTCTCTGTCCTCTCGATTCTGCTGTGAGCCCATATAAAGCTTTGTTTCTGTTAGATACTGTCCATTTCAGTTCTAAAATTTTCATTTTCTTCTTCTTTTTAGTTTTTATTTACTTGCTAAATGTTTTTTATTTTAGGTGCGTTTTCCTTTACCTAATGAAGCACAGATATACAATCGTTGCTTTAAAGATTTTGTCTGCTGGGTCTTTCAGGGTTGCCATCTATTATCTTTCCCATTGAGAATTGGTCATATTTTGTTGCTTTTTAATGTTGAATAATTTTAAATTGCATTCCTGATGGTAGGAATTCAGTGTTGTATCTGTAACTCTAGACCCTGTTACAGTATTCTGGAGAATGTTTTCTTTTAGCAAGTAATCAACCAGTTTATGTTTAGACCAGGGATTTTCAACTTTTTTCATCTCATGGCACACATAAACCAATTACTGAAATTATAAAGCACACGAAAAAATAATATTGTTTTGCTGATCTGACAAAAATAGGTATAGATTTGATTCATCTATGGGGGACAGTTATTGTGCTGGCTGCTGTCATTTTTTTAATTTGACAGTTGAAGGGAGAAGAGGTCAGTGCCTCTGACTAAATCATCGGGTATTGCATGTTTTGAAAATTCTGTGGCACACCAGTGTGCCTGCTTCAGTACACCGGTTGAAACCTCTAGTTTAGACCATACGTTCTGTCCTTTTCCATGAATTGTGGTTTAAATGTCAATTCAACTGTCTAAACTTTTGCTTTATTCCTCTGAGTCTGTTCTGTCACCTGTAGTTCAGGGATCAGTCTGAAACTTGTGCTCGTAGTTCAACTCTCAGCTCAGTTCTTTCAGCCTTTTCTATGTCGGTTTGGGTATGTTCTATACTTTTGTTATTTATAGGTTAGGCTGATACTTGTATATTTTAATCTCAGTTCACTTCTTAAGACTTTGCTGTGCTGGTTTGATTCTGAACTGCATGTGAATAGCTCAGGGTTATTCTTAGACTAGTGTGGGTTCATACACAGAATTAGAATATCCTTCTCCAGCTTTTTCTCCCTTCATGGATTCCCTCCACATTCTTCAATTCAGAGGGGCTTGTTTCCCCCTGGTTTCTTTTAACCAAAAAGTCAGAGCTTTTATTAGAACTTAGTCACACATTTTCTGCCATGATGCCTGTGAATGACCTGACCTCGAAGGCAAAACTGAGAAGAAACAATGGTTAAGCTGTTCCCCCCATTTAGGTAGACTCCCCTCCCAGTGTACCTTCTTTATTTGTTTTTAGAGTATTTAGATACTTGTTTTGGGTTCAGAGATTTACAACTGAAATCTTGTTACAATTTCAGTTGTAACATCAGGAATTTTGAACTGTAGTTGGCTTTTCACTTGCCATTTGGCACTGCAGCTCCTTACGGAGCTTTTATTTGTTTTTGTTTTTGTTTTTTTTAATTAATCCTGTATGTTTCTACCCCATTATAATTCAGTAGAAAATAATTAGGCAAAATTAATGAAAGTTTGGAAGTTCAATAGTATTCCAAGAAAATGTTTATAATTTTGCAAAGAAGGAATGAACAGCATATGGAAGTCTATGACTTCATTCAGTTAGTAATATAAAACATTGATGGTATATACTATGTGCTGGGTGTGGAAGATTGTAAAATAATTTGAGTTTACCTTAACAATCAAGTGGGCATTAGACTTGCTTTAATGAATAAAGACCAATAAATAACAATGATTTATATTATTTGCAAGAAATACCATTTTGATCAACATATGAGTACTTCAAAAAATAATAGCACAGGCATTATGCAATTTAATTTTGAATCCACCTTCAAATCAATATAACTTTAATATTAGTGGTAAATCTAAATTAATGACATTTTACTGTAGTTTATTAACTAATTTGCTTTCTTATATGTTTTAAAATCTTATTTAAGAAAAGTACTTTAATTAAATATATAACGATTTCCTCTTTAGTATTTTCCTTAGGGTGGCTGATGTAGACTTTTCTTAAACTCTCTTTAATTAAATCACAGACACTACTAGAGCGAGAAGAAGCCAGGAGATTGATGGTGTTGAATATATTTTCATTTCCAAGCATTTGTTTGAGACAGATGTACAAAATAACAAGTAAGTGGAAGTTTTTTTTTAGAATGTTGTTTGACTTGTTTTTAAGTATATGCATATCTATCCAGTTTTAGACAATGGAGGGTTCCCTTCCATTTGAAATGTATTTTAATTTTTATAATATTTAAAACCAATAAAAAGGTGATCATTCAGTTAGTACTTGCTAGTATCTAATTGTGACCCTTTCCCCACTATTTGAATTTTAATATATAATTTAGATAGAATTTTATTTTAAAAACCAGCAACTGTGTAGTAGATCCACACACCTCTCTCTCTCTCATTGGCTTTTCAAACAATGGAAATGATGTTAGTCTGTTTGCTTGTATCATGTCCTCTAGCTAGCCCTACATCCCCTCTCCCCACCTCTTCCATTTGCTTAAACATGTATATTTTAGAGTCTTAGGGAGCAATGTGTGTTTTAATGCAGCATTGTGGAATTTTACTGAAACATCGAAATGCTTTTTTTGTGTTTGGCACAGCAATTATGTTTTTATAGCGCATAATCAGCTGCCTTGATTCCATTAGCCACCAACCAGTTCCTCCTTCATTGAAAGCCAAGCTTGGTTATTCTGTAGAGTGCAGTGAAATTTCAGTAGTTTCTATTGTTCAGCTTATTCACTGTTTTATTGCATTGCATTAGTTTGAAAAAGAGGTGATGGAAAACATTAGCGTACTGCTGGACTGAAGTGCTTTTTTCTGCTTAAGTGTAATACAAGCAAGTGTTACTGATTTGAAAATGTAAATTAAAAGATTTTTTAATTGACATTCTGGAGTACTTGGCTCTATTTATTTTATTAAACACAGTAAAAAAATTCATGTTCAGCAAAAATATCTTTTGCATATATGAATTATGTCTTGCTACCTATATATATTCATAAATGAGCCTAATATATTTCTAATTTTCTACAGGTTTATTGAATATGGTGAATATAAAAACAACTACTATGGCACAAGTATAGACTCAGTTCGGTCTGTCCTAGCTAAAAACAAAGTTTGTTTGTTGGATGTTCAACCTCATGTAAGTAAATAATGAACTATTCAACACCCTTCTGGCTCATGTAAGCCACCGTGCTTCCTGTTAGCCTCTCACTGTGGGATAAATGTGAAGTCCACTCCCTTTGGACATAGATGTGCCTTTGCTAAGATGACAAAGGCACCTCATTAATCTGAGAAGTTTTTGGTGAACAAAAAGCCCATGTTATTCCTAGAAAAGAGGAGGAGGGGAAACCTTAAGATCTGTGTTTGTAAGTCTTGTTTATATTCAGTTTTTGCCAAGTATAATAATTCTTAAGATTTGCTTTGATATGTTTCATATTTTTAAAACTGTTACATTATATGTATAATGTATTCTTACTTGTTATCATAATTTTTTAAAACTCTAAATAATGGACAGTTTGGTCCTCAGTCCTCTTTCTTTGATTTTGGTTCTATATATATCCTAGATTTGGTTTTGTGTATATAATGAGAGCAGGGGGGCATTTCACAGCAATTTTATGGCATGATCCGCTTGGCATCCTGGGAAGTCCTATAAATACTGTGGACTGAGAGTGCTGGTGGATAAAGCCATTCAGTTCCTTATAGCACCATATAGCCTCCAGCAGGAACCTAACCCACAGCATTGTCCTCATTTCCCAGGGGCCAGATTCTTATGCTAGAGAAAGTGCACCCTGAGGTGCAAACCTCCAGGAGCCAGAATGACCTAGAGAAGCCCTATGTACCTCAATCAAGAGTCAGTAGGCAGCTGACTCTTAACTTAGGTACCAGTGATGAGTGGGACACACTCTTGCTTGAGCAGAGCCTCTCTGCTGGAGTCCTGGGGCTAGTTGTTTCCAACTCCCTACAGGGGGGTGTAAACTGGACATTCTCAGGGCCTCACCAGCCCTTCTGTCCCCTGTCCCCCACCGCACTGTAAACACGCACATACTTAACCTAACCTTTCAGGGGAGTTTATGATTTATATTCATATTCTGAAGAGGTCTCAGCTATCATTCTTCTATCAACAACCCTTGATAACAGATGAGTCCCCAAAGCATAGTGTCAATAAAATATTTGCTGGGGGAGTGTTGACAAGCTTCATGGAAAGCAAGAGGCTTGCCCTTTTAGCGCACTCTGAAGGGCAGAAGGAAAGAGAAGGAGAGAACCTGTGCCTGAAATCAGGAAGAGACTTAAATGGGATGGATGGAAGTTTTCATGTACAGAAGATTATCCAGCTTATAGCCTCTTTTGGGTATTTGATTTAAAAATCAGTCTCATGGCATTTCTAGCTGCTTCCGTTCAATATTAATTATGGCATATTTCAAAACATTTTGGAAGGCAAGTTACATTTTTCATCATCTTTTCAGGGGGATTTATTACATTTAATTGTCAACAACTGATTGAGCAATATATTGAAAGATCGACAGACCTTGATTAGAAAATAATTTTAAGACATTTCCTCCTTGGGAAGAAAAGTTTGTTGTATGGTAAAAGTTGCTCATGACATTATGGAGAAATATAAGAACTCTGTTTTCATCCTTGCAGACAGTGAAGCATTTAAGGACACTAGAATTTAAGCCCTATGTCATATTTATAAAGCCTCCATCAATAGAGCGTTTGAGGGAGACAAGAAAAAATGCAAAGGTTATTTCAAGCAGAGATGACCAGGGTGCTGCAAAGCCCTTTACGGTAAGTATGATGATGCTTTAGTGAAAATACATAAGCAGCACATAAAGTCATGTGTGCAGTAGCGACTGCCTTAAGAAGGCTCTAGTAGATGAAATTGTGATCCAAAAATCTACAGTACAGAATTGTATTAAGATACATACATTCTGAGTGATGTATATAATTGCTTTTTGTGCTTCCATGGATGGATCTTCATATCACATTGATTTAAAACTATTTTGCATACTTACAAAATTTTTGTAGGCCACTTATATAAAAGACCATTTAGTTTTCAGATTTCCCTTATTTTTAAAGGGAAAAGAAACCAAAGTCAGTTACTATTCATCATTAATGATCTAGATGAACATTTTAATAATTTAACATTTTTGTCTTTTTGCATCAACAATATTTAGCATAATAAAGGATAAAGTATCATTTTGTGTATAGAAGAAGTAGAGTCAAATAATTATTCAAGAATATTTGTATTTCCTATGAGTTATATCACAGATGGCAGCTGCTGTAAGTTAATGACTTACAGTGATTCCTGGCAAGGCCTTTCGTTCCATTGTTCTTGTTTCTCACTTTAAGATAATGCATTCTACCTTAGGACCAAAATTAAAAAGCAAAGAAATTAAATGTCAAGAGTTTCCCCTCCACCACCCTCACTCTCTTAACTAACTCATCTTTAACCTTAGTCTGTATTAATTTGTATGCTGTTAACTGTGGTTACAAAAATACAGATTATACTTGTGATTCCCAATATTTAATAAGCATTTTTTTCCTAAAATACTGGCAATACATATCCATGCTAAATAGGTATCGTGATAGGATGTTAGTTAAATTTCCTGTTGTGAAATACACTGTGACATTGAAATGTGGACTTGAAATTACTTTAGTATGTTGTAATGTAATGAGTTATTGTACTATTTATAAATGTAAAGGTTTCTCAGTGGAGATAATAGATAATAGCATAGTCTTAGGATTTAGCTCACATTTATGTATGGTTATATAGTCTTAAGTTATGTAATCAACTAAAATATTTCCTGGCTCAAAAATGTGAGTAGGAAAGGCCTCTCACGCACTTCCAGTGAAACATAGGAAGGACTTGATAACTGTCCTTTTATAAATGTACCCAAATCTGGAAAAGTAGTTTATGTTATAAATTCTTTGTTGTGAATAAGCATAAATGATGCAACATCAGAGTAAATGTTTCTTCCCAACCCTCCCCTGTGGCTATTTTAACCCTGAGCTATACCTACAATGATAAGTTAGTGACTAATTATCCTGAACTTCAGGTAAGACAGAAGTTTTCATTTTTGTCAGAGCAGTTTCATTACAAGCAAATCAGAGAGGTAGTATTAGGAATTATGACTTCTGGAAGGACTTATTAAAGAGGGTAATTTTCATTTCTGGCTGAGGTGAAAGAATGGATACAGAACAGCATTAGATAAACCAGTGATGGAATGTTTGCACTGATGTGAAGTGATGTAATTGCCTGCTTAGTCACTTAAAAAATATACTTCCTTTTGTAGGAAGAAGACTTTCAAGAAATGATTAAATCAGCACAGATAATGGAAAGTCAATATGGTCATCTCTTTGACAAAATTATAGTAAATGATGATCTCACCACGGCATTCAAAGAGCTAAAAACAACTTTTGACAAATTAGAGACAGAGACTCATTGGGTCCCAGTGAGCTGGTTACATTCATAACTAAGAAAGTTCTATCGTCATCTTTTATGGTAGAGTATATGATTGTATCAGTTACCATTTTGGTGGTAGGGTTTTTTAAAGAAATCTGTATCACTGTCATAGATGTGCAGTCTTGGTTAAAACTGAGTGTTGGTTTTGTTTGCATCTTTTTTACAGCCCTATTTCAAACACATTTGTTGAGTATAAGATCCAAAATTGAAATCTGCACAGTACTGTATTCTGAGCAAAGCTTTGAACTTTATGTATGTCTTTAATATATAGCTCTTTCTCCAGGATAAGGTTGAACTTTTTAGACAGACATGACTACAGAATAAATTAATTAGAATTCAGTGCTTCAGCTGGTCTCGGACATAGTCACTGCCATCAAGTCTGCATGTTAGCAGTTGAAAGAATTAATTTAGGGCCTTGGCCGGTTAGGTCAGTAGGTTAGAGCATCATCTCTATGTGCCAGGGTTGCTGGTTTCATTCGTGGTCAGGGCACATACAAAGAATCAACCAATGAATGAATAAGCGGAACAGCAAATCGATGTCTTTCTCTCCTCTCTCTTTCTCTCCCCCCTTCTACTCCCCTGTCTCCCCCTCCTTCCCTCTCTAAATATCAATGAATAAATTTTAAAAACATTTTTTAAAAATTAACAGCCTTGAGCAGCTCCAGGCAGACAGGACAGCTTTGCTGTTTCTTTAGCGGATCATCACAGGCATCTTCTTTCTATTCTAAAAAGTGCAACCTTTTTCTTATGTATATACAGTACAGGAAGTCTTCACTTAATGTCATTGATAGTGGGTATTTGGTGACATATAAGGAAACCAATTTTACTATAGGCTAATTGATATAAATGGGAGTTAAGTTCTTATAGCATCTCATCAACATTATAATGAAACTTATGTTGTAATTGGAAGACCTGCTATACATTATGTTCGCGGCATGTGCATTTAAAAATCATTCTTAAAGGAATTACTGAACACCTGCCTTAGTGGCCTTCATGTTATAGCTTGAGAAGGACTTGTGAGGACATATCAGCAACTCAACAAATATTTAGGGAATATAGGGAAGACAGGCTTAAATTTTACTATATATGTAACTAAAAAATTTCCTTACAGCATTAATCTTAAGATGTTGATATCATGGGTCAAGAAATGATTACAAAGGACATTTTTATTTGCATATCCTTAGATAATATTCCTGGCTTTGGATTTTCCTCATAAATTCTAAAAATGTGATTACTATTCTAAAAGCAAAGCTTTTAGAAAATACAGTTAAATACAGTTAAAGAAAAATTTTCAAATATGCACAATTTATCACCACATGTTTAAATTCTACTGAGATGTATTTCAGGAAACCCTTCATGTATTTTTAACTTATTTATTTATCATCAAAATAATTCTTAACACTGTCCAGATACCATCCTAATCTTGTCATTTTTAAGAAGTTTAAGAAAGGCTCTTATAATGTAAATATTTAGATGGGATCTCTCATTTTTCTTTGATACTGCTGATCTTCAGCAAGTAAATTATATAGCTCAAAATAGTAGAAATGTCCATAAGTTATATGAGAGTATGTCCTGCCATTCTTGCATGCAGTAAGATCCTACCAATCAAAAAATCATTGTATCTGGGACTTTCAAACAGAAAAAATATCTTTTGTTGATTTGTGAAGCTGTCATGTTTAAAGAAAACATGATGTCATGTTTAAAGAAAAACAGAATGTAGTGGATTTTATATATTTATGAACTATTTGAAAGGCATATTTTTTTAAATTATCAGATGGGGCTATTCATAAAATAAATTATATGTATAGATGGCATAACTTAAAATAGTGTTTTATAAGTCAGGGTCAGCATTCCATGTAAATATTTGACCTTTATTCATACAGAGATAGGCACACTAGTGTGCTAATATATATGCACCCGCACGTTTGGTAGCTTATCCACTGGATGTTCTTCAGACATGTCAAATTTCCTATTAGAAGCAGAGACAAAAGCTACTATAATGACCTTGATGCACACACCAAAATATTTAGGTAATCAGACTAAATGTTACTTACCAACAAAATCCAAACAATGACTTCTGTATTTATTAACTAAATAGTAAGCAATATAGTTTTTTAAAAAGAGGGGAAGGGATCACCAAATCTGATACTAAAGCATACTTAAAATTGTGTGACTGGTGTAAGAAAATACAAGTCTTACTTGGTTTGACTATTGACAAAAATATCCTTAAAAGCAAGGTTTCCTATACAGAGAGTAATGGGAAATGTATAATGATTTAGGCAACTACATGAATAATTTGGCAATCCAAATTCTTTGTCCTGAAATATCTACATGGATTTTTCTTATTTGCAAATAACTGCCTCAGTTCTTTACTCTGCGGGTAGGAATAGTATCAGGTGGTGGAGACTGATTATTTTTTTCATTGAAGGTGTTACAAAGATACAACTGTTCAGACCTTTGTCCCTTTTTAGACTAGAGCTGAAAAATACTTAGAAAGTAATGAAATGGGGCATTTTGAGAAATCTTTTATCAGGTAGTATACATGGTATGGCAGGTGATGTTTACATGGCTATTTCGATGCTTACAAAAACATCTGGTTACAGTTTGATAAGGCAGGGCCAACTCCAAGGATGGTTGATTCTGTACCTTCTGCACCCCCAGCCTCCTCCAGCAAGGATCCTAGTGCTGTGCACCTGCCTCACTCTAGCTGCTCCCAAGACAGAGTGTCAGCCACTATTTGAGAGGAGTGTTTGCTTTTTGTTTAAATCCATATATTCAAAATCCAAGATGAAGAAAAAAATTCCGTATTCCCACGATCAACAAATAAAGAGTTGGTTAAAACTAAAAATGTGGAATTGAAGTACAGTTTTTTTTTTGTTGTTTTACCATTATTTTACCTACCAATGTTGACATTCTTGATTCTTTTAGGCTGACATTCCTGGTATTGTGTAATGGTTGAATGTATCTAAATGGTAATAATTTAAAACTGATGAACATGGAAACTTCTCAGATTTACAAAATTATGTTGTCAAAAGCTTCCTAAAATATAGCTTTTTACTATTTATTTCCCCTTTGACTACTAAGGATTCATAAATAAATGTAATGGAAAACCTTTGATCTTAATAAAGTATCTTCAAATTATGTGTGTACTTTCTTGAAAGTTTTTTTTTTAATTTGGAGATTATACTGTTTCCCATGGTAGAACAAATTCTGTTCACTGATAACTAAGTGATTTATTTGAACTTGCTAGGTCTAAACTTAAGTTTCATATTTGTTTCAAACATCTGTCTGTTACATCAATGTGGTCGGGAGATGGGATTCACTGGTCTTGCTCTTACCAGTACAGTGCAGCTATTTAAAGATGTGGGGAAATGCGGTAGGGAACAAGATCCCAGCCCGCCCATGAGGCCACGCCCCTCCCCCCACTCCTCCCTGTAGGCAAAGCTAAACTTTTTCTGCTGTGCATATGAGGACAAGCTGCTACCTGCTTACACAGACAAGCTAATTAGTATTGGCTTTGCTTCAGCAGTTGAGCCAATTAGTCCCAGTACTGCTTCCACTGAAAGCTTAAAAGTATAGCAGTAAAGAGCAGAATGGTTGAGTTTTTGCCTATTACCAGCTTTGCAACCTTGAGAAAGTCATTTAATCTCTCTGGTCCTCATTTTCTCATTAGAAAAATGGAGACAATAATAGTGCTTACCACATGGGATTGTTTGGGCATGAGATGAAAGAACTGAGCCATGTAAAGTACCGGAACCAAATCTGGGTTAGAAGTATTCACTAACTGTGAGTTCCTGTTTTATAACGATCATTTCTACATCACACAAATTAAAAATAGCTATATAAATATTCTAATTACCCTACATAAACAGTTCCCCTATTAGTGAATTCACTGGAAGCTTCCTCATAAATAATTTCTATTATAAGCTTTACTATTTTAAAAAACTCCATTACTTCTAAGTGTTACATCAGGAAATAATTAGGAAATCCTCAATAGAAAAGTGATCCAATTTTTATTTTTGGCCTCTGGTATGCATTATAATTGATATCAATTTGAGAGAAATATTTCTTAATTGTATCACTGCCCTTTCTTCTGCTACTACCTTTCCTCTCCAAATGCTCGCTCAGTTACTTAACCTGCAGGGATGGGAATATATTCCTTTAATAACATTTACTTTATATGTCTACACAGGCCTAATCACTGGAAGAACAAATTAGAGTTATTAAACATCACACATCTGTACAATTTCCATGTACTAGCTCCTTTAATCATCACAACTACCTTACATGGGAGAGAACATCTTTTTAAGTTGAAAAAACTGAGGGGGGAGGCTTCAGTACCTTGCCCAAGGTGACACAGGTGACAAGTGGGGGCATCAGGGTTTGGATCATGTCTGGCTTCCTCCAGCTCCATGCTGTCTCCCCTGCATTGTACATCCTGGTGTTGCTGTAACTCGAGCCAAAGCTGGAAACAGGTGAGACTTGGTAATCTTTTTTCTTCACATATAATTGACAAAGAATTTTCTCAGAATACTGTTGCTTTACTTACATATCACTTGATGTCTCTCTGCCTATATGAGTGTGTTAATCTTCAAACAGTGGTTATTACCAGAAACACACAAACATGATGGCAGAATACACAATTTTCTCTTTAGTCTACCTGAGTCCCAGTCCTTAGTGATGAACCATGACTGGTCTAAGTTAACATGACAATATCCTTTTTGCAGTGATTGAGCTGAGTGTCCATTGATTGACAAATTTAGAAAGATGTGGTACATATATACAATGCAATATTACTCAGCCATAAAAAAGAATAAAATCATGCCATTTGTGACAACATGGATGGACCTAGAGGGTATTACACTAATAACTCAGAGAAAGACAAATACCATATGATTTCACTTAATGTGGAATCTAAAAAAACAACATAAATGAACAAACAAAACAAAAACAGTCATGGACCCAGAGGACAATTGATGGTTGCCTGATGGGATGAATATTGGGAAACTGCGTTAAAAAGGTGAGGGGATTGAGAAGTATAAATTGGCTGTTGTGAAAACAATCGTGGGGATGTAAGTACAGCATAGGGAATGTAAATATTGTAATCACTTTGTATGGTGTCAGGTGGGTACTGGACTTATGGGGGTCATCACTTCATACAAATATTAATCATTATTTTGTACACCTGAAACTAATGTTCTATTGTATGTCAACTGTAATTGAAAGAGAAAAAAATAATGCTGTGTCCTGCAAACAGATTATACCCTTTATTCAAAAGTCCCCCTGAGTGTTTATCAGACATAATCCTATTTTAGGGCATAATGATGCCCTCATGAAATCCTGGAATATTTAAATGCTTTGTTACTTGTTATATAACCACAGTCCAAAAACAACCAAAAAAATAACAAATAAAAACAAACAAAAGAGCTCTTAGAAAATTTAAATTTTTTTATAAATCCTGATCACTGAAGAAATATACATAAAATTGCAGACTATTCAGAAAATAACAATAAAACTATCAGAATCCATGGAATACGACTAAAACTGAACTCAGGAAAATATGTTGCCTTAAAAGCTTTTCTAAGAAATAAATAAAAATAAACATTGGCTCAAGCAACTCAGGAAAGAACAACGTAAGTGGTATTTTGGCTGGGTTGTACTATACACTGAATTTTCCAGGAATGTATTACCATGCCGACCACTTAGTATAATGTTTCCAGGTCCATCCATACTGTTGCAAAAGGATCTCTCTTCTTATGGCCAAGTACTATTCCATTGTGTAAATGTCCCATAGTTGTTTTTTCCACTCATCTACTGATGGGCGCTTGGGCTGCTTCCGTATCTTGGTGATTGTAAATAACACTGCAATAAACATAGGGGTGCTTATGTTCTCTCAGATTAATGTTTTAGTTTTCTTCAGATGTATCCCATAGGTAGGATCACTAGGTCAAAAGGCAGATCCATTTTTAATTTTTGGCGGTATCTCCATACTGCACTCCACAGTGGCTGCACCAATCTGCATTCTCACCAACAATGCAAAAGTATTCCCCTTTCTCCACATCCTAGCCAGCACTTGTTTGTTGATTTATTGATGACAGCCATTCTGAGAGGCGTGAGGTGATATCTCATTGTGGTTTTAATTTGCATCTCTCTGATAGCTAGTGCAGTTAAGCATTTTTTTCAGGTCTATATGCCCTCCTTGGAGAAGTGTCTATTCAGGTCCTTTGCCCATTTTTTAACTGGACTGTTTTTCTTTCCGGTGTACAGTCATGTGAGTTCTTTATCTATTTTGGAGATCAAACCCTTGTCTGAGGTATCAGTGGCAAATACATTTTTCCACATGGTTGGGTCCCTTTCCATTTTGTTGATGTTTTCTTTAGCCGTTCAGAAGCTTTTTAATTTGATACAGTCTCATTTGTTTATTCTTTCCTTTATGTCCCTTGCCTTACAGGACATATCAATTAAAAATATTGCTGCGTGAGATATCTGAAATTTTCCTGCCTATGTTCTCCCCTAGGACGTTTATGGTATCACAACTTATATTTAAGTCTTTTATCCATTTCTAGTTTATTTTGGTATATGGCGTAAGTTAGTAGTCAAGTTTCGTTTTTTTGTATGTACTTTTCCAGATCTCCCAACACCATTTATTGAAGAGGCTATTTTTACTCCTATTGTTTGCCTGCCCCCTTTGTCAAATATTTACTGATTGTATAGACGTGGGTTTATTTCTGGGCTCTCTATTCTGTTTCATTGATCTATGTGTCTGTTTTTATGCCAGTACCAGGCTGTTTTGATTACAGTGGCCTTGTAATATAATTTGATATCAGGCATTGTGATCCCTCCTACTTGGTTCTTCTTTCTCAAGATTGGTGAGGCTATTCCAGGTCATTTATGGTTCCATATACATTTTTGAAATATTTGTTCTGTATCTGTGGTATATGTCATTGGTATTTTGATAGGCATTGAATTGAAATGTTTCTGTCTTTTTTAGGTAGGCTGTATTGCTATGAACTTCCTCTCCAGGACTGCCTTTGCTGTGTCTCATAGGTTTTGGGCTATTGTGTGTTCATTTTCATTTGTTCAGTTTCATTCTGAAACTTTTTGATTTTTTCCTTGATCTCACTGTTTAATATTCATTAGCATTCATTGTTTAATAACTTGGTATTCAGTCTCCATGAATTTAACTGTTTTTGTGTTTTTTTCAGTTAAGTCCATTTGTCCTAGGGTGTCATTCAGTGCCACAATATCCTTATTGATTCTTTGGAAGATCTGTCCATTGTTGATGGTGGGGGTGTTAAAATCCCCTACTCTAAGGCTGTTACTGTCTATATCCTTTTTGAAGTCCACCAAGACTTCTCTTATATATTTGGGTGCTCCTTATGTTGAATGCATATATATTTACAATGTTTAAATCTTTTTGATGGATTCTAACCATGAGTATTATGAAGTGTCCTCTGTCTCCTTTTATGGCCTTTGTTTTAAAACAACAGAGGCCAATCTGTTTTGTCCCATATAAGTGTTGCTACCCTTTTTCTTTTCCTGACCATTTGCTTGGAATATTTTTTCCAGCTCTTCACTCTTAGTCTGTGTAGGTCTTTTGTTCTGAGGTGGGTCTCTCGTAGACAGCATATGTGTGGGTCATGTTTTCTTATCCATCCAGCTACTCTGTATCTTTTGATTAGAGCATTTAATCCATTTACATTTAAGATTATTATTGATAGGTACTTATTCATTGCTGTTTTCTCCCTTTGTACTGTGTTCCTCTGTCTCTCGTTCTTTTTCTTCATCTTCTTAAAGCAGTAGCTTTAGTATCTCTTGCAGTGCTGATTTGGTGGAAGTGTATTCTTTGAGCCTTCTTTTGTCTGGGAAACTCCTTATTTTGCCTTCCATTTTAAATGAGAGCTTTGCTGGATAGCATAGTCTTGGTTGCAGGTCTTTAATTTTCATTCCTTGGGATATTTCTTGCCATTCCCTTCCAGCTTATAGTGTTTCTTTTGAGAAATCAGCTGCTACTTTTATCAGAACTCCTTTGTATGTCACTTCTTGTTTCTCCCTTGCTACCTTTAAGATTGTTTGGCCCTGGCTGTAGTTGCTCAGTGACTTGAGTGCCAACCTGCAAACCAAAGAATTACTGGTTTGATTCCCAGTCAGGGCACATGCCTGGGTTGCAGGCCAGGTCCCCAGTAGGGAGTGCATGAGAAGCAGCCACACATTGATGTTTCTCTGCCCTCTCTCCTTCCCTTCCCCTCTCTCTAAAATAAATAAATAAATAAATAAATAAATAAATAAATTTAAGAAGAAAAGATTCTCTCTTTGTCTTTGAAGTTTGCCACTTTAATTATGAAGTGTCTTGGAGTGGGCCTCTTTGAGTTCACCTTGATTGGGGCCCTCTGTGCTTCCTGGACTTCTGTGATTTTTTTCTCTCATCAGGTTAGGGAAGTTTTCTGTCATTACTTTTCCAGACGGGTTTTCTATTCCTTTTCTATCCCTTCTCCTTCTGGTATCCCTATCATATGGATATTATTATGTTTTGTGTTATCCTGCAACTCCCTTAACCCCTCTTTGTTCTTTTTGAGTCTTTTTTCATTTTGTGGCTATCTGGGAATATTTTTCTACCTTGTCCTCCAGCTCACTGATTCGATCCTCTGTTTCATCTAACCTGCTTTTAATTCCTTTCACTGTGTTCTGCATTTCAGATACTGTATTCTTCATTTCCTCCTGGCTCTTACTGATATTTTCTATGTCCTTTTTCATGCTCATGTATTCCATAGTAAGTTCCAAAGCTTCCTTGGAGTTCTTTGATGTTCCCACTGAGCTCCTTGAGCGTCCTTATAACCATTATTTTGGGATTTTTTGTATTTTGGGGGCTTTTTTCCACATTTTTTAATTGTTCGAGGACTCACCAATTCCCCCCACCTCAGCCATCTCCACTTCCCAACCCTTGATCCTACCCCCCCTTTGGTTTTTGTCCATGTGTCTTTTATAGTTGTTCCCAACAACCCCTCCTTTCCACCCCCCATTATCCCCTCCCACTTCCCCTCTGGTATAACCATTATTTTGAACTCAACATCTGATAGTTTAGTGGCCTCGATTTTGTTTAGCAGTCTTTCTGGAGATTCCTCCTTTCTTTTCACTTGGGGTTGTTTCTTTGTTTCTCCATTTTAGGTGACTCTTCTTATTTGTTTCTGTGTGTTAGATTGATCTTCTTTGACTCCCTGTCTTTGTGGTGTGACTTTCTGTGGTATGAGACCTGTAGGACTCAGTTGTGCAGTCTCCTTGATCATCCTAGCTTGATGCTTGTGCACTGCCCTTTATGCATCTTATGTGGGCTCTCTGGTTGTAATTGGGTTTTGGTTGTTGTTGGGTCATTCTTTGGTGGGTTCTTCCTTCTGGCTGACTGACTGAGAGTCACTCTGCCCACCACGTCTTGTACACTGTTGTACAGGTGCTGCCAGAACAAAAACCAAAGAGCCTAGGAAACAGACCGACACCCACAAAAATAACCACCATCCACAATTACACTAACAGCAAATGAGCCAATATTAATAAAGGTGTAAAGCAATTAAGACTAGTATAAGAAAGGAAAAATTAATATGAGATGGCTAACTGAAATAAAAAATATTGTGCAAGGGTAGAAAGAGGGGCAATAATTAGAGTAGGAAATAGAGGCAGGCAAACTGAGAGGAAAGTGAAATTTACTTCATAGCCAAAAAGGGAGGAGGGAAGGTGGAATGGAGTAAGAAAGGGTTAGTGTTATAGTACTAGGTTGAAACTGAAATTTAAAGTAAATATAGATACATGTATATATATCTAGGGAGAGAAAAAATAGACAATCACAACAAAAAGATACATAAAATATAGACCTAACTGCAGAAAAATCACCACAGAAATATCATCAACCACTAAGCTAAGATATATATAGGTGGGATAGAAATATGAGGGCAAAAGGAAAGACGAAGAGCTTACGAGATGTCTGGAGGAAAAAGTGGTTATTTTGAGAAGATAGAGGGAGAAGGAATACTAGGAGTGTGTGATGAAAACCCAGCTAAGACAGGGAAAAATAACATTGAAAACAAAAACAGGAAAAGACAGAAGGCAGGCAAAAATGGAGTAGGAGTAGGAACAGTGAAATTTGAGACATGAAATACAAAGATAGTCACTGTCTAGAAATAAGATGGGAGAATTGTAATATTAACCACCTTATCCACAACCTATGAGCAAAGACTGATAACGGTGGAGAGTATGGATTATTTTAAGAACGAGAGGAGGAATGCAAGATGACTAATGACAATCACAAATGGTTTTGTGAGTCTGGAATGGAGAGCAATAGTAACTGTGGAATGGATACAAGTTGTAGCAAGAGAGAAAATAGAATTTAAAACAAAAGTATGAAAAGGGAGGAAGGAGGTAGTATGGAATAAAAGAAGGGAAGAGCAATATGTGAGATTTGAAAGAAACTATTATAAAACCTGCGGCCATATTTTGCCCAAACTTGAAGGATATGAAATGAATGTTAAACAGTTATGCAGGAGAAAAGGTAATGCCTTGTTGCACCTGTCTCTATTTGCTCTGCTCTGCTGGGTTTAGTAAATCGGGCTGAGAAGCTGTGTAGCATGTAGTGTCTAGAGAATAGTGTCTGGTGAAGGGCCTTATCCGTAATTTTTCTTCTTTCCCCTGATGAAATGTACCCAGCAGGAATCTCCTGAGCCTGGCCTTGCCAATCCCCAAATTTATAATCCCACAGGTCGGGGTTGGGTTCACCTGTCTGTGAAAGGCTCTGGCTGACTGCAGCCAATCTCAGGCATTTGGCTCCTGCCGTCCAGACCCAGGCCTCCCTCTTTCTCTCACAGAAGATTTGTCCCAAATTCTCCAGTCTGAGCTAGCCTCTACTTGCAAGCCATGCTGGGTTGGGTTCTCCCATTCCTTCAGTGTATTCTCTGCCTCTGAGTTTTTGGTTAGCAAAGCTACTGTACCTTGCCCTCATGAACCAGCATGTAAGCCCGGATCCCTGCTGAGCTTCAAGACTTGCCTCACCTACCCTTTTAAAGAGTTTCTGCGTGGCTCCCACTCTATAGCACCTTCTCTCACAGCCCCAGTAGCTCCCGTGTCCTGAGCCAATCCGTAGCCAGTGACTCTGTGCAGCCAGCAGTGCTTGGCTGGGCAGCGGTGACAGTCTGCCTAGAAAGCCCAGGCCATTGACCCCCAGGGGCCCCACAGGCGGCCAGTTCCTGCATACCCCTGTGCACTCCCCCACATTCTCATCCTCATACGTGTTTACTCAGTGATGCTTTCACAAACTCTCTGTTCTGTGTTCTGACTTCAAATCTGGTCTGTGTCTGTGAGTAGATGAACAGAGTTGCCAGCTACTCTGCTGCCTTCCTAGATCTTCCTAAGATATTACTTTAAGTAATGGAGTAGAGCAACACTGTCAAGACTCGAAGAGCAGCAAGGGTTGAGCAGAGGCATGTACAACAGGAGAGTCCTTTGGTCATCCCAGGGTGAGCCAGTGGGAAGTTCTCACCTGAACATAAGGTAGGAAAAGGCATCATGCTATTGCAGAAAATATCTGTGCTGGTGCCGGGATTCCTTCCTTCCCCTTCCCCTGTTCCACTTTGTACAGCATTCCCAAACTGGGAATTGCCAGGATGGACACTAGTGGGAGAAGGTGGAGGAAGAAGGGAGAAGCCAAGGGATTTCTCTTGCTCCCTGTCCCTGGCAACATCAGATGCAACAGTTGAGTCTCTTTCAGCTCCCCTCCAAATGACCCTTGTCTTTTGCCTCCTCACTCTGGCTCAGGGGTAGGGTTAATCTCTGGGTTGTCCCCCTGCCTCGTGTCTGGCATTTCAGCTCTGCCTTCCTCAAGTAACCAGTTTCCCGAATTTTGCCCCTCTCTTCTAAATACTCAAGTGATTTCCTTGAGAAGAACCCTGACTCATGCCATACCTAACTCAAGCCTTAGTACAGAGCCTCAGAAGTATGAGTCCAAAATAGACTTGCATATTTCTCTTAATATACCTGAAGGATTTTTAGTTTTACATTTAATACATGGTCATATTATTTGTCTCTTGCATTATCAAGATTTCTTCTATTTAGCCCTGGCTGGTGTAGCTCAGTGGATTGAGCGCGGGCTGCGAACCAAAGTGTCGCAGGTTCGATTCCCAGTCAGGGTACATGCCTGGGTTGCAGGCCATGACCCCCAGCAACCGCACAGTGATGTCTCTCTCTCTCTCTCTGTCTATCTCCCTCCCTTCCTTCTCTAAAAATAAATAAATAAAATCTTAAAAAAAGATTTCTTCTATTTATGACTTAAAGTTACACTTGAGCTTATAAATAGACTCTTGTTTTCTAGTTATTACATCTTGGCATAATACTTTCCAAATACCATTTTATCATGTTCCACACTTAAAAAGCCACCTGGATATTCTCCCTTTTGAGTCTTTTTGTTAAACTATCTTTAAGCCCCCTTGCATGTTTTTGTAATGTGTAACCCAGACTCTGTTACGACAGAAATGTTTCAAAAGACTTGTGCAGCTGGGAGCTTTTTGATGATTTCATTTTACAAGTCCTTTGGAATGAACATGGGCATTAAGAGGCACAATGAATACAATATCAGTTTAACAAGATTTGAGTGGCCTTACTTTTACGGAAAAGTTAACATTTCTAGACATTGTGATTCCACCAGTGGCTTTCTCTATAATGTTTAAAAAGTGGAATTTAGCAGACATATAAAATGGAAAAAAATAGAAAAGTTGTCATAAATCTTTTTTACTAAAGTGTTTTGTGATTGCTTCAGAAAGAAACAAGATGAGAAAGTCCAGGTGCTATTTGTTAAAGTATAAGGCTGATGTTTCAGCATCTCCAAGGGATATAATGAAAGAAAGTAAAGAACATAGGTCACATGTCTGATGATAATTCACCAGAAATCAGGTCCATCTGGCTTTTCCACAAGAAAAAGGAATGCACAAAGTGGAGAAATGAAAAGTGCACAGCATGGCAGAATTCACCAGACACTCCCTCTGTGACAGACAGGTCCCAGTCTGCCCCTGTTCTGGCCACGATACCGTCCCGTGCAGATCATAACGGGGCAACCAGAGGGCAGGCTGCAGAGGAGGGGGCTGCTCAGTTTTGTGACTACATCAGCTGCTGTATCACCAACGTCATGCTCCCAAAGGAGATCATGTGGCTGCATCACTTGGGCCGGAGAGGTTAGAAAGAATTCTCAAGGACTGCCTCTCTCGCCTGAGTCTGTGCACTGATGACACCAATAGACTGAACTGCTGGGTTGTGTCTGGGGACCCACTAACTCAACACAGACATTTTTCCTCTTTAAAATTTTTGGTTTACACCCTCTGAAAAATACTTGGATTATTTACTATCTTAAGTTTTTAGAAAACAATATATTTTGAGAGCTTTCTATATCAGTCTGTATGATCTCTCACTTTTTAATAGCTACGTGGTAGCCTTCACATGGGGATACTGCATTTGTTTAATCAGTGCCATACTGGTGGACACTTTAAGTATTTCCAATTTTTGCCAAGGCAAGCTCTGTTGCAGAAAACGTCCATGTACATTTTCCTTCAGTGACTTTTCTTGATTAATTCCATGGGATGAATTTCTAGCAGTGGGATTTCAGGGTCAAAAGGTATGTATATTTTACATGTTGATAGATATGGCTATATTGTCTTGGAAAATTGTGCCACTTTACATTCACACAAACATAATGAGGGCAGTTCCTGTTCACTTCAGAATCCTCTTGTCTTCTGAGTACCTCGATGGGATGGGTTTGATAAACAAATTTAGAGGCAGAAGCTAAGGGAGAGAAATCTTCCTGAACAATTTTAAGAGAAAGGAACTTGAAAGGAGAGGTATGGAATTTTGGAGGCCAACGACTGGAGCAGTAAGACTGAGGCCTTTTGGGATGCGGTGCTGGGGGGAGAAGGAAGAAGGAAGAGCTTTCGTGGCACCACAGCACACCCAGGGCTCTGGAGAGCAGCAACTCAAAGGGGCTCTCAAACTCTGATGTAGGACGAGTGGTGCACATCTCTGTTCCTCCCCTCCCAGACTGTCAGTAAACTGCACACTAGTCACTGCGTGGTTTTTGAGTCAATTCATTTGGAGCTGCTCAACAAGACAAGAGAGCAGTAGGCATCTGAATTACAGTGGTATAACCACACTGCAGAACATCTGGAAAGTCAAGACAAAGGCAGCAAAGCAACCATGGTTCTGTAACTTGGACATAGGCACCAGTACAATTTCAGTGGATTCCCGGCCACCTTTTTTTTATGTGCATTTTTCAGAGTTGCAATCATTGTGTGTGTGTGTGTCTATACACACACAATTTTGCATCCTGCTTTATAAATTTGATATTAATATGTATGTATATATTATAAACAAAATTATAAGATGGAGAAAGCTTTTATATCTTTTCAGCTTTACTTGCAAGTGTTATTGTGCTCAGAAGTAAACACAGACATACGTGTAAGTATGTGGGGAATACCTGGGATTCTATTCTCAGGGGCTGGAAGTTCAGTGCACATGTTACACAGATATGTCTGGAGACAGATATATGACAATAAGATGTTGAGGATTGTTGATGTCACTTATTTAGGGTGAATTGATTGAAACCACTGCTCTTTCAATGTTTGAAGATGTAAACATTTGTTAGTATTTTGACTCTTGATCAGACTAAATTAATTTTTTTTAAAAAAAATTACCTGATTGTACATGACAGCTTGAAAGACTACAACATTTTCTCCTTAGGGTGATGTTTTCCCAAAATGTAGTTTTACTTGCTGAATTTCATGCCTTATTTGACTTTGTAGGTACTAGTTTAAGTACAAAGTTAAGTATATTAAGTATTTTTGCAAAGGAAATTATAGGGTTGACTAGATACTTTGCTTATGTACTGCCAAGTAACACAAATTATATTAACTATTTGGATTGTAAACAGAAAAGTTGCTTAATATTTAGCTTAAGATGATGAGTTTTTTTAAAAACTATATGGATGTCTTCATGATATATAAATAATAAATAGTTATATATTCTTTGTAATACTAATGAGAATTACACATTATTGTTATAAAATTTAGGGTTCACTATAGAACGTAGGTTTTTGGTTTTTGTAAGACCAGGACATTTTCTTGGGACTACTCAGGGAAGGGGAAAATATACCCAAGGCTAGACTACAAGTTAGGCCCTCTTTCATTCTTCTGTCTTTATTAGGGTCTCTCTGGTCCTTAACTATAGTGGGGTCAAAGAATAACCCTATGATTTCCCCCTACCCACCTTCCCTCTAATCCATGTAATTCTGGGGCCAAAGTTACTGCTTTTGATTTGACCTGATTTCTACACAATTATTCCTGAATTCTTCTTCTGTTTGCTGTATTTGCTTGCCTTCTGATCTTGATCTCTTGTGATCCTGGCTGATACCCTACACACCAAATCCAGAGAACTCCCGAGTTTGCTTGACAATTTACTTAGGTAACTTTGACTTGGCTGCCTCTGGTTCCCAATGATCTGATTGTAGTAATTTAATAGGAAGGACTAGCATCTCTTACACCAGCTAAGCATGGTTTTACTTTATGGAGGAAGTTCAAGGTTTATTATTCTTATCAGTAGTTAGCTAATCTGAAGACAGTCAATTGTGTGTAGTCACTTACTCTTTCAGATCATTTCTGTAATGATTCGTGAATAACAAGTCAGTATCATCTTCCCCCACTCACCCATCTTGTTTTATTAATTTTAATACTCAAACATCTGATTTAAAAAAAATATCAACTTATGTCACCTTAAATTCTATGTTCTAGAAATAATAAATAACAAATAATACTTGACATTATTTAAATGCCAAAGAATGTTTTAACTGGTTTAATCAGACATTCAGTGAAATATAAAATTTGCTGAGACTTTGTTGTCATATCTTTAACTTTTGGATCAGTCCCAAACCAGGTGAATTTATACATTTGGCATGTTTATTAGTAAGTTGCTTTGGGAAATTCTGAGAAATATAATTTCTAAATCCTGCTGATTCTTAACTTCTTGAGGCCTAAGCAATTTTGTTTCTTAAAATACAGATTTGATTGTTACAGCAGTTTATACATTCCTCCACTAAATGCTTATCCATCTTGACTTTGTAAAGCCCTAAATGTTCTTTTATAAATGCAATATATAAATGCCCTGAATTCAAAGCAGGTTGAAAAGCCTTCCATGTTATATCATTTTGTATATGTATTCTACCACTAAGGAAAGCATTCTCATGGGAGATCAAAAAATGTTGTATAATTTTTCACTTTATTTCAATATGTAAATTCAACCTCTTCCTTTCAACCCCTTCCTATAAACACCTATAAAAAATTAATAGTTACAATCCCTATTGTTACAAAATATCTTTCCCAATAAATTTACAAAAAATTCATAGCACAGAAGAATTGATTGAATAAGCCAAGTATGATTTAAATAAGAAACAGAGATTTAAATAGTTATTTGAAATGCCAGACTTTTAAAAAATAGTATAGATTAGTAAAATTTAAAATTTCAAAAATGCTATAATCTCCCTCCAACAATAGTTGCTAAATATAAATGCTCTAGATAAATGATGAAGATGAAACCATCTGGTGAAAATAAGTTACATTTAGGGACTTGAAATCATAAAAAATAAAGTTCCTGAAAATAAGTATTTCTCTGGCAAAGAATTAGAAATCCAACTAAAAATAATGCCTTAATTATGACTGTTAGTACATGAATCTCCAACACTTTTTTAAAAGGTTGAGCACACAATTAGATTTAGTTGTTTCAACAATAAAATATACAATTACTATTTTCTGCTAGCCTCTTTTGCCTCAATTCAAATACCCACACATTTCAAGCAAAACTCACTTTAGGCAATGATCAGAAACAGGAAAGGAGAAAAGTAGTCACAATGAGCACTATAATATTCCTGGTGTAGAACTTGAGAAGACAAGCAAAGAACTATCACAATGTACACTATTTAGAATAATTACACAATGCATATCTTTGCCCCAAGAACAATATGACAAGTCACAGTAAAACTGAAGCAGTGAAGACAGGAGAAGATCTTTAAAGGAGAAACATTACCCTTCAAAGGAATAGCAAACCAATAGCTCACTTTTTAAAAAGTATTTTATTTATTTACTTTTAGAGAAAGGGGGTGGAAGGGAGAAAGAGAAGAAAAAAATCAATGTTAGAGAGAACATTGATTGGTTACCTCTTATACATGCCCAGACTAGGACTGAGCCCGCAGTCCAGGCATGTGCCCCCAATGGGAATTGAACTGGCAACCCTTTGCCCTGTGACCCAACCATCTGAGCCACAGATATCAGAGTGACAGCTCATTTCTTGATGACAACAAAGAAAGTAGGCCAGGAGACTATGGAATGATATGTTCAATGTACAAAGCAAAACTATTTTCAACCTAGATATCTATTCTTAGAAAAAAAAAATTCTGCATGGTGTAAGAGTGATTCTCAGGTTATTAAAAACCAAGGGAGCCCTGACTTGTGTGTCTCAGTGAGTTGGGCACCATCTAGCAAACTGGAAGGTTGCTGGTTCGATTCCTGGTCAGGGCACATGCCTGGGTTGCAGACCAGGTCCCCAAATGGGGGCATCCCGGGGGGACACCAGTCATGTTTCTCTCGCACATCTCACATTGATGTTTCTCTTCCTCTCTTTCGCCCTCCCTTCATCTCTCTCTAAAAATAAATAAATAAAATCTTTTAAAAAACAGAGGGAAATTTTCCATTAGCAAATCTTCACTAAAGGAAAGTCTAAAGATATATGCCTGACCCATGGGCATGGACAACGGTGTGATTGATGGCCTGAGGGAAGTGGGAGGCAGGGGCTGGGTGGAGGTGGGAAAAGGGGAAAAGTGGGAACTACTGTAATAGTTTAAATGATAAGTAAGGAAAAGAAGAGTGTACTAGAGATAGGAGAAAAATGATTACATATGCAATAGCTGAGATACAAATGAAATGAAGACTTCCACTAACAGCCTGATTGAGTAACATGATTTAAATTTAGGCTCCTGCCTGAAACCCCACCAACAAGAAGGTAAAGGGGTAGGAGGAAGGGCTTAAAAAGGGGAGTGGGAGAAACCTTTTGGAGATGATGATATGTTTATTCTCTCCATTGTAGTGATTATTTCACATAAGTGGAAACCAAATCACACATTTTAAATATATGCTGTTTATTGTATGTCATTCATACTTCAATAATTCCATAGTGTTTTTAAAAAAAGTGAAGAGCAGCCCTGGCCAGTGTGGCTCAGTGGGTTGGAGCACTGTACCCTTGACTGAAAGGTCCTGGGTTGGATTCCCAGTGAGGGCATGTACCCAGGTTGCAGGATCAATCCCCAGTGGGGAGCATCCCAGAAGGCAACCAATCTATGTTTCTCTCTCTCTCTCCTTCCCTCTCCCTTTAGAAGCAGTGAAAAAATATCCTTGGATGAGGATTAAAACAAAAGAGAGAGATAAGAGAAATGCTAAATATATGGATAAATATAAACAATATACAATGATGAATGTAAAAAATAGCAACATTAACATTTTAAGAAGAAAAGAATTTAAATGCATGACCATAATAGCATATTATTCCAGAGGGAATATAATTCTGATAGGGATGAGGATGATGTTCAGGAAATGGGTAAAAGTACTGATTCACTTGAGACTTTGCTAAGTTAATTATGCACACTGTCTTGGGGTAAACAGAAAGAATAGCATCAGAGTACACTACTTCTAAACACTATTGGATATAACCATTAGAAAAAAATATTCAATCCAAAATAGAAAGCAACAGAAAGGAAAGTAATCATAGAAAAGATGGGGCAAAAAGAAAGTACAAAATAAGATGACACATAATGTAAATAAATTAAATGCCTTCATCAAATACAAAGACTGTCAGACTTATTTTTTAAAAATCAGCTATATCCTGTTACAATGAACATATCTGAAATATGTTTCCAAAATAGTTGAAAGTAAAAGGATGGAAAAAGGTATATATCTTTATATGCCAGGAAAACATCAAAGAAAAAGATGGTGTACCTCTATTAAAATCAAACAAAATATATGTTAAGGCAAAAATCATTACTGGAGAAAACTAGGGTTGTTTTATAATACAAAAAGGGTCAAATCCTAAGGAAATACAACAAATTTAAATTTCTATGTACCTATTCAACATATAAAAAGCAAAAATGTTCCCTATGATTAATTTTGGCCAATGAGACCTAAGTAGAATAGTGATGGGGCAATTTCCTTTAAAAAAAAGCCAAAATTGTGACCTTTGCCTCTTTTATTCATGCTTTCCTCCTTCCTATTGGCTGGAGATGGGCAGGCTATGGAAATGTGGGCCCAGCACAGTAGAGGAGCCTGGATCCCTCTGGACTTGGCAGAGTGCAACCACTGGGGCAGACCTTGACGGCTCACTCCAGACCATTGTAATAAAGTTCTGCCTACTGTAAGCTGCTATTTTGGAATCTCTTTGTATCACCAGAAACCTAATCTTGACTATAGAGTGAGTTTACAGAGGCTAAGGAAGTAGACTCTTTACAAAGGAGGAGTAAATCATCATGGCTTTCCTAATCCCAACGTGTTCCTGTGATGTTATTAGAACACTTAGGTAATCAAAATGACAGAAGAAAAAAATTGTTCCCTTATATGACAACTGGCAATATATTGCATATGGTTTTTTAATCTATACTTCTGTCTCTTACTCTCTGCTGACTTGCCAGTTAGGAAGGAAATAGAAGATTAATTTGGTTCATTTAGACTTCCTTTTTTCCCCCTGCTTCAAGCACTTAATACCCATGGAAATTGCTACATGGTCCATTTATGCTTAATGTCCTCTATAGGAAATTTAATTGATTAAATGGAATATCCTTCAGAGAGTGCACAGATTCTAATTTCTGTTCTATAATACCTGACTACACTCTGTGTTCCCTGGAAACTAGTTTTGTTTCTGCTGCTTGTTTTTCAATCCAGTGACAAGACCCAGAAATGAATTACTCAAGCACAAACACTTGCCAGGTAATATTACAGGAAAAAGAAAATTAAACACAGAGAAAGTCAAAGGAAGATTACAATATAGAAAACCAAAGCTTGCGACCTTGCTAAATGCTCCTTGTGACCCAAACTGAAAGCTAATAGGTTCTGGCACATTTTGATTGGTTCAAATCCACTGGAATGTATCGGAGGGAGTGGCCTAAGTCCTCAAAGAGCACAGGAGTACGAGGAGCTCTGTCAGTGAACCAAGAAAGTGTTTTCCCAACTCGGGAACCCATGAACTCTTCCCAAAGGGCATGTGGGCATAGATGGTTGACAGGAAACCAACTACTAGGTTCCACATTCTTTCTAAAATTTATGTATCTGAAAATGTTCCTATGTGTAAAACATCCTGGTTTTCTCCTCCTACCTCCCTTTTCACAGTCATCCTTCTCCCACTTTACAAGACTTTGAGATATATTCCAGTCAATGAAAGAGGCAAATCATCTCACCATTAAACCCTATTTTCTTACAAATATAAACCACACTGAATGGTAAAACTGATTTTCATTACAAACAGTTGTATCCATTCTTTCATTATTTGAAAAGGATAATTTGGTTTTTTATCTCTTTAATAATACTACAAAATTGAAGTGCAAAATACTACAAGTGACCCAAAGGATGCTTCTGTTCTCAAAATATGTAATATCCTTCCTTAGTCATGCTCTCATTTGGTAGAGACACATGATTTAGCAGGCATCTGGAAACCATTCTTTTAAGACGTCTTCACTGTTTCCTTTGGTGTTATTGGGAGACATCACCCGGATATTATTAATCCTCAGTTTGTTTTTCCAAAATATCAAGTCTCACATTAAATCCTTAATTCTCCATGAGGATTTCTGGAGTAATCACTTGTTGGCGAGACTACACATTTTCTATATCAAATAACTTTCTCTACATTCCAGTGTATTTTGCTTTGGGTTTCTACTTTTTAAAATCCAGAACAGGGACAGAGTACTACTTGACATAAAATGGGGTTAAACATTTTTGCAATGTTCTGTATTCCTCATTACGTAAAAGAGAGAGCTTATAATAAGATTTTGAATAAAATAATTTATAAAAATATTTAGAATATGCCCTGCCTGGGTGGCTCAGTTGGTTGGAGCATTGTCTATACCAAAATGTTGTGAGTTCAATCCCTGGTTGAGGCAAGGATAGGAGGCATCCTGTTGATGTTTGTCTCTCTCTTCCTCTTTCTCTAAAGTCAATAAACATATCCTCAGGTGAGGGTTCAAATATATTTTTAGAATAACTGCATAAAAATAAAGAAGCAAATCAGAACACTTGACCATTAAGTTTGGCCATTTGTCCTAGATATTCTTATTAGAGAATGGACATTACGATAAGGTAACCAAACCACCATAATAATGTGATGGGAGTATAGACCAAAATGCAAACACATTGATGAATGACGAATAATGTAATGAAGAGTGCTTTGGTAGACTGAATTATTAATTGCAATGATTTCTTTGCTCTGCTATAGTGGTGTTATATGTCTACATTCTTGCCATGGCTTCATGGTGGGCAAATGATCTCTCTCCACCCTTGGATTTTGGCTTGGCCACGTGACTTGTTTTGGTCAATAGGATGCCAGCTGACATGATTCAGAGACTTGGAATATCCATGGAAGTGATTCACCATGACATAAAACATGGCACAGATAGACATGGCCCCTGAGACTGGGTTCTAGATGGAGACATGTGCGGCAGATTCACAGCCTGGAACCAAGCCCAGAAGACAGAGCCACTTAGGCCAAAACCACATTGGCCAAATGGCAATTGAAACTGCAATCGACCTAAAGTCCCATGAGTGTGAGTATAAGTGCATGTGTATCACTGAGTTTGGGGTTGATTTGCTATACAGCATTATTGTAGCAATAGTTAATTGTTACAGAAGCTTTACCTCCTTTAATGGCCTGTGTCCATCCAGACTGGATTTATTAAAGTCTAGGTTATATTTAGCCAGGCCTGCATGATGGAGAATGAGCTTTCTATAACATGGTTTGTCCTGGTTGTGATTTCTTCTTAAAAACCAAAGATGGGCAACAGCTCTTACAATTGTCTTTGGCAGTGCTCAACATATCCATATTTGTGAATAACATGCTTGAACTGCTACTTCTTGATTTTTTTAGAGACTCTTAACCTTTTACTTCAGAAGAAGAGGGTACAATTCTGTTACTATCACTTCCGCCCCATGCTAATCACACTCTTCCTCTGGGCTAACACCTGTAAATTCTATTGGAAGGCCTCTTAAATGTCAGCACCTGCAGCTCGTTGCTTTGAGGACAGTCAGTTTCTCAAACCTTTTGCCCGAAGATGTAAGCTGGGTTGCTAGTGTGAGGAGCATGGTCAAGGAGAAGATGCTGAGGGAATTCTCAACATTCAGTTGTGGCCATACTTACTCAGTTCCCATGATTTCAAAAAATTCTGGCTTATGCCCCAACTTATAAACCTTTCTTTTGGGGACAATGATACAGGGATCTAGCTACTAAGCAGTCTTCCTGTTTTCAGTCCACTCTGTACCTTCAAAGATGCCTCCAAGTACTGAGACTTTCTGGAGTCTGTGACTTGCAAGCATTTTATTTTTATTGGCTTTGATCCCTTCAAGCTTTCTCCTCTCTGCTGAGCCATTTCAACTTTTCTGCTTTCTATTATCCACATTTTGTTGATAATGCTTCATCTATTTTATCTCCTTTCTCTTTCTCTACCATCATTTTAGTGGTTTTTGGGGATGGGCACACGTCCATATTTGATTGGCAGTCTAGTGATGTAGCATGTAGGTTTAGTTAATCATACGGACTTTTTAGCTAGTCTACAGGTGTTGCTCAAATTGAGAAGAGAATGTACCTCTCTAGGTTTATTTTCTTTTTCTTTTAGATAGCTGAAGCTCATAACATACTGGCCCTATTCCTCAAAAAGTTCAATTTGAGATTCCAGTCATTTTATTTTCTCATTCAAATTTTCCAGTTAAAAAGCCAATGAACTGCACTAGATGTAAATATGAGAGAAAGATCAGAGAAAACAGTTTTCATCCATGAAGTTACTTCAAGTCAAAATTTTTAAGGCTATCCTACAATTTTACTCTATAATCAAAATCATTTTGTTTGACACATTAGAAATAACCTATTATATTTTGATGTTTGACTTACGACTTAGTCTATTGTTTTTATACTGTCCTAATTTTCACTATAGGAAACAGGCTCATTGTAACATATCAAAAGATAAAGAGGTATATAAATAAAAAAATTAATAATTCTTCTTCACCCATTCACTCTCCAAGGCAATGTATATTATTGGTTTGCTGTATAACTAGTCACAATTTGTACATATACCTAAAAAACAATATGCTACAGTTGTTTCACTAATTCAAGACATGGGGAGTCAAGGTACAACAAACAATTTATTCCAGAGTGAGGGCCTAAGACAAGAGGTAACATTGTAATTTCTGTAACTGGAAAATCAATTTCCTGATTCACCCACATCAAATTTAGTGAAGGGAAATGAGTGGATTTCCAGGGAGGAGCTTTTTTGGAGAGACCAGTGCTAGCCATCTTTTCTCTGCTCACCTGCCCCCAACCTCAATTCAGAAGGAAGGAAGAAGGGCTTTGAAGAAACTAGTTAGCTTAATATGTGTCCTTTGCCCTGTGCAGTTGGAAGTAGGATAGGACAAAGAGGACAGGCCAGAGGGATGAGCGACAGGCTGGGTGGGTACAGTGGCTTTGGCCGTAAAGTAGAGGAAAGCTTCAGTTGTGATGGGATTAGCCTGTACTTCCAGAGTTCATTGGGCAAATAATGTGTGTGTGCTTCCTGTGAGCCAGATTTAGGCTGTGGGGATAGGGGAGCAATACACTGGTGGGTTTGGAGGAGGCAGGATGGCTGCTGTAAAGACCTCAACAAACAGCAGATGTATGAATTGCTAGATTCCCAAGACTATAACCAAACCGGAGAAGTTTGTTCTGGGACAGAGTAAAACACAATGGGAAGGACACCAGCAATGCAAGGTTTTTGAAGAGCGAAAAGAAACACCCACCAGAGAAAGAGCCAGTTTGGGCTTCATGCAGATAATGCAAAACTAGTGTATTGACAGAGCAGATAATTTAGAAATTTCCTTGTCTTGTTCCCACTTCTCCCTTTCCTGTCTTTTTTCACCTAAATGGCTACAGTGAAACTACAGGTAGGAACTAGCAGAGACAGGCAGAAATAAGCTGACCATGTATTCTACATGTCCCTTGACTGGTACTTTGGCTGATCTGGGATCCCTGCCTGTTGGGATGACCCAGATCTTTATGAGGGGTCTGAAACCTTACTTGCCTTGCTCTCTTTAGGTTGTGGTTGCTGTGATTTTCAATTCATAGTTCTCACAAGGCATGGGAATACTAAGAGCTGGCCAAGTGAATCCCCTGGCCTCTTGGCCTCTCAGTTCTAAACATCCTCCTTCCTGGTGTTAGCATCTGAACTCTCATAGTAGTCACGGTCAGTCAATGACCCAACTAGCACAGTAACTCATTGTTTTTGGTGTCCTGCTAGTTCACTGGCATGAGGACCACAAAGAAGGCAGGTGGTAGTCACAGTTTCAAGATTAATGGAACCCTTGCTGTATTCCCTGACAGAAGCAATTTACCCATGGGAACTAGAGCTCCTAAACTGGCAGAGCCCAAGGTTGTGGGAATTGAAAGCCCAAATTCTGCAAGTGGGTCACTGAGAGTTATGGTGAGAAGGTTCAAACCTTGGTTTGCATACCCATGGATTCTAGCTATTAGGTAAAAATTGCACTCTCTGTCACTTGTAAATTCAGTGCTTATACCAACACCTTGGAGGATGGACACCCAACCCTGTAAGATGTTGTACTGTACTGTCACAGGTGGGACTTTAACAAGTCATTCCATTATCCTAATACACTGGCAGCCTCAGGGTAATGGGGTTTATGGTAAGATCTGTGGCACTCATAGTCAAGCCTATTGCTGTATCTCTGTTGCTCTGAAATGAGTCTCTTTTTCTGAGGCAATGTATTACCTGGGCTGCATAATCCAGTTCTGCCCAGCAGAGTACCAGGTACATATTGTTATCCAAAAGAGCATTTATTGGATCACTGAATGTCTAGAAGGTTAGAATCCAAGGAGAAGGAGTCATTGCATCACCTGACCATCAGCCTTGGTCTGCGGTGTGTGTCACTGAGAAACGTGGCACAGGGAGGCAGTGGAGGCTGTACTTCTCTCATCGTTGGTTTTTTTCTGTAAAGGAGGGTAGGACCTGAGGAACTTGGTCTTTATCAGGCTTTATGACATTTTCTATCATCAGAATTCCTGTTGAAATGTCCTGAAAAATTTTGCCAGAGGCAAGCAACCTGTCCCATAATGAGACCTAACTCCATTATTGTACAATATAAGAAACTGTGCATTCCCATAAGTCTCATGAGGTCCCACCTGCCACAGTTCTTTCCTGATTGAGATACTGGAAACTGAAACCACCCTTGCCTCTCACCTTCTCCTGGTTATGACTTGTAAATTCTTCTGTCAGCTGCCTCACATCGGTGGCCTCTTGTCTAAAACAGATGACTCCTGAAAGCTGCCGACTCCTCTGTTTACAGAATATTATGTATTAAATTATGCTCCATCACTCAGAAAATGCATATTCTGAAATCCCAGTACCTCAAAATGTAACCTTATAGGACACAGGGTCTTATAGAGATAATCAAGTTAGAATGAGTTAATTAGGGTGGTACCTAATCCAATATAACTGGTGTCCTTAAAAAAGGGGAATATTTGCACACACAGACGGGCATAGAAGAGAATGTCATGTGATTATGAAGATGGCCATCAAAAAGCCAAAGGCAGAAGCCTGCAAGAGATCCCTCCCTCACAGCCTTTTGAATGAACAAACTTGATTTTGGACTTCTAGCCTCCAGAACTGTGAGACAGTAATTTTCTGTTGTTTAAGCCACCCAGTCTACAGTACCTTGCTATGGAAGCCATTCCAGACGAATACACAGAATCTGTGTCTGAACTCTACTATGCACCAAAGGAGCTGGCCTGAGCCAGGGTGGGTGGTACAGAGAACATATTTAACTGACATAAAGTTGCAGGAATGGGCCAAAAACTTTCAAGTCTTTCCCAGAAGCCCTTGGCAGATTCTCTAAATTTCCATTGGAAGAACTGGGTCACATGCCCATGTGCTAGCTACAGGCAGTGCTAGGCAAGGCCTCTGCTCCAGCAAACTCCTGGATGTGCTCTCAGTGTTAAAGGCTCTTTACCAGAACACAGCCATTCAGAAACATCAGACTGGCTCTATCACCTGAGTACCAGGAAATCATCGCCTTCTGGTGTTTGGCTCAATAAAGAATGTCAGGTAGCAAGACATCTTTGACCAGATGATTAATCAATTTTGTTCCTTCCTCATGTCAGTCTTCTAGACCTGAAAGGGACAGAAAAGGTCCCTATTTCTCGTAGCTTACCGTAGCAGTAGGACATAGTTGAGATAGGCCCCACTGAGAGTGACCGTGACTTTGTTAGCTGGGCAGTCAACACTCCGAGGGAGGTAGTCACTAAAGCTGAGAGCTGAAGGCCAATCAAGTTAGTGCTTCAACATGGCAAGGAAAAATTGGAATAAGCCAGGTGGGAATTCTACAAATTTAAATATTATTACATGCTTTTTTTTCTTGGAAAAATCTCAGGTTAATAAATTCAAATTTTGCCATCAAATTAAGCCATGGTAGATTCTGACACTTGACATGAATTTAATACAGGCATACCTTGGAGCTATTGCAGGTTTGGTTCCATATTACCGCAATAAAGTGAGTCATAATCTTTCGCTGGTGGGGGAACTTGCCTTCGATTAGTACAACATGCAACATCTGTGAAGCACAATAAAGCAAAGTACAGTAAAACAAGGTATGCCTGTAAATGAGGACAGAGATGCTCAGACTTGGAGAGCCCTGGCTTTTTCCAGTTGCAAATCAAAGTCAGTAGTCCTAAAATTTGTAGTTTTCTGGGCCCAGTAACACTCTCATATTATATAACTGATTAAAAACCCGCCTATGAAAAAAAGTACCCAAAGGAGTTTCCCTGCTTCTAGGACTCCACCTGACCCCACCTCTGAAGGGTGGACTCTGACCCTCACTAGTTCGTGACTTGCATTAAGTCTACACACACGAGGTGCTGTGGTTGTCTCAGAGCACGGGCTATCCATGTCTTGAATTCAGATTATGTGTCTATTGGCACCTAAACTTCCTTTCTGATTCGTTGCAACTCTAGGATTCTCCAGAGGTAAAGGTCCCTTTAGGCAAAATGATTCCACTCCAGCAACTTCCATACTCTCAGAAAGGGAAGAGAAGAACCCAAAACAAAAGCTAAATCTCATTTCTCACTTCTCTACGGGTCCGCAGAGAGGCTCTGTTTTTGAGCTGGGGCAGTATAATATCCGGACATGTAGTGAAAGCCCGAACATCATTACACAACTACCCCTTTGGCTTTAGGGAAAGAACCCAGTTCTAGTTCCTAAACACTAATTTAGGGTCTACCACCCTAAATTATCCAGTGCTGGTCCCTAAACACTCACCTCCCACCCCCGCAAGATTTTGGCTCATTCTCTTTTTCTCCCACTCCTTTGGACCCCACTGGTTTTACAGAGTTGGCGGTCTTTTTGGAGAGTCTACTGGGGCGGTCCAGGATTTTCTTATTAGATAAAGGTAGAAGGCCCTAAAAACCATGGAGAAATGTTCTCATTTCATTCCAGTTCTCTGAACTAGACTACTGAAGAGCAGTCTCTGCCTTTCCAGTAAGTATTAAAGTGTTCTACCACGTTTGCTTTTGGAGAGGAACGTGTAAGCCTCAAATATACCGTGAGAGGCCCTATGCTATTGTGGAGAACTCAGTTAAGGCTCACGTAGAACACCTGTCTGGTCTGGAAGTCTGTGGAGAAACACAAAACGGCGTTTTAAACGCATTTTCTCTTTCTTTCTGTTGTATTGTTAAGTTGCTGCTAATACCCCTAACTGCTAGCGACCTTAAGTAAGGTAAACGTATTCCAGCGGGTGAAGTGAGGCGGGACGAGTTCACGAGGAAAGAGGCGGAAAAACACTGTTTCCAGGGAGGCGAACCAGGGGGAGCAGCGGGGCGCAGCCCCGAGCGAGCGGGCAGGGCGCCCCGGGCCCTGTGGCGGCGGCGGGGCGGGGCGGGAGCGCGGGGTCGCAGGGCCGCGTGGCCGCCGTCGGAGGAGGCTCGGGCGCAGCCTCGGCGCCGCGGCGAGGGCTCTGCGCTTTCCTCCGCCCGGCGGCGACGCGCTGCGCGCTCGCGGGGCACCGGCCGTTTGGCTGGCTCCTAGCAACCGGCGGGCGCGCACTGGCCGGGCGGCCGCGGAGCTGGGAGCCGCAGGTGAGTGCCCGGCGCGGGCGCAGGGCGGCCCCCTGAAGCCCGCCCTGCCCGGGGGCCCGGGTTTGCGGCCTGCGCCCGCGCTGGCGTCTTTGCAGCCCTCCGCGTGGTTCGAGAAGAGGGGGCCTCTCTCCGACCCCGCTTCGGTCCGTCTAGCCCTCCTGCAGCTCTCTCCTCGGCCGGAGGGCAGCCTCCGTCCCTTCTCACACCACGCGCATCCCACCCCCGGCTCCCCGAAGACCCCCGGCTTTTTGCCGGGACCCGGGGATTTCCTGCTTCTTCGCCCCGCGTCCCGTCTCCTTACCTGCTCCCTCTCCACTGCGACTCTGGCCAAGTCCCTGCCTCTCTCGGCCCCTTCGCCTTTCTCCTCGCCCTTTGCAACTTTGCCCCCTCCTTCTATTGACGCTGTCTTCGCTGCCTGCCCCTTCCCGCCTGTCCCCGCAGCCCCTCACCCTTGGACGCTTATCCTCCAACTCGGACGCCTTTCACTTCAGTTCTGAAATTTTGATTTTCCTGGAAGTCTCACTGAGTAGCTTTATCATTCTCAGAATGCCGGTGACCCCCAACCGAGGTTACCAGCCACATTTCTAGATCTCAGAGCGGATGCTCACATTCCCGTAGCCTCATAAAGAATTCAGTTTTGCAGAAATTATACATGAATGGGTTTCATTTTATTAATGTAACTGGAAGCTTGTAACTGACCCTTAGGGAAACAAATTCTATTATATCTATTAGGTTAGTAGAGAAAATGAGTGCAAAGTGATTTTCAATTTATGGAAACACAGATATGCACAGAAACTTTTGTCCTAATTTTATTTACTAAACGCTTTTAACATCTTACTTTAACTCAAAGATATGTAGTATGTATTCACTTGCATTCATTTTAACCGTGTTGCTTAGACCAAAAGAACACATGTACTGGCAATGGGTAGTAGTAACTGGGGAGCGACTTGGTAAAAAGTGTTGGTGTTTGTATTTTTTTCCCCCTGAGTTATACTGACTGACCATTTTGGACACCACTGGAATTAGTTGAATAGGTGCTGCAGTTTTGGTTTTCTTTTTAAATTAAGCCATTAGAAATTTATCATAATTAAGATGAAAAACCGCCACATTACCCTGTTTTCTTTTTAAAAACTCATTCAGTTAGGCCTGCAAAGCACTTATCTTTTTAATATTTTTAAGGTCTTTTATACATGATCCCCTCTTCTCTGGGGTGATCGTAGCACCCCTGAGATTTTCTTAAGCCTTTGCTAACCAGCTTTGTTGAATCAAGCCTGTCCTTTGCTGCAGCTCCTGGTTTACTAGATTGAGAAAAACAATTTAAAGAGATTCAAGTATGTTACACTTAAATTTCTATAAACAATTTATCATGATGAAAAGAACTTTTTGTATTTCTTAGCTCTTTAAGTGTCTTCCAGGGAGTGGCTATATGGTATGTTGACTGTCACAGTCTTTGTCACATTTTTTAATTGTTCAATTACAGTTGTCCCTTTTCCCCCATTACTCTCCACTGCCCACCCCCACCCCCATCTTTGTCCATGGGTCCTTTATACATGTTCCTTGACCCTTCCCCTTCTTTCCCCTGTTATCCCCCTCCCCCTCCCCTCTTTGCACTATTAGTTTGTTCTTTATTTCCATGTCTCCGGTTCTGTTTTGCTCACTTGTTTGTTTTGTTGATTAGGTTCCACTTATAGGTGAGATCATACGTATTTGTCTTTCACCACCTGGCTTATTTCACTTAGCACAATGCTCTTCAGTTCCATCCATGCTGTCACAAAGAGTAGGAGCTCCTCCTTTCTCTCTGCTGTGCAGGATTCCATTGTGTAAATGAACCACAGTTTTTTCATCCACTCATATATGCCATCTATGTAATTTCAGTTTTCTTGAAAAAGGTAAAAGAAAGGAATGATGCACACACTGTAGCTTTATAAGATCACCAAAACAAGTATTACACTTAAGATTAAAAACAAACAGAACTGTCCACCTAAGTCTGTCTGTGTAAGATAAAGCTATTCAATATTTGCACATATTCTTAATTTGCACTGATTCACACAATACTGGGAAACTTAAGAGTGTCACACATGCTCATCAGTTAATGTCTCTGTATTTGAGACATTAATCTCAATAGAAACATCTCCCAATAGAAACAACACCTTGGAATACTAAAGCAAATGCATGAAACAAATTTGTACCCTAACTATGTATGTCTTACTAGCACTTTTATACATACATGTACATAAATACATGTTTCAACCCTATCTGATGCAATACTAGGTTTTTATAGCAAATATATTGTAGTGCATACTTTGCTATTTTGTAAACAAAATTATAGATAATAATCCTACATATGTGCATAGTTTTAAATAATGATAGTACCTTAACTGTAAGATAAAGGAAAATTAAAAGAAAAATAATTGTACTAAAGTATCAGCATAAATAAATAATGAAGTAGTCAGATCCTCCAGCCTTCCATAGAATTACTGCCAATGTAGTAGCTCTAAGTGAAACCGATACAGACATGCCATTGAAACTTAAATTGTGTGACTAGTGTGACCATCAGTGGTGTGACTTTCCAAAATGCTGAGCTCTTGGTAAAGTTACATATAACACAAAGTATGTACAACCTTCCTCTGATTTATATGATAGTTGCAATCCTGGAAAATCCAGTGTATATTAAAACTGTGAAAAAATACTTTTGTGATTATTTGTGAAGTGGAGACATAGTACTTATCTGAATTTTTTTACCTGCTACATACCTGGAGGTTATAGCAGAATTCTTCCACATGGGGGCCTGTCCTGGACTTTGTAGGACATCTGGCATTCTCGACCCTCATCAGTAAATGCCAGTGATGTTCTTGTCCTCTCCTTCTGATGATGAGCCATCTATACAATATATCTGTACTGCCCCTCAGCAGGTGGTACTGCCCCATGGGAACCGCCGATGTAGACATCCCTGTTGCTGGATTGCAAAGTAAAATCCCCGAGTCATTTCTATAGAATCTTGCTACGTCTATGCTTTAGTAATAATAATGGGGGGATAATAATTATATTCTATGTTTAACTTTATAACCATTCTTCTCATATTCTGGAAGATTTTAGTGATCTATGTTATTACAAATGAGGAACAAGCAGTATAAATTATCTGAAAAAGGTCATAAATATCCATTATGAATCAATGTTAGAACTTGTTTTCTAACTTAGTTCTTAATGTTAATTTTAAAAATAACTTTTTAAAAATCTTTTAAAGACAAAATTAGTCAAAGTGGAATTTATTTAATTTGAATTTCTGTTTTAAATTTTAATGCTAAACTGTTTGGTAATCAATTTTGATAAATAGCCCCCAAAAGATTCTCTTTTGTTCTTACATCTTTCACATTTGCTCTTAAGAAAGTTATAAATTGCAATAAACTATGGCAGAAAGTACAGTATTTGGATTGCTCAAATATTCTGGTTTATAGGATCAATATGTGGTATACCTATCTTTACAGAAAAATAAAATTGTATTGCACAATAATGTTTTTATTCTATTTTATATTAATTCCTAAGGCACTTGGGGGACTCTCAGAGCTTCCAGAATCATGCTTGTCAGTTGTCTTTGCACTGGTGTAGATGTGATGACGATAAGAAAGTCAGGGTAACAGAATTAACAGCATAACTTGAAAGAATGTGTGGCCCAGCTACAAGGAGCACATCACTCACTTTATCTTCAGCTGCAGCAGACCTGCAAATCAAAGACAAATTCTTTTTTCCACTTTGGAGTTTTCTGTTTCCATTTGGGCCTGGGGAAATGAGAAAGAAGTATTCATTTCCGGGCAGACAGAGATTGGAAAACCCTTTAGTACTTGTCAGTTTTACTGAAAGCTGGTTTAATGTAAATTAACTGTTGAATTGAGCAATTAGATAATTAAAAAATCAACCTCTAAGATGAATAAGCTTAATGTTGCTTAGGTAGTACTAGTTTAAGATCTTGAAAATGAAAAAATTTCCAATGAAGAGGTAGATGCTGTTGTCTCTCTTTTTCTACTCCGATGTAGTGTGTGTGTTGAGCTCAGCTCTGGTATTGTTGGATCCATGGGCGTGGCACTGACAAGATCAGCGCAGTGGACTGCTGCTGGATATGGAACCAGAACCCTGGAAACTACCCCTCTCAATGAAGCCATATTGCAAGAAATTATTATATTCATAGAGAGTTTTATCTATAAACATCCCCAAGAGGCAAAATATGTTTTTGTAGAACCACTTGAATGGAAGACTGATTTGGACCCCTCAGCATTTGAGTTGGGTTATGTTGTCAGGTAAGCCAGTTAATTGCTTCTGGAATTGAATGTCTTCATCATACACATTTTTATTGATTGTGGATTTTGGGCAAGTCGTTGAACACCTATGAATCTCAGAAATTTTCTGACTGAAGAACTATAAACCAGAATCACTCAGGTGAAATCTAGGATGTTCTGCTTGGCTAACACACTAATTTTCAATTTGAATTTGAATTTGTTTTGATAGACGATGCATTCTCTATGCCACACTCCCAGCCTTAGCTGTTGTTTGCTGTCTGGCCTTTCCACTCATCTGTATTACCTGTACGATGCCCATGGGCATTGCTTTTGTGACCTCCGAGGTAGACATGCCTTCTGGTATTTAAATCTATCAATTTCTGGAATGACAGAGAATGGCAAATTTTGCTCAATATAAGAGAGGGACTTGTTAACAAATATTATCTTCAAATGAGAACCTTACAAATCTGAGATAAAGAAAATTTACCTCTACTTCACCCTATAAGCCATCAATGTATTGCTTTTGAACATAGCTAAACTATAAATTTTATATAAATTTAAATATTATATATTATATAAATATAAATTATAATTACCTATGATAAATATATATACATTTATGTATATCATTTTTTTTTGGTCAGCTTCAGTTTATTTTCCACTTCAGGCTTCTGATCTTTGGTTTTGCATATGAACTTTTAAAGTCTGACATATCAAGAACAGTTCCTTAATTAGCTAAAAATTCCTATAAATTCCTTTTCCTTTTTTCCCTTTGGGGTTATTTGTGAGAATAAACTCAGAATTTTATTTTTAGAACCATAAAACCTTTCTTGAACTGCCTTTCAAGAACTCTTTAGTTCTGATATCATGCTCTACCTTTTCTCTGAATATTCTAAAATCTATTTATTTTTATTTTTTATTGTTTTTTCCCTTTATTTTATTTTATTGTTGTTCAAGTACAGTTTTCTGCTTTTTCCCCCCGTCCCCTCCCAGCCACCTCTCCCACCCCCACTCTCAACCCTTTGGTTTTGTCCATGGGTCCTTCATACGTGTTCCTTGACAACCTTTCCCCTTCTTTCCTTTGTTATCCCTCTCCCCTTCCCCTCTGGTTACTGTCAGTATGTTCTTTATTTCAATGTCTCTGGTTCTATTTTGCTTGCTTGTTTGTTTGTTGATCAAGTTCCACTTATAGGTGAGATCGTATGGTATTTGTCTTTCACCACCTGGCTAATTTCACTTAGCATAATGATCTCCAGTTCCATCCATGCTGTTGCAAAGGGTATAAGCTCCTTTTTCTCTCTGCTGCATAGAATTTCATTGTATAAATGTACCACAATTTTCTGATCCACTCATTTACTGATGGGAATGCAGGTTGCTTCCAACACTTGGTTATTGTAAATTGTGCTGCTATGAACATTAGGGTGCATAGATTCTTTTGAATTGGTGTTTCAGAGTTCTTAGGGTATAATCCCAGCAGTAGGATTGCCACTTCAACAAATGGTGTTGAGAGATCTGGACAACTACATGCAAAAAAATGAAACTCGACCACCAACTTACACCATATACAAAAATAAACTTAAGGTGGATAAAAGACTTAAATATAAGTCATGACACCATAAAAGTCCTGGAGGAGAGCATAGGCAGGAAAATCTCAAATATTCCATGCAACAATATTTTTACTGATATGTCCCCTAAAGCAAGAGACATGAAGGAAAAAATAAACAAATGGGACTTCATCAAAATAAAAAGATTCTGCACAGCTAAAGAAAGCATCAACAAAATGAAAAGGGAACCAATTTTATGGGAAACCGTATTTGCAAATGATACCTCAGACAAGGGTTTGATCTCCAAAATATTTAAAGAACTCATACAACTCCACTCCAGGAAGACAAACAGCCAAATTGAGAAATGGGCAAAGGACCTGAACAGACACTTCTCCAAGGACAACATACAGGTGGCCCAGAGACATACGAAAGGATGCTCAGAAAAACAAGCCATGAAATCTATTTTTTTAAATGTGTTTTATCTCTAACTCTGCCTGTGGTGCTTGTCCATTGTTGATCCCACCGAAGCTCAGTGTAGTATCATGCATTCTTCTTTTTTTAATCTTTGAAAGGTAAACTCATCTGTGAGACCAATTGAAAACATGAACAACTTAGTACAAAGATAGATTTAAAGCAGATGTCAGAAGGGTATCAAGATTGTCACTGTGTCTTGGCTCTGAATTAATTTTGTGTTCCAAGTACAAACATGACCACATCTGAGGCTTCCTTAGGTGGGTTTGTTACACACTTCAAATATATCACTATTTCTGTATCTTTGTCCAATTTCTTTTTGCTTTATATATTTCTGCACACAGTATTTGTACAAGTTCCCTCTTAAGCAGGGTGTTTTGGTGTTTTGACACCATGTATGTTTTGAACCAACTACCCCTTGATTGTCTTCAGTCAAATTTACAATGCAGCTTTTCCTTGGGCCAAGTTTTCTACCCTTCATTCTTGTTCATGACCTTTATCGATGACATTGTTGATTCTGGAAGGGATGTGAAGGTTCTGATAGTACTTGTTGTATTTGAAGCAAACATGCCTATGTGGCTTGATGAAAACCAGGTAGGTACTGATTGCCCTAAAGAAGGCGAAGTCTATAGCTGAGATTTTGATAATAATGGAAAATACCAAATGTTTTCACATCAAAGTCCTCATCATACCCATTGTTCCACTGTGTGCTCCCACCCAACCAACCAAAGAACCATCAACAACCCATAGGAAATTGGAATTGACTATGCCTAGCCACATAACAAGTGGTGTAAACCAGAGATGTCTTGATGGCTGGAAGAATGTATTAGTAAAACAGCCCCAACTACCTTATTCCTTGGTTTCCATCCACTCTTCTTGCTTAGCTGCTGGCCCTTAGCACACTGATTATACACTTATACCATACATAAAAAAGAGGGAAACTTTTTTTCCAAACAGGATTCAGGTCTGTAAGTATAGATGGATGGCCAAAGTCATTATGAAGGATTTGGGCTTGGAGTCTCCATATGTTGTCTACTAAATAGGATATCTTTGGATGTTTTAGAATAAAGGCAGATTCTCCTTTCTGTACATTCTCTCAAGCCCCCTGTTGCAAAACCAAGTCACTTTTATCCACACTGAAAATTTGTTGAAGTAGGTAAGCTATCCCCTCTTCTGTTGACCTCTACAGATACTTTGGGGAATATATTTATACTTGTGGCCTCACTTCTCATTTGATGTTGTGTATTTCCAATTGCACTCTGCAGTAGTCAGTAAAAATTTGATCAGCCTTCTTTTTCATTAGGCTTTTTGGCATGTGACATCAAACTGATCCTTGGGTCACACACTGAAAAGGTTTTACATTTCATCAGCTCTCTTCTCGCCTTTTCTGCAGGTTGGTTTTAACTGAATGCATAGGCACAGTGCTTTGCACATGTTGCATGATTCATTCTTTTCCTTTAGAATCATTCCCAGCGTGCAGCTGGTCAACCTGTAATAACATTTGTCATCATCTCTCCATGTTCAGTTTGGGCGGGAGGAGTATTTCATTTTAATGGAAATCATAGGTTTCCTTATTACCATTTTCAATTGCTTTTGTTCTCATCCAACAGGATGAGATTAATAATCTTCCTGAAACACCTCAGAATGAAGCCCAAATCCACTGTAAACTAAAGACAGATGACACCACTCAATGGTAACACCATCTGTTGGCAGTACACACAGCTGGGGTGCTGATTCTTTACAATCTAGCTTGGAAATTTGTAAATTGGATAAGCACTCAGAATCACTTTGTGAAAATGTTATCTGTTCTTTTTTTGTCTGTTAGAACAATAACTTTTGAGTCGCATTCACTTTAATATTGCAATATTTTAGTAGTGAATCTTGCTCTGCTTTGTCTCAGTGACATATGTGAGTTAGGACAAAATTATATGCTACTGAGGGTTCTGTGTGGATGAGGAGTCAGGACACCTTGTGCAGTGGCCCTCTTCCCCACATTAACGCACAAGTCACTCATGGTCATACCTGTCTTGTCCTTAGTTGTCTGGTCAAGATCATGAAGGGTTGAGTTACATGATCTCCAGCTTAAAATAATGTACTTTGATAAAATTTCTGAGCCATTGTATAAGATCTCTGGCCATGCTTTTGTTACTGAGCTCTTTGTTTTTCATCCCTGAGAATTGCTAAATCATTTCTCAACTCTATAGACTTATGTCCTGTATGATTATTTACATGTAGATTTATTAAGTAATTACAATGTTCTGGACACTAACCTAGGACCCTGGAGACTAAATAAATAAGACATTTTCCTCCTGAGTATTTTTAGCTCCCTTTCCCAATTCCAGTTTGAAAGTGTTTTGATTGGATCAGTGGATTTCATTTACAGCACATTCTTCTTGACCTTCATGAGGTGGGTACAGCATTTTTCTTTCTAAGAGTTCTTTTTTTTTCAGGTGTGAGGAACTGTGAGCCCAGAAACTGAAACCTGCTCTTCCATGTCATCCTTATAGCTGGCTCTGTTAAGTTACAGGTTTCAGCTGGTAGGAGCAATGAAAAATGTCACCTGTGCCCTTCAGTTCTCCCTTTTTCCACAAGGAGTTTCACATTCTCAAGTTAGTAGCTTGATATTGTTGGCATTCATTCAGCCTATAACTTAGTTCTCACCATCCACTTAGCACTGGTGTTCAGCCCTGATTTCAGGCCTTTAAGAAACTTCCTCAACCCTAAGGACATTACTCCAAAAGATGTATTTTAGAAAAAATACACATTTTGTACACAATGCACATCACTGGCAAGTCTAAAACCGTTTTATTCCTTCATTTATTCCTATTGTGTTGGTGGAACAACCTCTCTGTGTATTTACTATGTGAGGTACTGGGATAGAGCAGTGGGCAAGACTTTAAAAAAGCCCATGTCTTAGCTTCCTATTGCTGCTATAACAAATTACTACATACTCAATGGGCTAAAACAACATAGCTTTATTATTTTATGGTTATGGAGGTGAAAAATCTAAAATGAGTCTGTGAGCTAAAATGAATGTTGGCAGGGTCGTGTTTCTCCTGGGTGCTGAGGGACATTCATTCTTGCCTTTTCCAGCTTCTAGAGGCCACCTGCATTCCTTGGCTCGGGACTCTGCGTTTCTCTGACCTCTGTTTCCATCCTTGCATCACCTTCTCTGGCTTCACCCTTTCTGCCTGCCTCTTCTAAACACCCTTATTGGCTACATTGTAATGACCTCGATATTTCAGAGTAGTCTTTCCATCTCAAGATCTTTAATCCATCTGCAAAGTCTCTTTTGCTATACAAGGCAACATATTCACAGGTTTTGGGGGCTGAGTTGGAACAACTCAGGGGAGCCATTACTCTGACTCTGACAGTTTCTATCTTCTTATTTCTGTTCTAGTGAAATAGCAGTAGATAGTCTGAGTCGGTCAGATTTATAGTTTCTGATAAACCATTAACCTTCACATCTATGTGCTTTACAATTTAAAATGTTAGATTAAATCTTAGATTTGGGCAATTTTCCTGGGGATATCATTATGTAATGAGAAACCTAGTCAGTTTAATGTTGTAAGTGATCAAAATCTATAGGAATATCACTACCATAAAAATCTTAATATTTTCAAAATGCCAACTTAAAAAAATCATTCAAATGGACAGAAACACAAATCCAGGAGACCCAATAATTTCTGATCAGGAAGAACCCATTTAGAAAAACTGCTTAAAATCCTAAAGTAAGCCTAATTTAGGTGTTTGGAGTGGAAAAATAATCCACAGGGAGGATTTAGTTTGTCTTTGTTCATAGCTCTTTTGTTCATAAACAACACAGAGTAGCCAAGAAGATTTCTAACCATTAATTGCTGTGGTGTGAAAATTGTATAAATAAAATAATATTAGAAATCCTCAAAACATGAGTGGTTCTGTAGAATCAGTGATGTTAAAAGATGTCAAACACATTGTTAGAAGAACAAAAGCTTGTTGATTTCATGTAGGTGTTTAAGAAATTGCTTAACATTTTCTTTCTGGGCATATCATATTGCTCACTGTGACTCCTAATGAATTTGGGGACTTGAGGTCCTGAGTGTGGATGAAAGTGGGAAAATGGCTGAGCTTCTAACAAGAGGTATTTATATTCTCTGTTTTATAGTGACACATGGGAATAATTAGCTGAAATATCTTAAATTTAACTTCTGCTGGCATCCAGGTAACCCTAACCTTTCAATTTTCTATTTTCATTTTTAGTGAAACAACAGTTGAATCAGAAGAAGCTGATAAAAATGGACAACCTTTGCTATTTTTTTCTGTACCACAAATTCAAGTTAGGAGCTTTGGGCAGCTGTCACGCTTGTTATTTATTGCCAAAGATAGAAAGCTGAAGGAAGCACAAGCATGCATTGAAGGTGATGTTTACACTCCAATCTATGATTTGAACTTTTAGAAACATAATCTTGGGGCAAATAATTTGTTACAGTCTTAAAAAAAGTTCTGTTACCTAAAAGGTAAAAGTAATATGTTCAGCTTCATAAAAGTGTCATTAATTTTGCTTGGCTGAAATGTTATGCTGATATCAAATTTCTACTTTAAAATGAAAGGCCTAATATATTACTAGTAGTAACCATCTAGATTTCTAATTTTAAAGAGAGCCTTCTTAGCTTCTGGAACAACCTGAGGCTTGTGGCCTTTAAGGTCCACATCAGAAGAGAAGACTGACATGCGTGACCGGAATCCACACCACACTCTCCCCTCACATACTGCTATGACGGATGACGACCTCCTTTCTTTGAAGTGAATGTAGGCTCTCCCTTTAGCAGAGATAGTGCCTAATAATCTCCCTTTCCATTCGTCTCAATGCTATTCCATTACAGACTGTACAACTGCTGTGATTGTTACAGGCATTCAATGGGAAATATTTTCCCTCTTTATTAAGGATATATAATGTACTCACTCTTGTCTAACCTTCTAACATCCAAACAAGAATGTGACCAATTGTCTGTTATCATTGTGCTCTAAATATTTCTTAGGAAAAATACCTGATGATATTATGTATATGTTTTGTTTTCTTGGAATCATCAGACCAGTGGGTTGGTCCTAGGCATAAGGTACCTGTGTTCTGCCTCTCATCATTCTTTGCCCCGGTTTCTTTTTTTTTTTTTTGTATTTTTTAATTGATTATGCTATTACACTTTTCCCAATTTTTCCCCCTTATCCCCTCTTCACTCTGCCCCCCCAGCCCTCTAACATCTCCCGCCTTAGTTCATGTCCATGGGATGTACATATAAGTTCTTTGAGTTCTCTGTTTCCTGTGCCATTTTCTTATCTCTCCCCATCTATTTTATGCCTACTAATTATGCTTCTTCTTCCCTGTACCTTTTTGCCCCATTCCTCCCTTCCCCCTTCCCACTGATATCCCTCTGTGTGATGTCCATTTCTCTGATTGTGTTCCTGTTCTGGTTGTTTGTTTAGTTTTTGCTTTCATTGTTTTTCTTTTCTTTTAGGTTCATCTGTTGATAGTTGTGAGTTTGTTGTCATTTTACTGTTCATAGGTTTGATCTTTTTCTTCTCCTTAGATAAGTCCCTTTAATATTTCATGTAGTAATGGCTTGGTGATGATGAACTCCTTTAACTTGACTTTATCTGAGAAACACTTTATTGGCCCTTCCATTCTAAATGAAAACATTGCTGGATAGAGTAATCTTGGATATAAGTCTTTGCCTTTCATGACTTGGAATACTTCTTTCCAGCCCCTTCTTGCCTGCAAGGTTTCTTTTGAGAAATCAGCTGATAGTCTTATGGGAACTCATTTGTAGATAACCCTCTCCTTTCCTCTTGCTGCTTTTAGAATTTTCTCTGTCTTTAATCTTGGGTAACTTATTGATGATGTGCCTTGGTGTGTTCCTCTTTGGGTCCAACTTCTTTGGGACTCTCTGGGCTTCCTGGACTTCCTAGAAGTCTTATTTTCTTTGCCAGATTGGGGAAGTTTTCCTTCATTATTTGTTCAAATAAGTTTTCAATTTCTTGCTGTTGTTCTTCTCCTTCTGGCACCTCTATTATTCAGATATTGGAATGTTTCAGGTTGTCCCAGAGATTTGTAAGATTCTTTTCACTTTTTTGAATTCTTGTTTCTTCATTTTGTTCTAGATGGATGTTTATTTTTCCTTTTGTTCCAAATCATCGCTTTGAGTCCTGGTTTCCTTCCTGTCACTGTTGGTTCCCTGACCCAACAGTTCACTTTGGGTATCCTTCCTTTGTTTTTGTTTTTTTTGTTGTTGTTGTTTGTTTTTTTAATTTTTTGACCAAGCTCCATTAGATCTGTCAGCATTTTGATTACCAGGGCTTTAAATTCTCCATCAGATAGGTTGGCAGTCTCCTCCTCACTTAGTTCTTTTTCTGAGGTTATGCTCTGTTCTTTCATTTGGGCCATATTTCTTTGTCTTGGCGCAGCTGGTAAGTTGTAAGGGGGTGAGGCCTTAGGTTTTCACCCAGGCAGAGCAACCCCCTTTGCTGCACTGTGGTGCTGCCTGTGGGGGAGGGACCAGACAGGGAATGATGCTGCCTGCCTGCTCAGCTGTAGTACACTTTCCAACTCTCATGTGAGACTGGAAATTTCTCCCACCATAGCAACCACTGTAGCCCACAGTTAGCTCTGAGTCTCAGTTTTGCCTTCAGCCAGCCCTGCTGGCCAGGTCCGCCATTTTTTGTGAGTCAGCTGAAGCAGTCTGCCACCTTACCAGTCTGGTTGTTTGGGCTGATTTTTTCTTTAGTTCCTTGATTGTCAGAGTTCTGTGTAGTTTGACTTTCTGGCATTTTTGGTTGTTTATTGATTTTAGATTGGTTGTTATCCTACTTTTGGTTGTGCAAGGAAGCGAAGGGTTCCTACCTACACCCCCATCTTGGCGGGACCTTTGCCACTGTTCATTGTTGTGAGGTGAGAAGGTGGTCTTTTCCCTTCTCTTTGTTAATTGGATTTAGATGTGTACCTTGGGACAGCAGTCTCTCTTTATTTCTTGCCTACTCTTCCCTATTAGGCTGTCCTGTACATCAAAGCTGCTTTCACGAGGAAGAATGAAATCTTGACAGTAAAGCTAAATTCAAGAAGATAGTTAATAAGGGCACAATTGTTCATTAAATTCAACTTGTATAAACTTAATACATAGACTGCTGTATATATAGATTGGCTAGATATGCGGGGTTTTTTTGTTGCATTTTATCCTTTCTAGGTATCATTCTTAGTTTTAGGTCCAAATTACATGGTACCTGGCAATTTGGGAGTCAGTTTTATATCTTTCCCCAGAATTCACCTAGTACTGCTTTTCATAAATTATTATAGATGACATTCATAAAGTTGATAAGTTGAGATTGTGTGATGGAAGGTACAAGGAAAGGAGACCCAACTTTCCTTGCATCTCCAGTCATGCAGCCTTTCCTCAGCCCTGTACCTTCTACTGTTTCCTGGTGGCACAGCCATATCCTAATCAGAAATTCATGCCATTACTGAGCTTCTCTTCATTTCATTCAGGTCAGCTTTCTGAATTAGTCCCACAGCCATTTCCCTTTTCCTTGTCTAAAAGCGTATATATTTCATCTTACTTGAATTTTTTCATAAATTTTTTTTTCTCTCTCATGTCAATCATATATATTTTAACCTTTATCAAACTCTGCTTTTAGCATCTCTAAGTTCAACTTTCACGCCTGTGTCAGCCTTGCACATGAGTTGGTATTTACGTTTTTCACTGTAGTTTTGGTATGTATGTAAACACTGCTTAGATTACTTTTTCTAACTCTAACATCAAGAGACATTGAAATTATAAGCAGTACAGTGTTAGGAGATTATAGTATGGCTAAGAGTAGACTAAAAGAAGAATGCTATTTTCCCCTTTTTACTGAATTTTGGAAGCATGTTATTTGGGAAAGAAGCATGCATTTGTGAATCCTGCGCATTGGTACACACACACACACACACACACACAGCTCTAGTGATGATTCTTCTAAGAAGACCAGTGCTTCCCTATCTTTAAATCAATTCTGAATATATTAATTGAATGCTGTTTTGAATAATGCCTCATGGTCAACTAAAAAAAAAAACAGGACTGTCTTGGCCCTTGTGCTGTTAGGAAGATGATCTATATAGATCATATTACTGTACAAGATAGACCATCTCAAAAGGAAAAAAATTCCTAAATTCAGTAAATCTGAGAAGTGGACTTTGATTCTAATTGGGTCGATTAGAGAAAGCATAATGAAAGAAACATAGCTGAGTGGGTATCAGTGGGTTTGTTCATCTCTGTGTTCCTTATAACAGAAGACAAAACAATAATTTTTATTTACTTATCTTGGTCAGCTAACAGAAATCCTGTAAGAAAAATCCTGGGCTTTGATTACAATGCAGTTATAGAAGACTCATCTGTATTAAATATTCTTGATAAAATTACTGAAGATAATGACCCTGAAAGTCAGGTTAAGATGAAGATCGCCATGCTGCTTAAGGAACTGGATCTGCACCTTCTTAATCACTCTCTAAAGCATATTTCATTGTGAGTATTAAAAAAATAAACCAGCCCTGGCTGGCATAGCTCAGTGGATTGAGCGTGAGCTGCAATCCAAAGTGTCGCAGGTTCAATTCCCAGCCAGGGTACATGCCTGGGTTGCAGGCCATAACCCCAGCAACTGCACATTGATGTTTCTCTCTCTCTCTCTCTTTCTCCCTCCCTTCCCTCTCTAAATAAATAAATAAATAAATAAATAAATAAAATCTTAAAAAAAATAAACCTATAAAATTAGTTACAAAAAATGCTTTTCTTAGAAAAAACCCCAAAAAGTATGGAAGTTATTGCCACTGATTTAACATTCAGTTTTACTGGAAAAAATTTGTTTATTGCATGGATATTTCTAGTTCTAAAAATTAAAATTTACTCTTACCATTGCTAAACATTCTAGTAGGGTTTCATCTAGTTCTGAAGACACTAAGTGTGCTTAGAATTTCCAGAGTCTCTCTAAATTAAGACTCTTAAATTAATTATTAAACTATAATGCAAATACCATGTAGAGTTTATCAGTTTTAAAACTCATTCATTTTTCTAGTATTTTCTAGTATTATAGTATTATAATTAGGAAACAAAGTGAATATTTAAGTTAGTATATGTAATGTATTAAACAGTAGTCAGTAATTCCTTGATGGTTTCACAGTGTTAAGAGATTATAACATGGCTAAGATTAGCTGCAACCATGTTGTTATTGTGTAATTTAACTGCAATTTTAATTATAAAAAATATTTCTCTTGACATAATGGAGTACTGTCAAGTATTTTCTTGTAGAGTTTGTTTTCAAATGTTTTAAATGAATATCTACACATTTATTTCAGGGAAGTAAGTTTAAATCCAGAGGCTGTTAAGAACGATGTAGAGCTGCTCAAACGCTTCTCGGGAAAAGGAGAAGAAACAGTCTTGGAATCTATCACATATACCTCAGGTTTATATATCTTCTCAGATTCATTTATGATATATATGTTTTCATAATTATTTTTCAAAATGCCTCAATAGCTACATTGGAATTTAATGTTTAAGAAAATAAAAACAAGCCCTGGCTGGTGGAGCTCAGTTGGTTGGAATGTTGTCCCGTAAACTGAAAGGCTGAGGGTTCAATCCCCGGTTAGGGTACTTATGGAGATAACCAATCTATATATCTCTCTCACATCGACTTTTCTCTCCATTTGTCTATCTCTAGAAGCAATGAAAAAATGCCCTTGAATGAGGATTTAAAAAAATAAAATGAAAATGAAAACAATTTTAATATTTCCTTTTTGGAACCATCGTATTTTATAAAACTCTAAACTGATTGATAATTGGTTTCAGATTATGAATTTTCAAATGGATGTCGAGCCCCACCTTGGAGACAAATTCTTGGGGAAATGTGTTATGTGCTGGTGAAACCACATGATGTTGAAACTTTATGCATTACTTGTAGTGCAGAAGGAGTATTTTTAAATGGTGTAAGTAATATTTATAAAACAGTATTGACATTGGTACTTAGCTTGGTGTCTGTAAGTGCAGACATGTCTTTAGGCCTCAACCCCAATGACCATAGAAAATGAAATACTGTTCTGTGAGATTCAAGCAGATTCATTTGCTATGTGTTTGCTGGGCCAGTCCACAGCTGTCTCAGAATTAGCACCAGTGTTCCCTATGGCATGTCATTAAGTCAGTCTTCTGAGAAATGGCCTTCCAAGTGACTCATTCCACTTCATAAAATGAGCACTGAGATAACACAGAAGTGATCACTGCAGCTTCTGCCGTAAGAGTTGAGGGACAAAGGGAAGACGAGAGGGGTTGTCAAAATGCAAATGCCTGGAGAATGTGCCCCATGAAACTGGAACCCAGATGTCTGGAAAGGGGGTACTGCCCGGCTGTGCTGGTACCTTAGGATCTCAGAGGAGGGCCCTTGCAAATCTGGGGCTCAGACCTCTGGAGAGTAGACCCTGCTTGCCTTGGTGACGGTCCCTTAGGAGCTCAGAGCAGGGGTCCACACACAACTGGGACTTTCATCTCTGAGGAATGGTGACTTCCAGGTTGTGTTAGTCCCCTTGGAGCTCATGTGGCTTCTATGACATTTAGATCCAGACCTCTGAGGACTGAGTGCTGCACAATTAATGCTGGTCCCTCAGAAGCTCAGAGGGGGATCTTGGCAGAGCTAAGACTTAGATCTTTGAAGATGGTGCCCTGGTAGGCTGATGATGGTATTTGTGGGGGAGTGGGATGAGCCCTGTTTGGGACTATAGGTAAGAAAAAACTCTGGAAATTAGAACCAACTGTTGCTATTGGAAGCAACTGCCACTGCCAGGGGTGTGGAAATGTTGCTGGCTTCACTAACAGGAACAAGGAACAGGTAGGATGGAGCATGTCCCTTTTCCTTTCACTTCCTGATGATTGAAGTGAACCCAGCTGGGCAAAGGAGAAACACAGTTTTGCAGATTCTCAGCCTAAGTATTACAAAGCAGAGTGTGGTGGGTGGGTGAGCTTCAAGTTGAGACAGAGACAGCACATAACCTGACTTTTTTAGATTAAAGAAACTTTGAGTCTCATTTTGTTCACTGAACTTAGCTAGAAGGAGCTCAGCTTTCTCCCCTGAAACACCCTGTCCTCAGTGTCTTCAGTGTCGTTTCGGGTCTCACCTGCAAAATTCTGCAGGGAGGACCCAAGCCCTTAACGGGGGCCCAGCTATTATAGGGGAGTTCTTGGAGAGGTGTCACACCTGGACTTGGGTTGGTATTGAATTGCTGGTGCTGTCTTCTAATTACTTGTAGCACCTTTTCTGACATGCCTTAGGTGATCTGCTTATCAACATGACACTTAATATATTTCAGCATTAGAAGGGGGAGATAACCTAAATATAATTTTGCTTTTTTAAATATATTTTAGAAAAGTGAAATCTTCACTTAGGAAATAGAGATTAAAAAAGGAATGGTTATCTTTGACCTTTTAGAGTGGGACAAGGAGCTTATGCTTCTTATAAAGGGCTACTTATTAATTCATAGACAAGTTTATTTAATATTGAGATATCTAAGTATTCCTCTCAGTTTAAAAAAGAAACTATTCAATAAAATGTACAATACACTACAGTTACGTGTACATACATGTTATATGTAGTTACATACATATATACACATATATATTTGAAGAAGTATATATGTATTTGGTTGATGGAGAATAATAGGGGTAGGAAAGAAGAGGGAAATGAGGAAAAGAAAGAGACAAGGAGAGAGACAGAGGCACAGGGTAGAGGGTAGAGGGACAGATAGTTGCATAAAAATCATAACCCTAAAAGAGAAGCCCAGAGCATCCATGCTACACACAGAACAAGAGCAGTGTGAGAAGTAGAAACAAAGGCATTTCTGTGGTGACATTCTCATCTTGAGGCCTTTTATGACTTCATCAGAAGCACTCAAAGTCATAATGTGTTTTCACATTAGAAGACCACAAAAGAAAGGTCTTAATTCTATACTCAATAGCAGGGTGCCCCACTGCATATAAGAGGTACTCAGTAAAGGCTTGCTGAATGAATGAGTGAATGGATAACATTAAGTTAAGAGGGAAGGGTTTCACCTTTACGTTTCATGTACAAAGACTGCCACATGGATCCTTTAGAGAAGTAAACCAGATGTGCACTTGGGTTGTGATGCATTGATCAGGTTTTTATATTATTATTGCAATAATAATTGCACCAAACTTTTTCTCTCAAAGGGCAAAATAGATGAGGGGGAGATTAATTATGAGCGGAAAGGAGCGATTTATAAAGACCTCATCACATTTTTAAAAAATACATCAGCAAAATTTTCAGAAGTTATGTCTAAAGAGGTAAGTTTCACAGTCTCTCTTGAACTTTCATAGCATTATATTACTTGACAACAACTTTTTACAGTATAAATTCTGCCTGTTGGACATTGCTTCTAGTTATTAGAGTGTTTTACACAATAATGTAAAGTAAGAAATACTGTGAATGAGGTACTTAAGAATGTTTCTCATTTTCTTTAGCTGATAGGTATAATATTTTACTTTTTTCCATTTTCCCTTGTGAGTGAATAACACTAAGAATAAAGGACTCAGCCCTGTTAGTGAAGCCTTGAATGTTTTGATTATTTTCTTCCCATGATTATTACCTGACTGAATTGTCTTAATAAGTGTGCCAACTACACGTGCATAGAAGTGTGCTTCTTTTGTGTTCTCCAATGGTTTTTGATATAGTGCAGAACAAAAAAATCAGTCAATATAATATTTTATGAAATAAAATTCTGGTTAAAGCCGATATGGGTAAGGACATGCAAGAACTACTAATGTGATGAGCCTAAGCTGGGCTGGTTCTCAAGCTGGTGTCAGCTCGATAGCCCCCTATGAGTTGGTTCGTCAGGTCCATCTTCTTCCTGACCCCGCCACTTCCGGAGCGCTCCGCTGCTCCCCAGGCCGCTCCTGCTCTTGCCATGGCACACCGTCTCTGTCGTCATCCTGTGAATTCTCTTTGCTTCCTAGTGTTTGATCACCTGCTGTCGGGACCTGAGTTTCCCTTTGTCGTTACCATTATTGTTAGAAAATATATACATAAAATGTAAAAGTTGCCATTTTAACCATTTGAAGTGTATTATTCAATGACATTACTTAACATTCACAATGTTGTGTAACCATTACTACCATCTCTTCCAAATGTTGTTCATCATCCCAAACTAAAATTTGTACCCATTGAGCAGTAACTCCCCAATCCTTTTTCTCTCAGCTCCTGGGAAACTCTAATCTATTTCCAGTGTCTATGAATTTGCTTATTTTGGGGATTTCATATAAGTAAAATCACACAATTGTCCTTTGTATTTAGGTTATTTCACATAATGTTTTTAAGGCTCATCCATGTTATGGCATGTCTCAGAATTTTATTCCTTCTTATGACTGAATAATATTCCATTTACATATATATCATATTTTGTTTATCCATTCATCTAATGATGAACACACCTATTTGTTGTGAAAAATGCTAGGAATATTGGTGTACAAGTATCTGTTTGTATCCCTGTTTTCTTGGGCATATATCTAGGAGTAAAATTTCTGGGTTATATGGTAATTTTATATTCAACTCTATATCTATTTATCTAATCTTTATGGGGAAGTGTGAATCCTAAAACTTTGTTCTTATTTTTCAAGACCGTTTTGGCTACTTGGAGTTTTTTTGACTTTCTATGTGAATTTTAGGCCTGATTTTTAACATTTCTGGGGAAAAAATTGGGGTTTTGATATGGATTCTATTGAATCTGTAGATTATTTTTGTTTGTATAGTATTGCCATCTTAACATACTAAATCTTCCAATCTGTGAACATGGGGTTTTTTCCATTTGTGTCTTTTTTCATTCCTTTCAGCAATGTTTTATAGTTTCAGTGTACATGTCTTTTGCCTCCTTGGTTAAATTTATTCCTAAGTATTTTGTTAACTTTTTATCTTATTGTTAATGAAATTATTTGTGTAATTTCCTTTTTGATTGTCCACTGGTTAGTGTATAGAAACACAGCTTAACTTTTCAGTGTTAAAAATCAGATGTGACTTTTAATGTGAAATTCAAAATTGAATCCTGTAAATTTGCTAATTTCACTTTTAACTCAGTTTTTTATTTTAAATCTTTAGACTGTCTACATATAAGATTAAGTCATCTCTGGACAGAGATAGTCTTCTTTTCCAATCTGGTGTGTTTTTTTTTTCTTGCCTAATTACGGTGGCTGGAACTTTCAGGACTATGTTGAATACAAGTGATGAAAGCAGGAGCCTTGTCTTATTCCTGATCTCAGTGGAAAAGCTCTCAGGCTTTCACCATTAAATATGATATTACCTGTGCACTTTTCATATATGGCCTTGGTCATGTTCCTTTCTGTTCAGTTTTCCTTTTCTTGGTGCACGCCATCATTTTGGTAGAGCTGCCTACCAAATGTGCCTTTGGTACAGAGGCACATTGGAGGGAAATTTGAGGGTCAGCATGATTGAAAATGTCTTTATTCTTCTCTCACAGTTGTTGTTTCTATAATGTCAGTTGGAAAATAAGTTTTACTTAGAATTTTAAAGGCATTTTTATGTGACTGTTTGTGTTGACTTTTGCCATCTAATGAAGTCTTCAGGATTTTCTCTTAGCCTTGATGTTCCGTAATTTTCATGACGATATGTTTAGTGCTGGCTGTTTGTTTTGCCTTAATAATGACATATGTTCATAAAAATTGGAAAAATATTGTCTGTGTTATATCTTTAATCATGTTTTCATCTCTGTTTTCTTGTGAAACTTAGTTGTTGGAGTCTCTGAGATTGATCCTCTGATACTCTCTTCTGTCACCACCCACCTGCCCTTTCTGTAAATATTTCTTTATCTTCCAAACATTGTGCATATCTTTAAAGTTTAAACTCTCTTATTTTTAACATTCTGTTTATGGGTATTTATTTTTGCATAACACATGCTTTTATTTCTCTTAGCCAAAACCTAGGAGTTAAATGGCAAGGTCATATGATAGTTGTATGTTTAACTTTTAAGTAGCTGGTAGACTGCTTTCCAAAGTGGTTGTAATATTTTACATTCACTCTGACAGTGTATGAAAGTTCCAGTTCTTTCACATAGTCATCAATAATTGACATGGTCAATCCTTTAATTTTGGACATTTTTATAGGTGTATACTGGTACCTCATTGAGTTTTAATTAGCATGTCTTAAATGCATCTTTTCGTATACTTATTTGTCATTAATGTGTCTTATATGCTGAAGGGTCTATTCAGATCTTTTTCCTCTTTTATTGGGTTGATTTCTTATTTTTGAGTTGTGAGAGGTCTTTATGTATGTGTTTGGTTATGTATTCTGTCAGTTATGTGATTTGTAAATATTTTTCTCCCAGTTTGTGGGTTGTCATTTCATTCTCTAAATAGGGCCCTTCAAAGAACAAATGTCCTCAATTTTGATGAAGTCCAACTTATTAATTTTCATATACTGTTGTATCTAATAAAGCTTTGTCAGACCCAACCAATATTACAAAGATATTCTCCAGTGTATTTTGTGAGTTTTCAAATGCTGTGTTTTACATTTTAAATCAATGATACATTTTAAGTTATTTTTGTACCTGATGTGAAGTATGGATCAAAGTTGGATCTAGTTGTTTCAGCACTGTTTTTTGTAAAAAACTACCCCTTGTCCACTGAGTTACCTTTACACCTTTGTCAAAAGTTAGTTACCCATTTGTGTGGGTGTATTTCTTTTTCTCTATTTTTATACCAATATCACACTGTCTTTATTACTGTAGGTCGTGAAGTTAGGTAATGTCAATGCTTCAGTATTGTTCTTTTTCAAAGTTGTTTGGCTATTCTGTATCTTTTGCATTTGTATTAGAATATTCAAATCAGCTTGTCAGGATTTCACAAAGCCTGACGGATTTGTGATTAAGGTGATGTGAAATATGCAGATCAATTTAGGGAGTACTTACATCTTACCAATATTGAAGTTTCCAGTTCATGAACGTAGTACATATCCCATTCACTTAGGTCTTATTTAGTTTCTCTCAGTAATGCTTTGTAACTTGCTGTGTGGAGGTTGTACTCATCTCTCATGAAATCTGTCTGTATTTCATATTTGGGGGCTATTGTTAATCCTAGTTTTAAAATTTTTATTTATTATTATTTGTTGCTACTATATGAAGAAACACCTTATTTTTTTATATTGACGTTATATCCTGAAACCTTGCCAAACTTACTAGTTCTAGTGTCTGGTTTGTAGATTCTGGAAGGTTTTCTATGTAGATGATCATGTTGTCTGTGAATAAAGATCATTTTACCTCTCCCTTTCCAATCTCAGTCATTTTCTTTCCTTTTCTTTCCTTAATGCACTAGCTGGAACCTCCAGTACAGAATTGAAAAGAAGTGGTTTCTTGTCCCTAATGGCAAAGGGAAAACTTTGTTTCTCATTAAGTATAATGTTAGCTGTAGGCTTTTCACAGATGACATTTATAAGATTGAGGAAGTTCCCCTCTATTCCAAGTTGTTGAGAACTTTTATTAGGACTGATGTTGGATTTTATCAAATGATATTTCTGTACCTATTGAGTTAATCATGTGTTTTTTCTTTTTTAGCTTAATGTGAATTCCATTAATTTTCTCAGACAAACTTTATTTGTTCAGGATGTATTATTGTTGTTATATATTTTTGGATTTAATTTCCTTACATTTTATTTAAATATTTTTACATCTATGTTTATAAGATTATTGATGTGTGGCTTTCTTTTCTTTAATATCTTTATCTAGATTTGGGGTCAGAGTAATACTGGCTTTAAAGAATTTGTTGGGAACTTTTCCTCCTCTTCAATTTTCTGAAAAGTTTGGTATTCTTCCTATTTTAAAAGTTTGGTAGAACTCACCAGTGAATCCATATCAGCTACAAGTGTTGTTTGTGGGAAAGTTTCTAACTACAAATTCAACATTTTTACTAGTTATAAGGTCATGCAGGTTATTTATTTCTTCTTGCAAGAGCTTTGGCAGGTTGTCTTTAAAGGAATTTGTTCATTTCTCTAAATTGTTGAATTTACTGGCATAAATTTGTTCATATTATTCTCTTATTAGACTTTTAATATCTGTGGAATCTGTAGCTGTTTTTACCTCTCTTATTCCTAATGCTGGTCATCATGTTTATTATCTCTTTTATTTTCTACTTTGGGTTTCACTTAATTTCTCTGTTTTTATCATATATTTCATTTAATCTAGTCATATTTTTATTGATTTTAGAGAGAGAGAGAAAGGGAGAGAGAGGGAGAGAGAAAGAGAGAAACATCAATTTGTTGCTCTACTTATTTATGCATTCATTGGTTGCTTCTTGTGTGTGCCCTGACTGGGGATCAAACTTGCAGCCTTGGCATATCAAGATAATGTTCCAACCAACTGAGCTATTGGGTCAGGGTCTAATCTAGTCATATTTGTATTTAAAGGAATTTTGGTCGTTTCAGATGTGAGTAATATTTTACTTGGAGCATATAAAAGAAATGGTCATAAACTAAAAATATTCACATTAATTAAAAGAATTCTCTTAAATCTACATTCAGCCATAGAGAAGTCATTTGTTTTTTGGATAAGGACATTCAGGGGATACGTTAGTCTTCTGGTGCTAACAAGTCAGCATCTCACTAGGGGCAGGGCAGTGGTAAAATGTAGGGCAGTCTTCACTTTTTAAAAAAAATTTAAATGTGAATATATTTTATTTATTTTATTTTTTCTTTTCCTTTTTTATTGTTGACACTATTACAGATGTCCCCCATTTTCCCCCTCCTTTGCCCCCTCCACTCAACCCTCATCCCTTTCCCTGGCCTTCACCAAATTTGTTGTCTGTGTCCATGGGCTATGCATATATGCATGTTTGATGAATTTATTCCAGTCCCCCCTTCTCCCTGCCCTCTGAAATCTGTCAGTCTGTTCCATGTATCCATGCCTCTGGTTCTATTTTGTTTGTCAGTTTATTTTGTTCCCTATATTCCACATATGAGTGAAATCATAAGGTATTTGTCTCTGTCTAGCTTATTTTGCTTAGCATTGTATTCTCCAGGTACATCCTTGCTGAGAAACTCACCAAGGGTAAGTTTCTTGTTCTTTTTTTTTTTTATAGTCACATAGTATTCCATTGTGTAAATGTACCACATCTTTTTTATCCAGTCATCTACTGATGGACACTTGGGCTATTTCCAGATTCTTTTCCCACCATAGTAGTTGACATGTGGGAGGTGCATCCCATTTTTTTTTCACATTCTATTTTTACATTGTTCAGCTTGTTTTGGGTTTCTATTGCTCTTCTTTTTGTAGTTTCTAAAGCTGGTATCTTAGACCATTGATTTGAGAATTTTCTTCTTTTCGAATATAAGCATTTAATGCCATAAATTTTCCTCACAAAGCTTAAGCTGCCTCCCACACATTTTGATATGTTTTATTTTCATTTTCTTTGTTTTTGAGACTTCCTCTTTGACCCATGGATTATTTAGAAGTGTGTTTTTAGTGTAGAAGTATTTGGAGATTTTCCTGTTATGTTTCTGTTAAGGTTAGTTTGGTTATACTGTGGTCAGAGAATATCATCTGAATTATTTTAATTTTAAAAACTTCGTTGAGATGTGTTGAATGACCTAAGATAAAGGTCTGCCTTGGTGTATAAAGGATGGGGCAAAAGTAGGCCTACAGATGTTCATTTGGAAAATAATACAATAATTAATAATAACGCAAGAACGAACTCTGTGTTTCATGTATTCACAACTGTAAACATATTTTTGCCACACCCTGTACATTTTAGATGCCTAAAAAGAATGTGTATTCTGCTATGTTGGGTGGCATGTTCTATAAATTTGGATTAAATTATGTGGTCTTTGGTGGTGTTGAGTTCTTCTGTGTCCTTGCTGATTTTCTATCATTTATCGAAAGGGGTGTGTTGAAGTACTCCAGCTGTAATTGTGGATTTGTCTTTATTTCTTTTTTTAGTTCTGTTGTTGTGTTTGAACCTCTGCATATACACTTAGGATGATTATGTCTTTTTGATAGGTTGACCATTTCATCATTATATAATGTCTCTCTTTGTTCTTAGCAATTTTTTCTGGTCTACTTAATCTTTTTTTAAAGTATATTTTATTGATTATGCTATTACAGTTGTGCTATTTTTTCCCTTCATTCTCCTCTGCCCTGTACCCTGCTTCCTACCAGTATTCCCACCCTTAGTGCATGTCCATGGGTCATACATATGATTTCTTTGGCTTCTCTATTTCCCATACAATTCTTAACCTCCTCCTGTCTATTTTGTACCTACCATTTATGTTTCTTATTCCCTGTACCTTCTTCCCCATTCTCCTCCCTCCCCCTGCCCACTGATAACCCTCCATGTAATCTCCATTTCTGTGATTCTGTTCCTGTTCTAGTTATTTGCTTTGTTTTTGTTTTATTTTTAGGTTCAATAGTTGATAGTTGTCAGTTTGTTGTCATTTTACTGTTCATATTTTTGATCATCTTCTTTTTCTTAGAGGAGTCCCTTTAACATTTCATGTGATAAGGGCTTGATGATGATGAACTCCTTTAACTTGACCTTATCTGGGAAGCACTTTATTGGCCCTTCCATTCTAAATGAGAGCTTTGCTGGATAGAGTAATCTTGGATGTAGGTCCTTGCCTTCCATTACTTCTAATACTTCTTTCCAGCCCCATCTTGCCTGCAAGCTTTCTTTTGAGAAATCAGCTGATAGTCTTATGGGAACTCCTTTGTGGATAATGATATCCTTTTTTCCTGCTACTTTTAAGATTCTCTCCTTATCTTTAATCTTGGGTAATATAATTATGATGTGCCTTGGTATGTGCTTCCTTGGGTCCATCTTCTTTTGGACTTTCTGAGCTTCCTGGAAGTCTATTTCCTTTGCCAGATTGGGAAATTTCTTCATTAGGTTTTCAAATAAAGTATTCAATTTCTTGTCCATCCTCTTCTCCTTCTGACACCCCTGTGATTTGGATGTTGTAATGTTTATTGTTGTCCCGGAGGTTCCTAAGCCTCTCCCCATTTTTTCTGAATTCTTGTTTCTTTATTTTACTCTGTTTGAATGTGTATTTCTTCCTTCTTCTCCAAATTGTTTATTTGAGTACTGGTATCCTTCCCTTCAATGTTGGTTCCCTGTACATTTTTCTTTATTTCACTTTCCATAGCCTTCACTTTTTCTCTATTTTGGGGCACACTCAACCATTTCTGTGAATATCCTGATTACCAGTGTTTTGAACTCTGAATCTGATAGGTTGGCTGTCTCTTCATCGCTTAGTTCTATTTTGAGAGTTTTGATCTGTTCTTTTTTGGGCCATATTTCTTTGTCTCAGTGCACTGCATTATCTTGTAAGGGGCAAAGCCTTAGGTATTTGCCAGTGTGGGGCAACCCATGTGGCTGCTTTGTGATGCTCTCTGTGGGGGAGGGGTCCAAGAGGAAACAGCCCTTACTCTGCTCTGGGCTGGCTTTCAGTCACTTCCTCCGCTACCCACAACCAAATTGGACCCTTCTGGTGGTGATTCTCAGGTGGGTGGGTTTGTGTATGTTTTAGGACCCTGTGGGTCTCTCTCACAAACTCTCCTTTTAGGCTGGGAGTTTCTCCTGACACTCCAACCCCCACAGGTTTCTATAGCCAGAGATTTTGAGTCTTCCTTTTCATACACTGGAACCCTGGGTTGCATAGTCTGTCTTGCTCCCAAGTTGTTCCTCCCAGTTTATCTTCACACAAATGTGGGACCCCTGGTCTGCCAGCTGCCTCCTGGCCCACCTGGTCCTCCAGCCACTGCCCTGCTGGGTGTCCTCTCTGCCCCAGCTCTCCGTCTTCACCACTCCTTCTAGTCTGAATGAATATTTCCTCTTAAACTCCTTGGTTGTCAGTCTTCCATACAGTTTAATTTTCTGGCAGTTCTGGTTATTTTTTGTTTTGAAATTTGTTGTTATTCTTTCAGTTGTGTGAGGAGGCAAAGTGTATCCACCCACGCCTCCATCTTGGCTGGAAGTCTTGAAGTCTACCTAATCTGATGTCAATATAGTCACTTCTGCTTTCCTTTAACCAATGTTTGCATGGTATATTTTTCCCCTCCTTTTACTTTAATGCTACTTATATCATTATATTTAAGTTGAGTTTATTGTAGACAGCCTGAAAATTGAGTCATTTTTTTTAAATTGACTCTGTGAAACTGTATTTACTGATTAGTGTTTTTAGGCCATTTATATTTACTTATTGATATGTTAAGGCTTAAGTCTGCCAGTTTAGTTTTGTTTTTTGTTTATTCTTTCTGTTTTTCACTTTTCCTTTTCCAGTTTTTCTTTGGATTACTTGAACATTTGTTTGTATTCATTTTCATTTACTCCTAGTGTTTTGAATGTATTTCTTTGTATAGATTTTTTTGTGGTTACTGTAGGTATTGTATTATATTATATATGCATAACTTATCATAATCTACTTAACAGTTTACCAATTTATGTGAAGTATAGAAATCATATCTCCCTTTAAGTCCCTTACTCTCTCATTTATAATTGTCTTTATTACATCTACTTAGATTGATAACTAATGAGACAATGTTATAATTTTTGCTTCAACCATCAAATATCATTTCAGAAACTCAAGATGAAAAAGTCTTTTATATTTATCCCTATTTTTATTCTGACTATTGTTCTCCTCCTTTCCAATGGTGCAAGTTTCCTTCTTTTACCATATCCTTTCTGTTTAAGATCTTACTCCTTTAAGGTAGGTCTGTTACAAATTCTCTAAGCTTTCCTTCTTCTGAGAACATCTTGAATTCTTCTTTCCTGAAGAATATTTTCACTGGATATGGTATTCTGGGTTGATATTTCTTTACTTTTTGCACTTGAAAAATGTTGTCCTAGTCCTTATGGCCTTCATGGTTTCTCATGAGAAATCTGCTATTGTAATTGTTTTCTCCCTTTTAGGTAAAATATTATTATTCTCTCACTGCTAAGAATTTTCCTTGTCTTTAGTTTTATGGTTTGATTATTATGTGTCTTGGCATGGATTTGGGGGTTTATTGTGTTTAGTTTTTTTTCAGCTTCTTAAATCTTAGATTTATGTCTTTTTCCAAGTTTGGAAAAATTTCAGACATTCTTAGAATACATTTTCAGTCTGAGTTTCTTACTCTCCTCCCTCTGGTTCTATGATGACATGCATGTTGGATGTTTTTTGTTATGGACCCAAAGATATTGAGGCTCTGTTCATTTTTTTCTAATCTATTTTCTCTTTGCTGTTCAGGTTGGATAATTTCTCTTGCTATATCTTCAAATTAATGGATCATTTCCTCTGTCCTGTCGATCTTCTTGCTGAACCTTTCAGTGAGTTACTTTGGTTTGTGAATTTCAGTTTTGAAATTTCTATCCAGTTCTTCTTTATATCTTTTACATAGTTGCTGATACTTCCTAGGATTTCATTTGTTTCAAGTGTCTGTAATTGCTCATTAAAGCATTTTTATGATGGCTGCTTTAAAATCTTGTCACATTATTTTAACATTTATTTCATCTTGATATAAGCATCTGTTCATCATCCTCTCTCATTCAAGTTGTGATCTTCCTAATTCTTGATATAATGAGAGATTTTTTATTGTCTTGGACATTTTGGCACTTATGTTGTGAATCTTTGGATTTCATTTAAGTCTTTTGTTTTAGCAGGCCTTCTCTGACACCTCAGTGGTGTAGAGGTCTGGGGTTATAGCAGGGTGAGGGGGAAAGTCCAAGGTTCCCACTTAGTCTCCATTGACGGCTGTGGTGGTATGTGCTTCATTACTGCTGGGCAGAGTGGGAAGTCCAGTCTCCCCACTGGGCCTCTGCTGACACTGCTCTGGGTAGGAGAGGGAGGGTGCTTCTTCATACATTCTTGCCGTGGGGCCTCCACTAAAACCATGGGAGATGAGCCCATCACTGCTTGGGTGTGGTGATGTTACTGTCATTGTAATAGGTTTAGTACCATTGTACTAAGAGAAGATACTTTTTTAGGATTGTAGTTCTTTTAAATATGCTGATGTTTGTTTTATGGCCCCAACTGTGGCCTATTCTGGTAAATTTTTCCTAGTGTGTTTGATAAGAATGTCTGTTCTGCTGCTGTTGGCTTGCATGCTTTAATATCAACTAAGTCAAGTTGATTAACAGTGTTGCTCAGGTCTTCTGAATTCTTACTAATTTTTTTGTCTGCTGATTTTATTGATTGCTGAGATAGGAGTTTTGAGTTCTCCCAGTTGTGAATTTGTCTACTTTTTCCTATTAGTTCTGTTTTTGCATCATATATTTTGAAGTTCTGTTGTTTAGTGAATATACAGTTACCGTTATGTGTTAATTGACTCTGTCATTATGTATCTCCCTCTTTATTCTTGATATTATTTGTTTTGAAGTTCATTTTGACTGATTTTAATATAACTATTTCTACTTCCTTTTAATTGTTTTTAATGGAATATTTTCTCCAGCATTTTACTTTTAATATTTATATCTTTATATATAAAGTGGTTTCTTTTATGCCACAAATAGTTGTTTTCTTTTTTTATCCTTTTTCATTTAACATAACTACTGAAAGAGTGAATTTATATTTACTATGTTGCTAATTGTTTTATATTTGTCCCCTTTGTCCTTTGTTCTTTTGTCCCTCCTTCGTTGTCCTTTTTGAATTGAGCTCTTAGAAATGGTTACATTTTATTTATGCTATTAGTTAGTTATACTTTTTAAAAAGTTTCTTAGTCACTTCCCTAGGGCTTCATATACATATACACACATATACATGTGTATGTGTGTATATATATGTGCATATATATAATCTTCATGTGTGTAATTCATTATGTCTGACTTTAAGTGATATTATGTAATTTCATTAATAGTTGAAGAGCCTGACAGTGGTGTATCTTGAATGCCTCTCCTTTGTGCTATCATTGTCATGCATTTTGCTTTTACATACTATTAAACCCTCCAAACATGGTTACTATTTTCTTCAGTAAATTACACATCACCATGATTAAAAGTAATAGTTTTTATATTTATTTTGCCATTTCTATAGATTTTCATTTCTTTGGGCAGATTCATGTTTCTGTATGGCATGGTATTCCTTGTGATTGAAGAACTTCATTAACATTTCTTCCAGCACAGGTCTCCTGACAGTGAATTCTCTTGGTTTTTGTCATCTGTGAAAGCCTTTATTTTTATCTTCATCTTTGAAATATTGTTTTTTTGTCCCAGTGTAGAATTTTGGGTTGACAGGGTTTTTGTTTCTTTTCCCCTTTTAGTACTTTCAAAATATAATTCTTTTTTCTGATGGCTTGCATTGTTTCTGATGAGACCTCTATTTTCACCTTTATGTTTTCTTTCTGTGTCTATAATGTCTTTCATCTCTGCCTAGGTGAAAGTGTTCTCTTTTTCCTTGGTTTCAGCAGTTCGAATGTGGCAGTCCCAGGCCATGTAGGGTTTGGGTTTAAGTTTTTCTGGTGTTGGTGAGGAGTGAGGGGTCAGCCCTGTGGCTGTGTTGGTGTGTGCTGCAGCAGAGGCGAAGTTTAGGAGTACTGCTATCAGTCTAACTCCAAGGAAGGGTTTGGTTAGAAAGTTGCCTTTATTCAATTTGTGTCACTAAACAACACAAGTAAGATGCATCTGACACTTTTTTCCCCTGAATTTATCACCAATGTAAATTTTCTGTTAGCACTAGATAATTCAGAAGTGATCTCATTGTAAATATTACTCTTATTTTTTTCTTTAATAAAGCAGATTAGATTTAATGAACTGCAAAATGGAAAGGATCAGCCTAATGAGACATCTGACAAGAAAGAATCAGATGCCATACCTAAAGCTGTTGATGGTTCAGACAAGGGCATGCTGGAGAAGAAACAAATTAATTTCGGGAAGAGGCAAATGGCTAAGAGATTAGAGCCGAGTTTAAACTGGAAGACCACTGTTGATTACAAAGGGTATGTAGACATTTGCATGATGAGATTTTTAAAACCTCTTCAGTGACCACGTTTGCCTAATTTTTCACATAACTTTGATAGTAGAAGAATACTGAGTAGTAAAAGAACACCTCCCTCCACAGTACAATTTGATTCCTTCCTGTTCTTCCTTCATATTCCAAGCAGAGAGATTTGACAGTCTGTAGGGTGGACTCTCTGAAGGGAGGGAAGAACACCGTCCATTTTCATGTAGTTGGTGAGTCAGGGCAAATAACATATGAAAAGGGTATTAAAACACACAGAGAAATCATATGCACTGCTCTGTTAACCAGGAGGTGAATTTTTAAATTTGGCTTTTTCCATGTACTTATTTTTTTTCAATTAAGAATTTACTTCAGTATTTAATGAAGACCAAGGAAATGCCAAGGACTCTACTAAACCTGGACACATGGAAAATCAGATACAGTCCCTCCTGTAACATTGGGTGGGGAAGGTAAAAAAATAGGCAACTATGATCAGGGAAGGAAGACACTGGATGAGCAGGTACAAAGGGAAGGACTTTCATTACAATGGCAGCCTGCGGAGGCTGCTCCCACTGCAGAGATGTACCAAACAAACTGTCTGTTCATTGTGGAAACCACGCAGCTATGCTTGAAGGACACAAGTGTGTGAGATGAGGCTGGAACTCATCATCACTCTGTCAGAAAGACGCGTCATTTGGATGCATGAAAATGTTGGAATATTTGTGTACATGTCTATTTTAAATTTCCTATTAATCAGCATAAAGTCATTAATAAAAGTGTAATGTTTTTAGCCGCAGATCCTCACTAAGAGACACCCACAAGGAAAAACGTGGGGGAAAACTTGAAAAGTCAGCACCGTCTGTTTCACCTGGAAAAACACAGTTAGCTTGGTATGTTTCTGTTAACATGACTAGTTTTTAAAAGCCATTTCTTACACAATGGGCCAGCTAATGTTAATTAATGGCATTCTTACTGTTATATTACAGTCCTTAGATACCTATATTGACATTTACTAGGAATGTTGTAAGGATGATCATATTGAATTTCCTTTAGTGCAGAGTTACTGGAAGAAATGGCAAAAATCTCACATTATCACTTGGGAAAAAATTCTACTACAGTTATACTATTTTGGGGGATCAACATAATAAACTCTTCAATTTAACCATTTTTCAACTTTTTATTTTGAAATATTTATAGATTCACAAAATGTTGCAGAGATAGTACAGAGAAGTCTTGTCTGCTCTTCACCTATCTTCCCCTGTGGTTTATGTCTTGGGTAACTATAGTGCAGTATCAGAACCAGGAGATTAAACATTGGTACAATGTGTATGTACATGTCCATGCTGTTTATCATATGTAGGTTGGTGTGGTGGCTGCCACAGTCAGGAAACAAAGATGTTCCATCACCACACAGAACTCCCTCCTGCTACCCCTTTAGACTCACACCCCACATTCCCCATCATTCCCAGTTCCTGGCAACCATTGATCTGTTGTCTATTTCAATAATGCCATTTTGAAAATGTTGTATAAATAATGTCACTCATTTTTGATACTGGCTGTTTTTTTCATCGCCATAATACCCTTGACATTCATTTATTGTTTGTCCCTTTTTATTGCTAACTCTTATTCCATGATATGGATGTACCATAGTTTAATTATTCACCTTTTGAGGGAAATTTTAGTTCTTCACAGTTTGGGGTCATTAAAAATAAAGTGGTTGTGAATAATCATATGCAAGTTTTCATTTCTCTATGATAAATGCCCAATTGCTGACATGTATAGTAATTGTATGTTTCGTTTTTTAAGAAATTGCCAAATTCTTCCAGAGTAGCAGTACATTTTACTATCCCACCAGCAATCTGAGAGATTCCGTTTCTTCTTATCCTTGCCAGCATTTGGTATTGCCATGTGTTTTATTTTAGCTGTGCTAAAAGACATGTAGTGATGTCTCACGGTGGTCTCAGCATTTCTGTAATGGCTGGTGATGTTGAACATCTTTTCATGAGCTTATTGCTCATGTATGTTCCTCAGTGAAGTGTCTCTGAATGTCTTTTGCTAGTTTTTCAATCAGATCATTTTTTGAATGTTGACTTTTGAGAGTTCCTTATCTATTTTGAATATCCTTGGTTGGATGTATAGTTTGCATATATTTTCTCCTCTCTGTAGCTTGTCTTTTCATTCTCTTAATATAGGGCCTCTCATAAAACAAGTTTTTAATTTTGATAAGCTGTAGTATATTGATTTTTTCTTTTATGGATTATAATGTCTAAGAACTCTTCAGGAAGTCCTTAGTCCTGAAGATTATATCCTTTGTTTTTCTCTAACAGTTTTGATAGTTTTACATTTTACATTAAAGAATGCGACCTGTTTTGACTGAATTTTATAAGGTATGAAACAGGCCAAGGTTCATTTTCTTGCCTGTGGATATCCAGATAGCCTTTTCACCATTGAGTTGCTTTTGAACTTTTATAAAAAACCATCAGGGTGTAGTTGTGTGGGTCTACTTCGAGGTCTCTATAATGTTGAGTTGATTTTAATATCTGGCCCTCCAATACCACACTGTCTTTATTACTATAGCTATATAGTAAATCTTGAAATCTGGGAAAGTGGTTCTTCTCACCTTTTTTAAAAAAATTATTTCAGCTATTTTAGTTCCTTTTATTTCCACATAAATTTATAATCTTGCTACATCTATTAAGAAACATGCTAAGAATTTTGATGCCTTTACTATGTAGACTCTTCTAATCTATGAACACTCTATGTGTCTCTATTTATTTATGTTTTTTATTTAGTTCACCAGCGTTTTGTAGTTTTCAGCATCCAAGTCCTGTACAAATTCTGTTAGATTTATATCTAGAACTAGAGACTCCAGTGCTGTGTTGAATAACAGGGGTCAAAGTGGACAACCTTGTTTGTTCTCGATCTTAGAGGGAAAGCATTCAGCCTTTCACTAGTATGTGTGATGATAGTGTAGGTTTTGTGCATAGTCTTTATCAAGTTGAGGAAGTGCCCCTCTGTTCTTGGTTCTCTGAGAGTTTTTGATATCACTTATGTACATTTTGCTGAAATGGTAACATTGTAACCACATCCATGCTGTAGCATGAATACACTTGTTATATGTTGTTATTATTCCTAGTAAGAATGTCAGTAAGACTGAGGAAATTGTTAGTGAGAGCTCCTCAGAGAGTGAAGAAGATGAAGAACCACCTGATCATCGTCAAGAAGCAAATGCTGACTTGCCCTCAGAATACTGGCAAATTCAGAAGCTGGTGAAATATTTAAAGGTAAGAAGGACCTATTGTATTACATTTGCAATGTTTATTTTAAATTCTTTCCCCAAAATGTTTATTCTGCTTTCAAGTTTTGGTATATTTCTTTCAAATAAGGATTGTAGGCATCACTATTTTTATTTAAGTGTGTACAAGGGAAGGTCTTATTACTTCAAGGACAACAAGGTTAATTCTCATGGAATCAGCTCTCTTCCCTAGCTCTGGAAGCCACCAGATATTATGACTTGCAACTGTTTTTGATTTGCAGTATGGTGTGATAGAAAGAGTATGGATTTTTGAAGTTGGACTTGAACTAATTTTTCTTTAATTTTTCTGCTGTTATCAGTAGCAGTGTGGCTGTTGAAAAATTATGGTTTTAAGCCTTATTTTTCTCTACCCCTGGAGTAAAATAACTATCTATAGGGTTAGTTTAAGGATGGAAAAAATATTTGTAACATGTTGCATAGTGTCTTATACATTGTAGGAGCTTACAATATGTATTGATACATTTCCATTATTCTCTTCAGTGAAAACATTTTACATAATAACCAGCCTTACAATGTTGTGTGTAAGTTGTGGGGGGTGGGGGCACAAATCAAGGAAAATGATTTGCCAAACCCAGATTAATATTAATTTCTGTTATCAGATAGTGGATACTGACAATACTTTATATCAGATAGCTGGTATTTAGGCCCTGTCTAAAGCTATAGCCCAGAAGCACTTGTGAAAACAACATTTTGACTTAGTGTTTTCCATCTGTTCTCCATGTCTTTGGTCAAATCAACATGTGCCTCCGCCAGTGGCTTTGTATAATTAAAGCTATTTCTGTGACTCCCATGGTGCCAGTGGGTACTTTTTCTGTGCCTTTGAGGTCTTCCTGAGCCGACTGGTAACATAGCCTATTCATGCATCTTTCTGTGAAGTCACAAAGGCTCTCTGCATAGATGCAGCCTTATAGGCATGGCAGTTGAAAAGTTTTTCCTGCAAGAAAAATATGTCCCCTTGCTCTGATGGACACAGACTGAGCTGCAGTTCTCAGGGTGGAAGAAAAGTTTTCCTGAATTCTGAATCCCAAGGAAAAGTAGCCAAGAAATTGGGAAAAAATGGGAAAAAGTACTCTAATTCTCCTTGGGGAGTTAAAATTTAGACATTATTAGTTCGAACGAATTTACTGACATCATCAAAAGCAAGAGTAGTTAATTATCTTAAACTTGGTAATCATTCCACAGTGTATATGTATATCAAATCAGCACATTGTGCACTTAAAATAGAGACAGTTATATTTGGCAATTCTTCCTCAATAAAGTTAAAAAAGCCAAGAAATTCTGAAAGCACAGTTGAAGTTGAAAGAAGGCCTTTCCAAGGGACTTCCGGCAAGATGGAGGCATGGGTGGACGCACTGTATCTCCACACACAACCAAGATTAGAACAACAACAATATAGAGGTAGAATAACACCTAGAACTGATAGAGAATTTATCTGAATGGAAGTCGGACAGCCAAGAAGTTGAAGTAGACCCATTCATCCAGATTGGTAGGAGGGGTGGAGATGAGCAGCCGGGCACGGGTCACAGCGCGGAGAACAGGGAGAACTGGGTGCATAAGGCGACTGGGAGCGTGTAAGGCATCCGGGGCGCACAAGATCGCAGCAGGTGGACCCTGAGTACGCAAGCGGCAGCTGGACCAGGGCAGAGCACGCAACCCAGGATCCCAGAGAAGGGACTGTGGTCCCAGAAGAATGGAGCTACCGCTATTGTTCTTTCCCATCCCCGCCCCCACATACAACATCACAATCTAGTGACTGGGTGGACACCTAAGGCTCCACCCCTCACGTAACAGATGCAACCAGACCAAAAAAAAAAAAGAGAGAGAGAGAGAGATGTCTCAAACAGAAGAACAGATCAATGCCCCAGGACGCATCCTTTTGAGTGACCGAGAGATAACCAATCTATCAGATGCACAGTTCAAAACATTGGTGATCAGGAAGCTCACAGAATTGGTTGATTTTGGGCGCATATTAGATGAAAAAATACAGGTTACCATAAAAGAGATGAAGGAAGATGCATGGAGAACCAATAGTGATGGGAAGGAAATTGGGACTCAAAACAATAGAGTGGACCAGAAGGAAGAAAAAAACAACCAAACAGGAAAGAATGAAGAATTAAGAATTAAAAAAAATAACAAGGAGAAGCTTAGGAACCTCCAGGACATCTTTAAACATTCCAACATCTGAATTATAGGGGTACCAGAAGGGGAAGAGGAAAAGCAACAGATTGAACATGTATTTGAACAAATAATAAAGGAGAACTTCCCCATTCTGGCAAAGGAAATAGACTTCCAGGAAATCCAGGAAGCTCAGAGATCCCTAAAGAAGTTGGACCCAAGAAGAAACACACCAAGGCACATCATAATTATGTTAGCCAAGGTAAAAATGAAGGAGAGAATCCTAGAAGCAGCAAGAGATAAGGGGACAGTCACCTACAAAGGAGTTCCCATCAGACTGTCAGCTGATTTCTCCAAAGAGACCTTACAGGCAAGAAGGGGCTGGAAAGAAGTATTCCAAGTCATGAAAGACAAAGACCTATATCCAAGATTACTCTATCCAGCAAAGCTTTCATTTAGAATGGAAGGGCAGATAAAGTGCTTCTCAGATAAGGTCAAGTTAAAGGAGTTCATCATCACCAAGCCCTTATTTTATGAAATGTGAAAGGGACTTATCTAAGAAAAGAAGATAAAAAAAATGTATAGTAAAAGGACAGCAAACTCACAATTATTAACAACCACACCTAAAGCAAAACCAAAAGAAACTAAGCAAACAACTAGAACAAGAACAGAACCACAGAAATGGAGATCACATGGAGGGTTAGCAACAGGGGAGTGGGAAGAGGAGAGAGGGGGAAAAGCTACAGAGAATAAGTAGCATAGATGGTAGGTAGAAAATAGAAAGGGGGAGGGTAAGAATAGTATGAGAAATGTAGAAGCTAAAGAACTTATAAGTATGACGCATGGACACGACTAAAGGGGGGGATGTGGGTGGGAGAAGGTGTACAGGGTGGAGGGGAGTGAAGGGGGAAAATGGGACAACTGTAATAGCATAATCAATAAAATATATTTAAAAAAAGAAAAGAAAGAAGGCCTTTCCAAGTGTCAGGACAGAAGCAGGTAGGAGAGGAGTGGCTGCAGTCTCCTCAGTCAGCCTTGCTTGCAGCAGTCACCGTGTTCTAAATGTGCGTCTGCTAAGAACTGTGAGCTGTCCCTGTGCCATCACTAGCATGTTTATGCGCATAGTATACTTTGTGCAAATCCTAGTGATAGTGCTCCAAGAAATAACACATTTGGAAGAAAAATAAGTTGTTAAATTTTAATTGAAATTTCCACCTGTGATTCTATGTAGCCTTGTCAAGCTTGCTAAGTAGATCTGCATGTTATGGTATTTGGATGTACTACCCAATAATTTTGCTGGCTTTTTTTTTCAGTGTTTGAATATTATTACAATTTATTCTTTCTAAGTAATTTAACAGAAGAAATGCAAAGAGAAGATGATGTGAATATGTTGTGGAACACTCCATTTTAAAACCAGAAACTGATCTAAAATCTGAATTAGCTAAAAAACAAGACTTCAATGGCCAAACCAGAATCAGTACAAGCAGATAAAATATTGTCATCATTAAAAAAGGAAATCACTTATGTGAAGCAAACCCTAATGTCCACCTTGACTATGCTTTTGGAAGCCCGTTAATTGACCAATGTCAATGCAAAATGAAAGATTTTTTTTTTTACATCTGGAATATTAGTCATGAAACAAAAACCAACACTGTTGGGTAGAACCATTAATGCTCTGTGTGCTTTAAAATTTTCATTTTAAGAACTGTATCTTATAAATAATATTTTAATCTTCCAATTTTAAATGGCTTTCACTGGGCAATTATTTTGTATTAATGTCCCCCTTTTTTAGTGATTTGTGGTCTCAAATATCAGGTAGAGATCATTTTTAAATGTTATTGCAATATATATAGTTTATTTTTTAAATAGAAAACCTCTGAAAATTTCAGTATTTCTATCACAAAGAATGATTCACTGTTTAATGTTATGGAAATTATTCTCTAGTATAGTCATGATTATTATTTTTTGAATGTGAAAATTTAGGAAACAGTATGGAGTAACTTATGATTTCTGGAATTCCTGAGAATTTGGGGGAATTCTGATTCCAAATCTTGAAGAGTCACATCTTCTGGGCATCTGGAAACACTAGCATGGAGCACAGGCTGCATGCAGCTCAAGCCCCCTGGTCCTGCACCCACATAACAGGTGTCTTTGTGTACAAACTGTTTAGTCAAAGCTGAGCCAGGCATCATGGTGGCAGTGTCCAGACTCAGGAGACCTTCCTGACCATGATCCTTTAGTGAGCTGTAGAGCTGTCTTTGATCTCACCTTTACTTGTAAAAAGCATTCCAGCTGGGGGAAAGACTGGCAGGGGAACATTTTGTCGCCTGGCCTTGCGCAGCTTGAGCCAGATGAGTGTTGGTGGTCAGACATAGCCTCTGGGAGGAAGAGCCCTGTTGTTAATTCAAAGAATTCTGGTCTATTAACTGTATTTCATTATTAAACGGAAATACAGAGTCAAAAGGGCAGAAGCATCAGCAGGGCCAGGAACAGAATAATGGAGTAATAGTTAGAATCATGATCTTTGGTATCATAAAGGCTTTCTTTGGTTGACTTGGAATCTGCCATTTACTAGCTCAGTGGCCTTGGAGTTGGTGGACCTCTCTTAGACTTCACATTGGTCAAGATGGCAAGTAAAGTTTCCATAGTTTAGGATTATTATGCACATTAAATGAAATCTAATACATGTGAAGTTTGGCAATAATAATACTTTCTATTACATATTATTACCATCGAGAGTGTTTGGTGTGGGGACTTGACATACACAGGTGGTCCTCAACTTTTGCTTTAAGGTTTCTAGCAATGAACAAAAGCAGGGAAATGCAGTGAGTTAATATAATGAAGGAAAGACCCACCATAATAAGAAAGAACTAGCCCAGTTGCCCATGTGTGTAACCCAGTCTGGTGATAAGAGCAGAGAGAATTTTCTCCCTGGTGACTTAACAGAGCAGGTTGTGAGTGAGCTAGTGAACGACTTTTTCAATAATACAGCCTCCCAGTGACCATGGCAAAAAGGTACTCCAAAGAGTTTAATTATTGGATCACTATCTTAAGTTTTTCAACTATTTAGGATAAATCCATATAATACTAGGCCAAAAAGGGATGCACTATTTCTGTCCCAAAACAGCTAAGGAAAACATTTATTGATGAAGTGCTACTTAAGCTTGCACAAGTTCTTCATCTATAAATTATGTGCAAATGTGATACTTTTGGCCAGACAGTAAATTGCTTGGAATTATTATAGTTCCCACAGGTAAATAGTCTTAGCATGGCCAATAAAATAAAAAGTATATCTACAAATGATTTCAAGGTTTTGACACAGGTAAATGTTTTATATGGAGACACAAAAGGATATTAAAACTCTGTGAAATGCAAAATTGAATGTCTCTAGGTAATGTCAAAATAAATTTTAATGACATTTTAATTTATAAAAATATGCCTAAATGTAGACTTAAACTAGCAGAGAAATGTTAATGTTGACCTGACTTTCTACTTACAGTTTTCCAAGTACAGCAATGTCTGTGATTGTTGAAAAAAATTTGATGAGCTCATTAATACTCAAACAGGCCGATGGACTATAGCTTATTATTTATCCAGAGCTATGAGCTCAGATCTTGGCACTCAAGTAAAGGGAGTTTGTATTTAATTATTTGGCCTTAACATACATTCATTACATCTTGCAAGTTTTATATATGTATATATTCTTTTAATCTAGATTTTTTAGAAACAATTTAAATTTTAAACTAATGAATACTTTGCATTTTTATTCACCAACCTTCCAACTTCTTTTTTCAAGCATAGCTGATGACTCTGTACCCTAATTCTAAATGAAGCAGTAAACCCTTTTTCAGCTACCTTAGTGAGATACACTTACATTCTGCCTTCTTCTGTCATTATAGTGCAGCATGTCCGTCTTATCAGCTGCTCCTTGAGTGGAGAGACCATATTAAATTTATGTTCTGCAGAGGTCTTGTTAGTGAGCACAGTCTTGCCTCTCTACTCTTTGCCCAGACGGTGTGATGGGGAGAGGACAGGGTTCCTTGAGAGCAGTTCTTCTTCCCTCTGAACCAGAGTCATTCTGGTGTTGCTCTCTTTCCCCAACTTCCCCTCTCCTTTTCCTGCTCCCTTTCTCCTTGTAGGTATACTATTTCATATACTGCATTTGGTAGCTTAAATGGATATTTTTTTTTTTTGCCTGACCAGCTGACCAGGACTGCTTCAAAATATTGCAGTTTGCTTTGGGTCAAGTTCCACAACTGGGGGGACATAGTTTTTTAAGGTGTATGCACCACACTAATTCTGTGAATCTCTGTAAAAAATACAGAAATTTTTCTCATTTTTAATGAGATATGTGGAGAACCCCTTTGTGAAATAGGAGAATTGGAGGATTTCTTTTGGTTGTAAATGTGTTCTTGTTAGTCACAAGTATTATAATATAATATAAATTAATACAAATGGGTTCTGTTTGGTAACCTGAGATAAAACATTGAAAGGCCATAATTATCATATATTTGCATTTCAGGCACATTGGTATAAGTAATCTTTAAAGGGAAGAATGAATCTTGGGACCCAAGGTTTCAAGCCCATTGAAACCCATTTCAGTGTGGATTGGGTAAGGAATTTAATACCATAGGATCAATAAATCCAAGAGAAAATTGAGAAGACTAGAGTGAAGCCAAGAAAATTGTTGTTAGCTTTTAGGTGGTTTGGAGGGGTCTCAGAACCTGGGTCCAGAATCATGGTTCATTCCCCTTCCAGGCATTTCCTAGGACTGTGTGTTGAGGATGAGATGTCTGTACCATCCTGGCATCAGCTCCAGTCTCAGGTGGAGTAGTATTAGCAGGCAGGTTGGAGACATCTGGCCCTGCTCCGAAGCGCTTCATTGGGCTGCTCTATTTTTGAATATTTAGTCCAATGACAGAGGAATCTAGGGTCAAGCCCCAGGCCCATTTCCCCAGGTATACATCATTCCTCCTGGATGCCTATTTCTACACCTGGGATTTTGATAAGAGTTCACCTGGGAGAGCAGGATGATGAAAGCATTGATTGAGAAAGCTGAGTCCAGCAGAGTGGCAAACAAAATGAATCCAAGTGGAAAGTGATAAGGGGCTTGTGTTGATAGTGGAGGTGTACTGGGGGCTTGCAATAGGATACTGTCCTTGGAAGCACAAAGAAATGACCAAGACAGGAGGAAGACCAGTTTATAAGGAAGGTTTGGTTTAGGACAGGTTAAATTTGAAGACAGTAAATTATCCAAATAGATGTAGCTCATGCAATAGTTGGGAATAAAGGCTTGAAACTCAAAGTAGTCATGAAAAATGAAGCTACCTGTTTGGGAGCCAGAGGAATGAATGACACTGTGGAGTGTGACTGGAGCCTGTGAGTCAATTTTTGTCTTTTTATTCATGATTGGATGTCACCTCTTAATAGCTAATCAGAAAGTTCCTGCCTCTCACTTGAGTTAGTATTGCGTTGGCCAAAAAGTCTGTTACATTTTCTCTGTAAAATAAAAGACACAATTTTTCATTTTCACCAATTACTTTATTGATTTGAATATTTTGAGCATATTGGCTATCTCCCACAATTGGCTTCTAGTAGGAAGAGGCCAGACTGCTGCTAAACATCTTCCAAAGCATGAGACAGCCCCACAGCAAAGAATTATTTGGAAAAAATTAACGTGTACCAAGAAACTTTGCAAGCCACTTTTGACACATTTGATCAATGACAGCATCTTCGCCATACACTTCACAAATCTTATAAAGCATGATATGTCAAAAATGTTGCGTATTTTCTTTCACCTTCAATACTAAAATGGCTGCACAAAAATTCACCAATTTTGATAAGTTTTAAAAAATGCACACTAATATGACAGCTGCCTCAAGATAATCTTAACAAAATTGTTTCAAATTAAGTTAAGGACTAGAGCTATGATATGGAAAAAATGTAGTGGACTTTTGGCTAACCCAGTGCAACTAAGGCAATATTTTTGGATCAGAATTCCTATGCTAAAACTGGTGGTCTTTCCTCTTATAAGCAGATTGCATCATTGGCCTCTTAAAAAAATTAAATAAAGCAACACTTCATTTGCTGATTTCATACAACTAGCCGTTTGACACAAAAGATTAATTAAAGGAAGATAAATAATTTGGAAGATTTGAGGCAAAAAGAGAAAAATGTCTATTTTTAAAGTAAGTTTTCTTCGCATTGAAAGCCCCTATATACTAAAACTCTGAGGAGCTAGATATGAAGATTGGGAATATGATGGGCTTTTTAATGTAAAAATCACAAATGTGGTACCAGCTTTGGATGTGATACTGGGACAGCCCTTGTCCTGTGTTCTAGGGGAACAGTGTGATTTGTCTCAACACCTGTCACTCAATGGAAAACGTGTTCTCTAGACTGCTGAGTGACAGCTGATGATGACAGCCGGCCATCACCACATTTTCACTCCCCCCGCAACCCAGATGTGCTCGCGAGGGGTAGTGCCCACTTTGTTCATTCTATGTGACTAGTTTCATAAAACACTGGTGGTGATCTCACTTTTCACATGAGCCAGGGGTCTAGCTTTTCTTCTGTCATGTATCCACAAATTCAGAATTCTCAGGCCATGAAAAGTGAAGGTGCTGGGTGATTTCCCCCACATAGCAGGGAGCAGGACTCTCCTTCAGAGTGACATCGAAAAGGTGATCACATCAAAAATTCCATGAGGCTTCCCAAGAGACACTCAGGGTTTGCTCCTTGGCAAGGCCTGGATCATCAGCAGTGAGTGACATTGCCATCCTTGAAAACCTTGGTTAAGATTGCTTTTGTTGTGCTCAGTTTCATAATGATCTTTGATGAACTGATTGAACAAAACACACACCTCTTAATTGGCTAAATAGTTCTTTTCAGTGGTGAGTGACAGGCTTACCTACTCTCATGGTGCTTTACTTTATTGCGTTTCACAGATACTGTGTTTTTTACAAATTGAAGGCAAGACCATCCACCAGCAGAAAGATTACAACTCGCTTTACTGTGATACTTTATTGCTGTGGTTTAGAATCAAACCTGTAACATCTCCAAGGTATGCTTGCATGTAATTTTCATCACAGGAATGTGATGTACTTTGAGGTACTTTGCAATCATTACTCTTAATTAAATTCCTTTCCAATTACTTGGGTTTTGGAGTGTCAGGTAGTGTGATCCTTGTTTCATTGGTGGAAAAGCTGAGAAATGCTGTACTCTTGGCCACACAGAAGGTGGCTGGGGGCCAGGACTGGCATCCAGGTTTCTATCTTTATTGCCAATTGCCTGGTGATTCTGTCCTGCTGTCAAAAAATTCAGGGCCCCAGGGGCCGGCAGGCCTTGCTGTTGCAAGTTCCTAGTTTCTCTCTTGTTTGGTTTTCTTCATTTGCGTAATCAGTAAACTAAACTGGGATCAAAGAAATCCAGTAGTCATTGTTAGAAGGCCTATGAGAGTGTGCTCTTTGAGAGATTTTAATTAAAGACATGGAGAACAATGTGATAGCGCAGTGTTATTCTGGTTGAAAAGAATCTTTCAAAAATCAAAAAACAGTGATCACTGTCTATGCACCCAAACAAGCATCAGTAGTTAGAAAGGAAAATCAGTTCTGCTGTCCTGAGAAACAGCCTTTGAGTGAAAGGTGTGTGTCATTGCACTGATGTGGTTCCCCTTAGAAAACATCCGTGATGAAAAGGGAAGGAGGCCTTGATATGCAAGAAGAAACTCTTGTTGGAAGCCTTAAGATATTTTAAATTCCAATATCTAACAAAATTTCTATTCCATAGAGTTTGCATTTATTTTTTTTTAATAATGTAGTGTAGTGTAAGAAGTGAGTGCATTTTAAGTATTTGGATTATCTGAGATATGTGTTAATTGTATGTATGGAGAGGGCAAATGAAGATTTACAGTTGTGAGTATAAAAACACAGAGTTTATTCTTTTCTTATGTATGTATTTATTTATTTATTTATTATTGTATTTATTATGAACAGCTGTAAACCTACTTTTGTATTGCCCACAAAAAGAAATTAATTCCTTTTATTTTTATTGCAAATAAGGTGGTAAAAGTGCTGGAGAGGCTTCTCATCTCTACTAATAAAATAATGTTTTTAGTTTTGAGCTTTAACCTCTCCTTGCCTTCTGGCTATCTTAAATAAATAAGAGTAGAGAAAAAGCAAAGATAATTAGATGAGTATGGTAATACAGGGCTACTGAATCATCACAGTTTACGCCACCACTAGCTAGTATTATATGGCCACATCAACTTAACCACTGAAAAACGACAATATTAAAAATCACAAAGGAAGCCTCTTAAGCTTTAAATCATTCATTCATTTATGGATGCACAGAGTGAACTAGCCTGGCTAGAGCATAATTATATAGTACACACTGCCCATCGAGTTATTCATAAGATTTTTGATTGGGAAGAATTTGGATATCTAAGGCAGTTTTATGTTAATGACTTAAACTGTAATCGATGTTTCCAGGGGATCTGCTGGCTAATGTATTTGCAGCCACCCAATTTTGTTGTTCTGCAAAGTATGCTTCCCCTTCAAATTTATTTGAGAGGCTAAAAATATTGGAAAAAAGTAGCACTGCCTGGTTCTTAGTTTATATAATGTACTAGGCTGCTTTACTTTTTGTTTTAAAAATGTATATTCAGCCCTGGCTGGTGTGGCTTGGTGGACTGAGCGCTGGCCTGTGAACCAAAGGGTCGCCAATTCAATTCCTAGTCAGGGTACATGCCTGAGTTGCAGGCCAGGTCCCCAGTTAGGGGGTGTATGAGTGGCAGCCACACATTGATGTTTCTCTTCCTCTCCTTCTCCCTCCCTTCCCCTCTCTTTAAAAATAAATAAATAAAATCTTTAAACAAATGTATATTCAATGGAAGCATGTACTGTGCCCATGATTAGGAACAACTAATGTCTTTAAAATGTCCATACTATAGACAAAGCAATCTATAGATTCAGTGTGATTCTTATCAAAATGCCAATGGCACATTTTATAAAACTAGAAAAAATGCAAACATTTATATTGAACCACAGAAGACCCTGTATAGCCACAGCAATCTTGACAAAGAAGAACAAAGTTGGAGATATCATTCTACCTGAAATCAAACTATGCTACAAAGCTATAGTAATGAAAACAGCATGGTGGTGGCTTAAAAAACAGACAAATAAATCAATGGAACCGAATAAGAAGTCCAGAGATAAACCCAAAGTTGCTTGGTCAATTAATATTTGACAAATGGGGCAAAAACATGCAGTGGGGTAATGACAACCTATTCAATAACTGATGTTAGGAAAATTGGACAGATACATACCAAAATCTGAAACCAGACCACCTTACATCATATACAAGAATAAACTCAAAATGGATTAGTCTCTTCAGTGTAAGACCTGAAATCATAAGACTCCTAGAAGAAAACATAAGCAGTAAAATCTTGGACATTTCTCTTTGCAATGTACTTTCTGACATATCTCTTTGGGCAAGATAAACAAAAGAAAAATAGACAAACAGGACTACATCAATCTAAAAAGTTTTTGCTAAGCAAAAAAGAAATACAACATACTAAATGGGAGAACATATATGCCAATGATGCATTCAATAAGGATTAATATCCAAAATTTATAAAGAACTCATATGACTCAACAATGAAGAAAACAAACAATACAATTAAAAATGGACAGAGAACCTGAACAGACACTTCTCCAATGAAGACATCCAAATGTCCAATAGACATAAAAGATGCTCAACATTACTAATCATCACAGAAGTGCAATTAAAATCACAGTGAGATATCACTTCACACTCATTGGAATGGCTATCACCAATAAATCAGCTAACAATAAGTGGTGAGAATGTGGGGAAACAGAACCCTCATGCACTGGGAATGCAGGTTGGTGCAGCCACCATGCAAAACAGTATGGAGGGTCCTCAAAAAATTAACATGGATCTTCCTCATGACCCAGTGATTCCACTTGTGAGTATATATGCAAAGAAAGCCAAAACACTAATTTGAACAAATATGTGCATCCCTATGTTCTTTGCAGCATTATTTAACATAGCCAAGCTATGGAAGCAGCCCAAGTGCCCATCCATCATTAGTAGATGAGTGGATAAAAAAAATGGTGGTACATATATACAATGGAATATTGCTCCACCATACAAAAGAATGAAATCTTACCATTTGTGACAAAATGGATATGCACCTAGAGGGTATTCTGTATGCTAAATGAAATAGGTCAAAGGAAAAAATACCATATGATTTTACTTATATGTAGAATCTAAAGAACAAAATAAATGAACAAACAATAGATACAGACTTATAGATGAAGAGAACCTACTGGTGGTTGCTATGGGGAGGAGTGTTGGGAGGATGGGTGATAGAGCTGATAGAGGTGAATGGATTAAGAAATATAAATTGGCAGTTGCAAAATAGTCATGGAGATGTTAAGTACAGCATAGAGAATATAGTCAGTAATATTGTAATAACTGTGGTGCCATGTGGATACTGTAAACATCAGGGACAACACTATGTATGGTTATATAGCCATTGGGCTGCACACCTGAGATTGTAATTGAAAAAAATAAAAACAAAAACCCACATATTCATGCCCTGTCACAGAAGTTTGCAAGCTGAAGAATTTCTAAAGGAATGAGAGGTACCAGATTTGGTATAAGTGAGCTTTCACTTTACATATGCTTATAAATCTGTTGTAGTCATTTTTGGAAAGTGCATATTTTTAGGATAAATATAAAACTTCACATCCCTTTTTCGTCCACTAGTCTCTGAGATTCCTGCTGGCAGGGGTGGGGCGGGGCGCTGTAACTCTTTTCCCAGCCTTTGCTCTCTGGGTTGTGTGGTTGTCTCAGTGTGGCCTCCTTACAGTTGTGACATGCAGGGCATACCAGAAGTGTGTTTCTCTTTTGGTCCTTCCCTACTGCCTTCTGCATTTAATGTCTCAATATATTCTAAAATGCATTAGTGTATGCTCATTGTGAATATTCAAGCTACATAAAAGAATGAAAGTGAAAGCTCCCTTCCAGATATTTCTTTTAATATACATATACATTTTGTCCATAAAACAGTCATACTATTTGTTATTCTACATTTTTCCCTTGATGCAAAGTGTTAATTAAGTCTTGGTGACCTTTCTTATCTGCTTCAGTCCTTTTAATTGTTGCATAGTATATTTCTCTGTATGTTCTGGGTGGGGCAAAGTAGGTTAACGGTTCTTTGTGTGGAAAATAATACAATAATTAGTACATAATAATATAAGAATAAACTGTATTTCACATACAACTGTAAACCTACTTTTGCTCCACCCTATATATATCAATAACATAACAGTTCCCTTTTTGATGACTGGTTGGGTTATCTCCCAAATCAATTTTTGTTACTACAATGTTACAGGAAATATTTGTACATAATGTGTGATATGTAAACTATTTCTATAGAATAGCTGTTTTGACGTGGAATCACTTGGATCAAAGAGTATACACATTTAAAATTTAGTTCTAATGGGAAGTGGTTAAATGGGTATAAATATTTCAGTCTTGCAAGAGGATTAGGTTTAGAGATGTGCTGTACAGCATGGTGCCCCTAGTTAACATTACTGTATTGTGCACTTAAATAAGTTGAGGGGGTAGATCTCATGTTAAGTGTTCTTGCTGCAAAAAGCAGGAGGCATAAGGAAACTTTTGGATGTGATGGAGTTGTCTGTTTCCTTGAGTGCAGTAATGGCCTCACACGTATATATGTATGTGTCCAAGCTCTTCAGGTTGCATACATTAAGCATGTGCAGCCTTTGCATATCAATTACACTTCAATAAAGCTGTTTTAATAAAAAAGAATATGTGTACAATAGGTTTGAGAAGTACTGCATTAAATGTGTTTTTTTTAATTGTAAGGGAAATAAGGAAAAGTAAGAAACCAACTAAGCTGGTTTATATAAAAATTTTTTTTGCTACTCTACAGAAATCAAACATCAGTTTACCCTCTACCAGTAATATACCAATGGTTTTCAACTTTGAATACAGAGTGAATCAACCAGACTCTTACAAAACAAAACAAAACAAAACAAAACAAATGCCCTAGTGCCCAGGTACCATTCATGGAAGTATTAATTGAATTGGTCTGGAAAGCATCTGGGCATTAATAGTCTCTAAACTCCACTTTTTTTTTGGCCAATTTGGAGAGGGGAAAAGGTGTACCATGTGAATATGCTCATGCTTGATGACTAGTGAGACTGACAATTTTTTTTTAAAGATTTTATTTTTATTTTTAGAGAGGGGAGGGAGGGAGGGAGAGAGAGAGAGAGAGAGAGAGAGAGAAACATCAATGTGCGGTTGCTGGGGGTTATGGCCTGCAACCCAGGCATGTACCCTGGCTGGGAATCAAACCTGGGACACTGGTTCCCAGCCCACGCTCAATCCACCGAGCTACGCCAGCCAGGGAGACTGACAATTCTTTTTCATATGTCAAGTAGCCATTTTATTGTATACTTTGCCTATTTTTCTGTGTGGTTCTTTGCTTTTGGTTCTGTGAAAATTAATCCTTTGTTATATTATTTGCAAATGCTTTCTTTAGTTTGTCATATGGTATCTACCTTTTTTTATAAAAACTTTAAAATTAATAATAATAGCAACTGTTTTCTTCAGGGATTATGGGTTTTGTGTCTTAGGAGCTAGAAAAGTTTTTCTGAAGCCACTCTAGAAAACAGAAATATTTTCTATTTTCTTCTGGTAGTTTTAAAGCTTTTAAAAATGTTTAGGTCCTTAATCCATCTGGATTTCACTTACTTTTTTCTCTACATGTATCAGTATCTAGATGTCAGTTGTATCAATACATTATTGGTTCATTCACTCCTTGCTCTAAAGACCTGAGATGCTATTTACCTTTATTAAGTACTATCCTCACCTGTGAGAGTTTGTTTCTGGATCTTTCTTTGTTGGTTGCATTGATTCGTTTGGATGTTCCTATGCCAGTTCCATGCTAATTACTATCACTTTTGTATATTTTAATACTTGATTGTCCAGAGAGTTTCGTTAATATATTTTAAACTAATTTATCAATTACTTTGGAATAAATTGCAATTTTAATAACATTGAATTAGTTGTCCTATTCAGGAATATGATGTGACCATTTATTTAATTTTTGTGTACTTTAATAAAACTTATTAGTTTTTATCCATATATTTCTAACACATTTCTTCTGAGATTTAATTGGATACTTTTGTTATTATTATTTTGCTAATTTTGATATGGGAACATTTTTCAGATTACACATTTTTATTTGTTATTCTTAGTGTATCGATGTATAGAGAGTTACTAATTTTTTAAATGTTGCCTTGTAACCAGCCATTTTACTGAGCTATTTTTAATAATTATTATAATTACTGTTATTTACTAATCCTTTTAGGAAAAGTTACATTTGATACAAATTTTTCCTCATTGTAATGACCAGGATAGTCCAGAGGAGTGTTAGAGTCTGTAAACGTTCCATTTAAAAAGAATGTGTAGGGAACCCTTGCATTGTTCTTTACGTATTCTCAATAAAAATTCTTAGCAAGCTTGTAATACAAGAATCTGAGTCAAATTTCTTTTTTCTTCTGGAACAGTATTTTGTTTTTCCTTCCTGGAGTTCTCTAGTCTCATCTCTTGAGTCTCAGGTTTATGAGGGCTGAATCACTAGTATAAAATCAGTTTGAAATAAACGGAAGGCAAAGCAATGTATTTTACTACCTTGACTTATGTGGTCACATGCCAGTCACTTTGAGCACTGACTTTTACCATTTCTACACTTTATCTTAGCCAAAAGGCCAAGAAGCGATGGACTTTTACCATTTCTGATCCTGGGAGATGAAGAGCATCTGTAAGCCAAAGCTCTGTGCTGGGCCCCAGGCCCTCTGTCGTCATTAATAAACAGTGGCTGGCAGGGCTCTCTTTTCTTGCTGAGTGGCATGTTTGGAGGAAGGAGTGCTGGGAGCATAGAGAGCCAGCTGGATGGCTGTGTGAGGGTTGTGTCATCTCACTAGGTCTTGCCCGCTGCCTCTTGATTGCAGACAGTGGGAGACAGGGGAAGAGGGCCCTCTGTCCCCACTCATGCCTCTGCCTGCCTTCTTGTCTCACTGTTGACATATGGGGCTCTGACAGGAGCTGACGATGACCCTCTGAGTATGTTGCCTGTCAGAGTTTCATCTACTAGCTTTATAGTATCCTTTTCTGAACCAAGTTACTCAAAGTTTTTGCAACACATGATAAATTATGCTGGCCTCATAATCTAAGTTAGCCCCTTCTTAAGCCCCTTCTCTGCATAGCTGCCATGACCTAAGGGGTCCCAACAAGTCCATACTTCCCCCCTTGGCCAGGAGTCTTTTCAGCCAGAGTGATTTCTTAAAAATGTACTCAGTTCATGTTAGTCTTCCCCCACACCCCCGCAAAAAAGCAACAACCCTTGAATATTTCCCATCAATCTTTATATTAAAGGCTAAAATTTTCAACCTGGACTATTGGCCCAGCTGGCTGTTGCCCACCTTTTTCGTCTCTAACTACTCACTCTGCCACTGCCCACTCTTTGGGTCCCAATCACGCTGGCCTTATTTAGGTCTTCAGCGTGCCATGCTTTATGCCACTGCAGGGCTTTTGTGCATGCTGTAGCCTCTGACTGACATGCTTTTCATCACTTCCCTCCACCTCCAGGGAAAGCACCCACTCTTTGTCCAGGCCTCGGTCCCAGGCATACATTCCTCAGGAAAACCTTCCCTGATGCCCTTGCCTGGTTTAAGTCCCCTCCTGGAGCTTCCATAGCCCCGGGCCCTTCTCCATTATAGCACTTCTCACACTCAAAGTTTTTGTATATTTGGATGGACTTAAAAAAATTAAAACCTTCTCCACTAAATTGTGAGCTCCATGAAGGCAAATACTGTGTCTGTTTTTGTTAACCTGATGTCTCGGGCCTAACATTGAGCAAATCTGTTGAGTGAAAGAATACGAAAATGATTTGAGGCAGCTTGCTTCCTGATTTGATCTTGAAAGCATTCTTGATCTCAATTTAGTAAATATTTATTTATTCTGTATCAGCAATAAGGAAGCTGGGAAGGGTATTGCTTTGTGTACCAAATAGGGTAGGTAATACTTTTTATTTCAAAGACTGTTTAAAACAATGAAAACCATTACTTGGGAAAGTATCTTGTATTCATCTTGCCTTTCATAAAGAAATTTTGAGAAAAATGAAAGAAAGCAGCATTTACTCAACCTTTGTGTGTTTGAAAATTGGTTGTGACAGTGGACAAACGCCTCCTGGTTGTAGAAGGGAATGCAAGCTGTGGCGTATCTGCAGGTGGACAGAGCCAGGAGATGCCGGACAAGAAGCAGGGGAAGGAAGACAACCAGCAAAAGAATTGCATTAGTTTCAGGAGTAGAAAAGCTTATTGGAAGCATTCTTCAAAACCCTTCAGAAACTAGTAATATATTTTACTATGTTTTCTCCAGCTCTTAAAATGTCACAAATACAAATATATGATAAAATGTGAAAATAAGGATTGGCAACTAATTCCATTCTCAGGGGAGATTTCATTAGAAAAGAACCATATTTGTACTGCCTCTCCACAGTTCGATATTTGTGGCATCTGGTACAGGAGAACGAACATTTGCAAATCCTTCGACATAGCTGGTATTTAAAGGATAGCAATTGGCTAACATTTGTGGCTCTGTATGTTGAATATTTTGGCTCCAATCCTCTGGTATTCATTCTGAAAGATTTATAATCCTTCAGGGAGTGTGGTCAGTGACAAGGGTAGAACTAAATCCTGAAATGTGGAAAAACTAACTTTCCCTAATATAAAACTGTTCTAAAAAAAAAATCCCTCAAGTCTATGACTATGTTTCCAGATTTTCAGAAAAAGCTCTTGATTTACAGAAATTTCTTCTCTATACGCATCTAACTTTTAATGATAAATGTAAATTTTCCACCTTTTGGCTTCAAAAATGGCCTAGAGGTAATTCAGAAAAATATATAATCTTACCTTTTGGGCATCTGCTGCAGTCCCATGACTTTTAAAAAATGTATTTTATTGGTTATAGTGTAAATAATGAAATAAAGTTCAAAGGATGGAAATAGCCTAGAAGAGAAAAATTAAGAGACCTTGAAATGCAATAGGAAACGACGATTGTGCTGACTGTATAAAAGGATAAAATTGCTACCAAAGAAAATATAATGCAAGAACGGCAGTCGAGAAGGTCCTTGATCATGCACAGCTGACAATGTCAGGACAGAACATTCTTCTTCGGAGAGCTGGGCCTCTCTGGTGGGAGACTCTCTTGGCTTGACTGAGGCATGACACGCTGTCTGACGTCTTCTCGTTTTCGAGTCATGTTTGAGTTTGAAGCCACAGCTTAAAGAGCTCTCTCTCTGTCTCTCTCTCTTTCTCTCTGAAGCTCTTGGTTTGCAGTTTCAAACTTTTAAGCTCTGTTCTTTCAAGTGCCCCAGGGGAACTTTCCACTTCCTTTTAACCATTTAAATTCAGAAAAAGAGCCTTGATAAATGAATTGTTTTTCCACCTTGCTTTGCTTTGGTTTTTTCTGCATTATTTTCTTTACTTAGTTATGGTTAGCATATAGATTCTTCTTTATGGTTTACAAAATATCTGTCTTTTGTTTTTCTAAAAGAGGCACCAGGAGTACCCGCATGTGGTGGTCCTGTGCCCCTGAAACAAGGGAGTTTACAAAGCTGACAGTAGTACATAGGTACCTTACTACTTTATGTTTCAAAGCCACCTGTGGGAAACTTGGTTGTGGTACAATTTCTCTTGATATTGAGAAAAGGACATACAAGCTGTAAGAACAAAGTTTATTATTTTAAGTATAAATAATAAATTAAGGCTCTCCTCATTCTAAACTTAATTTTGAATAAAGGGGACAGCCTAGGTTATCCTGGAGGAAAATTAGTACAAAAATGGAAATCATTGGTGATGTCATCACAGGACAGTGGTTCGTGACATGTTTAGAAATATGGAGGGATTTTTCTGGAAAGGAGTAAGAGGAAAGGTTAAACTGTTCCAACTTCACTTTGGATGCTTGCCCTCTAGCTATGCCATTTCAGTTTCTTATTGAAAAAGTAACATACTGTGTTGAATTTACAAGAGAATTTGTGTTCTGGCATGTGTGTGATATGGAAAGGATTGGGCAGTTTGAATATAATTTTCATTTTTGTGCTAAGTCCATAGATTACATATATGCGCACATATATAACAGATATGGCAATATAAAGTAATGACTAATAGATGCAAATAAACATAATTTATAGTGAGGAAGATTTATTTGAGATCATTGGTACTAGGTTTTTTTCTCTTCTGTTAAGTGTACTAAGGTGACACTGAGCAAAATTATACAGGTTTCAGGTGCACAGTTGTACAACACATCCTCTGTACACTGTATTGTGTCTTCATCCCCCCAAGTCAAGTCCCTTTCCATCACCACTTATCCCCCTATACCCTCCTCCACCTCTCTGCATCCCCTCTCACTCTGGCAGTCCCCACACTGTCTGTGTCCATGACCTACCTCTCTCTCTCTCTCTCTCTCTCTCTCACTCTCACTCTCTCTCCTTCATCCCTTCACCCTCTCCCCCACCCAGCCCCCTTCACCCTGAGAGCCATTGGCTTACTCCCTATCTATGAGTCTTTTATAATTGTGCTTGTTCATTTTGTTTGTAAGATTCCACATATGAATGAAATCATATGTTACTTGTCTTCCTCTGACTGGATTATATAATTTGGCATAATACTTTCCAGCTGTGATATCAACAAAGGGGAAGATTTCCATCTTTTTTTATAGCTGAATAGAATTCCATTGTATAAATATACCACAGCTTTTTTATCCACTCATATACTGATGAACTCTTGGGCTGTTTCCAAATCTTGGCTATTGTAAATAGCACTGCAGTGAACTTAGGGGGTGCATGTATTCATTGGAATTAGTTTTCATGTTTCTTCAGCTATATTCTGAGAAGTGAAATCACTGAGTCATAAAACAATTCAATGTTTAATATTTTAAGGTAACACCATACTACTTTCCACAATGGCTGCACCAGTCTGCATTCCCATCAACAGTTTAAGAAGGATCCCTTTTCTCTACGTCCTCACCACTACCTATTGTTAATTAATTTATTGATGATACCGACTCTGACAGGTGTGAGGTGAAATCTCATTACGGTTTTAATTTGTATTTCTCTGATGATTAGTGATGATGAGTATCTCTTCATATGTCTGCTAGCCATCTCGATGTCCTCTTTGGAAAAGTGTCTCTTCAAGCCCTCTGCCCATTTTTTAATTAGATTGTTTTCTTTGGTATTGAATTTTATAAGTTCTTTATAATTTTTGGATATTAACCCCTCATCAGATGTATCATTGGCAAATATGTTTTCCAATTCAGTAGGTTATAGTTTCATCTTGTTGATGGGTTCATTTGCTGTGCAAAACTTTTTAGTTTGATGTAGTCCATTTGTTTATTTTTTTCTTTTGTCTCACTTGCCCAAGGAGGTATATAAGAAAATATTTGCTGCAAGAAATATCCAAGATATTACTGCCTAAGTTTTCTTATAGGATTCTTATGGTTTTGAGTCTAATGTTTAAGTCATTAATACATTTTCTTGTACATTAATACAAGAATAAGTTTATTCTTATATACGGTGTAAGAAGGTAGTCTAGTTTTTTTTTAAATTTTTTTATTGTTGTTCAAGTACAGTTTCTGCCCTTTACCCCCACTCCTTCCCACCACCCCAGCCCTCCCCGCCTCCTTCCCCCATTTCTACCCTGTCTTGTTATTGTCCATGTGCCCTTTATAATTGTCCCTGTAAACCCTTCACCCCTTTCCCCCATTATCCCCTTTCCTCTCCCCTTTGGTTGCTGTCAGCCTGTTCTCAATTTCAATGTCTTTGGTTATATTTTACTTGCTTGTTCATTTTGTTGATCAGGTTCCTGTTAAAGGCGAGACAAGCAACACAATTAAAAAATGGGCAAAGGACTTGAACAGACACTTCTCTAAGAAGGACATACAGAGGGTCCAGAGACATATGAAAAGATGCTCAGTATTGCTAGCCATTAGAGAGATGCAAATTAAAACCACAATGAGATACCACTTCACACCTGTCAGAATGGCCATCATAAACAAATCAACAAACAATGTATGTTGGAGAGGTTGTGGAGAAAAGGGAATCCTAGTGCACTGTTGGTGGGATTGCAGACTGGCACAACCACTATGGAAAACAGTATGGAATTTCCTCAGAAAACTAAAAATTGAACTGCCTTTTGACCCAGCAATTGCACTGCTAGGATTATACCCTAAGAGCCCTGAAACACCAATCCAAAAGAACCTATGCACCCCAATGTTCAAAGCAGCACAATTTACAATAGCCAAATGCTGGAGGCAGTTTACGTGCCCATCAGTAAATGAGTGGATCAAAAAAACTATGTACATTTACACAATGGAATTCTATGCAGCAGAAAGAAGAAGGAGCTCCCACCCTTTGTGACAGCCTGGATGGAACTGGAGAGCATTATGTTACGTGAAATGAGCCAGGTGGTGAAAGACAAATACCATATGATCTCATCTTTAATAGTTTCTTTTTTTTTTAAATGTACCTGTCTAATATTCCCAACACCATTTAATGAAGAGACTATTTTTACCCCATTGTGTGTTTTTGCCTCCTTTATCAAATATTAATTGACTATAAAGGTGGAGGTTTATTTCTGGGCTCTATTCTGTTCCATTGAACTGTATCTTTTTATACTAGCATCCTGCTGTTTTGATTACTATGGCTTTATAATATAATTTAATAGTAAATAGCATGATTCTTCTTTCTCAAAATTTCTGTTGCTATTCAGGGTCTTTTCTTTCTTTCTTCCTTTCTTTCTTTCTTTCTTTCTTTCTTTCTTTCTTTCTTTCTTTCTTTCTTTCTTTCTTTTTCTTCCCTTTTCTTTTCTTCCCTTTTCTTTTCTTTTCTTTTCTTTTCTTTTCTTTCGTTCCATATAAGTTTTTAGAATATAACCACATCTTGGTACTGCTAAGCTTCAGAACTCTTCAAACCCTGTACTTATCACATTTTGGTGAGAAAAAAATGTTTCAGCACTTGATGCTTGCTTGGGACCTGTCACACTCGTTAGAACATGTATGCTACCCTGCAAGAGAAAATGCTTCATTGTTTGGTACTCCTCGGTTTTAGTGCTGGTCATGAGTTCCAGAACAAATTAATGATAAATACCAAGGTACCACTGTGTTTGTCCTAGTTCTGTGAAATAAACCATTAGTATCTTGATAAGAATTGCATTGAATCTGTAGATTGCTTTGGGTATAAGGGACATTTTAATGATGTTATTTCTTCCTATCCATAAACACAGTAATACTTCCACTTATTTGTATCTTCTTCAATTTCTTTCTTTAGTGTCTTATAAATTTCTGAGTACAGGTCTTTTACATCCTTGGTTAAATTTATTCCTAGGCATTTTATTGTTTTTGAAGCAATTGCAAATGACATTGTTTTCTTCATTTCCTTTTCTGTACATTATTGGTGTATAAAAATGCAACTGATTTCTGGATATTTATTTTGTATCCTGCTACTTTACTGGGTTCACTTATCAGTTCTAGTAGTTTTTTGGTAAAATCTTTAGGGTTCTCTATAAGCAGTATCGTGCCATTAGCAAATAATTACAGTTTTACTTTTTCCTTTTCAATTGGATGCCTTTTAGTACTTCTATGATTGCTGTGGGTAGAACTTCCAGCAGTATGTTGAATAAGAGTGGTGAAAGCAGACATCACCATCTTGTTGTTGGTGATGTCTGGTGATGTCCCCTACCTTGAGGGGAACACTTGCAGTTTTTGCTCATTGAGTGTGGTGTAAACTGTGGGTTTGTCATATATGGCCTTTATTATGTTGAGGTATATTCCCTCTCTTCCCACTTTGCTGAGAGTTTTTATCGTGAATGGGTGCTGGGTTTTATCGAGTGTGTTTTCCGCATCTATTGATATAACCATGTGACTTTTCTTTGATCCTTACCCAGATATGTTTATTGTTTTTAGAGATAGAGGAAGGCAGGGGGTAAAGTGGGGGGAGAGAGAGAGAGAAAGAGAGAGAGAGGGGGAGGGAGGGAGGGAGAGACAGACAGACAGACAGACATTAACCTAGGTTGTGGGATCAAACCCACAACCTAAGTATGTTCTCTGACTGGGGATTGAAGCTGCAACATTTTGTTGTATAGGATGATGTTCCAATCAACTGAGCTACCTGGCCAGGGCAATCATGTGGTTTCTATGCTTCATTTTGTTTGTGTGGTGTATCATGTTAATCGGTTTGTGGATGTTGCACCAACCTTGTACCCCTGGAATTAACCCCACTCAGTCGTGGTGTATGATCTTTTTAATGTATTGTTGGATCCAGTGTGCTGATAGTTTGTTGAGGATTTTAGCATCTGTGTTCATCAAGGACATTGGCTTATAATTTTCTTTGTAATAGCTTTATGTGGTGTTGGAATTAGTACATTATTGTCTTAGTAAAAAGAGCTTGGGAGTCTTCCCTCCTCTTGAAATTCTGGAACAGTTTGAGAAGGATTTGAATTGGTTCTTTGAATGTTTGGTAAAATTCACCTATGAAGCCATTTGGTACAGGACTTTTGTTTGTTGGGAGTTTTTTTATTACTGCTTCAGTTTCACTAGATATGATTTGTCTATCTTGATTTTCTGATTGTTCCTGATTCAGTTTTAGAATTCAGTTCTAGGAATTTATTCATTTTGTCCAGATTTATAATTTGTTGGCATATAGTTGTTTATAGTATTTTCTTAAAATCTTTTGTATTTCTTTTGTGTCAGTTGTTACTTCTCATTCATTTTTTATTTTATTTACTTGTGTCCCCTCTCTTTTTTTCTTTATCAGTCTGGTTAAAGGTGTGTCAATCTTGTTTATATTTTCAAAGAATCAGCTGTTGGATTCATTTATCTTTTGCATTATTATTTTAGATTCTGTTTTTCTTATTTCTAGTCTGATATTTATTATTTCCTTCTACTCACTTTGGGCTTGTTTGTTGTTCTTTTCCCAGTTCTTTTAAGTGTAAAGTTGGATTGTTTATTTGGGATTTTTTTCTGTCTTGAGATAGGCCTGCAATACTACAAATTTCCCACTTAGAACTGCTTCCCTGTGCCCCACGAATTTTCAATTGTATTCTCATTTTTATTTGTTTCAAGGTATCTGTTGCTTTCTTTCTTGATTTCATTGTTAACTATTCACTGTTGAGTAACATTTAGTCTCTGTGTCTTTGTGTGTTTTTTTGGGGGTTTTCAAATTGGTTTCTAGTTTTAAGCCACTGTGGTCAGAGAAGATGCTTGCTGTGATTTCAGTCTGCAGATATTTACTGAGTCTTGCTCTATGTCCTGACATGTGGTCTGTCCTAGAAAACATCCCTTGTATACTTGAAAAGTGTGTATATCTGCTGCTTTGGGATGAAATGCTCTGAAGATGTCAATGAAATCCCTCTGATTTAGTGTGCCATTTAAGGCTGTTCCTTGTTGATTTACTGTCTGGAAGATCTGCTTATTAATGTCAATGGGTGTTAAAATCCCATAATATGACTGTATTACTGTCAATCTTCCCATTTATATTCATCAAGATTTGCTTTGCATGCTTAGGTGCTCTTGTGTTGGGTGCATGTATATTTGCAAAGGTTATATCCTCATGTTGGATTGTTCCCTTTATCATTATGTAGTGTTCTTTGTCTCTTACTATAGGCTTTGTTTTAATGTCTATTTTGTCAGATATGAATATAGATACCCCAGGGCTTTTTTCATTTGCATGAAGTATCTTTTTCTATCCTTTTAGTCTGTGTGTATCTTTTCTTCTGAGGTGGGTTTCTTGTGGACAGCATATATATGGGTCACATTTTCTTATCCATTCAGCTACCCTGTGTCTTCTTATTAGAGCATTTAAGGCACTTACAATACATTTTATTGATAGGTACATATTTATTGCCATTTTAATCTTTTAATTGTGTTCCTCTTCTTTCCTTCTTTTCTTCTTTTCCTTCTTCTTCATCTTATTTTTTCTATTCTCTTCTTCTCCTCCTCCTCCTTCTTCAAGGAGGCTCTGTAACATTTCTTGTAATTCTGGTTTGTGGTACCAAACTCCTTTAGCTTTTACTTGTCTGGGAAGATCTTTATTTATCCTTCAATTTTAAATGATAGCCTTGCTGGGAAAAGTAGTCTTGGGTATAGGTTTTTGCTTTTCATCACTTTGAATATTTCATGCCAGTCTCTTCTGACCTGAAATGTTTCTGTTGAGAAATCAGATGATAGTCATATGAGAGCTTTCTTGTAGGTAACTGTATTTCTCTGTGGCTTTTAAGATTGTCCCTTGTCTTTAAGTTTTACCGTTTTAATTATGATGTGTCTTGGTGTGTGCCTCTTTGTGTCCATCTTGTTTGGGACTCTGTGCTTCATTACCTTGTGTGGCTTTCTTTTTTCACCAGGTGAGGAAAATTTTTGGTCATTATTTCTTCAAGTAGGTTCTCTATCCCTTGCTCACTCTCTTTTCCTTCTGGTATTCCCTGGATGGGTATGTTTTTACACTTTATGTTGTCCCATAGGTCCATTAAGACTTAAACTATCCTCATTTTTAAAAATTCTTTTTTCTTTTTTTCTGCTCTGATTAGGTGGGGGTTTTTTTCCTGCCTTATCTTCCCAATCACTGATTAGATCCTCTGCTTCATCCAGCCTACAAACTACTGTTTATTTCTTCTAGTGTATTCTTCATTTAAGATATTGTTTTCTTCATTTCTGATTGGTCCTTTTTGTTTCTATGTCCTTTTTTTGTGTTGAACATTCGTATTACCATTGCTTTGAATTCTACATCTGACAGATTGCTTGCCTCCATTTCATTGAGCTCTTTTTCTGAGATTTCTCCTGTTCCTTCATGTGGGGCCAATTTTTTGTTTGTTTGTTTCACTGTTTTGGCTGCCTCTTTGTGTTTTTTGTAAGTATTAGATAAATCTGTTGTGACTCCCAGTCTTCATAGTGTGGTCTTCTGTAATAGGTATCTTGTGGAATCCGGTAGTGCCATCTCCTTGATCACCTGACCTGGTTGCTCCAAGAATGTCCCTTGTGTGGGCCCACTTGTAATTGCATCTTGATTGCTATTGGCCTGTTTGTACATGAGATGGATCATCAGTCTGGCTGACTGTGAGACTCAACCCTGACCACGGTTTGTGAGCTACTGTGCAGGGGCTGATCATGCGATGCAGAATTCACCTCTGCAGGGCTTGGTGCCTGCTGAGATCTCCCATGGGATATGCTGCTTGTGAAGCTTATTGGATCCTCCTCTGATGTTTTCTAAAGCTGGTCATTGGGTATATTGGTTCTGGGCCTCTTGGGAGGTACTCTGATGCAGGCCAATGTGAGATGCTGCCTCTGACTGGCTTTTGCCTACCTGTTTGGAGCTATAGCAATCCACAGTTTGTGGCTGCTTTTCCTTGGCTTCAGTGCACATGGGAAAGACCCAGCTCCTCACCAAGGCTGACTTTTACCAGAACCAGGCCTGGGAGGAGGTCCACAAAAATCCTGTGGCACGTGGATGAGACCTGTCTGCCTATCTCCTCTACTGGCTGCCTGTATGGCTCAATCACTGAAAGCAGGTCTGAATGTATTCCCCAGTAGTACATAAGCTATGCATGGTGGGGCAAGAGGGAGACCAGAGTGTGGGGCTCTTGCTTTCTTCCAGGCTGATACTTATAGAGGGGAGTGCTCCATCCAAGAAAGGGGATATTTAAAGTATAGGAGAGTGACTCAGCACAGAGATCCTTATGCCTGTCCCTTTAGCTGCCTCCTGAGAGCCACAGACCACAGACTCACCTCATACAACTATAGTCTGCTCCACCCTCCTCCCACTGGAGCCCAGGGTGAATAGCTGTGAATTAGCTTTTGTGCATTAGCCCATTAAAAGTATTCCTTTGTTTATAGAGGACTCCCACCTCTCCCTGGTGGACAGAAACCTTGCTGCTTTTCACAAGTAGATGTTATGTTGGCACCTCTTCCCAGCTCTTATGTTTCAGGCTAGAGAGCCCAGCTTAGGATTTAGACCTCTTGCTCCTCAAGGGGGTCCTCTCACAGCTGAGATATCCCTCTGGAACTTTAGCCGCTGCTATGGGAGTGGGGCCAACTTTTTGTATCCCTGCCCTTCCTACCAAGTCTTGATGTGGCTTCTTCTGTAAATCCTTAGTTGTAAGACTTCTGTTCAGCTAGTCTTCAGTTGGTTACTCTGGATGATTGTTCTGTATTTCAGTTGCAATCCCAGTTTGGTCCTATGATGAGGTGAATGTAGCCTCCACTTGCTCTGCTGCCATCTTGAATCCTCTAAATCCTGAGAGGCACAGAGCAGAGCACCTGGACGCTGACCACACTGAGAAGGCTCTGAGAAGACCAAGTTCCCTGGAACCCTCCAGCCTTTCCATCTTGACTGCTTCTTTGAGGGTCACCATGCTGCCCTCTTGGATCCTTACTCCTGCTGCTGGTTAGTGTAGATCTTAGCAAACTCAGCATGCAATTTTAAGTTGAGGACTTCCACCTTTTCACATAAAGGAGGCACTTTCATGGCTTCTCTTTGGCAAAAACAAATATTCAGCAACACTACCCATGCACTTCGGGGTCATTATTACTTAAGATAACAGCTAACAGTTAATTGAAATAATCACTGAGACACCTCAACAACTGACTGTAAAGTCGGTACTATGTTTTGAGGTAGAAAACTAAGACTGTCTTTTATGAGCACCTTTTACAAAATAGTTCATTCTCAGCTTTTATGTCTTTATGAACTGTTTTCGTGCTTATAGTGTAACTCTTATTTACCAGCCAGTCTTAATATGAGTAGAAATAATATGTACTATGATATGTTCTTCAGAAGATTTTCAGGCATTAATGCTCAGTGGACATTGCTAGAGAGATTCTGCAACAAATTCTGATTTTAATTTGCTAGCAGGTCAGCTTTACTATCAACATTAATATTTTAAAAATCTCACAGATAGTTTTATCTCAAAGGAATGGTTCTCTATTACCCTGTATGTGTTGATTATTTGCATGATTCTCAAAGCTGGGCCAGCAGCTTGTTCATGACAGTGAAGCTTTGTCTTGTTATCCTTCAGCTACTCATTGTTTCATCATCAGTTTATAGAATTGCGTCCTCTTTTGTAACCCCACAGCCCGTATCTACCTTCTCTTGTTTTCAGTATGGATTGTTTCACTGCCTCTCACATGGTTTCCCTTCCTCCAGATTTTCCCTATTGCAAGAATGTAGATACATATGTATATACATAAGAACATACATAAATCTGTATGAATAATTTTCAGACATGGTTTGCATGGCACAGTATATCGTTCAAGAACTATAGAAACCACCTGTTAACTCTGCATAGGACTTGTATTCTTTAGTCGCTCTATCAAGGCTTGCCCCTTGACTATTTAATACATTAATACCACCTAATGTTGTAGCCGTTTAAAGCAGACAGACCACCTTTAAAAGCTGACTCTTAATTGGAATAATGTTTTATGACACTCTGTACAGCTTTTTGTGTGTATGTTTTAGTTCCACATGATTCATTTAACACATTATAACCCACTCAGAGAACTTTTAAAACAAGTAATGTGCGATGTGTATGGGGAGACATATTTCCCAGTTCATAGATTTATGACTGTTTAGAGAGTGATTTTATTTAACCTTTTTGTGGCATGGCATTTTCCTAGGGAGGAAATCAGATAGCTACGGTGATTGCACTGTGTTCATTGAAGGATTTCAATTTAGCACAAGAGACCTGCCAGTTGGCAATCAGGGATGCTGGAGGTCTTGAAGTTTTAATCAATTTACTTGATACAGATGAAGTCAAATGTAAGGTGAGTGGCTTTGTCACAGTGGATGAGGAACTTTGTTTATACCCTCTAGTGGGACTCTTCTTAGCACTAGGTGTCCACCACTCCTGCTGCGTGGTTCTTGTCTTTATCTGCTATCATTGCTGATAACCCTAACCCACTACTTCTACTGTTAGCTGCTCTTCTCACCTCTCTACTTTTCTTCTTTCTTTTCTGGTTCTTTCCATTCATGTGTGCTTCCTAAATGATGAGTGTTTATGTCATTGAAGGAAAATACAGAAACTATGTGTAACACCTGGGAATAGAACATTTCTCTCTAAAAACATAATTGGGGAAAGGTTTTTGGTACACTTGCAATTTTTAAAAATACAGCACTTGTTCTGGATTAAGCACACATTCATCTATAACCTTTTTTTTTCTCATTTAGATTGGTTCATTAAAAATCCTGAAGGAAATCAGTCATAATCCTCAAATCAGACGTAATATTGTTGACCTTGGGGGCCTACCACTTATGGTTAATATCCTTGATTCTCCACATAAGAGTCTGAAATGTTTGGCAGCTGAGACAATTGCGAATGTTGCCAAGTTTAGAAGAGCCCGGTGGGCAGTGAGACACCACGGGGGCATCACTAAACTGGTGAGTACCACTGACATCATCATCAGCACACCAGCTGCCACAGAGATGTCAGCTCCCTGCTGTCCTTCCTTGTCATTCCCAGACATCAGATAACCACAGGGCATGTCCTGGGAATCTTCTTTTTATACACAGTGTCCTTGAAAATTATTTTTGTATATTCATATCCACAAGTAGCAAAAAAACACATTAAAGCTTATTTTGCAAAGATATAAAATTTAGAAGAGAAATGTATTTTGTACCTGTCACAGTGGTGCGGATACATTCATTTCTGTGTACAGCACTGGTGAGGGGTAGAGAGCACCTGGCCAGTAGAAAACCGTCTGGTAGCCCTTGCTCCCCGATGTGGTGATCTCACCATGAGGATTGTCCCCAAAGTGACAGTCAGAGGGGCAGGCATTTATTTATCTTACTGTCACTAAGAAGAAAGACAGCCGAAAACAGCATGTTTTACAATATGAGATTAGTAAAACAATTTGCATTATATTCATAAGAAACATCTGTGTTCAGCCATCAGTTCTGTATTTTGGAAGTTTATTTAGTAACAAGGAATACATATATACTTAATGTTGTGTAAAACCATAACAGGATTAAAAACCAATGGTACCTATGATCCCAATTTTTAAAAACCTACCTAAAAGGTATGGAGAAGATACTTGAAATAAATACAGAAATTTGGTCATGGGGTTTCTCTGAAATGTTTACCAAATTTTCTTCCTATTTTCCAAATATGCCATTTTATTGTAGAGTATTACTTTTATAATAAAAAACATGATTATTTCAATAACTGTCATGGAAAGATAAAGGTTGTTCTGCTCAATACCTTTGCCGTGGCAGGAAAGACCTTAGTAAAGTACAACATGGAGATGCATGTCCACCCTCCTTGGTAAGGATCAGCAGATCTGTGTCTGTCCCACAGCTTGCATTCACCACTTCTGTACTTTAAACCCCTTAAAATGAGGGATGTATCATATATATTGTAGTGTCGTCCACAGTACTGAGTCCCATACCTCACACATATAAAGGGGTAATAATTATACTTTGAATTAATATAGATTTAAAGTGAATATATGCACAGTGAAAGTGTTCAGAAGTTTACTAAAAGAGACTGTTTTCATTTGTAATCTGTAGAGCACTATAAATTATAATTATTTGCTTCAAAAGTAAGATGTATTTATGGTTGGATAACAATAAGATGGATGAATAAGATGGTTAGCTGTGTGATAAAACAAATATGGCAGAATGTTTCTTATGGAATCTAGATGGTAGGTGTGCCGATGCTGCTGCACAGCTGTTGTGTCATTCTTTCAGCCTTTGCATGTTTTTGAAAATTTTCATAATAAAGTCTTTGGAAAGAAGTAATTATGATTATCATTATCCTCCTTAAATAACAAAATCATATGGTAGGCTGATGTGGCTTTCCACTGAAACTACTCCCATTGAATTATAAGAAAGAAAATGTACTATAAAACTGAAATATGTTTTTATGGGGGTCATACATCACATTTGAGGGCCTGGAATTTGAACAGTGGCACTAATGTAGTCAAGATAATGACACATTTTAATTTAATTTTAAATAATAGCTAAATCAGGTATAGAAAATACCAGTAATGGATATAGTAATAATAAACTTGTAATTGCTGTGTTGGAAACACATCCGGGAAGACTAGAATTGGCGACCCACTTCTGGTTTGCTAGGTACTTAGGGAGAAAGTAGAGTCCCCAAGTGAAACTGGAAGTGAGGAGACCACCAATGCATGGATGGAGCAGTGGGCTGGTTATGGCATCAGAGCAAGGGAACAAGTCAAGACTACAGCAGACAGGCCACTATGGGATGTCAGAATCTAGGTCAGTCTCTGGAGAAGCACAGCCAATAGAAGACTGGGGAGAAGACACGAAGTCTGAGTAAGCAGGGAGAAGGCATCGGGCCTGGACATAGTGCAGGACTGTCCTGCAGCCAGTTTTCAGGTTCCTCTGAGTATATAGCATACTTGACCCTTTCACAGAAAATTATTTCAATCATTTCTTGAAATGTGTGTCATGTACAGAACTAAGTAGTGGAATTATGAATATAAATAAAGGTATGTTCCTGACCACAATCATGTCATGGTCTTATGGTGGTGTGGGCAGAGGGGATATAGGCAAAAATGTAAGGGTAAATACTAGATATTTCATGGAAGTCAACACTGGGAATAGTTGGGGAACAAAGAAGGAGGTGGACAATCAACTCTACTTAGAGGAGAAGTGTCAAGAAAGGCTACAGAGAAAAGATGTTGCCTTTGGTGAGTCTTGCAAGGTGAGTGAGTATTTCTCAGACAGACACACCAGGGAAGTACATTAAAGCAGGATGGAGTCTTGCTGGTAAAGGCTCAGACCTGAAAACAACATTAAGTGCTTGGAAAGCACAAGTGGTTGAATGTGACCAGACCTAGTGTAAGGTGGGCTACGTGGTAAGGGGTGAAGATGGACAACTGTGGTGGTCACACAGGGGCTTATCCAATGAGATACAAAATTTGGACTTTATGTAGTAATGAGGAGCAACTGTAGTAGACAGATTCTTTTAGACTGTCTCCCCTATGTTCAAACCTATTGTCTTAGAATTTCTTCCCCAGTAGGTACCTGAAAGCCATATACTCCTCACCCATGTTCTTCCTTGGGCTGTAACTAGTCAGACTCAAGCTGGTTCTACTGTATCTCTCCCAGGGATCTGGAATTAGGAATTAGAAGCTCTACTTAGTCCAGGCTACTTCCTTGTAAACTCAAGATTTGTGGTTATGATTATGTGTATAGTGTCACTGGAAAATTTGGCCTACAGAGAGAGAAGAATCTAATAGACATGCACAATGAAGACAGCTTTGGGGCAGGGTTGGGGGTTCAAGATGGCAGCAGAGTAAGTGAATCTTTCTTGTGCCTCCTCCCAGAACTAACCTGGAAATAAAACTAAATTGGAGAACATTTATACCAAATTACCAACTAAAGACTCTTTGAAAAGGAGACTTTTAACAAAGGATGGGCAGAAACAACCTCCACACTGGTAGGAAAAGTGGGGTTGCAAAAGGGCCTGGCCCCGCTCCCACAGACAGCAGGCCAAGGTTATGGCAGGATATGATGGCTGAGGGAGGTTCCCCCTGGGAGAAGTTAAGCCTAGACCCCAGACCAGAGCACCAGAGCCAGGATCAGCTGACATGTGGCATCCAGTGGTAAAAGGCAGCCGGGTTGTTATCTGCGAGAGAGAGACCATCTTGCCAGAGACAAAGGCACTTTTTTAAGGGACCAAAGCACAAGATTTTCAAATGTGGCCACTCCACTAACCCTAGGGACCAGTGAAGGGAGGGCAGTGTAGACTGGAGTTGCCTGGGGAGAGTCTGGAGTGGGAGGATTTGGGGGGAGTCATGGGGCAGTGGCTGCTGGGATCCCTGTGCTGGATCACCACCCTCTGCCCAGTATGGCAGCAGCCATTTCTCTTGACAGGAGCAAGTCCCTCACAGGGACAACAGCATGGGGAAGAGGAATTATCCTACCCTTTGGAATCCCACTTGCCCCACCCTACATCTTAACCTGTGCTGAGGAGATAGCAGCATAGGGAGTCAGGAGTTGTCAGTGACTGTCTGTGGGGTGGAGCCATTCCCCCCACTTTCTCAGGAAACTGATTGGTGCTTCCCCCTCATAGGAGAGCTGACAGAACACCCTTCCAATTTCTGGCAGACAGAACCTCTGGGCTACAGGGCCTCACCCACATGCCTACCAGGGGCTCTCACCAGCCAAGGTCAGGGAAATAATCTGAGTCAGACTCAGACTGTAGCTCTGGGGTGAGTGAACACACCCACCATTTTTCCTGAAGTCTAAATGGTACTTCCCCCTAATGGGAGATCCAGGGGTCCCATCCTTCCCATTTCACCAGAAGCCCTTTCAGACACTGCCTTTTCAGTGACTAAGAATGACAGCAGGCTGGCAGTTAGAAGCAGGCATAGTCAGATCCTAGGGTGCCTTGGGACATTTGCTGACCTGCTCCTGGGCCCCGTTCTGCTAAAAAATGGCCTTGAAGCACAGCTTGGTCCCTCCAGTTTACAGCCAAGCCTGGCAGAGGCAGCCAAAAGCTGTGGATTGCTTATAGCTTTGAGCAGCTTGCTGAGGGCCACAGTGGACAGCATCTGACATTGGCTTACACCAGCTTCAGACAACATTGGAGCAGGATCTAAAGGGAGACCCCAGCAGGCACCATATTGTTCTTTTTATTGGTTTCTTTCTTTTTCCTTTTTTGTTGCTTTTTAAAATCATTTTTTCTGTTTTTTCATTTTTCCTGTTTGTTTCATGTCTTATTTTTCCCATTTTTTTCTTACTCTACTTTTCCTTTTCTTATATTTTTCTTTCTTTTTCTTTTGCTTTTGTCTGTTTTTCTTTTCCTATTATTTATATATTTTTCTCTTTCTTCATACCTTTCATATTCTTCTTTCTTTTTCCTCTTGTGTTCTTTTTCTTTTATTATTTTTCTTTTCTCCTTTCCTACTCCTTTTATTTTGTTGTTGTTAGGATTTTATTTGTTTTTGTTTTGTTTTGTTCTATCAGCATCTATACAACAGCTAGCACAATTGATTAATGTTGAGCTTCTCATCCAGCCAGCCTGGGGGTAGATCCCATCCATGAATCACCCAACAACAGTCAAGAACCACACACAAGGGCCACTCCTAGAGCATCTAGCTCAGGACATCAAGGAGACTGCACCATGGGGTCCCATAGGTCACCTACTATATAAGGCCACCCCAAGAAGATTGGGAGTCATAGCAGTTCTATCTAATACATAGAAACAAACACAAAGAGACAGCTAAAATGGGGATATAAAGAAACAACACCCAAATAAAAGAAAGGGAGGAATCCCTAGAAAAAGAGCTAAATATAATGGAGGCAAGCAATTTATCAGACATATACTTCAAAGTAATGGTTATAAGGATGCTCCAAGAAGTTAGAACTACAAGCAATTTAATGAGACCCACAAGGAACTTAGCAAAACGAGCATTATCATGAAAAAGAACATAGAAACCTTGATTAAGAACCAATCTGAGATGAAGAATACAATATCTAAAATGAAGAACACACCAGAAGGAATTAAAAGTAGGGTGGAGGAAACAGAAGATGAATCAGCAATGTGGAAGACAAGGTAGGAAAAAACCTCAATCAGAGCAACAAAAAGCAAAAATCCCTAAAAAGAATGAGGGTAGTTTAAGGGAACTTTGTGACAACATGAAGCATAACAATTCTCCATCACAGTGGTACCAGAAGGAGAAGAAAGTAAGCAAGGGATAGAAATCCTGTTTGGAGAAATAATGACAGAAGGAAAAAGATGCAAGTTCAGGAAGCACAAAAAATCTTAAGATGAACTCAAACAGACCCTCACCAAGACACACTATAATGAAAATGGCAAATTTTAAAGGTAAAGAGAGAATCTTAAAGGCAGAAAGAGAGAAACAGTTATCTACAAGGTAGTTCCCATAAGGCTATCAGCTCATTTCTCAACAGAAACATTTCAAGCCAGGAGGAATTGTCAGGAAATATTCAAAGTAATTGAAAGAAAGGACCATACTCTATCCAGCATATCTGTCATTTAAAATTGAAGGTGAAATAAAGAGCTTCTCAGACAACAACAACAACAAAAATGCTAAAGGAGTTCATTACCACCAAGCCAGCATTGTAAGAAATGTTAAAGGGACTGCTTTAAGAAGAAGAAATAGAGATAAGAATATAGGTATAAAGAAAAATGGCAGTAAATAAGTACCTATCAATAATAACCTTAACTATAAACTGATTGAACGTTCCCATCAAATGACATAGAGAAACTGAATGGATAAAAAAACATGACCCTTATATATGCTGTCTACAAGTGACCCACCTTACTTGTAGATACACACAAGCTGAAAGTGAAGGTATGGAAAAATAATCTATGCAAATGGAAATGAAAAAAAGCTGGGGTAGCAATACTTCTATCTGACACATAGACTTCAAAACAAAGGCCATAACAAGAGACAAATAAGGTCACTACGTAATACTAAAGGGGCTGATCCAACAAGCAGAAATAACCCTTGTAAACATATATGCACCCAATATAGGAGCACCTGAATATATACATTAAAAAAACTCTTGATGGACTTTAAGGGTGAGATTGACAGCATAGTAGTCATAGTAGGGGTCTTTAACACCCTACTGGCATTACCAAATAGGTCTTCCAGACCAAAATAAAAAAATCAACAATGAAACAGTGATCTATAACAACACACTAGAGCTCATGGATTTAATTGATATTTACAAAAAATTTCATCCCAAAGCATTAGAATGTACATTCTTCTCCAGTGTACTTGGAACATTCTCAAAGGTAGAACACAAGTTAGGACACATAGTAAGTCTTACCATATTCAGGCAGATTGAAATCATATCAAGAATCTTTTTAGATCACAATGGCTTGAAACTAGAAATCAACTATATTTTAAAAAAAAAACCTCAGCCCTGGCTGGCGTAGCTCAGTGGATTGAGTGTGGGCTGCGAACCAAAGCACTGCAGGTTCGATTCCCAGTCAGAGTACATGCCTGGGTTGCAGGCCATGACCCCCAGCAACCACACATTGATGTCTCTCTCTCTTTCTATCTCCCTCCCTTCCCTCTCTAAAAATAAATAAATAAAATCTTTTAAAAAATAAAAGATCTCATCAAACTTTTAAAAAAAAGCTCAAAAACATTCAAATAGTTGAAATCTAAATAGCATGTTGTTAAACAATGGATGTTGTTGGACAATTTCCAGTGAAATCAAGGAAGACATTAAAAAATACCTAGAAACAAATGAAAATGAACACACAATGTAGAGTCTGTGGGACAGAGTGAAAGCAGTCCTGAGGAAAGTTCATGGCATCACAGGCCTATCTCAAGAAACAAGAAAAATCTCAAATAAATTTTCTAACCTACACCTAAAAGGATCTTGGAAAGGTGGTTATGGGTGATTTTACTTTATACTTTCTGATCTTCTGTATTGTTAAAGTTTCAAAAATAACATTTCATTTTTGAAATTAATATATATTTAAATACATTTATTAGACATACAGTAATGTGAATGTATGTAATATCATTAGACTGTATAACTACAAATGGTTAAAATGATAAGTTTCATGTTATGTGTATTTTACTAGAATAAAAAGTTACATTTATTATAAAAAAAACTAGGGAAAAAATTAACAGGAAAAGCTCAGAATGAACAGAAGGAAGGACATAATAAAGATCAAACAGAAATAAATGATATATTAAAAAAATAATACAAAAGATCAGTGAAATGGAGAGCTGATGCTTTGAAAAGATAAACAAGATCGTTGACCTTTAGCCAGATGCATCAAGAAACAAAGAGGATCCAGATAAATAAAATCAGAAATGAAAGGGGAGAAATAATAATAGACACTACAGAAATATATGAAAAACTATATGCCAATAAATTGGACAATTTGGGAGAAATGGACAAATTCCTAGACATATACAATTTATAAAACTAAATCAGAAAGAATCAGAATACCCGATTAGACTGATAAAAACTAATGAAACTGAAGCAGTAATTTTTTAAAATCCCAGCAAACAAAAGTCCTGGATAGAATGACTTCACCAGTGAATTTTACCAAATGTTCAAAGAACTAACACCTATTTTCTTCATACTATTCCATAAAATTCAAGAGAAGGGAAGACTTCCAAACTCTTTTTATGAGCTTGGAAGCCAACATTATCCTAATTCCAAAACCAGTTTAAGACACTACAAAAAAGAAAATTATAGGCCAATATCACCAATGATCATAGATGCTAAAATCTTCAACAACTATTAGCAAAGCAGATCCAGCAATACATTTAAAAGATCATACAACATGATCAAGTGGGATTTTTTCCAGGAAAACAACTTGATACAACATCCACATATCGATAAATGTGGTAAACCACTTAAATAAAATGGAGGATAAAAACCACATGATTATATCAATAGATGTGAAAAAAGCATTTGATAAAATCCAGCACCCATTTATGATAAAAATGTTCAGTAAAGTGGAAATAGATGAATTGTACCTCAACATTTTAAAGGCCATATATAAAAAACCTATAGCCAAATCATACCCAATGGGCAGAAACTAAAAGCATTTTTCTTAAGATCAGAAAGCAGGGATGCCTTATTTTTACCACTCTTATTAAACATAGCACTGGAAGTCCTAGGCACAGTGATCAGAAAGAAGAAAAAATAAATGGCATCCACATTGGAAAAGAAGCAAAACTGTCATTATATGCAGGTGACATTAAACCCTAAAGACTACCCCAAGAAACTACTAGACCTAATAAATGAATTCAATAAAGTAGCAGGATACAAAATTATCATCCAGAAATTGGTAGCATTTTTCTATACCAATAATGAACTCTCAGAAAGAGAAACTAAGAAAACAATCCCTTTTACTATTGCAACAAAAAATAAGGCACCTAAGAATAAACTTAACCAAGGAGCTGAAAGACCTGTACTTGGAAAACAATAGGACTTGGAAGAAAGAAACAGAGGAAGATACAAACAAATGGAAGCATATACTGTGTTCATGGATTGAAAGAATTAGCATCATTAAAATGTCTGCACTACCCAAAGCAATCTATAGATTCAATGCAATTCTTACTAAAATACCAATGACATATGTCATAGATCTAGAATAAATATTTCAAAATTTTATATGGAACCAAAAAAGACTCCAAATACCCTCAGCAGTCTTAAGAAAGAACAAAGTTGGGTAGATCACAATACTAGATATCAAACTTTAATACACAGCCATTGTAGTCAAAACATTGTAACTGGCACAAAAACAGGCTTATAGATTAATGGAAGAGAACAGGGAGTCCAGAAATAAAACCATGCCTTTATGGTCAATTAAAATTTGACAAAGTCAGCAACAGCACTATGATTGAGTAAAAACAGTCTCTTAAATATATGGTGTTGGGAAAATTGGACAATTGTATGCAAACAAATACAACTAGACCACCAACTTATACCATATGCAAAAATTATCTCAAAATGGATAAAAGACTTAAGTCACAAAACCATAAAAGCCCTAGAAGAAAACAAGCAGTAAAATCTCAGACATCTCTTGGAGCAATATTTTTATTGATATGTCTCCTAGGACAATCAAAACAGAGGAAAAACAAACAAATGGGATTATATAAAACGGAAAAGCTTCTACACTGCAGAAGAAGCCTATGCATGACAAAATGAAAAAGGCACCCACTGCATGGGAGAACATATTCACCAATGATACATCTGATAAGGAGTTAATCTCCAAAATATATAAAGAACATATATAGCTCAGCACTAAAATGTTCAATGTCACTAATCATCAAAGAGATGCAAATTAAAATAACCATGAGGTATCACCTCACTCTTTCCAGAATGGCTACTATTAATAAATCAACAAGTAGTGAGTGCTGGCAAGCATATGGAGAAAAGTGAACCCTAGTGCACTGCTGGAGGAAATGAAGACTGGTGCGGCTACTGTGGACTTTCCTTAAAAAATTAAAAATCAAAGTACCTTTTGACTCAGCAATCCCACTTCTGGTATATATCCTAAGAGTCCCCAAACAATGATTAGAAAGGATATATGTAACCCTATATTCATAGCAAGGTTACTTACAATAACCAAAATCTGGATATACCCTAAGTGCCCATCAGTAGAGGAGTGGATAAAAAAGCTGTGGTAAATTTGCACAACAGAATACTATGTATCTATAAAAAAGAAGGAATTCTTACCTTTTGCAACAGCATGGATGAACCTAGAGATTATTATGCTAAGCAAACTAAGCCAGTGAGATAAAGACAATACCATATAACACAGGTGGTAAACATAAGGCCTACGGGCTGAATCTGACCCTCCACCTTGTTTTATCCAGCCTGGCACCCTGTTTCTACCCAGCGGTAGCACTGAGCTCTCGCTTAACTATTAAGGAGTAGTTACATTTATACAGTCCTAAAATTATATTCGGCCCTTCAAGTGCAACCACAAGGCTGATGTGGCCCCTGGGGAAAATGAGTTCGACACCCCTGCCATAAGACTTCACTAATATGTGGAATCTGATGAACAAATAAAACTAAGGAACAAAATAAAACCAGAGGCATGGATACATGGCAAATGTCAGAGGAGAGGAGGTGGGGGGGATTGGATAAAAGAAGGTAAAGGGATTAAATAAAGAAGATAAATGCAAAGCCCGTGGACATAGACAATAGTGTGCTAAAGGCCAGGGAAAGGGGTCACAGAGCCTAGGTGGAGGTGGGCAAAGGGAGGAAAATGGGGGACATCTGTCATGGTGTCAACAATATAAAATTTAAAAATAAATAAAATTAATGACTTGTATTATCAAGGGGGAAAAAAGCTTTGGGAGGCCTGGTTTCACTTCCTTTATGGGCACCTGATATAGTGCTGTATCCATGTAAACTGCTTGTCTGTAACATCTCCAGTGACTGGTTATTGCAAAGGAAAGAGGACCCTGGGAGCTATGCCATTTAATTTGGTTGGACTGGTAATGCAGGTAGAAGGCTGTGTCTCATGGCTTTAACAGTGTGGACACCACTCAGTTCTCACCAGAAAGTACTTATGGCTGTAGGGAGCCTGCTTTTTCATGAAACCAGGGCTGAGGATGTGGTTAACAAATCATACCAATGTAAGTGTTATAGAGCCACATTAAGAAAATACTATCATGGTAGGATTAAATTTCTTGTGGGAAAGAAATGTAAAAGCTCCCGAATCTGGAGGAAGGTGTATAGAAGGGTGTTGTTTCTTTGCTTTCATTGACTGCTTCATAGTATGAAAGTTTATTTTAAAACATATTTTTCATGGAGGTGAGCTTGGTAGCAACCCTCAAGCTTCTGTGGGATGCATTAAATTTTATTGGAAAGATTCCCATGTACACTGTGTATCTATTTTGTAGGTTGTTCTACTCGACTGTGCACAGAATTCCACAGAACCTGTTCAGTCAAGTCTGTACGATGCCAGAGATGAAGAGGTGGCTCGCTGTGGGGCGCTGGCACTGTGGAGCTGCAGCAAGAGTTACGCGAATAAAGAAGCCATACGTAAGGCTGGGGGCATTCCGCTGTTGGCCCGGTTGCTGAAGACGTCTCATGGGAACATGCTGATTCCGGTGGTGGGGACATTGCAAGAATGTGCATCAGAGGTACCCAGGCCATTTACCTTAAATTTCTTTAGCTTAAAAACAATTTGTAAGGTTATCACAACTGCTAAGGTTTTTTTTTTTTTCAAGAAGTCAGCGTTCTATTAAAAAGAGAAAATCACACTTGTAGAACATTAATTAAATTGGTACTTGTGTGATTTATTTTTAAAAATATTGACTAAATTCTTATGTTGATTTAACCTCGGACTTTAATGTATTTACTAAGAAAGTGTATTCAGTGTAATTATTAAGAAATGTAAGTGGATGCTTATATGCATGCATTATATATACATAAATATTTACATTCATATTCCTAGGAAAACTACCGAGATGCAATCAAAGCAGAAAGGATCATTGAAAATCTAGTAAAGAACCTAAACAGTGAGAATGAGCAACTGCAGGAACACTGTGCCATGGCCATCTACCAGGTAAAGTGGGTCCTCTGCACGGTCTGGGTCTTGCTCTACATGTGAGTTAAGGCGATGTTTCTAAACATGAGATCTCAGTTCTGGGGGATGAAACTCAGAAATCTGCATTTTTTACAAGAATCCCAGGGATCTTCATACATGGGAGGTCTGAGACGCACTGTCCTGTGCTAATGACAGATGCCTGAATATTTCAGAGAGAAACTTTCCATCTAACATGTCTGATTATTTACAATTCTATAAGACACTTGTATATCTTTGTCTGCTAAAATGATTTACTTAGTGTAAGATACTCAAATATGTATATGGTGCCTCTATATTGGTTTTTATATATCCCATCCAAATATAGTGGTCTTGGGGAAATGTATCTCTGACCAAGACAAGATGGATGAATGAGTGCATGTGTGTGTGTTCCTGTTTTATCTGTTTATGTATTTATTTTAATCTTCATTCATTTTTTGTGGGTTATAAATTTCATAGTACATCAGGTCCTCAAATAACAGTTTCATTCAACATTAATATCATTATGATGTTGATGAGATGCTGTAGTAACTTAACTCTTGTTTGTATCAATTATCCTCTGGTGAAATTCTTTTCATCGCGTCTTTTTGCTTAAAGTCAACAGAACCTGTCAGTGACGTTAAGTGAGGGACTTCCTGTATCCCCAAAAATAGATTGCAGTGGTAAATGGGAAAAAAGATGGCTGCTAAAAGATGGCCATACCAGTTTCTGCCTAATCAGAATAGATTTCCTAGAGGAGTGAATTTTAAAATGTGCTAAGTGAGAGTGTACCCAAAAGACAGAGTCAGTAACGGGGTTCATGGCAATAAAGCATTGCAATAGTTTTCTAGGGATGCTATAACAAAGTACCACATGCTGCATGGCTTAAGCAACAGATATGTATTTCCTTGTAGTTCTGGAGGCTAGAAGTCTGAGACCAAGTGCCAGCAGAGTTGGTTCCTTCTGAGGTCTCTGTCCTTGGCTCTGTAAATGGCCATCTTCATGTTTATATATCATTCTCCCTCTGTCTTCACATGATCTTTCTTCAGAGTCCTAATAGCCTCCTCTTACAAGGAAACTTGTCATAATTGATCACAGCCCACCTCAATGACTTTGTTTGACCTTGATTACCTCTTTGAAGACCCTGTCTTCAAGTATAGTCACATTCTGCGGTACAGGGGTTAGGACTCCAACTTACAAGTTTTGAGGGCATGTAGCCAGCTTGACTTTATGTGTGCCTCATATGAGTAACCATAAAGGGTCAGTTAGAAATAGAGATTAATTTTTTAAAGTTGTAACTGAACCAGAACAGAAAGTCACGAATAGAAGTTAAGCATGGCTGGTGCCTCATGGTGCATTATGATGAGAATTTCTTCCAGTGGTGCTCGTTGATGATGCATCACATGTATCTGTATCATGTGGCCTCAAAGACTAACTCTATGCTGAAGATAATAGCAAACCTTACTAAATTAATCATCTTTTGGCTCTATTATCTGGGAAGGATGATCAAGTAGGAACATCTATGCAGTACACATTGATTTCAAAGGATGACATAAATACGGATAAACATGTTTGAATAAAATGTCAGTTCCTATTGATAGAACCTACTGCTCTTGGCATAGAAACTTTATTGGGGATATTCCTTATCTCTTAGATTTTGTGAGTCATTGAAGATCTGACTGAATCCCTGTCACTATTCTATATTTTCTACTATGCTTTTCAAGACTCTGGGTTGCATCACGATAGAAACCTTCCCTCCATGTCTGTGACATTCTCCATGTATGTGACAGAGGGTTTCATACCACCCTCTGCCTCCTTCTTGGTGGAAGCCAAGGCTACCTCAAAACTGGCTTGGGAGAATTGCTGAAGTGCTTTATGTAGAAACTGCTAAACGTCTCCAAAATCATGTAAGGAAAGATAGACACTGTCTGTAGAGAAGAATTACTTAATATATTTTACTTGGAGGCACCCTCAATAAATTAGACTCTCTGAAAAGAATTTTCATAGCTACTAGAATGGCAGCCTCTTTAATAATCACTGAAATCTTGATATGCTTGCTAACTAATACCCTCTGACTTGACTTTTTGTGTAGTGTGCTGAAGATGAGGAGACCCGTGACCTGGTTAGGCTGCATGGAGGACTTAAACCCCTGGCCAGTTTGCTCAATAACACTGACAATAAAGAACGTTTGGCCGCTGTCACAGGGGCAATATGGAAATGTTCCATCAGCAAAGAGAATGTAACCAAGTAAGAGAAGGCATTCTATATTCTGTAATAAAAATAAGGCCACCAAAATATAGTCTTGTAATTTAATACTATTTAAGAAAGAGCTGATTCTAATGCTACTCCTATAGTTTTTATAGATGCACATTTTGGACTAAGTTGGCAAAATTAAGGAATTCTTAGAAATTAAAGACCCCTACTTCCTATCACACCAGCAGGCAACAGTTTTCTGTGCCTCAGTAGGGCTCAGGGGCTTGCTGACATAATCTTTATGTGTAAGTGGGCTGTTTGGCATATGAGCAGCCACTTAAATGAGAAGTATTTCTTGTATTTCCAGCAGAGACATATCGAGGTGAGGAGATGAATTTCCCACTGAATCTTTAAAGGTGGAAGTAGTTCCATTCTTCTCTCTTATGCAAATAAACAAGATGAGTCAGCTAAATGCCAACTAACCAGTTAATCTTAAATAATGGTCATTTTGAAATCATTTCATTGAATTTCAAAGTATTTGTAAATTTTATGACCATTTGATTTAATTTAATGTTCAGATTCATCTCTTCATTTATTTTTAGAGTTCTCACCCTCTATGAAGGATGTCCTGAGGCAACTCTTTCTTCTTTCATTGTGATGATTATCTTAAAAACAATCGCATATCCAATTTAACACAAAATAGATTTATTTTGCTTTGCTTATACACAGTGGTCTCTAAAATGGGGAAACAGTGGAATTGTTGTAGCTCAAATCTGGAAGAAGCTGGAATTGTTTTAGAGGCTGTACAGCATGGTGGTTAAGGGCAGAGATGGCTAGGTGTAGATGCTGGTTTCACTATCTACCAGGCTTCAGACTAACTTTCTGAAAATAGAGATTATAATAGTATCTATATTGTAGTGGTTTTTTTTTAAGGATGAAATGAGCATATATTTGGCATTTAGTAATTTTAACTATTATTATTATTATTATTATTATTATTAATTATCATCAGCTAACTTTATACCAGAAATAATACTGTTTTCCCCTTTCCTTCCCTCCCCACTTCTTTTTCTTGTCATAAACTTAGGTTTCGGGAATACAAAGCCATTGAAACACTGGTAGGACTTTTAACTGACCAGCCTGAAGAAGTTCTTGTGAATGTGGTTGGTGCACTGGGAGAATGTTGTCAAGAACATGAAAACCGAGTCATTGTCCGGAAATGTGGTGGCATTCAACCACTTGTGAACCTCCTCGTTGGAATAAACCAAGCTCTTCTTGTCAATGTCACAAAAGCAATTGCTGCTTGTGCAGTAGAACCTGAAAGTATGATGTAAGTGGCCCTACAGACTGAATGATTTTGAGAGTATTAGGGGAAACAGGCAGTCGTGGAAGAGTGTCATTATTTAAAATTGGTGTGCATGAGTGATGAAAAAGTGAAATGTGTTTACGTATCAATAACCACAAGGTTACCAAATCATGACCTTCAGAGCCAAAGTGTTCCCTTGGATGAGCTGGAAGCCTGAAGCTGGGTGTATTGGGAGGAATTGAAATACCTAGTAATCAATTTTCCATGCAGAAACCTTAACAAAAATTTTCTTTGTATCCCAGGGAAGAATTATCTGCCTCACTGAGATTTTAGGTAGCTTCAGGTAGCATTCCCATTGTATTCTTCTTGTTTCTCAATTCAAGTTAGAAAACTTATTATGAGCACCTAATAAGAGCTGTGAACATGTGAAGGGGAAAAAACAAAGGATATTAAGTTCTGATCTTGGTCCTTGAGCAAATTATTGTCTAATTAGGAAGGCTTAAATGTGATACAATATAAGAGCAATATCAAGATTATATATCTGGAAAAGGAGGATCCCATATGGGTCAAACTTGTTGTATTAGGATTCTTCAGAAATTCAGAAACAACAGGGTGTGGGGTGGTGGGGAGAGGAGAAAAAGCAAGAGAGATTGATTGATTGATAGACTTTAGGAATTGGCTTATGCAATTGTGGAGGCTTGGCAAGTCCAAATTCTGATGGAGCAGGCTAGCAGGTTGGAGACTCAGAGTTGTAGTTGGAGTTGAAAGGCAGTCTTCTGGCAGAACTCCTTGCTCAGGGTGGTTAGTCTTGTTTTATTAAAGCCTTCAATTGATTAAGGTCCACTGATTAGGTGTGATAATCTCCTTTACTCAAAGTCTATCAATTTAATGTTAATCTCACGCAAAAAAAAAAAACCACCTTCATAAAAATAAGCAGAATAATATTTGGCCAAGTATCTGGGCATCCCTTATCTCAGTCAAGTTGACACATAAAAATGAGCTATAATAAATTCACCTCTTCCCAGCCCAGCACTTGTACATGCATCTCAAACCATACTTAATCTCCATATAAATACAATAAATACAATACTTCTGCCTAATTATCTTGCATACTTCTGCCTACTTGCACATTTTTGGTCACAGAAGCACCCTACTTCCTAGTACCAAAGTCTATTAGTGTTCTAGGGCTGCCGTAACAAAATACCATAGACTGGGTACTTAACAATAGACATTTTACTTTCTCACAGTTCTGGAGGCCATAAATCCAAGATCCAGGTGCCGGCAGGGTTGGTTTTTCCTAAGGCCTCTTTCCTTAGCTTGCACATGACCACCTTCTTGCTGCCTCCTTATAGGGGAGCTTTGTCCAACAGAGTACCCCCCCCCCCAGCTGTCGTGGATGAGAATAAGTCTACCAAGATATGATCTGCTTGGGGAGGAAAGGTGGCCAATCTCTCAAAGGAAGACCATGAGCCTGTTCCTCAGTGGGCTTTTATTGGGTTCAATTTGCACAGGAATACAGGGCGTATACGTAAAGCTTATCAACCATTTTAAGGCAGTAATGACCAAACCATAGATAGCATTCAAAAAACTATGAGGGCTTATTTTGAGTCAGGGTCAGTTAGCTAAAGGGCCATAAAACTTTGGGAAACAAACTCATTTCATGCTTGGACCCTTATCATTTAAATTCAGGGTATTAGCAAAGCAGGTTTCAGAGGATTTTATGCATTCTTTCTTAGGCAGGATTGTCCCAGGGAACTGCCCATTCCTGCCCAGGGCTGCACTGCCCTCTGGCATTGTTTCAGGCAGGTGGGAAAAGTATGGTGGCCAAGAGATTAGGAGACATCTTGCAGACAGAATGAGGACTCAGGCTATGTCAAAGCAGAGGGGTGAGGGTCCATCACCCACTTTTTCTATAGCCTCCCAAGTCCTTCCCTGATGGCCCCATTGTGACTGTGCCTTTCTTAGGTTGTCCCTCCCTTGAGAATCTTACCTGTCATTGACTAACCAACCATCTGCCCAGGGCCAAGCAGGGTGAAGTAAAAGAGGGCAGAGGCAGCACCCCTGCCAGGAAGATAAGCTTTGTCTCCTTAGTGGCTTATGATCCCAAGGTCTCCTTACTCAGCCTTAGGCATGGGGGTTACAGCTTTTGACACCAGACAAAGTGGTTCCCAACACCTCCTCACATGGTAGTTCCTTCTTGCACTTGTGCCCCTGGCATCTCTCTATGTGTTCTCATCTTTTTTTATAAGGACAGCAGTCAGATTGGATTAGGACCTACCCTAAGGGCTCCATTTGAACTTAATCACTTGTTTAAAGACCCTATCTCCAAATATAGTCATATTTTGAGGTACTCAACATAGGAACATGTGGGAGCCATAATTCAGCCAATAACAATTGTCATAATGAGTTCTGTGGACGAAGTGGATAAAGTATATCATTAATGAGCAGAATCTATTTGAATGTGTGGAACAATGGGGAAGTATGACTGAAGGACACATGAATAGAGACCCAAACAGTAAGAGAACATGCAAGGATGGAAAGACCAATCTGAGGAAGATAGAAGTAGGAGGCAGAGTCAACAAATGCAATGAGGTCAGACAAAGGAGAGACCTTGATGGCTGATTTTATCTTCCTGAAATCTTAGTATCCCACTTTCCTGAAGCTGTGCAGGCATTAAGCCTAGCAGGTGTTATGGAGCAAGAGATCAGTCCCCATGTCTACCTTACTAATACTGGATAAAGACAAAACCTGGTAGGAGAGTTTCCCTTCTCTTAATACTCTGGTCCTGCCCCATTTTGAGTTCTATGATTCCTCTGATTCTGAAATGAGGTAAAAGACTGAGTCATTCAGACAGTACTAATCAGTAGAAGTTTTGAAGTTATTAAGGAAATAATTTAAACTTATGATTTGTATTAAATAAGTAGTGGACTTTAGGACAGGGTAATATAGAGCCTATACATTTTAATAGGTTATATATTTCTATTTTGAGTTATTTGAGGAGATTATATATATATATATATATATATATATATATATAATTATATATATAGATTTGATAATGTTTCCTTGGCCAAAGAACCTTCAGTGACTTCTCAGTGCTTAAAAAAACAAACAACAACAACAACAACAAAAAAAACCCTCTAAGTTCCTTAGCCTTGTATTCAAAGCATTTGCCTTCTGACCCCATTCTACCTCTCAAGCTTCTTTTCCCCGCAAGTGTTATCTAGAGTTATAATGTTATTTGTGTATCATTTATTCATTGAGCAAATATTTATCAAGCGTCTGAAAACAGTGTGATTGAAAGAGAGCAACTGGGTAGGAGGTGGTTACTTTAGCTGGAGTGCAAAGAGGAAAGTAGGAGAGAGGAAAGGGGTCTCTGGGAGGATAATATCTGAACCGAGACCTGAAAGATGAGAAGGCACCTGAGGGAAGAAAGTATTAGACAAAGAGTAGCAAACACAAAAGCCCTGAAATGGGATTAAGCTTCACTTGAGAAGCTACCTTGTAATATTTTTATGGCTTTCAGATGATTTTATCATTGTCTGGTTTATTAGTAGTATATGTTTGTGTCACAAATCACCTTTTTATGATGACTACTAATTTCATAATAAATATGACAAATTTTATTTACATAGATTACAACCTATTCTTGCAAAGCTCCTGCTTCTATTCTAAGATTTAATGATTTCCACAAAAGTCATTTCTAGGTTATCCAGTTGACTCCTAAAAATTCATCATTACATTTATTTTCACAATGGGCCTCCTAACTCTTTTTAATATAACTACATTAAGTAAATTGTTGTTTTATTGATTTTTAAGTTGATTCCATTCAAGAAATGACAAGAGGAAAGCAGCTACACACATTTTTTATTTTCACTCTTACATAACATAGGCTTTGAAGCAACAAAATGTAATGAAAGAAAAAGAATGACTTAGTGATAAACAATAGGCCTTAAGGACCTTTTGATTAAATTGGGGAGACAGACAAATAATTTTAAGGTAGAGTAAATGATAAGATGGCAGTAAATAAATAGTTTTTGGTAAATATGCAGAACTGTTTTTTGGACTTTTTATGAGAGGCTTGACTTCTGGATGATGACATGCAAACTACAATAAAGAGCAAAAGTAGAAAAAAGTCATATTACCCCAAACAAGGAAATGGCCACAACTCCATATCTTAAATGTGAACACACCTGCACAATCCTGTGAATTATTGGCCTATGCGTAATATGCTGTCAGCTAGCCCATGCCTCTCCAGATGGCAAGCTTTTCCCCACAAATAAGTGTCATGTTCACGAGATTCACAGCTGACATTTGTTTCATAGAGAGCAGAGATTAGGGAACTGAATGGGCCTTGGGAGAAATGAGGAATTTCCCATTACAGATCTAGTTTTGCCTTATAAAACATCAGGAGAAGTGGAGCCTAAGGGAAAGTCATATGGACATGTCATTGTTACATTGTCTATAACAGTCTTCTAGGCCAAGGAGACTGCCAGAGACACTGAGGAAAGAACAGGATACTAGAGACCATGATTGCCAGATAACAACACAGTGAAATTATAAATCCATAGAGGTTTGTAGTAAGCCAGATCCACTATTTGAATTCTCAAAACTTAATGAAGATGTGTTTCTAGGACAAAAAGAATTACAGATTTTTGTGGGGTTATGTTTGAAGTAATTTCATCTCAAAGGGAAACAGGTAAATTCAGACAAATAATTTTGCCACAATTACAAGGCCATTAATAAAACAGTTAAAAGAAATTACGTAAGGTTTTACAAAAAGGTGACAATAAAATCTAAATAGTAAAAATCAAGTTATCAGAGTCCAGGAGAGAAATAGAAAAATCATTGAACTAAAAGACAGATAGAAGCAAGAGAGATAAATTAAATATGTGGTATTTAAGAAATATAAGTGAAATTAAAAAGAAAAATATGTTAGAATTATAACAGATAAATTGATAAATATTGAACCCAAGGAGATCTATCATAAAAATAATTGTCGTTCCTTAAGAAGAGGTTGGAACCAATGGAATGTGATCTTAATTAAAGGATATAACAGAAGGAAACTTTTTGTGAATCTGTAGATCAAAAGACCCTCGTAATATTGATACAAAATGGCTAGTAGTTACACATTGTAGTAAAAGTTACATGCACTCCAAAAATAGAGAAAATTGAAGGAAAATTTAGTATATGTAGGCAAAAGAAGCAGACTATAAGGATAGATTATCTGTAAACTTTACAGCTTCTTTTAGTGTTGAAAGACATTTGTTGAGTGATGAAATCCCTCAGATTAACATCCTGAGGGAGAGATAATATTGTCCAAGAATTTCACATCTAGCCAAGTCTGTCTTCAAATAAATAAGCAAAAGTACATTCTCTATTATATAAGAAAGTAATGAATATAGTACTCACTAGGTCTTGAAAAACTGCTTGATTACAAAAGTCTAGAATTTAGAGTATTTCAAAATAGCAAAACTGTGGCTAAAACCTACAAGTGGAGACCATTGCATTCATTTAAATATTAAGCTAAAACATAACAATAGAGGAATTATCATTAGGGGATCATCTGTACTTTATAGATATTGATAATTATAATGTAATAATACAACTGACAAAAGTAAAAACAAAGTCAGTGCGCAGTGGATAAGTGCAAATTTTATCATCTTCTGCATAAATCAATAGATACTGTACACAACATTATTTTTGCCTATCATCTATCCATTCATCTCTCTCTTATCTATCCATCTATCCTTTATCTAGCTATAGGCATAAAGTGGTATCCAGAATAATTAACAGTAATTGTTAATGATTATTATTTCTGGATGGTAGGATTTGGGACCATTTATATTTTTTCTTTGTATTTTTCTATACAGCCTGTATTATGAAGATGTATGAAAATCAGAGTCCTTGTTTAATGTTTCAAAATCAAAGTCCTCATTTAATACCTTGCACAACTTTATTTTATTTTGTACAGAGTATAATCGTTAAGAGTAAGACTTGGAATCATTGTCAGGAAGGCCAGTCTCATTACTTACCAACTGTATTTCCTTCAATAAATTATTAAACTACTTGGTCCCTTGGTTAAATATATAAAATGGGAGTAGTAATGGTATCTATTCCATTGGGTTGTTGTAATGATTAAGTGAATATATAAAATGCTTGATACATAATAAGTGCTAGGTAAATGTTGGCTAGTATTGTTCATGTAGCAGCAGTGTCAATTAATAGCAGTTGTAAGTAATAATACATGAATAGAAGATTAAAGTCAGAACATATAGTGTAGGTACTTATGTACAAATTAGTCCCTTTATTCTATGTTTCTCATATTAAATTAATTATGATATTTAATTTGCTATAACTTGAGAACAAGGAGGCCCTAATTGGAGAATAACTCAATTTAAACTCTCACCTACAATCAAGGAGCTCTCAGAGTAGGTATAGGCATGTAGATAGGCAATTATAATTTAGGCCTTTGTGCATTATCTAATAAGTCTGGATTTTATTTTAAAATATATTGAAGATTATTGCAGGGTTTTAAGCATAAGTTGAGGCAGGGAAACTTGTTAGGAGATCATCACATGCCAGAGGTGAAGGTGGCTTAAACTAAGCTAGTGAAATATAATAAGGAATAAAGAAATTGCCAGATTAAGAGATATAAAGGGAGAGAATGGATAGGACCAGGTGATGATTGCACTAGATGAATAATGGTACCATTTCCTGATACAGGCAATATAGTCAGAGGGCTAGTGAAGGAAGAATCAATTTCACAGGGGGAGAAACAAAAAGAAATTTTCATCATTATTTATTTAATGTTTAATCTGGTTCCAGGCCCTGGATAGGTACCCAACAAACATTATCATATAGTGAATGAATGGTGACTTCAGTTATGGTTGGGTTGATCTTGAGGTTCCTATGGGAAATCCAAGGGGTCATGGCAACTGGAAAATTAGATATTCATGTCTAAAACTCACAATAGAGATGTAGGTTGGCCATATAGTATTATGAACACTTGGTAGTCGAAGTTATGTATATATGTGAGAGATTGTGAAGAAAAGAAAGCAGAGTGAAAAGAGAGAGAGAGAAACAGAATCCTATTGAACCTAATCTTTCAAGGAAAATGAAAGGACAAAAAACATATCTATAAAGAAACTGAGAGGGACAAGCCAGGGAAACTTCTAGAAGAATTATTGAAAAAAGAAAGGGAAGAGAATATTTGAAGAAGATTAATATGGTCAAAAATATCAAATTCTATGACAAGACCTCAAAAAATGAAGACTAAACTGACCTCTCATGCAACAAGGAGGCTGATGAATTCTTTTGGACTTGTAAATATGGTTTTCCCACAATGTTTTTATAAATGCCCAAAGGCAGTTTCAGAAACAGTATTTTGAATTCAGTAAGAACCCAAACAGCATTACACTTGGCACTGTAGTTTAGAGAGAGCTATTATCGCTAGATTTGTAGGATTTATTGCATCTTTGAGCTTTAAGTTACATGGTAAAGAAATTATAAATACTTCTCCCATGTGTAAGTCTTAAATAATTTATGGGTTAGGAGCTTATTTTAATGACAAGCAGTTTTATGTTTTAATGATTTGTCTGAAGCTGTCGCTAAAACTTAGATCACATATCAGGATAAACATATACTCATAGCACAGTTTTACTAACTTTGTGTAATAGAATGCATAAGCAATTCTCTTCCTTTTAATAGTAACAGTTTGGCCACTGAATCAAAAGTGATTTTTAAGAAACCAATGATTTCATATGTTGACTTTTTTTTTCATACTTTAGACCACTGATTTTAAAAACTCAATATAAATTATTGAATATTAATTGTGTCCTTTTCTAGGATCTAAAATGGAACAGATATCTTGACGTAAGTTTATAAAAATTAGGTTTATTTATGCTGAATTTTCCTTTCACATTGACCTTTAATGTCTCTGATATGTATAGAATTCACTGGGGGTAAGTTGGCCTTCAAGTATATAAAATCACATCAACATTACAAAAAACAGCTAATACTAGTGTTTTGCCAAATGTAATTTTTTAATAGAATACTATAAAACTTTAAACAACAAAATCTATTGCAACTGAAAATTTAAGAAATACTTTTTATTTATTTCCCACACACCAGGATTTTTAGTTTTGTTTTTTGAATTTTATTTAAATAGCATCAGACTAATAGAAAACTGCAGAAACAGAGAGAGTACAGAGTTCCCATGTAGCCGCCATTACCCAGCTTCCCCTAACATTCTGCACAACCAGAGTGAAATTATGGAAACTTTTCATTTTTTTCAAGTCCAATTATTTCACTTTGAAGAGTGTATTAAAGTTTTCTTCATGTGAATTTTGTCAATTTTAGTTCAATTCATTCCTAAGTGTTTAATCTCCCTTGTTGGTGATGTAAATGGTTTTTTTTTTCCGCATTTATGTCCTTCAACTGATTGTCTTGATGAACACTATGGAATTTTGTTTGTTAATTCAATATTTTGCTGCCTTACAGAATTCACTTACTGTGTGGCTTCATTTTATTATTCTCTAGTACAGTGGTGGATAAACTATAGCCCATGGGCCAAATCCTACTTTTGTAAATAAAGTTTTATTGAACATAGTCACACTTACTCAGTTATATATTGCCTTTGACTGCCTTTATGCTACAGTGGCAGAACTCAATAGTTACAACAGAAACTGAATGACCCACAAAGTCTAAATTTTATCTGGCCCTTTCCAGAAATATTTACTGACTCTGCTTTGAGATATTCCGGAAAAAGTTTCACTTTATAAATTCTTAATTTAAATCAATTTCTCTTATGTAATTTCATTAGCTAATTCCATAGTAAAATGTTGAATACTAGTGGAGATAGTGGGCCTCTTTGCCTTGTTCCTGATTTTGGTGGAAATGCCCCTAGTTTTCTCTATTAAGTAAAATGATGTCTTGAGCATGAAAGTTTATATATTTTATCATATTAAAACACACTTTCAATTTCTGTTTTAAAGTGTTTTTTTAATCAGAAGTAGGTATAGGATTTCATTAAAGGCTATTAAAGCATTTGTTCTGTATGTTCTGGTTTGATTTTTCTCTCTTATTATGTCTATTACTATAGTGAATGATATTAATGGGTTTCCAAATACTGAACCAACCTAGCATTCCAAGAGTGATTCACCTGATCATAATGTAGTATTTTCTCAATGCAGTGTAGGATTCCATTTGATAATTTTTATTGAGTATTTTTGTAATAATATTCATGATTGATATTGATCTGTAGTATTTTTATTACATTACTTTTTATTGTATTTTTCCGTTACTGTCTATCACTTCATGCCCTCTTCCACCTCCATATACCCCCCCACCAACCCCTGGAATCTGCACACTGTTGTTTATGTTCATGAGTTTTTTTGCTTTTTTTTTCTTTTTTGCTCAATCCCTCCACCTCTATAATCTTTCCAGCCCTAGAGCTGTGAGCCTGTTCTCTATCAATGAGTCTCTCTCTATTTTGCTTGCTAGTTCTGTTTGCTCATTGGATTCCACATGTGAGTGAAATCATATGGTATTTGTTTTTCTCTGACTGGCTTATTTCATTTAGCATAATGTTTTCCAGGTCCATCTATGCTATCACAAAGGATAAAAATTTCTTTCTTTCTTTTTTTTTTTTGGACCAGTAGTATTCTGTGTAAATGTGCCATAGCTCTTTGATCTACTCATCTATTCATGGTTACTTGGGCTGCTTCCAAGTCTTGACTATTGTAAATAATGCAGCAATGAACATAGGGGTGCATATATTCTTTCAAAATAGTGTTGCAGGTTTCTTTGGATAAATTCCCAGAAGTGAAATTGCTGGATCATAAGGAGGTTCCATTTTTAATTTTTCAGGTAACTCTACTGCTTTCCACAGTGGCAACACTAATCTGCATTCCCGCTATCAGGGCACAAGGGCTTTCCTTTCTCTACATCCTCACCAGCACTTGTTGCTTGTTGATTTATTGATGATAGCCACTCTGACAGGTGTGAGGTGATATCTCATTGTAGTTTTATTTTTAATTTCTCTGATGATTAGTGATGTTGAGCATCTTTTCATATGCCTGTTGGCCATTTGTATGTCCTCTTTGGAGAAGTGTCTATTCCGGTCCTTTGCCTAATTTTTAATTGAAAGTTTTTTTGGTGTTGACTTTTATAAGTTCTTTACAAATTTTGAATATTAAACTCTATCAGATGTGTATCATTGTGAATATTACCTCCCATTCAGCCGTTTTCTTTTTACTTGCTAATGGTTTCCTTTACTGTGCAAAAACTGTTGTATTCCCACTTTTTTGTTTTTGCCTTTGTTTTTCTTGCCTAAAGAGAAAAAAATATCGGTACCAGTAATGTCCAAAATTTTGCTGCTCATATTTTCTTCTAGGATATTTATGATTTTGAGTCTAACATTTAAATCTTTATCCCATCTCAAATTTCTTCTTGTGTGTGTGGCATAAGAAAGTGGTCTAGTTTATTTTTTGTATATATCTGTCCAACTTTCCCAACACCACTTATTGAATAAACCATCTTTAGACTATTGTATGTTTTTGCCTCCTTTATCATATACTAACTATAAAGTGTGAGTTTATTTCTGTCCCCTCTATTTTGTTCCATTGATCTATGTGTCTGTTTTTATACCAGTGCCATGATGTTTTGATTACTATGGCCTTGGAGTATAGTTTGATATTAGGTAGTGTGAGTCCTCCAGCTTTCTTTATCTTCTTCAAGACCAGTGTTACTATTTGAGCTCTTTTGTGGTTCCATATAAATTTTTGGAATATTTGTTCTAGTTCTGTGAAATACACCATTGATATCTTTACAGTAATTATGTTGAATTATGTTGAATATGTAGATTGCTTTGGGTGGTATGGGTATTATAATTATGTTAATTCTTCCTACCTATGAACACAGTATATGCCTCCGCTTATTTGTGTCTTCTTCAATTTCTTTCTTCAGTGTCTTATAATTTTCCAAGTACAAGTCTTTTACTTCCTTGATTAAATTTATTCAGAGGTTTTTATTCTTTTTGAAGCAATTGTGAATGGGATTGTTTTCTTCATTTCCCTTTCTCATAGTTCATTATTGCTGTATAAAAATGCAACTAATTTCTAGATATTAATTTTGTATCCTGCTACTGAATTCATTTATCAGTTCTAGGAGTTTTTTTGTGGAATCTTTAGGATTCTCTATACATTATCACATCATCTGCAAAAAATGACAAATTTACTTCCTTCTTCCCAACTTGGACTCTTTTTATTTCTTCTCCTTGTTTGATTGCTATGACTAGGACTTTTAGTACTTTGTTGATTATGAGTGGCAAATGTGGACATCCCTATCTTGTTCCTGATCTTAAGAGGAGTGCTTGTGGATTTTGCTCATTCAGAATGATGTTGGCTGTGGGTTTTTCATATATGGCCTTTATTACATTAGTGAATGCTCCCTCTATTCCCACTTTGCTGAGCATTTTTAATCATAAATTAGTGCTGGATTTTACCAAATGCATTTTCTACACCTATTTGATATAATCATATGGTATCCTTCATTTTGTTTATGTGTCATATCACATTTATTGATTTGTGGATATTGAACCAACCTTGTACCCCTGGAATAAATCCATCTTGTTCTTGGTGTACTATCTTTCAGATGTATTTTTCTATTCAGTTTGCTAGTATTTTGTTGAGGATTAGCATCTATGTTCATCAGGGTGGTTGGCCTTTAATTTTCTTTTCTTGTAGTGTCTTTATCTGGTTTTGGAATTAGAATAATGCTGGCCTCATAAAATGATCTTGGAAGTCTTCTTTCCTTCTGAAATTTTGGAATAGTTTGAGAAGGAGGGTGTTAGATCTTCTCTGAATGTTTGTTAAAATGCACCTGTGAAGCTTTCTGGTCCAGGCATTTATTTCCTGGGAGTTTTTTGATTACTGCTTCAATTGTAGTAATTGTATTCTGTCTATTCAGATTCTCTGATTTTTTTCCTGATTTAGTTTTGGAATATTTTATGTTTCTAGGAATTTATCCATTTTGTCCTGATTGTCTAATTTGTTGGCATATAATTGTTCACAATATTTTCTTACAATCCTTGTACTTATTTGGTGTCAGTTGTTACTTCTACTCTTTCATTTCAGATTTTATTTATTTGGGTCTCTCTCTCTCTCTCTCTCCATGAGTCTGGTTAAAGTTTTTGTCAGTGTTGTTTATCTCTTCAAAGAACCAACTCTTGATTTCATTGATCTTTTGTAAGGTTTTTATTCTCTCTCTCATTTATTTCTGCTCTGATATTTATTATTTCCTTTCTTCTACTTAATCTGGGTTTTGGTTTTTTTCTTCACATATTTTTATCATATTTTTCCATTGCTATTTATCTCCCTTATACTGGCCTCCCCCCACTCCCTGCAATCACCACATGGTTGTTCATGTCCATGAGTACCTTTTCATTTTTGCTTGATCCCTGTTTTTTTTTCTAGTGCTTTTAAGTGTAGGGTTAGATTGTTTGAGATTTTTTTTTGCTAAGAAATTCCCTTTTAGGACTGCTTTTGTTTTATTTCATAGATTTTAGGGTTTTGTATGTTCATTTGTTTCCAGATAATTTTTGATATCTTCCTTGATCTCATTTTTAACATATTCATTGTTTACCAACATGTTATTTGGTCTATATGTATTGAATGTATTTCAGTTTTATTATTGCGGTTACTAGGGTTTTTTTTTTTTTACCATTGTAGACAGAGTAGATGCTTGATATGATTTTAATCTTATTGAATTTATTAAGACTTATTTTGTTTCCTAATATGTGGTCTGTCTTTGAGAATATTCCATGTACACTTGAGAAGAATGTATATTCTGCTTTGAGATGAAATGTCCTGTAAATATCAATTTAATCCATTTGACCAATGTGTCATTTAAAGTCACCATTGCTGTGTTGATTTTTTTGTTATCCTCACTTGAGGATATTTTCACTGATTTTAGAGACAGAGGAAGAGGGAAAGAGAGGGAGGTACATATTGATATGAGAGAGAAATATTGATCAGTTGCCTCTTGGGGATCAAACCTGCAACCTAAGTATGTGCTTTGATGGGAATTGAACCTGAAACATTTTGGCATATGGGACGATGCTCCAACCAACTGAGTCACCCAACCAGGGCACTTTGTTAAGTTTTTATCTGGAAGATCTATCCATTGATGTTAATGGCATGTTAAAATCCTGTACTCTGTATTGCTGTTGATATTTCCTTATATATTTAGGTGCTCCCTATGTTGGGTGTGTATATGTTTACAAGGATAATATCCTTTTGTTGAATCAACTCCTTTGTTATTATGTAGTGACCTTCATTGTCTTGCTATGGCCTTTGTTTTGAAGTCTATTTGGTCTGATATAAGTATTGCTACCCCAGCTTTTCTATTTGCAAAGAATACTTTTTTCCATCCCTTCACTTTCAGCCTGTGTGTATCTTTTGTTCTGAGGTGGGTCTCTGGTAGATAGGATATATGTGAGGGATGTTTTCTTACCCATTCAGTCACCCCATGTCTTTTGGTTGGAGCACTTAATCCATTTATTTTAAGTTATTATTGATATATTTATTGCTATTTTATTCTTTATACTTATATTCCTCTCTCTACTTCTTTTCATCTCCTCCTCCTCTTTATTCTACTTCTTCAGACAGGCCTTTTAACATTTGTTGCAATACTGGTTTGTTGGTACTGAAGTCTTTTAGTGTATTTTTCTCTTGTAAACTTTTTATTTCTCCTTCAACTTTAAATTATAGCCTTGCTGGATAGAGTAGTCTTGGTTGTAGGTCTTTACTTATCATCACTTTGAATATTTCATGCCTATGCCTTCTGGTCTGAAGTGTTTCTGTTGAGAAATCAGCTGAGTCTTATGGGAACTTCCTTGTAGGTAACTGTCTCTCTTACCACTTTTAAGGTTCTGTCTTTGTCTTTAACCTTTGGCATTTTAATTATGATGTATATTAATGTGGGCCTCTTTACATCTCTCTTGATTGGGACTCTGTGCTTCCTGAACCTGTGTGACATTCTCCCTCATCAGGTTAGGGAAATTTTAGCCATTGTTTCTTTAAACAGGTTTTCTATTTCTTGCTCACACTCTTTTCCTTCTGGTACCCCTATGATGATATTATGCTTAATGTTGTCCCAGGAGTCCCTTAGGCCTTCCTCATTTTCTAAAATTCTCTTTTCTTTTTGATGTTCTGCTTGGGTGCTTAGTGTTACCTTGTCCTCTAATTTGCTGATTCAAATATCTGCTTTATCTAACCTGCTGTTGATTCCTTCTAGTGTATTTTTCATTTATGATATTGTATTCTTCATTTCTGACTAGTTCTTGTTTTTGGTTTCTATGCCCTTTTTAATGCTTACTACCTCTTTGTTTAAGCTACCACTGAGATCATCCATTCTTCCTCTAAGGTCCTTGAGGATCCTTATAACTTTGCATCTGGTATTTTGGTTGTGTCCATGTCTTTTAATTTTTTACATGGGAATTTCTTTTGTTTGTTCATTTGGGGCATATTTCTTTGTCTCCTCCTTTTGTCTCTGTATTAGGTAGATCTGCTATGACTCTAAAACTTGTTATGATGGCTTTATGATGAAGATGTCTTGTTGGGCTCAGTGGCACAATGTTTTGGATTGCCTGAGCTTGGTGCTTCAGGAATGTTTCTTATGGGTTATGTATACCCTCCTGTTTTGGTTGAGTCTTGAATGCTGTTGGCCCTTTTGTGGATGGAGTTAACCCATCAGGCTGGCTGACTATAAGGATAAACCTCTATCACTGCGTATGATTCACTATGGTGGGGATTCTCTCCAAGGCAGAGTTGTTCCATAAGGTTCTGGTGTCTGTCAAAATCCCCCTTCATGTGTGTTGCTTGGGTGGCTAAGATGAATCAAAATCTTGAGTGGTCTGAAGCCCACCACTCATTGTGGTGATTCTGGGTCCACTTGGGTGGGCTTCAGGCTCAGGTTGATGTCTGAGTTGTGTGTAGTAAGCCTTTCTGGAGCTGTCACATTCTTCACTATATGGCTGCATCTACTGTTCCTGGGTGTGTGTAAAAGGGGCCAATTCATGTACTGAGGTTAGCTTCTTCCAGACTAGACTGGGGGTGGATCTATAAAAGGTCTGAAGCTCCCTGAGGTCCACCTCCACCTGTTAGCCATTCTGCCTGCCCCTGAGGTTGCCTGATTTTCCTTCAGATCCTATGCAAGAAAGACTGTAGAGTGGTCCCAGGCTAGCTGCAACCCACAGACCCTTCCACAGGTCATGGGCTCAGTATGGTGGGGTGACTGCAGTTGGTAGGACAGGGCTAGTGGGTCCCCTACTTGGGAACCATGTAGTCAGGAACTTGATGAAGGGAAAATGGCCCCTATTCCAGAGCTAAACTACTCAGTCTCTTCCAGATTCTCCAATTCTATCTTTCCCAAGAGAAGTGCACTGCACGTTCAGGTTAGGAGCTGCCAGCCATTTCCTCTTCAGGAGCAAGCTTAGCAGGGCAGATCAAGAGTTTCCAGTTGGGCATGGTGCCAGCACAGCCCACAGGAGGTACCCAAGTGCTTCACCCTAGTCCCATACAATAGCTTCTGTAGTAGACTCCAGTGTTCCCAGCTCTGAGCAGCACCCCAACCTCTGGAACTAAGCTTAGCAGGGTGAGGACACTGGGACTTGGGAAGGCAGATCTTCACATTCTCCCCTTGTGGGTGGTGCCAAAAAGCCTGTAGGGAGGGGGTGGGCACTTCATCCCCTACCTGGAATAATATGGGCTGAACTCACAGGGGAGATAGGAGTACCCCCCCTCCATCCAATGTAGCTACACAACCCACCCATCTGACTCCTGGACAGAAGCCTCCCCAGGAGACATGTTCTGCAAGTCCCAGCTCTGTGCTGTACTCTGATCCCCCTGTGTGACTGAACTGAGCAGGGCAGGGCCACAGAGTGGCAAGGCAGGGCTAGCGATTCAACAGGTATGAGGGAAGTGCTGGCTGTGCACTCAGTGTGGGGAAGAATTGTCTTCTTCACAAAGATACCCAGTTCAATAACTGTCTAGAGTCTCCTCCAAGAGCTTTTCCAGAAAAAGGGCACCAGAAAGGTCCCTGCTGGGTGAAGCCAGCAGACCTCTTTGCAGGACCCAAGCATGGCAGAGTGGTGTCACCAGTAGTTGGAAGACTAGGCATTGTACTCTTCAGGCTGGTGCTGTAACAATAGGAATGCTTGACCCTGGGAAGGTGGCATCTGGGTCTCTAGAAGACTCTCTTCTCTCCCAGGTAGACTGAATCCCCATTGATTTTCTCCACCAAATGCTATGCAGGCTCCTCTTCCCCTTGCTGTTGCCCTGGGTTAGGGATCCTTGCATGGGGGCAGTGGCGGGGAGGGGGGGTGGAGTTTTGCAGCCAAAATATCCCTCTGGCTTCTCAGTGTCATTTGTGGGTGTCGGGGCCTTCTCTACCTCCTTGGTTATAATATTTCAGCTCAGCTAGCCTTTAGTTGGTTATTCACATTGATTACTTTATAATTTAGTTGTAAATCTGGTTCGGGGCCAGGGGTAGGCAAGTATAGCTTTCACCTACTCTGTAGCCATCTTGGGTTTATTTTAGATGGGTTGTATGAATTCCGTACACAGTCATACCTCAGTACTTGTTGGCTTTAGAACTTACCAAACCCTGTGCTAGTCACATTTTGACAAGAAAAAATGTTTCAGCACTTGGTACTTGCTCAGGACTCGTTGCACATGCTAGAACTTGTGTGTGTCTCAATGCCACCCTGAAAGAGAACATGCTTCATTGTTCGGTACTCATTGGTTTTGGCACTCATCACAAATTCTGGAACAAATTAATGGTGAGTACTGAGGTACTACTGTATCTGTATATCTTGATTATTTACATTTTGTCAGAAATATAGTGTGCAAATATTTTCTCCCATTTCACAGACTATCTCTTCATTTTGTTGATTCTTTTCTTTGCTATGCAAAAAGCACATATGGATACAGAGTGAAGATATTTTTCTGTAAATTCTCAGAGAAAGGCCTTGCTAGATATAAAATTCTTGATTACCACTTTCTTTCATTGAATTTCAATGCTACTTCATTGTTGCCTTGTTTCATACCTTTTTTTTTTAGTCTGATGCTAGGGTAATTCTTTTGTCTTTGTAACTTATTTGGTCATTCCATCTAGAGGCCTTGAAGATTTTTTCTTTATTTTTATATTCTAATACTTTTACTAGGTTTGTCTCAGAGTTGACTGCTAACTATTTAGTTACCCAAATTGTAGTTCATAAAAAAAGACAGAGTAAATGCTTTTATCTTTCTTTTAAAAATAAATTGATTTTCAAATATATGTTTTCAGAAACCCTAGCAGCTTCAACAGTGATAATAAGGGCTATTTTGTTTTCTTTTTTTGAATTTGTTGTGAACTCATGGATCTTCATGATTTACTTCAGTCCCTACTGTTCTTTTATACAAAATGTCTGGTGTACATGATTCAAGACATGCTAACATCCTAAAGTCTTAAGTTTTTCATTATTTCAAAATAACCTTAAAATCTAAAGGTCAGCTTTCAAATTTCAGTAAGTAGCTGCCTATAAAAAAGTAAATTTCATGTTCCTTAGAAGATAATTAAAGAAAAAGTGTTTCTGCCCTGGCTGGTGGGGCTCCATTGGTTGGCCATTGTTTTGCAAGCCGAAAGGTCACAGGTTTGATTCTCAGTCAGGGCACAAGGCTAGGTTTTGGGTTCCCAGTTGGGATGCAAATGAAAGGCAGCCAATCGATGTTTCTCTCCCTTTCTTTTTTCTCCCTTCCTCTCCCTCTAAAAACGTGTTTCTATTGTTTCTATTAATATTATGTAAATAGCTAGGATTTTAAGAAATTTTACATGATATACCTAAATAATGTACCAATTTACTACAATTTATTCTGTAAAATGTTTTTCTTCCACACATTATAAAATAAACATTTGCCGAACTGATTGTTACATGGTCTAGTGTTATGTGATCATGTAATGAAAGGCTCTTTTTTAAAAACATATACACAAGGATAGAATTAAAACTTACCATGGAATCTGTAACTCTAAATATCCTGTGTTCTGTGGTTTAAACATAATTATGTTGCCTTTACATAGTGCTTTTAAAAAAATTTACATTAGGTTTATTTGTTCTTTGTAAAAAGGGGGAAAAAAAGGAAAACTGAGTTTGTTTGTATACAGAAAAGACTTAATCTCTTTGTGGCTGCCCAGATATTTCTTTACCACAGAAACAGTCTTTGTAGGGTTTACACAAGACATAAAATAGAACGTGTGCTTTATGTGTTTGTATCATTAAGAACATTTTTACTTCCTTTTATATTTCTTTTGTTATTTGTTTTTTATCTGTATACCTTTTAAAGAATATGGATTTAACTGAGATACCAGAATGCCAATTGAAAAGTATTATGTAAATCATTTAATCTTCTGAGTCTTAGTTTTGTCATTTTAAAACCAGCTCTAGGGACTTTCAGTTTCAGGATTATGTGGATTTGATTTTTTCACATTATATATCTCATCCAGCCAGTTGTGATACGGGCTCCGTTCAACAGCTAAATAAGTGGGCTGTTCACTGCTATTTCCTGTGAGACAGGAGAGTGTGTGTGTTCACAATGAAATTAAAAACATTAAAAAAAACTTTTAGCCCTGGCTGGTGTGGCTCAGTGGATTGAGTGCCGGCTTGCAAACTAAAGGGTTGTCGGTTTGATTCCCAGTCAGGGCACATGCCTGGGTCACGAGCCAGGTCCCCAGTAGGGGGTGTGCCAGAAGCAAAGACACATTGATGTTTCTTTGCATCTCTTTCTCCATCCCTTCCCCTTTGTCGATAGATAGACAGATAGATAGATAGATGATAGATAATAGATAGATAGATAGATAGATAGATAGAATCTTTTTAAAAAGTCAATTTTTGAAATGTAACATACATGAAGTACAAATATAAATGAACACATTGGTAAATTATTGGAAAGGGAAGACTCATGCAACTGCCACCCAAGCCAAGAAGAATATTTTCTTTACTCAAAAACTCCCCAGCAGCCCTTCCTCTCACAGCCCACCTAGTGCCACCTCTCCTCACTCTACAAGGAGCCTGTCCCTTGCCTGTTATGGTAATTACTATCTTGCTTTGTTTTCATAATTTTGTGCTTGACAATACACCACTATACAGTACAGGTTAATTTTGTTTCTCTTTAGAAACAAATGGAAATGTATAGAATGTGTTGGGTTTTGTCTGACTTTTTTGTTCAAAATTTTAGATTACTTGTTCATTTGATACATTTTAACAATTGCATTCATCCATATAACTACCAGCAAAAAGAAAATATAAAATACTTTATTCCCCCAAGAAAGTTTACTCATGCTATTATTTAATCCATCCCTACTCCCACCCTAAGGAACCGCCTTCTGATTTCCATTGCTATAGATTAGTTTTGGTGTTCTGGGAATGGAATTTCTGAGTCCTAGGGTGGAAGTTTAAAAGTTCCAAATACTATGCAAAAGTCGTTGTACAGTTTAACATTCCCATCAGTGACGATATTTGGTGTTGTTAGTCTTTTAAAAAATTTAGTCCTTCTAACAGAATAGAAACAATATGTCATTGTAGATTTCATTTGCATTTTTCTTATAACTAATGATGTTGAGTAACTTTCCATGTGCTTTTTGCCCATGTGTGTTATTTTGAAATCTGTTCAAGTGTTTGTCCATTTTTAATTGGATTTTTTAGTAATTTAAAGAAGTTCTTTTTTAAAAAAATTACTTATTTTCAGAGAGAGGAGAAGGGAGAAAGCAAGGGAGAAAAACATCAACCTTTTAGCATGCCCCAAGCTGGGGACCTGGTCCACAACCCAGACATGTGCCCTGACTGGGAATTGAACCAGCAACCCTTTGAGCCACTCAGTCCACTGAGCCACACCAACCAGGGAGATTTAAAGAAGTTCTTTATGTATTCTGGATGCAAATCCACTGTTAGATTTACATGCTAAAGAATAATTTTTCCCCTCTCTCTGTGTCTCTTTTTTAATCAGTCTCTCTAAGACAGTTCATGGCCCATTGTTTTTATAACCTATGAGCTAAAATTCATTTTGAAACTCAAAAACAAAACAAAGAAGAATAAGCAACAGAGATCATATTACCTACAATGCCAAAAATATTCCCTGTCTGGCCCTTTACATAAAAAGTGTGTTAATCCTTGCTCAACTAGTTCATTAGCATTATTCATCTTATTTTTATTATTTTATTTATTATATTTTGGGGGTTATTTTTGCTGCTTTTACTAGCTTAAAGTGAAAGTTGTTATTGTTGATATTATATGTCAATTCTTTTCTAATATAAGCATTTAAAGCTATATATTTCCCTCTAAACGTTAGCTCAAGTACACAAATGTAAATTGCATTTTCATTTTTATTCAATTCAAAATATTTCCTACTTTTCTTTGTGAGTTCTCTTTGGCCTGGGTAAAAATGTAAATTTATCCAAGAATCATTTTAAATGTCTAATTATTTAGGGACTTTATCTTACTACTACAAACATTTAGGGTTGTAGATAGTTGCATCAGACCATTTTTAGAAAATTATCCTTCTACCTCCAGAAGGGGCAGGTGTCTAATCATTGGGTGACCATAAATATTAACATTTCTGTTGGTGCATTTTTCTCTGTTTTAGGCAAACTTTCCCTCAACTGCCTTTAATGCAGTCATTGAAGTTATATGCATTTTTTTCATAGAGGAAAGAAAGGATAAATTATGTTTTGTTTGTATACCCAACATGTTATACAGAGTTGGTTAAGCCACTTTACCTCCCATGGTGGAAGGCAAGATGGATTTGGCGGACCAGCATGTGGTGTCACGAGTCCATAGGAAATATCTATGTGCAGAGGAAACCAGGGGTGGGATATCCAACCCAATAAATTAGTTAGAGCATTCTTTGGGGGCACAACTCAATGTGGGAAGACACTACCCAACAGAATGAGGGGGCATATCCCCACTGAGAACCAGTTGTTCTGTGGTGACAGAACCTGAACGGGGTGAGGAGGCATCAAGACAATGAAATAGCCTGGCATGGGGAGTCATAGGCAGAGCAGGGCGAGAGGTGCAGACACACAAGTTAGCAGTGGTCCAGCATGGGTTACTAGAACCAACATCAGCCAAAGAGAGCATCCAGGTGCCAGGGCAGTCCAGCATGGTGAACGGGAGTCAAAGCTTAGTGAGAACTTCTACACAGGACATGAGACAGGGATGAAAATGGAAGATTAGTTATACAGAGGGAGTACTGGGCAGATAAGTAAAGATGCAGATCAGTTTCTCACTGTCAGTGAAGGGAATTATAAGTGAAAAACAAGAAATAAACAAGTCTACAACCATGGTAGAAGATTTTAATAGCTCTTTCTCAAATTGATAAAAAGGCAGAAAAAAAAGTGAAGATATAGAAGATGGAACAATACACCTAAACAACTGGCCTGATCAACATCTCTAAAACACCATCCACAACAAAAGCAGAGTATACATTTCTTCCCCCAATGCGAAGGGAATATTTAGAAGATAGACCACAGGTCAGGGCCATAAAACTGAGTATGAAAAGAAATATAATCACAGAGAATGTAATCTCTGACCACATATTTTCAAACTAGAAATCAACCCCAATGTAGTATCTGGAAAATATCTAAAACTTTAGAAGTTGAGCAAGTCTTGGAAATAACCCAGGCCAAAGAGAGCTCATGAAGAAAAGTAGGAAATATTTTGAATTGAATAAAAATAAAAACACAATTTATATTTATGTAATGGAGCTAAATCAATGTTTAGAGGGAAATACTTTAAATGCTTATATTAGAAAAGAATTGACCTATAATATCAATGATAACAACTTTTACTTTAAGCTAGTAAAAGCAGCAAAAATAACCCCCAAAATATAATAAATAAAATAATAAAAATAAGATGTTGATAAACCACCTGTTTTCTGATTATATTTTTTAAAAAAGCATTAGAGTACATTTTCTCTATACTCCAGCACTACTAGTTGATGAATGTAAGGTTCTCTGGGTAACTTCATTGAATGTTTGTTGATAATGACTATTTCTCTGTGCCAGGGACAGCACTGGGTCCTGGAATACCCTTCCCCACTGCCCCCTGGCTGGCTCTCCGGTGTTACTGCCCAAGCGTCACTGGCTCACAGGCACTGTCTCCTTGCGCTCTGCACCTCCGTCCCACTGCCCTCCATTCCTCTTCTCTGTTTTATTTGTCTCCAGTCACTTTTCACATATGACACAGATTTCTCTTTATTTTATATATTTTCCCAAAGGAATATTAGCAGTACACTCCACAATAGCAAGAATTTGTTTGCTTTCATAATGAAAAAAGTTCTCAGTGCCTCAAAATTAACCTGGCACATGATAGTCCCTGTATTAATATTTACTGTAAGAATGAATATTTTTTCTGAGGAAAAGTTTTTAGAGCTTTTCTAATCATATAGCTTATACAACTCTAAAAGGAGAGACTATCATCCTGCTTAACCAAGGCCATGGAATTCTGGAGCATACCTTTCCAGAGGCTCGTACGTTCATATCTTTTCCCCAGATTTGGCCTACCATAGCTTCTTTAAAATAATACATAGGATATAAACATACAACCAGTGAGAATTTTTTATTAAAAAGTAAAATTCTTGTTTAACTGTAGTTTTTCACAGGAATGATTATTTAATTCTGATATTCATGTATGTTTCCATTTTTACTGAATTGCCAACTTGGTCTCAGATCCCGTAGATTTTAGATGCATCCTTTAATGTGGTTTAAGAACATCAAGCTCTTTTAGGTCAAGCACATTTTTAGTTTGAGTCATTGTCTTACAACAATATTTATTGATATGATTTTCAGCAAATATTAAGAAAGTTTTGGAAATCATGCAAAATTATGGTTTTGAAATAGATGTATTGTCATTGCCAGAAAGAAATGCTGCGGCCTTAGCCACGCCCACTATGTGGGCACAAATGCTTCACATTTGTTCGTATTATGTGTGGTCTCAACAGGCAGGCAAGCCAGCCAGTCTTCTTAGAAATTCTGGCAAATGTTGATAAAATAAAAGAAACTGGAAAACATAAGCACTGTGTCTGTTTTGGTTTCTTTGGTTTTTTAAATAGCCAGAATATATATATATATAATTTTCATCTTTCTAGAACTGTTATTCTGCCAGCCATGCAGTTTGATTTCTATGGAACATTAAAGGTTTTTAAAAACATAGTTCAGTTTTATTTTTAATAATGTCAAAGAATTAATGTTAAACTGTATTGATACTAAAAACAAGAAGAGTTAACATAGTGCTGGAAATGAATTCAGAGCAAGATGCTAATCAAAATAAAAAACTTTGCAAAAGGAGGTAGGCGTACTACAAAAGGACAATGGTGTAAGTTAATGCCACCTATTATCCCATCATTGTATACACAAAAAGCAAAAAAGTTGTACAAAAATTCTATACAACTGCACTTTCAAATTAGAGACAACTTCAAATGAAAGCTTACTCTGCTGGTTAGATTTAGAATTTGAACATGGGCTTTGCCAGTGTGAGGTTAAAAATGAATGTACTTGTGTTGGAGAGATTTTTTTAAAAGATTTTATTTTTTTAGAGAGAGGAAAGGGGAGAAAGTGGGAGAAAAACATCAATGTGTGGTTGCCTCTCACATACCCCCAAACAAAGACCTGGCCCACAATCCAGGCATGTGTCCTGACTAGGAATGGACTGGCAACCTTTTGGTTCACAGGCCAGCGCTCAATCCACTGGGCCGCAACAGCTAGAGCATAGAGAGATTTTTGATTCATTGAGAAAGGAGACTGTCCTGTTTTGGGTCCACCTGATAACTCACTGACTGCAGTGGTGTGCCTCAAGACAGTGGGCGCTGTATGGTCCTTCTGTCAAGGAGATTACACAATAGCTGGGGAGGTATCAGGCGTGTCCTCAGTAAGGCACAGCACTGTGTTATGAGTGCCAAAGAGGGGACAGCAAAACTCAAAAGAATCTGAAAGAAGGGAGAAGCCAGAGGATTTGTGGGAGAGGCTTTGTTTTTAAGAAGGTGACCTTAAAAAATGGATTATTATAGAAAATGATGGAGATGACTAGGGCAAAGGCTTAAGCTGGGAGAATTTCAGCAGGCTGTGAGGAAACCAGTGTCTCCATCATGTGTTCCTAGGGAGCCCCCTGCATGCATCTACCACAGCATTTATTCTAAGAGATTATAATGGTCTCCCTCGCTAGACTGGAATTTCCTGAAAGACAATTAAAATCCTCATTACTTGAAGATTCTGTATTTGTGAATTTGTATTGCTGCTAACATTTATTTGTAACCTCAAAATCAATACTTAGAGCACCTTCACTGTAAGTAACAGACACGAGCAGAGTAATAAAAACTTTGTGTTGCCTGATGAACATCTCCAGCTGAGGCCAAACAAGGCCACACTGTGCCTTCTTGCTTTAACTCATACTGTAAACAGGTACACTTTTCACGGCCCATTCAGTGTCATGTTTTTCACAGTTTTATGCTTTGAGCTGGTGATTTTGTTTGAAATGGCCCCTGAGCAGAGTGCTGCAGAGCTATCTTGCTAGTGTTCCTAAGTGCAGGGAGGCTGGGGTGTGCCTGACAGAGAAAATGTGTTTGATAATCTTAGTGCTGTTGGCCATGGGTTCCATGCTGATGAATCAACCACGTACATTCAATAAGGTGCCTTTAAACAGAAATGCACATAAAACAAGGTGATATATTGATCAGTTTATTAAAATGTCCTGAGCAGAGGCTTTCAAGCACAGAATTTTCTTTTTCCCCTAGGAGCAATAGTTCAGTGTTTACTAATTCAGTGTTTGTGGTGACTTTATAGAATGTAACTACCCCGAGTGATGAGAACTGTATCTGTCAGTTTGGTGTGCTCAACACTTAGTATTTAGTAGATGGCACGAGAGGTTTAGGAGCAAATGCCTGCGTGTGGAATTGGGAGGAATAAACCAGCTCACTGGAAATGTTCAAGACTGAGTTCAGGGACTGGGGTATTAATACCATGCAGGCAGTGGGAAGCTGTTTGGAGACTTTCTCCTCAGGTGACCTCTGGGTGTTGACTGAATGCTAGGTGGTGTGGTGAACAGAGTGAACAACCCTGCAGCCCTGCTCTCAAGTTATTGCAAAAGCTCTAAGGGGCCTTCAGGAAGATGAGTTTCCCAGGGATTTACAGATCGATTGGAACTGAGAGAAAATGAAGACACAAAACCAAGTTTTGTAGCTGCTACAGCAACCCTGATATGAGGTTGTAAAGACCAGAATGAGGGTGTTGCAGGGAGAGCAGAGGAGTACCGGCGGGGCGGGAGGGATATCAGGTTATTGTGAAATAAATATCAGCAGTCAATGCCTTGGTGCTGAGGGAGGTGGAAATGGAAGGGACAAAGTTAAACTCTGAAGTTTAAGTTTTAATTTTGTCCCTGACTTTGTTGGCTTCCGTGTTTGCAGATGTTTTCTGAAAATGTTTTCCTCCTTGAAGGTTATTACTCTGTAATGTACTGAGTTCTTTTACGACATTAGCAGAGGGGTTACAGCCCTCATCCTTTATCAGTAACCAACTGATGAATGTCTTGGATTTGGGGCGAGAGCTGGGGTAATAGATCTAATTTTCATAGTTAATTGCGAAATTTTGATAGGTGGAGGGGTGGGGTCCAGAACCGAGTTATACTTTTTGTTTTAAACTGAAAATGTGTGCCGTCCAACTGACTTCCCCTCTAATGATAAATTATATCCAGCATTGTAGAGATAAATATCAGTCATGCATATTTCATTCCTACATTGTGAGAGGGTAACAGATCTATCATTTCATTCACCGAGAAGTGTGTGGAAAAATACAGAGACCTGGGATCAGCATTAATTGTGTTTTCAGTAGCGTATATAAAGCAGGAAGCTAGAATGTTTGTAAAGTAAATCCGTTTTTGTGAAATGCTCTGTATCTTTTTTTAACAGTTTCCATAAATTGAGAAATAAAACTTTCTTTTCACTCAGTATGATATCAGAGAGCTTTAGGTTTAGGTTTAGTTAAACTTTAGGCTCAAATACTTTCTCAATGCACTTTTTTTCCTATTAAAACTTAAAGAAACGGTTTATATCTTATTATAAGTTATTTGCATTACCAGTTGTTTTATATGGTTATGTGAAAATGACATCCAATTTGGCACCATTGGAATAATACATTTTTTATCTGGAAAATTCATCTCAGATAATCAAGAACTATAGATGTTTTTACATTGATTTTCAAGAAAAAAATTTGAATGTCATTTTAAGCTAGTAGTATTTATTCTATCTGTGGCTAAATACCACATGTGTTTAACGCAACTTGAGGTTAAAAATTAAAGGAATCTTGATGTTCTTTATCTTTTCTCATCTGCTTTGAGTTTAACATATCTTTCTGAACAAAGCCATGTTTGTAAAAGATATTAAGTTTTGTTTAGCCTTCTCCTCAACTGCAAGTACTCCGTGGACCTTAATGCGAGGTTTTGCTCCCTGGGCTGATTGATATATAAACAGAAGACAGATGGTGCAGAGATGACTCTGATGATAATTCATTTTTCAGCTAGTCATGAAGATATTTTGATTACAGAGTATTTAAGTAATTATAACACAGTCTGCAATGTTAGTCTTGCTGAGAAGGGAGCACACGGAAAACAAGTTACGTGTTTTTCATGACTAACAAAGGACGCACTGTGGTGTAATGATTTTAATTCCTAACGCTAGATTAGGACTGGAGAAGTTTAAAACACGTCACATTGTAAGGTAAGTCAACTACACACAGACCAAATAAAAGAGGTAACTGCACAGTTTGGAGGCATAAATATTTGTTTTGGGAAGTATTTAGATGTTACTATATGAAAGAAACCAGTATTTTTACATTTAGGTAACAGTCTGTGTACAGCTAATTAAAAAATTACATGGCTGGATTTTAAGTTTATGTGAATCGTAGTTACCATGGCGCTTGCTTTCCATGTCATGAATTTAAAACTGAAATCAGAACTCTCGCAATTCAACAACATGCTCTATTCCTACTGTTGTTAAAGTTTTGGGGAAAAAAAATCCAACCAAAATGTCAGAAAGAGAAAAACTAATTAGAATTGTGGGAATAGACAGGCCACTTAAATTTCCATTTGCACATAAGAATTACAGTTTATATCTCTATTTTTTTTTTGTTTCACAATAGAATAATTGCTCGCTTAGATGGAGTTCGTTTACTGTGGTCCTTGCTGAAAAACCCCCACCCAGACGTGAAGGCCAGTGCCGCTTGGGCCCTCTGTCCCTGCATCCAAAATGCTAAGGTAATAGACCACAGGTCAATCACTTCTGGGATCTCTAATACTATATTGAATAATGCCACCACAGGTCACTAATTGCTTTTGACTTATTTTTGGTCAGATTTATCTGGCAGGAAAGAGTACTGAATGTCTGTGCCAAAATAATTTTTGAGCAATGCCTTTTCCTGGTGGGTTTTCAAATGCCAAATGAAACTAGGCTAAGATGGCAGTGCTTAGGAAGTTCTGCCTGGCTGGTACAATTGAAGCAAGTACCCCAGGGAAATCAGGGTGAAGAACAGTTGGCCATGTTAATCTGTTGGATGGTAGGAAATTTGTCTGCATTCATTAGCTGCTTGCAGAAGCACAAGGCTATTTCTATCTTATTTGTAGTCCAAGATGACAGTGAAAGATCACTACACTTTTTCATTACCTTGAAAAATTACTTAATTTTACACATCCCACTTTCTTATTTATCAATAAGGATTGGATATAAAAACCTCTAGATGAAACTTTTACATGAATAAAAACACTGAACCGTAAGCTCTGAAGACTTTTAGTTCTTCATTTGTAAATTTCATTATTTTCAAAGATTTCTTTTCAGCCTATTTCGGTTACCTTAAGTTTTTTGCTATAGGTTTGTAGATTTCCCTTTAAGAATCTTGTTGCTAGAGATATTTCTCTCTGTTGCATATTTTTATTTTATTTTATGTACTTTCTATTTATTGATTTTAGAGACAGAGAAGGGAAGGGGGAAGGGGGAAGGGGGGGAGAGAGAGAGAGAAAGAAATATTGATTTGTTATTACACTCATTTACACATTTATGGGTTGATTCTTATATGTGCCCTAACCAGAAAATGAACCCACCACCTGGGCATATCAAAATGGTGTTTTAACCAACTAAAACACCCAGCCAGGGCAATCTGTTGAATATTTTTATCTAAAGGATTTAATTTATATAATAAATATGACTCTAAATATCATCCTAAATACTTATTACTATAAAACAATGTTTTTTAAAAAGTGAACTGTGTTACATACTAATAGTAGAGGGAGATGTATTACAAACTGGTTAATAGAACCATTTTTCATAACAGAAAATAATAAAAATAAAACACCTCAAATGTCAACCCACAGAACAATGGACACCAGGATGGTAGTACAGTCATGGCATAGCATATAATGCAGCAGTAAAAAAATGAATGCATTTCAGCAAGAGGTGTACATCAATGTTGACACATCTCATAATCATATCAAGCAAAATAAAAGTTTCAGAAGTAGGTACACAATGTCATTCTTATTATACAGGCCTCAAAGGAAATTTTAAAATGCAAAATTTAAATGGTATTATTTAGGGAGCAAGAAAGAAGCCTGTTGGCGAAAGATCACTACACATCCTTGAAACACACCGTCACTAGTCATCAGCGCAGCCCTTCTGTCACAGTGTGAACAACTAAGTAAGGGTCAGCAAACATTTACAGAAAGCTGATGGTACTGGAGACAAGCCAAGATTAGTAAGAAGAACTAACTTCAGAGGAAATAAAGATAATGTAAGAAATAGAATATAACATTAAATTTTAAAAATTAATTTCCTCAGAGTGACCTAAGGGGAATATTATGCCCAACAAGGCATAGTACAAAGAAACAAGTATTCATGGACTAAGAGAGTGTTTTTGAAAGTTAAAAATATATTTGGCAAAACAATAAATTTAACAGAAGTGACACATACTAGATTAGATATGACTAAGTAATTATCTGGAAGATAAAGTCTAGTAAATGACTAAGACTGTAAAGTAAAATTTAAAAGAAAACAGGACTTGAAACATGCAAAAATAAAGGCAGCGACTGAAAGGAAGAAACAGTCATTAAAAATGTGGGGGTTGGCTGTGCGGTGGGAGTTTCTGTGAGCTGAGGAGGTAAGGAAAGATTACAGTCTTCGGGTTGAAAAGACCCACTTAGTGCCAAGCAGGGAAACCAAAGTTGTCTGTGCTAAACACAGATTCAAATTTGACATTTCCGGAACCTAAAGGAAAGAAAAAAGTTACATAAGAACAGGAAGTCTACCAGTATTAGACTTAACATTATTTGCAACAAAAGAAAATGGACTTTTAGAAGAAAATGTTGTTTATACTAAAATATTTTTCCTGCAAAACTAGCATTTAACTGAGTGTAGTATAAAGACAGAATAAAGACAGGACTCAGGAAGCTTATCACAAATGAACCTTTTCTGAAAAAAAATAATTAGAATATTTTCCAACAAAACATAAGATTCTAAAAAAAAGAATAACATGAATTATAGAAATAATAATGAACAAATAACTAAAATTTATACTTAAATATGAATTTCTGTTGATAATATATCTTTCAAATTATTAAGAATTTCTTAAAAAGTAATGGTATAAAATAAAAGCAGATATTATCACAGTAACAATTCATATGATTTAAAAAACACATTAAGTAGTGGAAGGCAATAGGTAAAAATGTACTAAAGGTTACTTTTTCTGAAGAAGGATGTTATGGATATTGGTTGATTATCAATAATAGCTGAAAATATAAATTTACTTTTTATTCTTATTTTTGTAAGATTTTATTTATTTATTTTTAGAGAGGGGGAGAGGAGGGAAAAAGAAAGGGAGAGAAACATCAGTTGGTTGCCTCTTACCCGCCCCCAACTGGGGACCTGCCCGGAACCCCAGGCATGTGCCCTGACTGGGAATCAAACTGCGGCCTTTCGATCCGCAGGCCGGCACTCAATCCACTGAGCCACACCAGCCAGGTCTGAAAATATAAATTTAAATGTAGGAGTCGATATTATCTTTGGTAAGATACCATTTTCTATAGATAATATTTCTACTTAGTGCTTTTATTATGTGTAAATTATACCTTTAGTCTTACAGACTTTATAACTCCGAATCAGCTGACTTACCTATCTGGCCCTAGGAGATGTTCCAATATGTTCATATTCGTTATTCCTGCCCAGGATTTCTGCCCTGAATAGCTAACTGATCCCCTGTGCTAGCAACCTAAATGAACCCCACTCAAACTTTAAACACAGCACAGCCTGCCTGTATTCCAGCCCTGGGCCCCATGGCCTAAACTACGTCCGAGGCTCTGAGAAGAGCTCCTGTTTGTTCCATTTCTCTTACGTTCACCTGCCCAGTGCATGCTCTGAACTCCCACCAGTGTAGTGTTTTTGAATTCTTCTCAAGAAGAAACTTAATTCCCTTACAACTCCCGGGGGAAAGATGGACTGATGAAGAGATCTCTGCTTGTTCCCCTCAATTCAAGATTTTTTGTGTGATTCCTTTGTGAAGAAAAATCCCTATTGCTCCTGAAAATATAGGCTGTTTTAAACTTGGAGAACTTCAAAAGTGTAATGCTACAAACTTTGGAATCTGTTATTTGGTCTACCACTCTGGGGTATATTTTAAAAATGGCCTTGGTGTGTGTGCCATTTGGTGTGCCCTGGGGCGGGACACCGCAGTGTCGGCGCTGGCGCTGGCGCTGGGGAGGCTGTGCTCCTGTGCGGGAAGGGCTGAGTGGGAAGTCCCGGTACCTTGTGCTCCGTTCTTTAGATGAACGCAAAACTACTCTAAAAATAGTCTGTTTTTTAAAAGAGTCTTTAAAAAATCATTTGGAAGTTTTAGTATTTAACTTTCTTTTATACTTGTTCAGTTTTGGAAACTTTGAAGTGAAAATTTTAACTGTAATGCTTTGTTTCAGTGCAGTATTCAATGAGAAATTTAAAAGTTAAAATAAAAAAATGTGTTTTTCAAAATTCACAAAACTAAACAAGTGGAAATGAAATGTATATAATTGCTTTTTCAAATGTTGAAGCATTTATACTTCTGAAGTAATTCTAGCATAACACTGCACTAAGACTTTTGGGCCATGCTGTATTTATTTTAGTAAGCTTTAAACAATGTTATACATTTTATTGATTAATCCTTTTCACACTAAAGTAAATCAATATTTAAAGTGCATGAATTGTTGACTTATTTGTTTTATAATACTTATACCAAAATGAATCACAAATCAAAAATAGAAAAGCTTTTGTATTTTATTCAATTTCTAACTTATGACATAGGAAGCTAAGGGTCGAGTGAGCTTTTCTCTCAGTTTTACCCCTGTATTATACCAAAGGAGACCAACCTCATCCTTTCCTTTGCTGCCGTTAGGTAAGTGCAAAAACCCCAAAATATAAAATAATGCCAGAGAGAAACATATTATAATATTAATAATTAGTTATTGGACTATGTTTATACTTATAAGTATTTACATTTAAATTTTCCATTTTGCCTTGAAGAGCTTTGTGGCAATACATAAAGATAGTAAAATTAAAAGTTAGTGATGATTCAATTTAATTTCTAGGCCTATCAAATAATTTCATTATTTCAATAACAGTTATTTAGCACGAGCTCTTTGCCAAACCCTGTGTAGGTACACATTATATTTTGTACACCCCCCTCCTTTTTTTTTGCATCTTAATATTCATGCAATTAAGTTTCCAGTTTTTAAAAAACAGTGGGAGGTTAAATGAAACAAACTTTTATTTGAACCTTTGTAGAATGTTCTTTCACATAGGGAGAGAAAATATTTACCTCTACCCTGTTGGTAAAAATTTGAGCATATTTTCTCAGGGATGTGTTTTATAATTAACATTGTGTCATAAGTGAAAGGGTAGCATTTGCATTGGTCATTTGTAAAATAATAGTGCATTTTACAATCAGTTGCCTTTTAGATTAGCTTAAATAATATGGGTTAAGAGACGTGTAAATGTCTGTATGCAATGGAGTTCCTTTATGATCTTATTTTACATCACCCACCAAAAGTTATCCCATTTGATTATATTCAATTTGGCATCTTCAAGAAGGATTTTGTGTATTGTTTTTAGGTAAATCAAAATTGTTTCTAATAGGATTATAAATTTGCCGGTAGAGTAGGAGCAAGAAGTGGTTTTTTTTTGTTTTTTTGGTTTTTTTGAGTGTGCTGGGCTCCCAGCTTGCCATAAAATATTAGAACCAAATGAGATCTTGCCAGAAATGTTGGCCCATTCTTTCCTCCTCCCCACCACTGCCCCATTCAGGTGAGGTAAAGACTGAGCTTTCTAAGAACAATTGCCTTTTACTTTTTAAGAAACCGTTTCCCCTTCTTTTATATAAGATACTTTGCAAATCATTTTAGACTTATTAACTTATGGATCATAGGATTGGGCGTGATTTTGAAATAAATAACTTCTTTGTCTGGACTAATGGCACTGAGAGTGATGCTGCAGAAACCAGCCATTGTCGATTGTAGCGAAGAGTGACTGGAATGGGAGGGAAGCGCAAGCACGTCTTTGTACAAGTCAGTGCCCCGTCGGGGTCCTGCCACCAGTGTAGGGAGTGGTGAAACCTGAGTGCACAATGTGCATGTCCATGTGGAATGGATATGGTGAAATGGCCATTGTGTGAAACGGATGCTACCCATTTTTTATATTGTTAACAGCATACATATCAGAACACGTTGTCAGCTCTATCTGTGAAGAAGATGAGATGTAATAATTACTTCTAGTGAATGTGTTGTATCTTTTCCTACTTGAAAGTATTTAAAGCTGCCTACCAGTGAATGAGCCAGGCAACCAAGTGCCACAAAGACTTCAATAATGAATTGTGGGATAGTTGAGACAAAAAAGATTCATGATGTAAGTTTGCATGTAATTATTTTGTTCCTATGTGCATCAAACAAATAGGATGTAGGATTTCTCCTAATCCTACACTTTTTTTAAAGATTTTATTTATTTATTTTTAGAGAGGGAAGGGAGGGAGAAAGAGAGAGAGAGAAACATCAATGTGCAGTTGCTGGGGGCCGCTGGGGGCCGTGGCCTACAACCCAGGCATGTGCCCTGACTGGGGATCGAACCTGCGATTCTTTGGTTCGCAGCCCGAGCTCAATCCACTGAGCTACGCCAGCCAGGGGTATCCTACACTTTCACTGGTTGACCAGCATCTCAGTTAGAAAGCTTAAAAATTTCCTTCATTTTGAAGAAAGTCAGTATTTAATAAATAGTTTTTGGTAGCTTATTAGTGATAAAGAAAATCTGTTACTGAAAAGTTATGTTTTGCCAGCTTAATTGTCTGCCCTTTCTTTATATGATTAGAAAATCAGAGTGTAAAATGTATGTCTGTTTTATGGTCTTATATAAAACTTGAAGGACTATCTAAGACAAAAAAAAGAGCATGTTTAGTTTAAAAAATTATTCAGTGTTCAGTCTATTAAGAACTGAAAAAAACAGAGCCAAACTAAAGTGAACTAATTACAAAAAATTCACTGCGTATTTTTCAAATTTTTATTTCAAAGCGTACCATTTCAAGTGTTTTCTGGGCTAGACTTAAGGAAAGTTTATGTTGTCGTTTTTCAGCTAAGATTGCTAAAAAGGACAGACATCCTAAGGTTCGACCTCTGTACTGGTCTTATTTAGTAAACTTCCAGAGCTTCAAGTCTGCTTGCAGACAAATAACCGCTTTGTGAAAGTGTGAGAGATTTGTAAATGAAAGTGAAAAGCTGTTCCTTTCAAGCTGAACGATCAAACACATTTTTTGAGAAAAACAGTGGTTGAACAGGTGTTTAGTATTAGGAAGTTGTGATGTAAAGAATGCAACAACTGAATCTGGCAAAAATCCATGTAGTATTAAATTCTTTGTTCATAAGAAGCAAAACTCTATGCTGCAGAAAGTCAAATCAAATTTGTGCAAAATGCAGAATCTCATATAAAAATGTATAACTGTGTTACATCATTTACAATCATTTTCATGTCTTTTGCCAACATTTATATAAAAATATCATTGATTTTTTATACTTTTCTTTGTGAATAGTGCAAGATAGTATTTAATTTCCTCAGTTTCTTTCATTAAAGACTAAAAGTATTTATTAACAACTGTAAAAGTTCATTTTTAGCCCTTTCAAGAGAAGTGATTCACATAATTCATATTAATTTAAAATCACCACTTCCTTGTAAATTAGATAGGAAACAGGTACTCTTATTTCAGGATAAATACTTTGAATGTGTGAGTTGTAGAATTAGTAAGACAACTTAAATAATCTCTTTTAAATCAGTAATATATCTATGAGATAACTTGCCTTGTAAACTTCTTAAACTTAATTTTGCTACTTGTTTAGAAAATAATGTCTGGTTTTGAGTGTTGATCTTGGAGGAAAAAAAATCTCTGGTAATTTTAAAACCAGTGGTGTAAGGATCAGCTCCAAACAGAGAAGCCAGTCAAAGACATTTGAGAATGATTACTCCAAGGAGAAGAGGAGAAATTAATTTCTGTGAGGTCCAAATACAAGCTTGGGCAATTTTAGTCAGGAATGTTGAGTGCTGAGTGTAGATGAGGCCAACTTCCCGGCTACAGGTGTGACAGAACACAGCTGATCAAACAGGACAGGAATTTGACATCACTCCCTGTTTAACTTCAGCTGCCCAATGAGCCATGCCCAATCAGTAAGCCACAGAGAACCTGGAGAAGGCTTGTGTAGGCAAAGCAGTTTCATACTAAGAATCCTGCCATAAACACGTTTATGAGCTTGGAGTTGGTCATGTTTGGGCCCTAGAATGTATAGCTGTCCAACGATGTGCCAAAGATTGTGCACCTTTTTTTCTTCCAATCTAAAACCTCTTTAAAATATAATTTGTGTTTTTCGTTCTGCCTGCCTATTTTGGGTCCACTATCATTTTTAACTCACCAAATACATAGTTATCAGTGTGCTGTGTATCTCACCCCAAGTTTCTAAGATCCTGAAAGAACAAAGTGAACTGTATTACAAATTATTTTCCGCATGCCAGATTGTCACGTGGGGATAGGAAGGGACAAGACAAAAGAGAGGATGTTAAGAAGCTTTCCTTCAGATCACAGCTGAAAGTGTTACCATTGGTATTTAGCTAGAAAGGGGGAGCAAAGGGACTTAGACATTGAGCTTAATAACTGGATAACATAAATAAACCTGTTTGCTTCACCAGGAAGCTACAGCTCTTCACGTCCTAGGGGATCATAGCATTACTCTACCAAGAAGATCAACACCCCATCCTTCCCCTCGTCCAGTACCAGATTGTTGAGGGGGCAGAGGGGAAGATGCTAAACTATAGAGGCCCATCTGTCTAACTAGGGTATGTAAACCCATTTGGGTCTGGCAAAACCTTGAGAAGTTGATTGGTCATTTTGAGGGGATACCTGGTCTGTCCCAAGCCAAAACTGATGCGGTCCCAAGGAAACAAAGAATTTTCTCTCTCTCTCTCTCTCTCTCTTTCTCTCTCTCTCTCCCTTCCTCTCTCCCTCTCTCTCTCTCTCTCCCCTACCCAGTGATGCACTCACCCCATTTGTTCCTGTGGTCCCTCACCCAGGAACAGGAGACCATGTGGGTCTAGCAGCTACCAGGCCTGTGGCAGATGGCGTGGGCTCTAAAATGACTAAGTTCTCTCCCTCTTGTCCGATGACCCATGCTGACATGGTGTATGCACCTCTTCTCTCCAAAGCCGTGTGGCCTCCTCATGCAGGCTGTGGGAGGGAGCATGAACACTGCGACACGGCAGTGGACTGCAACCAGAAACAAGCACAAGCTAGTCAGATGCTGGACTCAACTGTACTTGAACACGGAGCACAAACTCTGGACACTGGCATTTTTCTTTAGCCTTGCTGAAGATAATGTTAGAACTTTTTCATGGCAAGACAGATGGAGATAAGACATTGGGAAGTCAGGAGGGAACCCCTTTAACTTTACATCATCAATAAACCAAATGACAAGAGTCCCATCCTCCTGTGCAGGTCTCAGGAAATTCTCTTCCTCTAGATGCTGCAAGAACTCATTTTCCACCGATAGCAAAAAGACCACTATCAACAGGTCAAATCTATTGCTTTCACTTGAATTCTCCTCTGCTACTGGTTTCCCATCCCATACTTCTCAGCCTCAACTTCAAAAAGGGCTGGAATGGAGTTTGCTTGTCTAGGAAATAGAACTAATGAAGATATAGTATACAAAATTGAAAGTTACAACTGAAGGTATAACCTATTCTAAATAGGTGTACACAATTGTGCCAAAAACTAGCTGCTTATGAAACCATTTATCCATTTAATTTTGAAAGTACAGTTATCAATAATGTTACTTTATTATATAACCTCATCCATTAAATTAATTATATTATCCTATCTACCTTAGCTAGGAACACCCAGGATCACACATTGCACTTCATCACCATCAGAATTCATTGCCTCAGATATCTCACTGGGACCTTAGTTCCTAGTCACCAGGGTGTACCCCTCCATTTCTCTAGGCACATGGCTTAACATAAGAAATATCCATAGTTAATAGTTAGTAGTAATATTTTTCTATCTCCTTTTATGAACATGGAAGCCCTTTTGCTACCCCTGTTCTCAACAAGTGAACTATATTTGGGCTCCCCCTTTGGAATACTTTTATTATACTACTTCTCTTAGACCCTAAACTCAGGATGCTCATGACTTCAGCTACATTGCACTTTGGATTATTTTCTTCTAGGAGTATTATAGTCCAAGGTTTACAAGGTGTTTAGTCCATTTTGAGTAATTTTTATATGATATAACATAAGGGTCCAACTTCATTCTTTTGCATATGAAATTCCAGTTTTCCCAGCATCGTTTGTGAAGACTTTACTTTTCCCACTGAATGTTCTTGGGAGCCTTTTGCTCATGACAGTATGATTTTGTTAAATATCATTTGCAAGAATAGCCACAGGATTATTTCTGGGTCTCCATTCTATTTTGTTGGTCTGCATGTCTGTTTTTATGTCATTATCACACTGTTTTGATTACTGTGGCTTTGTAGTAAGTTTTGAAATCAGAAGGATGAGACCTCTAACTTTGTACTTTTTCAAGATTGTTTTGGCTATTTAGGGTCCTTTGAGATTATGTATGGATATTAGGATGGATTTTTCTGTTTCCACAAAAAAAAAATTGTGGGGATTTTGATAGGGATTGTATTGAATCTGTAGATCACTATGGGTAGTATTAACTGTTAACAATGTTAAGTCTCCTAGCCTATGAACACAGTATGTCTTTTTAAATTTTTTTATTATTTTTAATTGTTGACATTATTATAAATGTCCCTCATTTTCTCCCCTTTGTCCCCTTCCACCCAGCCCTCACTACCCCCACCCAGGCCTTCACCACAGTGTTGTCTGGGCCTATGGGCTGTGCATATATGCATATGTGTTCTTCGGCTAATCTCTTCCAGTCACCCCATCCCTTCCCTTCTGAGATCCGTTAGTCTGTTCTATGTATCCATGCCTGTGGTTTCATTTTGTTAGTTTATTTTGTTCATTACATTACAAATATGAGCAAGATCATATGTTATTTGTCTTCTTTCTCTGCCTGGCTTATTTTGCTTAGCAAAATAATCTCCAGGTCCATCTATGCTATGGCAAAGGGTAAGAGTTCCTTGTTTTTTAGAGCCATGTAGTATTCCACTGTATAAATGTACCACAGCTTTTTTATACATTCATCTACTGTTGGGCATTTGGGTCATTTCCAGATCTTGGCTATTGTAAATAATGCTGCTATGAACATAGGGGTGCATATATTTTTCCTGATTGGTGTTTTGGGATTCTTAGGATATATTCCCAAGAGTGGGATCACAGGGTCAAATGCAGTTCCATTTTTAATTTTTTGCAGAAACTCCATATTATTTTCCACAGTGGCTGCACCAGTCTGCATTCCAACCAGCAGTGCACAAGGGTTCATTTTTCTCCATATCCTTGCCAGCTACATATTGTTTGTTGATTTATTAATAGTAGCCATTAATAGTGGTAGATGTGAGTTGATAACTCAATGATTGTTTTAATTTGCATCTCTCTGATGATTAGTGATGCTGAGCATGTTTTCATATGTCTACTGTCAATCTGTATGTCCTCTTTGGAGAAGTGTTTATTCAGGTCCTTTGCCCATTTCTTAACTGGACTATTTCTCTTCCTGGTGTTGAGTCATATAAGTTCTTTATAGATTTTGGGGACTAACCCCTTATCAGATGTATTATTGGTGAGTATGTTCTCCCATGTGGTGGGGCCCTTTTCATTTTGTTGATGGTTTCTTTTGCTGTGCAGAAGCTTTTCAGAATGGTGTAGTCCCATTTTTAAATTTTTTTTCCTGTGTTTCTCTTGCCTTAAGAGAGATATCAATAAAAATATTTCTCTGAGAGATGTCTAAGATTTTACTGCCTATGTTTTCTTCTAGGATTTTTATGGTTTTGCAGCTTATATTAAAATCTTTTATCTATTTTGAGTTTATTCTTGTATATGATGTAAGTTGGTGGTTTATGTTTATTTTTTTTTTTTTTGCACATGCCTGTCCAATTTTCCCAACAGCATTTATTGAAGAGACTGTTTTTTCTCCATTGTATTCTCTTGGCTCCTTTGTGAAATATTAATTGACCATAAAGGCACGAGTTTATTTCTGAGCTCCCTGTTCTGTTCCATCAATGTATATGACTGTTCTTGTGCCTATACCAGGCTGTTTTGATTACAGTGGCCTTGTGGTATAGTTGGTTATCTGGTATTGTGAGCCCTCCTGTTTTGTTGTTCTTTCTCATGATTGCCAAGGCTATTCAGGGTCTTTTTTGATTCTGTAAACATTTTTGGAATATTAGTTCTAGATCTGTGAAATATGCTACTTGTATTTTAATAGAAATTGTGTTGAATATGTAGATTGCTTTGGGAAGTATGGACATTTATTGATGTTAATTCTTCCAATCCACAAACAGGATGTGTTTCCATTTATTTGTATCTTCTTTAATTTCTTTTAGCAATATTTTGTAGTTTTTAGTGTAGTAGTCTTTTGCATTTTAGGCTAAATTCCTTTCTATGTATTTTATCATTTTTGATGCTATTGTAAATGTCACTGTTTTCTTAATTTCCATTTGGGATTGTTCATTATTCCTGTATAGAAAGCAACTTTTACATGTTGATTTTGTGTCCTATAACTTTCCTGAATTCATTTATTAACTCTATCAGTTTATTTTGGAATCATTAGGTTTTTCAACATTTAAAATCATATGAAGAGAGATAATTTTACTATTTCCTTTCCAACATGGAATTTTTTTATTTCTTTGTCTTTGTTTTTCAGCAGTTTGATTATAATGTGTCTCATTGTGTATCTCTTTAGGTTTATCCTAAAGTATGTTGAGTCTCTGGTGTGTGCCTTTTCCCAAGGAGACAAAAAGATACATTGCTAAGACCTATGCCAGAAAGTTTACTGCCTATTGTTCTTCTAGTAGTTTATGATTTCAGGTCTTACATTTAAGTCTTTAATCTATTTTCAGTTTATTTTTGTATATGGCATAAGAAAGTGGTCCCATTTCATTTTTTAATGTTTCTGATCAATTTTCCCAACACCACCTATTGAACAGACTGTCATTTCCCATTGTATATTCTTCCCTCCTTTGTCATAGATTAATTAACCATATAAGTGAGGGTTTATTCCTGGGTTCTCTATTCAGTTCCATTGATCTCTGTGTCTGCTTTTGTGCCACTTCTGATTTTATTATTATAGCTTTGTAGTATAGTTTTAAACTAGGGAGCATATACTTACAACTTTGTTCTTTTTCAAGATTGCTTTGGCTATCCAGGATCTTTTGTGATTGTTTATGAACCTTAGGATTATTGAGTTCTGAGAAGAATGCCTTTGATAGTTTGATGGGATTCAGTCTACACTGAATATGTAGATTGCCTTGGGTAGTATGGACATTTTAACAATATTAATCCTTCCAGTACAGGAGCATGATATATCTTTTCATTTATTTGTGCCCTCTTCAGTGTCTTACAATTTTAAGAATACAAGTCTTTTATCCCCTTAGTTAAATTTATTCCTAAGTATTTTATTCTTTTTGATGAAAATGTAAATGGAATTATTTTCTTAACTTTTCCTTCTACTAGTTCATTAGTGTACAGAAATACAACAAAATTCTGTATATTAATTTTGTATCCTGCAATTTTAGTGAACTCAACTAATTATAATATTTTTGGTAGAATCTTTAGTGTACTTTATATATTGATATCATGCATCTGCAAATAATGACAGTATTGCTTTCTCTTTTACAGTTTGAATGCCTTTTATTTATTTTCTTATCTGATTGCTCTGGCTAGGACTTCCAATATTATATTTAACATAAGCAGGGAAAATGGGCATTATCTTGTTGCTGGTCATATAGGGAAAGTTTTTTTCACCAGTTAGTGTGTTAGCTGTGGGTTTGTAGCTATTGATCTTGATGATATTTCCTCCTGTATGATGAGTTATGGACAGTTTTCAAGGTTCTCTTTTTGGCTTTCATCTGTTTGATTATGATGTATCTAGGTGTATAGTTCTTAGTTAAACTTATTAGAAATTCATTAAGATATTGGTTATAGAGGTTAAAGATTCTCATCAGATTTGGAAAGCTTTTGCCATTATTTCTTCAAATATTCTTTCTTGTTCTTTCTCTCCTCTTCTTCCAGAAGTCCCATATATGTTTACTGGTGGTCTGTTGGTCCCCGAGGAGGTGCTTATTTTTTTTTTTCATTTTGCTCTTCAGACTAGGTACTATGAATTGACCTGTCTCCAAGTTTACTGAGTCTCTCTTCTTCCTGTTCAAATCTGTTGTTGGACCCATTTAGTGAACTTTCTATTTCATTTATTGTACTTTTTTTTTTTTAAAGATTTTTATGTATTTATTTTTAGAGAGGGAAGGGAAGGAGATAGAGAGAGAGAGAAAAACATCAATGTGCGGTTGCTGGGGGTTCTGGCCTGCAACCCAGGAATGTGCCCTGGCTGGGAATCGAACCTGGGACACTTTGGTTCCCAGCCCACACTCAATCCACTGAGCTACGCCAGCCAGGGCCCATTTATTGTACTTTTCAAGTCCAGTATTTCTAATTCATTCCTTTTGTATAATTTAAATCTCTTTACTGATATCCTCTACTTCCTGGTACATTGTTATCAGACCTTAATTGTTGTTTAAGCATGATTTCCTTCAGTTCCTTGAACTTATATATAAAATAGCTGATTTAAAGCCTTTATCTAGCTCTGGCTGGCATAGCTCAGTGGATTGAGCACGGGCTGCGAACCAAAGCATCGCAGGTTCGATTCCCAGTCAGGGCACATGCCTAGGTTGCAGGCCATGGCCCCCAGCAACTGCACATTGATGTTTCTCTCTCTTTCTCTCTTTCTCCCTCCCTTCCCTCTCTAAAAATAAATAAATAAAATCTTAAAAAGAAAAAAGGAAAAAAAAAGCCTTTATCTAATAAGTCCAACATGGTAAAGGTTTCCTTAGTGTCAAATTTTATTGACTGTTTTTTTTCATGGAGTTCCTGGAGTATACTTTGGGACTCACTTTACTGGGGTTTTTTTTTTTTTTTACGTCTCATAACTTTCTGTTGGAAATAATTTTAAATAATATAATGTAAAACCTCTGGAAATTAGATTTCTCACTTCTCAGGGGTTATGTTGTTGGTGTTTTTTGTTTCTTGTTTTTTTGCTATTGTTTGTTTGTTAGTGACTTTCTTGGGCTAATTCTGCAATGTCTGTATTCTTTGTCAGCATGGTCACTGGGTTCTCTGCTTGGTTAGTTCACTAGTTAGATAATGAGTTGACAGAGACTTTCTTAAATGACTGCATCATTGGGTTTCTCACCCTTTGGCGAGGGGCTCTGCATGCATGCTATGGTACACATTGAACATTCCAACAGTTTACACCTCTGTCTTACCTTTCACTTCTGCTTTGGCAGAGGCTCAGGGTCAGCCAGAGGTGAGCAGTTAGGGCTCTCAGGTCTTTTTTGGGCATATGCATAACCCTGTGTGCTTTCATGTGGCATTTTAGGTCCCCAGGAATATGCCGGAGTTCTTCAGAGCCCTCTATAGATATCTCATTTCAAGATTTTCCTTTTAATGTTTTTTTGGCAAGCCTCTTGTTTGTCTCAGCTGATATTAACATCTTAAACACATTTTTGTTAAATAATTGCCACTGATAGACTTTCCTCACTCACTGAGCTCTGAGGTAAAGACAAGCCTTTGGAATTTGTCCTAGGTGTTACCATTCAGGCTAAGTGGTGATCATTCTGTTGGAATGGCACTCTTTTGGGAGCTCCAAATCTGTTCTTCCCATTTCGTGGCTGCAAGGCTTCCAGCTTTCCAAGATACCATGGTTGTAATGCTCTTGGTTTTCAAAGCTATTGCAGAGCTGGGGATGGGGATGTCAGAATAGGCAGTTAAAAGAATACAGAGCTCACTCTCTTACTGAGATTCAGACATGTTTCTGGAATAAACACTCACATAAGCTTTTCATTTATTTTGACAGTTATGAAAAAGTTGATTGTGCCATTTTTTGCCAGAGTTCCGATTGTTATTATACAGGATCAGATCATAGAGGATCAGGATACCTCTGTTTATTCTTAAACTAAATATAGGCATTTGAGTTAATCATTTTTACAATGATGCTATGCTTTTGGAAGTAAGAACAACATACTTTGACAATTATCCAGATTAGCTATTCTTTGCTTAGAATACATATTACCTTCAGAGCTTTAAAAAATATTATCACACAAGGGCCCTATCCCTGTTCTGTATATTGAGATTAAGGCCTACACATTCATATTTCTAAGAAATCAACTCATGTGATTATTATGTGAAACCTGGGCTGGGAACCACTGGTCTAGATCTTACTCATTTTGAATTCCACAACATAATATAATGCCTTATATTTCTGAGCCTCCTAATCTGGCAAATTAATGAATGAATGTATGAGTGAAAGTGTTTTGAGGGTATAAATATAGATTTATTATCTAATGACAAAGACATATTTTTGCCAACTTAATTCTTTTTAGATTTTAAAATATGATTGAATATGTAGTAAGATATTTATTGCTATCTCAGTTATGTATGTCAAAATAATTGGAAAATAATACTGATAGCAGCTATTGTCACATTCCAGGCACCTTGAAATATGCTTCATATGTATCCTTTTAACCCTTAAGTGATAAATACTATTATTAGTCCTATCTTACAGAAGAGGAAACTGAAACACAGAGAGAAGTTAAGCAGCTCATTCAAAGCCATGTAGCTAATGCGATGCAGCTGGGATATGCCCAGTATTCCACTGTCTGGTTAAAACTCTAAACCCAGTGGTTCTCAAACTTTGACACACATCGGCATCACCTAGAGGTGTCTGTAGCTGCTGGCTCCCACCACCACACATTCTGATGTAACTGCTGTGGGGTACAACTTGGGCTTAGGGGATGTTAAAAACTCCCCTGTGTGCATCTCATGTGTAACAAAGTTTGAGAACTAATGTCTTAGAAACTTTATTTCATGCTACCTAAGGAATTTATTTTAACATCAGAATACTTAGATAGATTTTTTTATTCCAAAATATCCAGGTAGCTTGCTTGGTTTATCAAAGTGTTATATAAAATTATAATTATATTTTCAAGGAAATATATAATATTTCCAAGAGATAAATTTTCAATCTCTTTTCCTTGAAAATTGTTCAACTTAATTTTGCTAAAATTCCCATAAGCAGGATGTGTGAATCCTGGGTGTATAGTAATTCATTTGTAAAAGATATGGATTTTGGCTGATTCAAAGCTTAATGTGAACAAATAGGGTAAAATGACTGGTGAAATGGTGCTTGCAGTCAGCCACACTAGCAGAAGTACTGTTTCTAGCTCACAGAATATAAGAATTCTGCTACACTCTGCCCTAGTCAGACCACATCTGGAATTCTGTGGTAATATTTGGACACATTTTAAGAGAAACTTTGATAAATTCTAAATGAGACCTATGAAAACCACTTAATATGGAAACTAGTCACAGGTACACATTGCATAAGATAAGGTGAACCAGATACTGGCTTCAAATATGAGAACATTCATGCAAAGGAAGATTAGTTACAGTTAGCATAATGTTATATTTTGGATTAATTATGAGTCGAATAGACTTTTATCTGCTGAACTGGGAAGCTAACCACTTATTTATACAAAAATGTGATGTAACAGACCCAACAAGTAAACTTTGCAAAACAATCTCTTTGTAATTTAAGACTTTGTTTTGTTTTTATAAATATACTATTTCATATAGTTTAATATTTTTTCTGTCATTTTATGGTTTTAAGTGTTCTCAGCCTTATCCACGCAGTGCACTCTTCAGATGCAACTGACTGGATCTTAACAAGAAATTGCTTTACTTACCTTAATTTGTGGGTTATTGACTACCAGTGAGAAAAATATTTACATATATAATATTTTAAATTTTAAAACTTATATACATATAAATGCATGATATAAATAATAGCTTTTATGGTATGACAAATTTGTTTAGCACCTGTACTTATTACAAACTTCTTTTAAATGCATCATTGCTTAAGAATGCCATGTAATTAACTCTATAAGCCTCTGGATACACAGTAGTGCTTTGCAGTCTGGACCTCCTGATGAACAGAATATTGCAACTAAAGCTGCATCAACACAGGACATAGTAAAATGTAAAAATCACCACTGCCTATGATTTTCAAGAAAATTATCTTAGATTAGGCTAGGGAAATGGAAAAAGTTATTAAATTTATTTTTGTCATATTTCTTTCTTTTTTTTAGTATACTGTTTTATATTTTTGCAACAAGTTCAACTCAATTCAACAAAACAAAATCAATTATAACAAAATAATAGATGGTTTTAAAGTAATATTGACATTACTAATTTTAGTTGTTTTCAAATAACTTTTTTAAGCTTTTAAACTTTTTTTATTGTTGTTCAAGTATAGTTGTCTCCATTTTCCCCCCACCACCCATGCCACCCCCACCTCCCACCTTGATCCTACCCCCACCTTGGTTTTGTCTGTGTGTTCTTTATAGATGTTTCTGAAAAGCCTTCCCCCTTCCCCACCCTGTTTTCCCCTCCCATCTCCCCTCTGGTTACTGTCAGTTTGTTCTTAATTTCAGTGTCTCTGGTTATATTTTGCTTGATCGTCTGTTTTATTTTCCTTATATTTCTTATGATTTAATTAGATAAAGGTGCTCTCAAAGTATAATGCATTTTCTGCTATGTTAGACTCTGAGGACTGTATCATTTATTTTACCTGAAATTTATTTATTTTTTCTTCAGAAGCAAAGGGGTAATAATTGATGTTCTAATTTTGATTTTTGAAGAACTACATAGGAAAGTGTAAAATAATTCTAAATCAGATATAGAGACTTATTTATTTGAAGCTGCAGGACTTATTTATCAGGAATGGAACAAGGATCTAATGGTCGAGCAATAAGATTGTTTTCCTTGAGCATACAGTGTGGGGCAAAAGTAGATTTACAGTTGTTTCTATAAAATAATATAAGGATTAATAAACAATACAAAAACTCTGTGTTTCATGTACTCACAACTGTAAACCTACTTTTGACCCACCCTGAATATAGGTTGTATTTAGAATTTTTAAAATGTTTAACTTATTGAATATACTTTTAGAATAAGATTTGCCCATTTAGTTTTGGTTTCTCAACATTCTATTCTAATGTGAATATAGTATTTTTGAAAATTTTTATATGCAATGTGCTATTTTAAAATCCTTCCTGACTACTATATCATACATTGTATGGTCTTACTAGGCATAAAGCAGAATTTTTGTAGACTTTCAGGATAAAAATTTTTGCCTTAAGTCATGTTGCACTTGCCTATATGTGCTTTAAATTTGTATTATGTACAAGGTCTGTCCAGAAAATGTCCAGCCATTGTTAATATAACATGAATGGTTTGCGCGACATTGATGTAATCTGGCAGCCAAGGAGAATGGACGTAAATGGGTGTGCATGAACAATGATGACTTCACTGTACTAGTCAGTGGAGGTAGTAGTTGCTCTTGAGTGAGCATGTGTACCATGTGGCTGTCATATTAAAAATGACTGAGTGAGTAGAGCAACGAATCTGTATCCAAATTTGCGTTAAGCTTCAACATTCTTCCATGGAAACTATTCAAATGATTCAGAAGGCTGCAGCTCTGGGTAACTGGTGATTGGTAGCTTTATCACAACAACATGCCCACTCATGCATCATGTCTTGAACAGGGTTTTTTGGTGAAACATTAAATCACCCAGGTGACTCAGCCCCCTATAGCCCAGATTTGGTGCCCTGTGCCTTCTGGCTCTTCTGAAAACTAAACTCACCTTTGAAAGGGAAGAGATTTCAGACCATTGATGAAATTCAGGAAAATATCATGGGACATTTATGGTGATTCCAACAAAGGATTTTGCAGAGTGTTTTGAACAGTGGAAGAGATGCTTGGAGAACTGTGTGAGGTCCCAAGGTGCCTAATTTGAAGGGTCCTGAGGCATTATCATCCTACTTACAATGTTTCTTGTATCTTGTATCTTCAATAAATGTCTCCATTTTTCATATTACATGGCTGGATACTTTCTGGACAGACCTCATAATTCTCACCTCACCAGAAAACTGCCAGTTCTTTTTGCTGGAGGCAAGAGAAGGAGGTTCATACCCATTAGTTTCATTGCTATATGCCAAAACATCCAGTTTTCTATTATATTCATTAATCTTTAAATAATATTTTCCTGTTAGTTGAATTTTAATCAAACTATTTTGCTACTCCATATTCTTCATCTTATTTTTGTATTTGACCTAATTTTGTTTAATTTGAACTTGATATCTTTTCCTATTATTCAACCATTCAAGCTTTACTTTAATAGCAGTATGAAAGTGTTTCATGCTCTATTTTTTCAATTATTATTTTTGTTTGTCTTAGAAATGTCATTGGAAAAATAGTTCCATCATTTTTAGAATTGTAATCCTCTTAAGTTGTGAAGAGTCTTCTCACTATTTATAAACTAGGTGTAATCTGATAAATATAATTGTTGCTTCCAATAAGTTTAAGCCTGAAATGTATAGTGAAAAGACACTAAATAAGAAATTGGGAAATATAAAGTTTTTAGTTTTGTCACCAACTATTCATAAATCTTGAGCCTTCCTGTCTGTAAAATGGGGTCTCATGCCTTCTTAAGGGAGACCTATGAGGATAAGATGAGATATGTATGCAAGTCCTTTGTAAACTGCAAAAAATTAGACCTCTGTTGTTATTACTAGTAGTAGTAGTAGTAAGTGTTTTTCTATTACAGATGAAAATTTTAATTGTGTATAACCCATATTGTACCAGTGGTGAAATTGGCAAAGACTAGTTTTTAAGACATGTGAGAAGGTGGAAAATGTGGTGAATTTGCCCAGTTGCCTAGCATTAATGAAATACAGTTTTGGCAGAGCAATTACTTTTTCCACCCTCAAATATACTGTCTCCCTTTCCATAAAAACTATGTGAGGCACGATGTCATATGTTTAAAATCTTTAAACTGAAAAAGGAAAAAGAAAGAAAAAAGAATTCTCACCTTCAAAACAAATAAACAAACTTTGGAGAGGTCTATAGGCTTGAGTCCTAAGATTTCACTGTCCCACAGACTGTAAAAATTGCAGGCCTTGTTGCGCCATGCCCATGATCTCACTGAGACTTTGGCTCCCCGTATATCATACCATGCACCTTAGGAAGTTCTTGGATCACAGGCAGATGTGATCACTTTTGTTATTTTTCCCAGTATTGTCCCAGTTCTGTGATTTACTGTGTCTACTGATAAAGCAGCAAGAAAATTAGGGACTCCTGAAACTGTGAGAGTGACTTGATCATACCAATTTATATTCCATCTTAAAGAGTAAATGCTCTTTTCTTTTTAGTGTTTGTAACTATAGTTAAGTACTTAAAGTTATAGTCCCCTTATTTCTTTTTTATTTTTTCATAATTCAATAGACACTTATTGATAGTCCATTGAGTGACAGACACCAGACTATATTCCAAGAGAGAGTCAAAGAACAAGACCAGGGGTCCCTTATGGAAGAGTTCACAAATTATTGGAAAAAGGATGCATAAGAAAATAATTACAATATAGTTAAAAATGGCTTTGATATTAAATGGTCAAGTTAGATTTTAGTATTAGTTGATTTAGCAGCTCAACAATGTCATCAAGGACCCAGGCTATTTTTCCCCTTTCTGCTCTCCCAGTCTCGGTGTGACCTGTGATTATTTCTTATTATAAATAGGAAAGCTTTCCCAGAAGATTCCTAGGAGACATTATCTCAGAACTCACTGGCCATAGTTGACCTATAAAAAGTCCACTCCTGAACAAATCATTGACAAAGGGAATGAGACTTTCAGAATAGGCTAGGGCCAGTCAAGAATGACCTTTGGGGTGTAGAGGCACTGTCTCCTGATGCATGCGTGTGAGAGTTAGACACTCAAACACAATCAAGGCTTGGCATACACAGGGGAATGAGGACATGGATTTTGGAGGAAAACATCTACAAGGATATAGAGGGAAGGGAGTGACCAATACTGAGAAAGGGAGTGGGGGGAGGTATTATTTAAGCTACTATTTTAAACATGTATTAGAGAACAAGTTGATGGTTGCCAGATGGATGGGGGGTTAGGGGACTGGTTGGAAAAAGTAAAAGAGATTAAGAAGTACAGATCGCCAGTTATAAAAATAGTCATGTAAAGTACAGCATAGAAAATATAGTCAATAATATTGTAATAACTATAAATGGTATCAGATGGGTATTAGACTTGTCAGAGTGATCATTTCACTAGGTATATAATTGCTTAACCACTATATTTTACACCTGAAACTAATATAAAATTGTATGCCACGGTAATTGCAAAATATATTTCAAAACAAAAAAAAATAAAAAGAACAAGTGATGGAGAAATAGATGGTTAAGTTATACTTGGAAGGAGGCTCTTAGATATGTCAAATACAATAGAATTTCAGGTGCCATGATAGAGACATGATTAAAGAGATACAGCATCTCAATTTAATCAAGCAGGAGAAAAAACTAGTTCATAAAAGTTTGGCTGAGAAAGTAATCTTTGATTTGAATATTCCCAAATAGAATAAGGGAGAAAGAAAACAATGTGAAGATACATTTTTATAGGAGGTTGGGCTCTAAAGTAAGTACAGAAGAAAAAATCAGAGTTGAATGTATCCATACATATTTCTGAAATCTTCTGAAATCACCCATTCAGTTTACATGCAGTACCACAGTCTGCAATCCTGTAGGGTTTTTAACTGTGAAGTCCCAGAATCACCACATTGGTCTAAAGGGAAGAACAAAAGAAACTATGCCTCTATGGTCTATACATGAAGACAATTCTGCTTTTAAAGCTACTTTTTAAAGAGAACTAAACATAAAATTCTATTGTTTTTACTTGCCTGTAGGGTTTATCTACTCTATTTTAATATGAAACCTCTGTGATCACTTAAAAACAGGGCTTCAAAATTTATGAAGCAAAAACTGATAGAGCTGAAAGGAGAAACAGAAAAATCCACAATTATGGTTGGAAATTTCAACACTTTCTTCTTTGCAGTCAATGGAAAAAATAGAAGATAAGTGAGGATATAGAAGACCTAAACAATGGAACCAACCAACTTAAATATAGATGATAATTATTAAACATTCCATCCAACAACAGCAGAATGCATATTCTTTTAAAGTGCATTTGGGACATTCACAAAGCTGAGCTATATTCTGAGCCATGGAACAAACTTTAAGAAATCATAAAAATTCAAATCATACAAATTCTATAACATAATAAAATTAAACTACAGCTCAATAGCCAAAAGATAGCTGGGAAATTCCCAAGCATTTTGAAATTTAAAAGATGCTTCTAAATAACCATGAACCAAAAAAAAAGAAGTTACAAGGAAAATCAGAAAATATTTTGAATTGAATGAGAATGAAAGCACAACATATTAAGCATTGTGGGATACATTCACAACACTGCTTAGAGGAAAATTCATAGCATTAAAGACCTAAGTTAAAGAAGGAACGTCTAAGTTTTTATTTTTAAAAACTAGGGAAAGAGGGCAAATAAATCCCAAAATAAACAGAAGAAGGAAGTAATAGTTAATAGAAAAAAGTAATGAAATTAAAAGCAGAAAAAAATAAAAAAGTAAAAGGCTAATTCTTGGGAAGGAAAAACAATAAAATTGATTTTCCTTCTCAAGGAAAGAGCACTTCCTTCCATGTGGCATCTACCTGAGGGAAAGCAATAGTCACACCTTCAGAAATACATCTAGCTCCACCCTGTGGAGCTTAAGCTCTGCTGAGGAGTATATCCAGAGCTCTTTCAGTAACTAAGCCTAACAAGCAATCTGTAAACAGAGGCAGATCTCTGAGTGCTTTCAGTCTTTAGCTGGTACTCCCCCAGGCCTGCTGCTGGTAAAACCCAGTCTTAGTGTATAGTGTGGTACTTTCAGCAGGCCCCACAGCACAGGAGAGGGAACCACAATCTGTGGATCTCTGATAGCTCCAAACAGGTTGTCCAGGGCCAGTCACAGGCAGCGTCTGATATAGGTATGCACAGAGACTTCACAGATCTTCCTAACACTAGAAACAAGCACAAAGAGGCAGACAAAAAGTGAAGACAAAGAAACAGGCCACAAATGAAAGAACAACAGAATTCTCAAGAAGAGCTAAATGCAATGAAGGCAAGCAATTCATTGGATACAAAGTTCAAAGTATGGATTATAAAAATGACCAAAAACATGTAAAAAGACATAGACACTATAAAAATGACCAGTCAGAAATAAAAATGCAATATATGAAATAAACAATATACCAGAAGGAATATACACTAGGTTAGATGAAACAGAGTATAGAATCACAAATTGGAAGACAAAGTAAGGGAAAAACACTCAGACTAGCAAAAAAAAAAAAGAATTTTAAAAAATGAAGACACTTTAAGGGAACTTTGGGACAATATGAAGCATAACAACATTTATCATAGGGGTTCCAGAAGGAGAAAAGAGAAAGCAAGGTATCAAGAACCTATTTGAAGAGATAATAACTGAAAACTTCCCTAACTTGAAGGAAAAGACACACAAGTCCAAAGCACAGAATCCCAAACAAGATGGACTCAAAGAGGTCCAACACAAAACACATCATAATAAAAATGGCAAAGGTTAAATACAAAGAGAATCTTAAAAACTGCAAGAGAAAGGCAGTTAGGTGCCTACAAGGAAGCACCTGTAAGACTGTCATCAGATTTCTCAACAAATATTTCAGGCCAGAAGGGATTGACAAGACATATTCAAAGTGGTGAAAAGCAAGGACCTACAACTAAAGCTACTTTACACAGAAAGGCTATTATTTAAAATTGAAGGCAAAATAAAGAGGTTACTAGACAAGAAAAAAGCTAAAGGAGTTTGTTACCACCAAATCAGTATTATGACAAATATTAATGTGCTTTCTGTAATACTACTAATAATAAGAAGCAGTAGAAAAACAGAGATGCTTGACCAGATAGTATGAAACTAGAAATCAATCACAGGAAGAAATCTGAAAAATACAGAAAAACATGGAGGCTAAATAACACACTATTAAATAGTGAATGGGTTAACAATGAGATCAAGGAAGAAATCAAAAGATACCTTGAAACAAATGCAGATGAGAACTCAGCAATCCTCAGATCTGTGGGACACAAGGAAAGCAGTCCTAAGAGGGACATTCATAGCATTACAAGTCTATCACAAGAAACAAGAAAAAGCTCAAACAAACTAACTTTATACGTAAAAGAACCTTAAAAAGAACAAAGAAACCCCAAAGTGAGTGGAAGGATGGAATAAAGATGAGAGCAGAAATAAAATAGAGTCCAAAAAATAATACAAAAGATCAGTGAATCCAAGAGCTGGTTCTTTGAAAAGATAAACAAGATAGGCAAATCTTTATCCAGGTTCATCAGGAAAAAAAGTGAGAGAGCCCAAATGAATAAAATCAGAAATGAAAGGCAAAAAGTAAAAACTGACACCAAAGGATACAAAGCTTTGTAAGAAAATATTACAAATGACTATATGCCAACAAATTAGAGAATCTGGAAGAAATGGATGTATTCCTAGAAACATATAGCCTTCAAAAAGAAGCAGAGGATGAATAGGAAGATTACACCTATTGAAAATGAAGCAGTAATCAAAAAATTCCCAACAAACAAAAGCCCCAGACTGGATGATGTCACAGGTGAATTTTACCACACATTTCAGGGCTAACATCTCTCCTTCTCGAATTATTCCAAAAAATTCAAGAGGAGGGAAGGCTCCCAACCTTATTATATAAGGCCAGCATTATCTTAATTCCAAAACCACATAAAGACACCACAAAGAAAAAAAGTTACATGCCAATGTACCTGATAACCGTAGGTGCTAAAAAATCTTCAAGAAAATATTAGCAAATTGATTACAGCAGTACATCAAAAAGATCATACACAGTGATCAAGTGGGATTTATTCCAGGGAGGCAAAGTTGGTACAATATTTGCAAACCAATATATGTGGTACACCACATAAACAAATGAAGGATAAAAACCACATGATAATATCAATAGATGTAAAAAAAAAGCATTTGATAAAATCCAGCACCCATTTGTGATCAAAACTCAGCAAAGTGGGAATGGAGGAACACACTTCATTGTAATAAAGGCCACATATGACAAATCCACAGCTAACATCATAATCAGTGGGCAAAAACTACCAGTTTATTCCAGTTAAAATTGGGAAAAAGATAGGGATGTCTGCTTTTACCATTCTTATTTAATATAGTACTGAAAGTTCTAGCCACAGCAATCAGACAAAAAAAAAAGAAATGAAAGGCATCCAAATTGGAAAGAAAGAAGTAAAACTATCATTATTTGTAGATGAAATGATACTGTATATAGAGAACCCTAAAGATTCCATGAAGAAACTACTAGAACTGATAAATGACTTCTGTACAGTAGCAGAATAAAAAATTAACATTCAGAAATTAGTTGCATTTGTATACACCAATAATGAATTACCAGAAAGTGAAATTAAGAAAACAGTGCCATTCATGATTACTTCAAAAAGAATAAAATACCTAGGAATAAATTTAACCAAGAATGTGAAAGACCTGTACTTGGAAAATTATAAGACACTTAAGAAAGAAACTGAAGATACAAACAAGTGGAAACATTACTGCGTTCATTGATAGGAAGAATTAACATCATTAAAAAGTCCATACTACCCAAAGTAATCTATAGATTCAAGGCAATTCCAATCAAAATACCAATGGTGTATTTCACAGAACTAGGAGAAATATTCTAAAAATTTACATGGAACCACGGAAGACCCTGAATAGCAAAAGCAATCTTCAGAGAGAATAAAGTTGGAGGACTCACATTCTGTAATATCAAACTATACTATAAGGCCATAATAATCAAAACAGCATCATACTGGGATAAAAACAGACATATATATCAATGGAACAGAATAGAAAGCCCAGAAATAAACCCATACCTTTATAGTCATTTAATATTTGGCAAAGTATACAAAAACATACAATGTGGTAAAAATAGTTTATTCATTAAATTTTGTTGGAAAAATTGGACAGATACATGCAAAAAATGAAATTAGACATCCTTCTTACTCCATACACAAGAATAAACCAAAAATTGATTAAAGACTTAAATATTAGACTCAAAACCATAAAAATCCTAGAAGTAAACATGGTCAGTAAAATCTTGAACATTTCTTGTAGCTATATATTTTTTCTGTTACAGCTCCCTAGGCAAGGGGAACAAAAGGACATATAAATGGGACATCAAACTTAAAACGTCTTTGCACAGCAAAGGAAACCATCAACAAAATGAAATGACAACCCACTGAATGAGAGAACATATTCACTGATACATTTGAAATATCCAAAATTTTAACAAACTTACAAAGCCAACACCTAAAACTCCCCAAACAATCCAATTAAAATAATTGGGCAATCGACCTGAATAGATACTTCTCCAAAGAGTATATGCAGATGGCCAGTAGACATGAAAAGTTGCTCAATGTTACTAATCATCAGAGAAATGCAAATTAATACTACAAAAGGATATCATCTCACCCCTGTCAGAATGGCTATCATCAACAAATCAAAAAGAAAGTGTTGGTGAGGATGTGGAAAAAAGGGAACTCTCATACACTGTTGGTGGGAATGCAGACTGGTGCAGCCATTATGGAAAGCAGTGTGGAGTTATCTGAAAAATTAAAATGGAACTGCCTTATGACCCAGGGATACCACTTCTGGGAATTTATCTGAAGAAACTCAAAACACTAATTTGAAAGAATATATGCAGCCCTATGTTCATTGCAGTGTTATTTATAATAGCCAAGATTTGGAAGAAGCCTAAATGTCTATGAGTAAATGAGTGGATACAATAGCCTTGATACATTTACAGAATGGAATACTAGTCAGCCATAAAAAAGAAGAAACTTTTACCCTTTTGCCACAGAATGGATAGACCTGGTGCACACTATACTAAGTGAAACAGGCCAGGCAGAGAAAGACAAATACCAAATGATTTCACTAATACGTGGACTCTGATGAACAAACTGAACTAACAAGCAAAACAGAGACAGACTCAGACAAGGAACCAGCTGACAGCTCTTGGGGGGGCGGGTGCTGGGAGGGTAGAGCAAAAGAGCTCATGGGCAAACAACAGTGCAATGACTGTGTAGGGGGAGAGGGCATGGTGGGTGGAGGTGGAAGAGGGTTAAGGGTAAATGGAAATGGAAAATACAATAAAAATTGAGCTATTAAAAACATAGAAACAGACTGACAGATACAGGGAACAGACTGACAGTTATCAGAGCAGAGGGGTGCGGGGGTATTGGTGGAAAAGGTGAGGGATATAAGAAGTACAAATTGGTAGTTACAAAATAGTTGCAGGGGTGTAAAAGTATAAGATGAGAAATATAGTCAATAATATTGTAAATTCTGTATAGTACCAGGTGGGTACTTGAAATATCAGGGGAATCAATTTGTAAAAGTAGATGATTGTCTAACTTTTATGCCATATACCTGAAATGAATACAAAGTAATATTGAATGCCATCTGTAATTTAATTTTTTAAAACTATGCCATCTTTTCAGAATTCCTCTAGTTTTTCTTAAAAAAATTGTTCTGTAATTTTGTAATTGAGAAATTAGATTACTGACACATATAATATCTCTCAGAAAAGTTGATCTTTTGTGCTATACTTTTGAAGTTCCTGATATTCTAAGAGGCATTGTTTTTGCTCTTGAATTTACACCTTCATCAACTTCATTTCACCAAGTGTGTTGTTAGGATTCACACAATTGTGATGTCGTAGAGTGGCTTTGGGATGGGGCATGTCTGGATTCAAATATTCTGCCACCTGTCATTTTCCTTTTTACATATTCATTTTTCTAAGTTTTTCCCCATGGAACTACTACCTCTACAAGAACTACCAATATTTACTATCTGAAAGGATAATTTGGATTAAATTATGTTGAATATTTGACTAAAGATTAATAAATTCATATTTAAATTCTTTTTATTTGATTGCATACTAATACATAGAAGTATAATAAGGTGACTAGAAAACATTTGAAGGTATAATAATTTATTTTATATTACATAAAAACTTTATTATAGAATTTCAGAAAAATGGCAGGAAAATAATTTTATTAATATATCAGAATTTGGAAGTGTGTCCTAACTATCAAAAATTGTATTTATATTCAACATTGAGAACAAGGCCAACAATATTGCTGACATTTCCCATAGCAATTGGGAGAGGCTACAAGTTGTGGAAAAAGATGCTTTGCCCTTAGACTTGGGGAGAACATGACTTGGTCCCTCCTTTGCCATTTACTAGAAGTTTAGTTTCTTTTGTTATGCCCTCAGTGAGAGTTTCCTCTTATATTTGTGAATTTGCATGTAATCAAATTCAGTGAATGTTAATTGAGCACATATACTCACTGCCAGAAAATGGCATAGGCTCTGGACATACAACAGTGAATAACAGAGAGTTTCTACGCTTTTGAAACTCAGTTCAAGACAAAGGCAAAGAAACTAGCCACTACTGCAGAGTGGTAAGTACTGTTATAACATGGAAGAAACAGGTAGGAGCAGCTTAACCCAGACTTGAGGTTCAGGAAAGGCTCCCTCAAGAAACTGGTACCTTAGCAGCCAAGGATGTGTAGCAATTCCCAAGCTAATAGGAAAGTAGACACAAAGGGCAGGAGACATGTACGAGCAGCTCACTTGAGGACATGAAACTTGAAGGACTAACACATAAGTAGTGCTCCCAATACTGACTGAAGTTCAGACTCACTGGTGGTTTTTAGAAATAAAGATGTTTTTATAGGCTCCACCCCAACTTAATGAGTCACATTTTCAAAGAATGACTGTCAGGATTCTAATTATCAGCTCCCATGGAGAGCACTGGCATTGGGTGTGTGCGGGTGGCAGGGGGTTGGAAAAGGGGGCTCAAGGCAGGGAAAGTGAGGCAGGGAGGCCGGCGGCACACCATGAAGGACTTGGAAACCAAGTGAGGACTGGGGTTTTATCTAAGGTCGGGGACAGTGATGGAAGGGTTTAAGGGGTGTGGGATGAGATGATCAGATTTGTGATGTATAACGATCACTAAGTTTACTAAAACATGGCCCCCGTGTCCCTGAGGGATACAGTCTAGCTTATGAGGTCCAACATCTTTAACCTGTTTTAAAAGTCTATAATGGAAATAATATCTACTTAGAATGGTTATTTTGAGGCTTAACTGAGAAAGTTTATACAAACTGCCTGATATGTACTTGGCACTCAAAAAATGTTAATTTCTATAATTTGGGAAATAATTAGTGGACATCACACAGCCACCATCATACATTGAGGATGGCATTTCTGTTCAACCATCTGTTTTCAGATTCCTCAGACAATTTTGGTTCTTCTGCCCACACCCAGAACACTGGGACAGTGCCCACTTCTACCTCACTCCTTGCTCTTTCACATTCTTGACTTCAGTTACAGATGACTTCCCAGTCTACACATACACCCTTGGTGTTCTTTCCTGAACTGAAAACCCATATATCCACCTTGGATGTCTCCACTTAAATGCCTGTGGGCACTTCATCCAAATTATGTGTTCTCACACCAAATACCACACTTTCCTGCCCCAAGAAAACAAACAAACCCCTGCCTTTCCAACCTTAGCACCACTAGGTCAAGCCACAAACATGGGAATCATCACTGATTCACTTGTCTTTATCTTCTTTAATCAGTCCTCACAAATCCACGCCCTTCTCTCCAGGCCTAGACCAGCACCCTCATCCAAACTATGCCACCTCTTATCTGAACTATGAAATGTCCTCTGAGTTCCCAGCACCACTCTTCGCACCATCTTCAATCCTGCAATCCTGAGAGAGCTTCTAAGAAACAAAATTGATGAAACCCCCTCCCCTCACACCCCTCCACATTTAAACTTTTTGACTAACTTTCAAATGCCTTAACGGGAATTCCAAACTCCATACCAAGGCTTATAAGGTGCATCAAAATATCACCTCTTAAGTCTCATTTGCCCCATTCCCTCTTTCCTATTTTATGTTCTTTAACCCTTGTGAACTAGAAAAAAATCACTTTCTATCTCACTCTGAGATCTATATTTCACCATGATTCCTCTACCCAGAATCCCCCTTGGGAGTCAGGCCTTAGCTTAGAAGTGTACTCTTGGTCCTCTTGGGATCAGTCCTTGAATCTTCACACCAGCTGAGATTCCCTTGTTGGATATATTTGCAGTATCTTTACCTCTTTCCTCTTAGGGCTCTTCATTATACTTGTAATTTCTTAATGCCCATGTTCCCCACAGATTGTAAGCAACATGATGGCAGAAGTTAACACAGAGTCAATCCATGTCATTCAAAGATTTAAATTGCTCAGGAATTAACCTAATTGCTAAACATGTTTGTAACTTATAATCTGTTCAGGAATTCACCTACTTGCTAAATTTTTTACATGCACATTTTATTTTTTTATTTTAAAATATATTTTATTGTTTATGCTATTACAGATGCCCCAAATTTTCCTCTTTTGTCCCCTTTCACCCAGCCTACCCCCCCCCCCCATTTTTATAGTCAAGCCCCGCATTGTCATCCATGCTCATGGGTCCTTCATGTCTGTTCTTTCACTAATCCCTTTACCTTCTTTCAGTCAGTCCCCACCTCCCCTGCCCCTCTTACAGCTGTCAGTCTGTTCCATGATTCCATGCCTCTGGTTCTGTTTTGCTCATTAGTTTATTTTGTTCATTAGATTCCCCTTATAAGTGAGATCCTATGGTATTTGTCTTTCACTGAATGGTTTTTTTCACTTAGCATAATAGTCTCCAGTTCAATCCATGCTGTTGCAAAAGGCAAGAATTCCTTCTTTCTTTATGCTGTGCAGTATTCCATTGTGTAAACGTACCATAGTTTTTTGATCCACTCATTTATTGATGGGTGCTTAGGTTGCTTCCAACGCTTGGCTATTGTAAATTGTGCCACTATGAACATGAGGGTGCACAGGTTCTTTTGGATTGGTGTTTCAGGATTCTTTGGGTATATTTCCAGCAATAGAATCACTGGGTCAAAAGGCACTGAGGAAGATACAAATAAATGGAAGGATACCACGTTCATGGATTGGAAGGATTAACATCATTAAAATGTCCATATTACCCAAAACAATCTATAAATTCAATACAATTCCTATTAAAATGCCAGTGGCATATTTTATAGATCTAGAGTAAATATTTTTAAAATTTACATGGAACCAAAAAAAGACCCCAAATAGCCTCAGCAACTTTGAGAACAAAGAACAAAGTAGGAGGGATCCCAATACCGGATATCAAACTATACTACAAGACTGCTATAATCAAAACAGTCTGGTACTGGCATAAGAACAGACACACAGATCAATGGAACAAGATGGAGAGCCAAGAAATAAACTCATGTCTTTATGGTTGATTGGTAAATATGGTTGATATTTAACAAAGGAAGCAAGAGTATAAAATGGGATAAAGACAGTCTCTTTAATAAATGATGTTGGGAGAACTGAACTAGTACTTGCAAAAAAAATAAATGAAACTAGACCATCAGCTTACACCACACACTAGAATAAGATAAAATCCTTTGTAACTCCAAAATCAATACTCATGTCATTTTTTTCCTTATTCATGGTTGTGCACAGAAAGGTGAAAACTTTGAGTTGCTCAATAGGCATGTTCTCAGCTAAGGCTGAACAAAATGACACTCTGCCTTCTTATTTCAGCTCTTATACTGTTAAGTGTCCATTTTGCAGTCTACTTAGTGCCACATTTTCCACATTTTTGTGTGTTTTTCTGATGACTTTACTGTTTAAAACGGCCCACAAGGATGGTGCTGTCTAGTGTTCCTAAGCACAAGAAGGTTGTAACAAGCCTTATGGAGAAAATACATGCGTTAAATAAACTTCATTCTGGCATATGTTATAGTGTGTTATGCATGAGTTCAATGTCAAGAATTAACAATATGTGAAATAAGATGCCTTTAAACAGAAAAACAGGGGCTTGCAGGAACCTAATGCTGTACTTCCCTTTGGAGCAATGCTTCAGTATTCACTAATTTCACTTTGTGGTGATTTTATAGAACATATCTACTGAAAATAATAGCATTCCACTGTATTTTGTTAACCTTTACATCTCCAATAGTTAGCACACTGACTCATAATAGTTGTTCAGTAAATGTTCTTTGAAACGGAATTGTGTATATGTATGTCTATATACACACATACTTTATACATAAAAACATAGCAATTTTGTATAATATAGGAATAAATTAAACTGAATTTGTTTTTTAATGGCACAGACATACTTCATAGATTCATCATTATTTTTTGATTTTTAAAAATGTCAAATATTAGTTTATTATTGGTATCTTTATTTTTGTTGTTATCTAGGATGCTGGAGAAATGGTTCGCTCCTTTGTTGGTGGTTTGGAACTCGTTGTCAATCTCCTGAAATCAGATAGTAAAGAAGTTTTGGCAAGTGTATGTGCTGCTATTACCAATATAGCAAAAGATCAAGAAAACTTAGCAATTATTACAGATCACGGAGTTGTTCCTTTATTGTCCAAACTTGCAAATACAGTAAGTAATCTGTCTTTTTATTTTAAATGCAAATTATCTTAAGATATCATGGTGTAGAGGCAAAAACAATGTATTGAAGGTCAAACACCTGGGTTCAAGTTTAATATCCATCATTTATGAAGTATGAGATTTCAGTTAATTCATTTAATTTCTCTGAGACTAATAAATGTTAAAGTATGTTTTAAATTGTACAGTGTTAATATGCAAGTACCTTGTCAAATAGAGGTTGTTTTTACTGGCAAGTAAACTGGTGACAAATATGTTATTGTAGAAGTGTTAACTATCATTTTAACATCATTATTGTTATCCTTAAGATAATTGTTCATGGCAACTTTAGAAATTAAATGTGCCTTCCCCATTGGCAACCTTGGATCAAGGGCATTCTTGAGCTAGGAGACTTTGGCGGTCACTGTACTGCTTATCCAGAGTTGTGTCAGATATAATAAGCAGCCTTGGGAGATAATGACTTCACCATGACCAGAGGTATTTGAGCATAGCTTGGACTACCACTTGGCAGAGAAGTCGTAGACCAGAAATTCAAGCATGGTAAGTATGTTTGGTGTAGAAGGGCCAGTCTAATACTGAGTTTCTAAGAATATCTGCCAGATCCAGTTAGGGATACCAAGTTGTTGCCTAAATTAAGAGAGCAGTCCAATTAATAAACAGGAAACTGTATCCTTTTTCAGTTGTATTATACCTGTACAATTAATAACATGCAAAAAGAAGGATATAGTGTTGTAAAGAATACAGAAAGGAAAATGGCAGACTCAAAACACATCACTTTTGCTGCACTGTCTTCTCCCTTGTGGGAATCAAGGTGTATTACTGATGTGGTGGTATTCCCAGAATGATAAAGTAGAATTCATCTATTTACTCTAGTTAAATGAAATTCTCCCTTGAGAATGTCCTATATTCCTTAGTTATATTTATTACTAAACCACTTGCAGACCTATAATTTTGTCTGGTGAGTATATTTACTGAAAAGGAAATTGAACTTTGAGTAAATAATAATAATACCAGCCAAATAACTAATGCTAGGCCCCTGATCACCTTGGAGTTCACTGGCAATGTTCAGTTTATAAAATGAGAAATCAGGACTGAAACTTTGTCCATTGGTGACCCACCAAAATACTAGTTCCCTTCAAGACAACACTTGAGCAGCCAGCCAGTCCTTGACTCATTGGCATCTTAGTGGGTAATAAGCATCTAGATCATGCATGAACATGATTTCACAGGGTCATTATAATACATATACCATCATTTGTTTCCTTTATGAAGAATAATGATAAACTCAGGCGTCATCTGGCAGAAGCCATTTCATGCTGCTGTATGTGGGGCAGAAATAGAGTGGCCTTCGGAGAAAACAAAGCAGTGGCTCCACTGGTGCGTTACCTGAAATCAAATGACATCAATGTGCATCGAGCAACAGCTCAAGCCTTGTACCAGCTTTCAGAAGATGTTGATAACTGCATCACCATACACGAGAATGGCGCAGTCAAGGTACAGTTGGCTGGCTTTGTGGTTCTGCACAAGTTAAGCAAATGTAGGCTGGAAAAAAAACTTAAATAACATTCAAGTTTTACTGGAGGGGGTATTTGGGTACACAAAACTGCCTCCTTGTTGGGTTAGAGCTGTAGGTGGCCCATGTGTTATCATGGATTATGCTGCCCAGATCGTTACGTGGAGAGAGAATTTTTCTAAATCAAAGACTATAAAATGTACTCAGTAAAATAAGTAATCACTCCATGATTTGAATTTGATTAAAGAACATGTACAGTGTAGGAATAATCAATGGTATTCATAATTTTATTTAATATGTTATTTATTTAGAACTTCAATAATAAAATATAGGCACCAACTAAACCACAAAGGAGCTGACTGAAACAGCCACTAATCTTCAGTCTGACAGTCTTAAATATAATAGGGAAGTACCAATTCAAAGACACAGTTTTTTCAAAAATATATCTGTGTGTCAAATTTTCTTTGCTTTTAAGTGATATAAAGGTAGGAGAGTTTCTGCACACAGACTGTAATGTATCCATGCATTATGTAGAAACTGCCTTAGAGCTTCTGAATGGAATATTTTGATGACAATCAATATAAAAATACTTAAAAGTACATGAACAGCTTACCTGTATTAGGAAAAATTGATTAAAAGTGTTGGGTATTTTTTCTTCATCTTGTTTCCTTGTACAGTATGATTTTAGTGTTTATTACCTCAGCTGGAGCCTATGACAATACATTTACATTTTGAAATGCATGCCCACAGTGGGCTCGATCTTTTAAATAAGAGTTAGTAAAATCTCCAGTTAATCATATCTGGTCAAATTTATACATGCTGAATATGAACATCTTAGGAGGAATAAGACCCTTAGAATGACAATTGATAATTTCTGAAGCAATTATTTTAATTTATCTTTCAAATCTATTATAGTTTAATATAATGTTAATTTTTCTGAAATTAAACTAAATTTACATATAAAAGTGTCAACCTTTCCATTATAAATCTGTTATTACAGCACGTAAGTTAAGTCAAATTTAGTTTCCTCAGGCAAAAAGCTGCCATAAAAGCACCTTTTAAACTAAGCACTAATTTTTTGAAGTAAATTATAAAAAAATATATTGGAATGCTAACTCCAAGCTGCTAATGAATGATAAAAATACTGTCATACTTCAAAAGAGAAGACATTTCTAATTTAAAATTACTGTATATGTTCAATTCTTGAATAGGACTTGCACAGCCTAACATGCCATAAGTATTCATGTACAGCTAAAAAAAATGAAGCTATAAAATTTAATTAGTCTGGTAAAATATCTGACATATAACGTATGCTCAGACAATTGCCAGTAACTTTAAGGAAAGAATATCTAGACTACTCAGAAAAATTTTAAATGTAATAAGCTTTGCATTTACCATCCATTGATATATTATATGGCAGGTGTACATGCAACTCTCAATTATTTCTTCCAACACAGTTCGACAGATAATCCAAATCATTTATGAATTGTATTCTGCTGTGAAAAGTGTTGAAACTGTGTTCCTCCACCCACATAACTTATATGTATTGGAAAAAGAAGACAATCAAAACGATTAGGGTGAGGGGACAGGAAGGAGAAAAGTGAAGGAAGAGTCCGTTGCACTCTAGGCCCTTTCCCAGGTCGCTTCATGGTACGTCGAGGGCCTCTCTGTTTTGTCTGTTTGCATTCATAACTACCTGCTATTTCTACTGGAGGGTAACTGTAAAGATAGGACTTTTTTTTTAATGTTACTCTGTAGAGGCAAGTCTTACCTGGGCTCTCCCTCTTGGGGCTATGGGGAAAGTATTCTCTGATTTTCTTGAAAGGAAAAAAAGTATCATTCTGGGTTTACGTAGAAAAACTGGGGTTTGGTAGTTGCTTGGATCTGGAGAATAAAGAAAAGGGTTGACTCAAAGTGGCTCCAGGTTTTGGGCTAGATGAAGAAAGAGATTTCTTAGCCAAGATAATGCAATAAAATATTTGGCACAGTAGGATGGTTAAAATACCTGCAGCGAATGCGTCACAATGTGTCACTGCTAACACTTCTGACACGAAATGCATATAAACTTCATCCACTCTTTTGGCAAACCATGGCTGTTTTTATTCCTAATTGCTATGGAACCTTTCTAGTCAAATGCGTGGAGTGTTATTTCTTAGGGCTGCAAACATTCCCACTGCAGCTGCTCAGGAGCAATGTTGACAGACTCTTTGACAGTTACCAGAGGCATCTTGTCACCCTGTTCGTAAGTAATTTATTGCAGAGTTAGCTTCCTTCGTCGTTCAGCTTCCTCAACAGCAGTGGCTGAGGTCATGCAGTGCATCTGCCCCATGCCTGCTTATGTTTATTCCACACCAACAGTGACAGAACAGGATTGAGGGCCTGGAACACATGGAGTTCAGTTTCTAATGTTCAGTTTAAACAGTCAGTTTGAATTTTCAGTCAGACAGTGCTGTCCACTAAGAATGTAATGTAAGCCACATAAGTAATAGTAAATTTTCTAGTAGCCAGAATTTACGAAAAGATCAAAGAAACAGGTGAGATTCATTTCAGTAATATAGTTTAGTTAACCCAATATATCCAAAATGTTATTTCAACATACAGAATCAATATAAAAATACTAATATTTTATTTTTGTGCATATTAAGTATCCAAAAAGCGAGTTTTATAATACACCACAATTTGGACCAGCCACATTTCAAGCTGTCACCAGTAGCCGGTGTACTTCTAATTGGACAGCACAAGTCTAGAGACAAGAGAGAGGAGAAATCTCAGGAAGTTATCAGTGAAGAGGAATTAAGCCATGATGAGGACAGATGAGATGTTTTTGGCACAGAGTTTAGAGAAGCCTGGGAAATCTCTGTTTTTTACTCACAGAGCACGTGAAATAGGAAGAAGAGCTGTTGGAGTAAACCTAGGAAGTTACTAGGTTAACCAGGTGTTCCAAAAGCCAAAGGAAGAGTGAGTTTCCAAAAGGTTTGTGTTCAAACACTACTAACCAGTCAACAGGATTTCCTGATTTACTTATGTTGAAAAAGAATCCTGCGTTCGAGCCTTGGTTGGTAAGATCCTTTCTATATGAACTAATAAACTCCCGGCTCTACTAAGTACAATGTGATAGGAATAATTCAATCCTTATGCCCTTTTTTATTGAACACAGACCTCCTCAAAAGTATCAGCACAGGGTCTTGTATCATCAGAAAACCTTATGAGCATGGATGCAGAGCTGTTGGTAACTCTGCTGAAAATGTGAGAAATCTAGGAAATTATCAAAGTTATTTACAAACTGTAACAAAACTGTAACATAGGAAAGTAAGTGAAAGAAGTTGCAAGAAAAACTGAGCAAAACAAGCCATGTCCTAAGACAGAAAAAAACATCAAGTAGAAAGGTGATGAGCACCTTCAGAAGGCAGTAAGCATCTAAGTCCTTCCCAGTGGTGACACTGGATTTGTTTTTTGCAAATGTCTATACTAGGCAAGTGGAAATTACATTATGGCTTATCACTTTGTGGAGAGCCAAGGAATTTAAGAAATTGCAGAAAATATAAGCAGAAATGGATCCAGCAGTGGGAGAGTGAGGGAGAGCACTCCCACTGGGCGGAACTGAAAGGTGGTCCTGGCCGCCTCACAGACTCAGCGCGTGGAGTGGTGTTGCAGAGAACCAGGAAGATGACTCCGTAGTTTTTTGTAGCCTAACACAGGAAAAAAGTATCATTAAAGCTTTTAGGTCAAGCAAATAGACTTTAGAGCCTGAGATCACCCAGGATTTCAGTGTCTATATGCAGCTTACATATTTAATGTTTGATTGAATTATATTTTCTATTCATTGAAACTCTTACTGTGCCTTTGTGGTTTTGGGTACTTTCCTCACATCTCCAATATTTCCTTGTGTGCTGGGAATCATCCACTTGGTGGGAATTAAATTACTTAGTAGGACTAGTAAGTATCAGTGACTATATAGTGATTCCATATATAGAGTTTCTGATTGACTTTTTTCTTATTATTCACATTTTTCCTTTAAAGTGAGAAAGTAATTTATGACTACTTAAGGGTTTCAGTAAGTTTGATTCCAGTTTATCATGTTTAACTTAATATCAATATATATATTAAATGTTTTTCTAAGCTCTAGCTGGCGTAGCTCAGTGGATTGAGCGCGGGCTGCGAACCAAAGCATCGCAGGTTCGATTCCCAGTCAGGGCACATGCCTGGGTTGCAGCCCAAGTCCTCAGTGGGGGCCACGTGAAAGGCAACCACACATTGATGTTTCTCTCTCTTTCTCACTCCTTTCCCCCCTCTAAAAATAAATAAGTAAAATCTTTAAAAAATGTTTTTCTTATTTCTTTTTATTTTTTTAACATAAAAACATAATAGCTTTATTAAGGTATAATTGACATACACATGCACATATTTAAAAAGTAAAATGTGAGGAGTTTTGACACACTCACACCCAGTAAGCCCTCTTTCTTGCCCTTCTCTGTCCTGGGGCAACCACTGATCTGCTTTCTGTCAGCATAGATTAGTTTGCATGCTCTAGAATTGAACTCAAATGGGATCATACAGTATGTACTTCTTTTTTGTTTGGCTTCTTTCACTCAGCTTAATTATTTTCATATTCATCCACACTCTTACACGTGTCAGTAGCCCACTCTTTCGTTGCCGAGCAGCATTCCATCCCAGTTTGTTTATCCTTTCAGTGATGATGGACAGTTGAGTTTTCCAATTTGGGGTTATTACAAATAGCGCTGCTATAAGCCTTCGTATGCAAGTCTTGAACATATGTTTTCACTCCTCTTGGATAAACACCTAGGAGTGAATGGCTGGGTCATCTGGTAGGTACATGTTTAACTTTCTAAGAAACTGACAAACTGTTTTCCAAAGTGCCTATGCCATTTTAATACACTCCCACCAGCCGTGCACAAAAGCGTCCTCACCAGCACTTGATATGTTCATTCTTTGTTGTTTTAGACATTCTAATAGGTGGGTAATGAAATCTCATGATTTCAATGTTAGTTTTCCTAATGACTAATAATGTAGAACATCTCTTCATGTTGCTTGTATGTCCACAGTGTAATGCCTTTGGTAAAATGTCCAATGTTTTTTGACCATTTTTCAGTTGGGTTGTTTGATAGTGAGAGTAGAGACTTAAGGATTTTCATGTTTAAATGGTGGTTTGGAATAATATTATGAAATACATAAGGACTTAGGATTTTAGTGTTCACATGTTCTGATCCCAAGTCAGGAATTTTAGCAATTTGTATAGAAAGTTTATAAGGGTATAAAATTAAATTGCATTTATACATTTGACATATATTTAGTATACATCTAAGTAAATTTTGAGCCAATAGTAAAACTACATCCAGTTCGACTAGCTAATAAAGGCAGTCATGGAAGGACTATCTCAGTATTGTCTGACCCCTTTCTCTAAGTGTTTGTTAAGTGCACTGCTTATCTAGCACTCCCCACATTTCCTGTAGGACTAACTCATGTGGGAATCATGTTAAGATTCAGAATATGAGCCACTAGTCCTGGTGTCAGACCGGAGATTCTGCATTTCCCACAAGCACCAAGGTGCTGCTGCTGCTGCCTTCGACCTGGACCATACTTTGACTATTAGCAAGTGCGTAGCCCTTGGGGACGCTGAGAGCAAGGAAAGACCTCAGAACACTTGCCTCAGGCCACAGGCAGCTTTGTCCCCTTTACAAACATTACCTCTTTTTCTGCTGACAGGAAAAAAGTATAGGAAACACTGTTCTAGAAGACATATAGCATATTCTTTGATATCCTTTCAAAGGCAATAAAATTAATTGCATTACCAGGAGTCTCAGATCTTATATTCCTATTTTCAAAACGTACAGCTTTGAGGATAGTATTTTAAATAGACATTTGTGTCTGTGCATGCTGGCTCTGCTTCAGTACAATGAATTCACCTTGCTTCTGCTAAGTTACCACCACCCCACTCCCAGCAATAAACTTCCTTCCCCATCTTGAAAGCCAAAAGTGAGTAAAGATGAAAAAGAGAGTTGTGTATAAGTGTAGCAAAAGAACTAGATAATAATGAAAGTAAAATCCTTTTCATTTATTCAGCTTCCTATGTGCCAGATACTATTCTAAAAGCACATTTAAACACAGTTTTTCTTTGAATCTTTTCCATTATCCAGTGAGATGGGTATTATTATCTCCATTTTACAGATAAAGAAACTGAGTTTCATAGAGTTTAAGTAACTTGTCCTAAATCACCCAGGTTATAGGGAAAGGACCCAAGAAATAGGATTCCAGGGTCTACTCTCTTAACTCCCACTGCCAGGTAAACCTGAAGGTGCCCGAGGCACAGGTGGGGCGTGGCTGTGGGCAAGGGTGTTTATGGCTGTGTTTGAAAGACTCAGCCTGTTAAGAAACTGCGTCTGGAGGCCGAGCAGTTTGGGAAAGCAGAAAGAGAACGGGACTTGGTGGAGAATATGCCTGTTTTGTGGCAGAATGGTCCCTGTCCTTGCTGTCCTAGCCTCCCATCCTCTTGAAAAACTACGTCCCAAATGCTCAATTTCTCCATTTTCATGAATTTTCCAGACTCTATTCCTGCCCTTGAAGCTTTTTCATAGTCTTAACTTATGCCCATTAAACATTACTAGTAAGAGTTATAGAATATGAAATTAAGCCAAATGATTTTGTGATTTAAGAAAATTATTTATATTTCTGTCTTTAGATAGACATTAATAAGGGTAGCTACATTTCCCAAAAGTAGGTTAAGAAGCTTGTTATAGTTAAGTGGAAAAGGTTAAAATTAAGTCCAAAGCTCATTTATTAAGGTTTTTTAGTATACACACACAGAGAGCATAAAATACCACTAATATTTACTAAATTAACTAATATTAACCTCTATATATCATTACCTTTCCTGATGGCCTCAGCATACATCTTCTGTTTGCAAACCCTTCTCTCTACTTGCTTAGTTTAGATGCACCTGTTCCAAGATGCTTTCTCAGACTTCTTGGACTAAATAAGTAACTTCTTATTCTTCAGCTACTCTTCATTCAACACTTTTTGTTTCCTTCTAGCATTCACCACACTTGGTAATTATTTTGCCTGTTTGTTTTTGACTGGGCCCTTCTTATAGTATCTGTAGGTGTTATGAGACTCTTGGTCCTACTCTCTCCTGAATTTTGGGAGTGATGAACAGAAGGCCAGGTCCTACCTGTGTGGAGAATTATCATACCATATACTTACTTACTCTATTCCTCTATTTAAATTTCACCAAATAATCCCTGGCTGGCGTAGCTCAGTGGATTGAGTGCGGGCTGGGAACCAAAGTGTCCCAGGTTCGATTCCCAGCCAGGGTACATTCCTGGGTTGCAGGCCATAACTCCTAGCAATCGCACATTGATGTTTCTCCCTCTCTCTCTCTCTCTCTCTCTCTCTCTCACTCTGTCTCTCTCTCCCCCCTCCCTTCCCTCCCTAAAAATAAATAAATAAAATCTTTAAAAAAAAATTTCACCAAATAATTGTAGTCATCCATTAAATGAATAGTAAATATTAGAATAGTACACTGAGTTGTAAGAGATGTCGGTGCATTTCTTACAGTAATAAATAGCTAATGTAAATATCTATGTGTGCTGTTTCTTAAAATATATATTTTATTGATTCTGCTATTACAGTTGTCCCATTTTCCCTCCTTTATTCCCCTCTGCCCTGCATCCCCTGCTTCACCCGCACGCCCCTCTCTTAGTTCATGTCCATGGGTCATAACATATACGTTCTTTGGCTTCTCTATTCTGTATAATATTCTTAACCTCCCACTGTCTATTTTATCCCACTGTCTTTTTTATACATCTGATATGTTGGCTATCTCTTCATTGCTTAGTTCTATTTTTGGAGCTTTGATCTGTCCTTGCGGTTGGCCATATTTTCTTTGTCTTGTGCAGCTGTTATATTATAAGGGGCAAAGCCTTAGGTGTTCGCCAGGGTGGGGCAACCCTTTTTGCTGTGTCATGGTGCTTTCTGTGGGGGAGGGGTCCAAGAGGAAACAATGCTGCTTGCTCTGTTCTTGGCTGGCTTTCAATCACTTCCCCCAATACTCACAAGCAAATCGGGCCCTTCTGGTGCTGATTCCTGGGTTGGGGGGATATGTATCTTCTAGGACCCTGTGAGCTTCTTCAACAAAGTTTCCTGTGAGGCTGGGAGTTTCTTCTGCTGCCACAACACTCACAGGTTTTTTTGGTCATAGGATTTTAGGATGTATTTCTCCACGCTGGAACCCTGGGTTATGCAGTCTGTCTTGCTCCCTGGTTATTCTTCCCAGCTATCCACACCCAAATGTGGTACTGTCCAGTCTGCCAGCTGCCACCTTGCCCATTCTGGTCTGCCAGATGCCACCTTGCTGCATATCTTTTCTGCCCTGGCTGCCTGTCTCTGCCCCTCTTACCTGTCTGAATGAATATTTCTTCTTTAACTCCTTGGTTGTAGGACTCCCATACAGTTTGATCTTCTGGCAGTTCTGGTTATTTTTTGTTTTTATATTTGTTGTCCTTCTTTTGGTTGTAAGAGCAGGCAAAGTGTGCCTACACTTCCATCTTGGCCAGAAGTCTCTCCCCTGTGTGTTTTATAGAAAGTATATTATAGGATAATCTCTTTTTAATAGCAGCCAATCACTGAATGTTTGCTGGTGGTCTAGGTGCTTTATTCTTTATCTCCTTTAGTCTTCAAATAATGCTGTGATGTTGCCATGAGAAAGATTGGGAAGCTTTAGTTCAACAGTCTCAGAGATGTGTCCAAAGTTTCACAGAAAGAAAGCAGGATCCATGAGGATGCCAAATATTGTAAGCAACACAAATAACTCAGATAATCTTAGGCATCAAATAAGATACATGGATATTTGACAGATCTTATGAGCAAGAAAGTAGTAGAGCCCTAAGAAGGACATAGGAATCAAAGGTTTTTATTACCTTTTCCTTCCTTTGCCTTCTCTCTTCCTTTCTGTGTCCCTTTCATTTTAGTCTTTCTCTGTGAGTTGACACTCTCTGTTTCTTCACAGTTTTCTCAGCTCTTTCTGCAAGATTTACTTCCTAGTCACCCAGGGAAACAGAGCACATATTTTTCTCAATTTCAATTCAAGGAACCTTAGGGAAAGGAATCAGACTGGCCCAGTTTGGAAAACTACCCACACCTAGTCCAATCAACTATGGACAACAAAACAGTGTTGATATTTTACAAAACAGCTTCCAAGATTTAAACTGGAGTTACAAAGACAGTTAAGAGCATTCCTCATGATCATGAAGACTCTGAAAACAGTATATACTAATATGAAGAGCCATGATTTCGATTTTAGGACCAATTGATGTGAGAAATAATTAGTAAGTCAGTTGATATTCACTGCCTTTTACTATCATGCTGTTATTCAGTATGTTTTGAATTATATTTTTTTATTGTGATGTTATCATTCCAGATCTTTCAAAGATGTACAGAGGGCATTTTATCCAGTATTCTAAAATGTTGTACTTTGTGATAATTGTAAGTCCTTGCTAACAGCTTTGGCTTGCTTTATTTATTATTATTTTATTTTTACTAATAATTTTTGTTTCATTTATTTTTTCAATTATGCTTTAGATTCAATATTATCTTGTATTAGTTTCAGGTGTACAGCATAGTGGTTAGATAATTATATACTTTACAATATCAGTGTTCCCCCTGATATTTCCAGTAACCACCTGGCACCACACATAGTTATTTAAATATTATTGACTATATTTCCCATGCTATACTTTACATTCCTATGACTATTTTGTAACTACTAATCTGTACTTCTCAGTCCCTTAATGTTTTCATCCTGTCCCCAAATATGTTCTACCATTCAATGGCTTATCTTCTCATTTTGTTGATGGTTTCCTTTGCTGTGCAAAACAGTTGTAGTTTGATGTAGTCCCATTTGTTTATTTTTTCTTTTGTTTCCCTTGCCGAGGAGATATATCAGAAAATATATCACTAAGAGAAATGCCCAAGATTTTATTGTCTGTTTCCTTCTAGGAGTTTATGGTTTCCAGTTTTACATTTAAGTCTTTTTTTTTCTAAATTTTTTTAAGGTTTTATTCATCCATTTTTAGGGAGGGAAGGGGAGGAGACAGAGAGAGAGACAGAGAGACAGAGAGACAGAGAGACATCAATGTGCGGTTGCTGGGGGTTATGGCCTGCAACCCAGGAATGTACCCTGGCTGGGAATCGAACCTGGGACACTTTAGTTCCCAGCCCGTGCTCAATCCACTGAGCTACGCCAGCCAGGGCTACATTTAAGTCTTTAATCGGTTTTGATTAAAGGTGGTCTAATTTTCTTTTTTGCCTTTATTTGCCCATTTTTCCTACCACCATTTATTGAATAGATTATCTTTCCCCCATTGTATGTACTTGCTTCCTTTTTTAAATATTACTTTATTGTTTTTGTGTGGGTTTATTCCTGGGCTCTTTATTCTGTTCCAACGATCCATATGTCTATTTTTATGCCAGTACCATACTGTTTTGCTTACTATGACCTTCTAATATAGCTTGATATCAGGTAGCATGATTCCTCCAACTTCTTTCTTTTTTCTCAAGATTGATGTGGCTACTTGGCATCTTTTGTTGTTCCATAAATTTTTGTATTATGTGTTCTAGTTCTCTGAAACACATCATTGGCATTTTGATAGAAATTGCTTTGAATTTCTAGATTGTTTTGGGGAATATAGACATTTTAACAATGTTAATTCTTCTATTCATGAGCACTGTCTATGCTCCCATTTATATAGCTCTTCTTCAATTTCTTCAGTATCTTATAATTCCTCAAGTACAGGTCTTTTACTTTTTTGCTTAAATTTATTATGAGGTATTTTTTATGCCATTGTAAATGGGATTGTTTACTTTTCAGATAGTTTATTAGTTGTGTATAAAAAGGCAACCGTTTTCATGTTCCTTTCTGCTCTGATCATTTTCATTTTCTCTTTTCTAATCAGTAAAGCTTTGTTTGTTGTTTTATCTCTTGTTTTTTAAATGTATTTTATTGATTATGCTATTACAGTTGCCCCATTTTCCTTCTTTATTCCCCTCTGCCCTGCACACCCTCTCCCACCCACATTCCTCCTTCCTTCATGTCCATGTGTCCTACATATAAGTTCTTTAGCATCTACATTTCCTATACTATTCTTAACCTCCCCCTGTCTATTTTCTATATACCATTTATGCTACTTATTCCCTATACCTTTTCCACCTTTCCCCCTACCCATCCCCGCTGATAACCCTCCATGTGATCTCCATTTCTGTGATTCTTTTCCTGTTCTAATTCTTTGCTTAGTTTGTTTTGGATTTTTACTTTTTTTTTTAGGTTTAGTTGTTGATACTTGTGAATTTGTTGTCATTTTACTGTTCATATTTTTTATCTTCTTTTTCTTAGATAAGTCCCTTTAACATTTCATATAATAAGGGCTTGGTGATGATGAACTCCTTTAACTTAACCTTATCTCAGAAGCACTTTATCTGCCCTTCCACTCTAAATGATAGCTTTACTGGATAGAGTAATCTTGGGTGTAGGTCCTTGCCTTTCATGACTTTGAATATGTCTTTGCAGCCCCTCCTTTCCTGTAGTGTTTCTTTTGAGAAGTCAGTTGATAGTCTTATGGAAACTCCTTTGTAGGTAAGTGTCTCCTTTTCTCTTGCTGCTTTTAAGATTCCCCCCTTATCTTTTATCTTGGGTAAAGTAATTATGATGTGCCTTGACATGTGCTTCCTTGGGTCCAACATCTTTGGGACTGTCTGAGCTTCCCAGACTTCCTGAAAGTCTATTTCCTTTGCCAGATTGGGGGAGTTCTCCTTTATTATTTGTTCAAATAACTTTTCCACTCGTTGCTCTTTCTCTTCCCCTTCCCCTTTTGGTACCCCTATAATTTGGATGTTGGAATGTTTAAAGATGTCCTGGAGGTTCCAGAGCCTCTCCTCATTTTTTTGAATTCCTATTTCTTCATTCTTTTCTGATGGTATGTGTTTTCTTTCTTCTGGTCCACTCCATTGATGTGAGACCCAGCTTTCTTTCCATCACTATTGGTTCCCTGTGCATTTTTCTTCATTTCACTTATTGTAGCCTTCATTTTTTCACCTAATTTGTGACCAAAGTCAACCAATTCTGTGAGCATCCTAATCACCAGTGTTTTGAACTGTGCATTTGATAGGTTGGCTATCTCTTCATTGCTTAGTTCTATTTTTGGAGCTTTGATCTGTCCTTGCAGTTGGCCATATTTTCTTTGTCTTGTGCAGCTATTATATTATAAGGGGCAGAGCCTTAGGTGTTCACCAGGGTGGGGCAACCCTATTTGCTCTGTCATGGTGCTGTTTGTGGGGGAGGGGTCCAAGAGGGAACAATGCTGCTTGCTCTGTTCTTGGCTGGCTTTCAGTTACTTCCCTCGATACTCACAAGCAAATCGGGCCCTTCTGGTGCTTGTTCCCAGGGAAGGGTGGGTTTGTGTACATTCTAGAACGTTGTGGGTCTCTCCAATGAACTCTCCTGTTCATTGGGAGTTCCTCTCATTGCCGCAACACCTACAGGTTTTTTAAGTCAGAGGTTTTGAGGCTTTATTTCCACACACTGGGACCCTGGATTATGCGGTCTGTCTTGCTTCCCATTGTTCCTCCCAGTTTATCTGCATGCAAATGTGGAACTGCCTTCTCTGCCAGCTGCTGTCTCACCTGGTCCACCAGCTGCTGCCTTGCCGCACATTCCCTCTCCACCTGGCTGCCCAGATTCGTCCATCCTACTGGTCTGTATGAATGTTTCTTCTTTAACTCCTTGCTTGTCAGACTTCCATACAGTTCAACTTTCTGGCAGTTCTGGTTATTTTTTGTTTTTAAATTTGTTGTTGTCCTTTTGTTGTGCAAGGAGGCAAAATGCATCTACCTATGTCTCCATCTTGGCTGGAAATCCTTTCTCATGTTTTTTAAGTGTATGGTTAGCTTGTTTATTTGAGATTTTTCTTGTTTCATCATGTAGGCCTATAAGGCTATGAATTTCCTTCTTAGGACTGCTTTTGCTGTGTCGCATAGATTTTGGGTTGTTGTGTTATCATTTTCATTTGTCTCAAGGTATCTTCTGATTTTTTCCTTAATTTCATTTTTAATCCATTTATTGTTTAGTAACATGTTAATTAGCCTCCATGAATTTGTGTGTTTTCAGTGTTTTTCTTGTAATTGATTTCTAGTTTCATATTATGGTCAGAGAAGATGCTTGATATAATTTCGATCTTCTTAAATGTATTGAGACTTGTTTTGTGTCCTAACATGTGGTTTATCCTAGAAAATGTTCCATGTGCACTTGAAAAGAATATGTATTCTGCTGCTTTGGAATAAAATATCCTGAAGATGTTATTTAAATTCACCTGATCTAGTCTGTCATTTGAGACTGCTTTTTCTCATTTCTGAAGGATCTATCCATTGATGTCAATAAGTCAACAAGGTGTTAAAATCCCCAACTATAACTGTCCATCTCAGCCTTTATTTTTATTGATGTTTTCCTTGCATATTTAGGTGTGACTGATCACTTTATCTTTTTGCCATGTCCTTTTTTTGTCTTTTATAATAGCCTTTGTGTTAAATCCTATTTTGTGTGATATAACTCTTGACAACTCAGCTTTTTATTCATTTCCATTTAATATGAAATATTTTTCCATCTCTTTACTTTTACCTGCGTGTGTTTTGTTGTGAGGTGGGTCTCTTTTAGGTAGCATATATATGATTCTTGTTTTCTCATCCATTTAGCTACCCTATGTGTTTTGATTGGAACTTTTAAGTCATTTACATTTAATTGATATGGATAGGTATTTATTGCCATTTTATTCTTTATATCTGTGTTCCTTATCTTCTTTCTTGTCCTTGAAGAAGACCCTTTACCACTTTTTGTAATACTAGTTTGGTGGTACTGAACTCTTTTGAGTTTTTCTTGTCTGGAAAGCTCTTTATTTATCCCTCACCTTTAAATAATAGCCTTGCTGGGTAGAGGAATCTTGGATGTAGGTCCTTCCTTTTCACACTTTGAATATTTTGTGTCAGTCCATTCTGGCTTGAACTGTTTCTGTTCAGACATCAGCTGCCAGTCCTATGAGAGAGCCTCTGTAATTAACTGTCCTTTTCTTGCTACTTTTCAGATTTCCTCTTTATCAAATTATAATTTGTCTTGTTGTGAGCCTCTTTGAGTTCATCATGTTTGATTCCAAACAAGATGTGTTCCCCAGGCTTGTGTGTCTTTTTTCTTCACCAGAAAAGGGAAATTTTCTCCCAGTCTTGATGTGGTGGATTTATGTAGTAGGTGTTCTGTTGGCCCCAATGGCACAGTCTCCTTGGTCACCTGACTGGGTAATCAAGGAATGTTTCTTGTGCGGGTTATGTGAGCCCTCACACTGGATTTGAGTCTTAATTGCTGTTGGCCTGTCTGTGCATGTGGTTGACTCTCAGGCTACTGACTGTGAGGATCAACCTTGAGCACAGCAAATGAGCTGTTTTTGTGTGGGCGCTAGCCTAATGAAGCAGAATTTGCCTCAGCAGGTTCTGGTGCCCGTGGAGAGCTTCCTTTGGGTGTTCCATGTGAAGCTTATTGAATCCTGCTCTGATGTTTTCTGAAGCTGACCATTGTGTGTGTTGGTTCTGGGGCCTCTTGGGCAGTACTTTGGTGCAGGTCAATGTCAGACTATGCCTGTGACTGACACTGAGCAATGTATTTAGGGCTACAAAGTGATCTACAGCTTATGGCTGCCTCTCCTGGTCCTAGCTGTGGAATAGACCAAGCTGTGTATTAAGGCTGGCTTCCATTAGCATCAAGTCTCAGGGTAGGTCAGCAAAAGACCTGAAGTTTCTAGAGATTGGCTCACCTGCCTCCACCTGCTAGCTGTCTGTTAGGCTCAGTCACTGAAAGAACCTCTGGCAATACTAGAATTACATGAGGTATATTCTCAGTGAGTCACCAGGGAGGGTGAGTAGTGTTCACCAAATTGACACATATTCAAAATTGGTGCCAATGCTGGATTTGAGGCCACTCGGCAATAGTTCCAGAATGCACCAAGGCTTGATGCCACTTGCTAGGTTCCCACAGACCTTTGTGGTGGGGCAGGTTGTTGGAGTCATCAGCAGGAGGCCATCAGAGTTTACCAGGCCAAGATTTGGCCATGTGTATGTAGGGCTCTGCACAACTTGGGCATGCTAGGGAAAAGTGGCTCCACCTTTGATGCATACAACTCAGTATGTCCTGGATTCTGCATGGACCTTCTGGAAAGTTTAAGCTAGGCAGGGCAGGATTATGGGGGAGTTGGGAGGGTGGTATTATTGGATCTCCCATGAGAGGGTGTCACTGGTCAGACTCATGGGAAGGTAGGAGGAATTATTCCCCACCCCAGAGCCTCACAGCTCAATCTCTCACTCCCTGATTCAGCCTACACCTCTACACCCCAGACTCAGGTAACTGATTACTCCACAGGGTGCGAGCTCCTCAGGGCAGAGGTGGCAGGGAGTCTGGAAGGTGAGGCTATTGTTTTCTCCCAGGCTGATGCCATCTGGAGGGGAGTGATTGACTCAAGAAAGATGGTGTCTACAGTTTGGGAAAGGGACTCAGCACAGGGACTCTGGTGTCTGTCCCTTCAGCACTCTCCCCAGAACCATGCAACCCAGTCTCTCCTCACATAACACTGTTCCACTCCTAGCTGCCCTCCCTCCACTGGAGCCAGGGTGAGTGGCTGTGAATGTGGTTTTTGTGTGTTGGTGTTTTAAGAGGGTGGCTGATGTTTTTGAAGACACCCATCTCTCTCTGGTAGACAGAATTTCTGCTGGTTTTCACAGACACATGTGGGTTCTTCTGCCTGGCTCTGGTGCTCTAGGCTTGGGTCAGGTTTGGAGTTGAGACCCCACCCTCCTCAGGAGGAACCTTGGCAGCTGAGCTGCCCCTTTAGATTCTCAGGTGCCACTGTGGGTATGCAGCTAGACCTTCTGCTGCCTCCCTCCCGCCCCCACCCTTCCTACCAGCATTAATGTGACTTCTGTAAATCCTTGGTTATAAGACTTCTTTTCATCAAATCTTCAGTTGGCTATTCAGGTTGATTGTTCCATATTTTAGCTGCAATTCCAGTTTGGTCCTGGGAGGAAGTGAGTGTAACTTTTACTTACTCGGCAGCCATCTTGGATCCTCCACACAGCTAAAGAACTTGTTCATAACTCAAGCTTTGTAAGTTAAATGGATGTAAATTATAAAATGTGAGAGGTAATTATTTATAGTTTTATTGAAAATATTCCAGACCTAGCCATTGCCAAGTACTGATGTGGATTTAGCATTCTGAAATTTAAACAGTAACTCTTGGCTCCTTTTTGGTCAAATGCTTTGTGAGTAAATGTGGTGTATTATTGTAATGTCAAACTAAGTTTAAGAAAAGGCGCTCCTTCACCATTTTAAATCTGTGCAAAGCAGTCTTCATTTTATGCACATATAAACCTGTGAAGTATTCATATGTTGGTTTGGGGATTTTAAACTTGAAAAATTACAGATTCTCACTTTATCTGTCACTGCTGACTCCAAACTTTAAATTGAAACCACAGGATATATTTGGCACTCACACCAAATTAGTCCTTTTCCCTTGCATTAAATACTGCTACCCAATGATTAAGTGTTCAACTATAAGGCCAATAAATAACATTAGCACAATGATATATCCAAGACACTGTCAACTCTGCAAAGACTGCTTGAATTTAGGTTCTTTTTTAAATAAAAACCCTGTTTGTCATGTTGTGTTCAAAAAGGTCATAGCATCAGGTGAACACCCTAATCTTTTATTTTTGTTCAGCTCAGAGGAAACTGATGAAAGGTAACGACAAAAAATCATTGCCATCTGAGTTGTGAAGTGACTTACCAGGTATGAGCCTCCCTTCCTGAGTTAGGTGAAACCAGATACCATGACCTGGATATTTGCTACCAAGTGTCATAATTTTCAAAATTCTTACTTACATATTCTAATAAGTTTTCTATAGAATCATTGCCAGATAAGAAAATATTTTAGGGTTGAGGAGTATGGCAGTCCATGAAGGTTAGATTTGGGCCTGGTGCTTTTCTTAATCATGTTACCAGCATTAGGCACAGCAGGCTACATCACAGCTCTTCTGATAACACATGAAGAAAATGACATGACTGGGGAGTTTATCTTGCCTAAACTGTGCAATCCACAAGTCCTTGCATTTAAATAAGTTTGGATATCAAAGCATTCAATTGGCATACGATGCTGTTGGCACATGTTAAAGCATCTTTTGGTCTCAGAAAAAAGACACTTCTTCTGCCAAGCTGCAGGTCTATTGGCGTTGTTCTACAGTAGCTATGCCCTACAGCCTTTTTGGTGATAAATGATCTGTTTCAAATAAATGAAATGGCAGCCAACTCTGCAGAAAAAATCATTTTCAAAAAAAGAGAGACAGTTTTGCAGGGTCAAAAATGCACAAACAGTATGGTAAAATAAAGTATATGCTGCTCTTTTTCATGGAAAAGATTGCTACTGCTACATTTGCCAAATTCAATCAGTGTGCCAAAAAGTCGAGGAATCTGGCAGGAGCTAGAGAGTGCAGTTCCATCTTTCATCTATGTTTCTTCTCTGTATTTATCTTGCTTCAGAAAATGCTGGGAATGTCTTTTCCTTCCGACTTGGCTCTTTTGCTCAACCACAGAAGTACACCAGGCAGTTTCTCATAATTGTTTGGTTACTTATGGTGCAGTCAGTCTTTAAACTTGTGAGAAATATATTATTTCCATTGGAAATTTATGAAAAGCATCAACAACTGTTTGTTTTCATTTTCTGAAAATTATTTCAGGAACAAAACAAAATCACTTTTATTAATTGGCAGCTACTTGACTCAATACACAAAGGCAGGAGGCCAGCTCATTATTTTTGGCCTTCAGCTGACCCAGAATGGTTTTCCTGTATAAGAAGCTATTCACAGATGCTAGACGTAAAAATTAATAATAATAATAATGGTATTTCAGACTTTATGAGTAAGTAGTTTTTGGCACTGAGAATATATCTTCTCTCTTTCCCTTGAAAACAGCAATCCTGTTATATACAAAAAGTAAACAGTGCTTGAATTAGCACGTTGGAGTCTTTAATGTACCAAAAATATGCATGTATTAACCTTCCCTTCTAAGGCTCCTTTTTTCCACTTCCTTTAGGATCAATCAGTTTTTGTTATTCTAAAAAAAATACAAAACTCTTAGGTTCTTAGGGGCTGTGTTCTCTGTATTTTTCAACCTATTTTCATGGTGTCAGATGTCTCTTTGAAATGCCTTTAGACACAAATTTAAAAGTACAGGTGCTAAACAAAAGTTATGTTTTTAAAATCAAGTTAATTATAGCTTATGCAAATTTGAATCAGAGCAACTATCTGTGGTTCAGGGCTGATTAAACATAATGGTTTATCCGTATGGCTAACAAGTCGGGACTTGTTTATAATGTCCTAGTTTGCAGTGAGCTTTTAGGAAAAAGCACTTCCTTCTCCAGGTCTTTGTTTACCCATGAGTAAAAGTAAGAAAAATATTTCTGAAGTTTAAGCTATCATTCCTTATAACCCAAGTTTAAAACTTGAATTCCTGAGGAGGTAAAAAGTCAGAAAAACACCCCTAATGCTCCAGTTACGGCAATAGAAACAATGTGTAGTTTGAGAGGGTCTCTTTACTTTACAACATGGGGCTTAGTATTTATACCTCTGCTTATTGTGAGAGGTAACATAAAATATGCACACTAACTACTTCAAATGTTGATATTTTCACTAGACCATGATTTTCTAATTGGGGGAAATCTGATCAAATTTCTGTGAAAATTTTTAAGGTATTTTTTCTTAGATGGTCACTTGCCAATGAACCTACTTGTCAGAATGTCTACCTGTTATTTTCATTTTATTTTGTATGCAGAGAAGTACAAATGAGAACTTCTTTGAAAGTTGTCATCTTTTCTGAGGAAGGGTAGAAACACTTATCCAAGACGTGTCATGGTCACTCAGAGACAGGTCTGAGAGTACCCCTAGAGGGATGCCCACGGTCAGGGGACAGGCAGATAGATGTGACCATGACTTGGGGAGGCAGCAAAAATACTGGTTTATTTTACAGTGAATTGTGTGTTAACAACAGATTGTCACATATCTTTATACACATCTGGATGAATATGCCTTTCTTGTGCCAAAATATGCCCTAGGTTTTGCACATATGAGCTGCAGAAGTCCTCTCAGTGGGGCAGTTTGGGAGCTGGAAGTGGGAGACTCAAGAGCCTGACTGCTGAAGCAACATAGCACCTAGCTCTTTTCTGTAAAGTGAGGGCAGGTCCCATTTTTGTACATACCTGACAAAGGATGTGTATATGATGCAAGTTACATAAAAACTTACTATAACTCAATAAGAAGATAAATGACTCAATTAAAAATTTACAAAATATCTGAATAGACACGGCAGAAAAGATACAGGATAGCAAATGAGTACATGAAAAGATGTTCAACACCACGAGTTATCTGGGAAATGCAAACTGCAACTTCATGAGAAACTACCACATACCTAGCAGAACAGCTAAAGTTCAAGAGTGACAATACTAAATGACCAAACCACATGGTGGAACCAGAACCCTTGTATACTGTTGACAAGAATGCAAAATGATCTAACCACCTTGGAACACAGTTTGCCAGTGTCTTATAAAGTTAAACATGTACTTACCATATGACCCAATACCACCACTGGCATTTACAAAATATCTGAATAGACACTGGCATAGGTCTGCCCAAGAGAAATTAATACATATATACACACAAATATCTGTGTGTGAATAGATATAGCAGCATTATTTTTAACCTCCCAAATATAGAAACAATCAAAATGTCCCTCAACAGATAAATGGATAAACAATGAAAGGTGCATCCATACAGTGGAATGCTACCCAGCAGCAAAAAGAAACAAACCACTGGCACACACAGCAACACAGATAAATCTCAAGACCAGTATGCTAAGTGACAAAAGCCCCATGTTTGTATTTTTGAAGCTTAGTCGTGATTCTCTTAACTATCCTCATTAGGTTTGACTTATTAAATCAACTGTCCATGTTTCAGCACTATTTCAAGTTTTACCTGATAATGATTATTAACCAGAATTATTAATCAATCAATTGATTACAATTACTTTTCTTAAGAAAAAACACCAACATGGCTTACCTATATTTTTCATATTCATTGAAATCCTAAAGGAGTACTTCCAGTCAAGATGGAGGCAGAGATAAATGTGGCTCGCCTCCTTGCACAACCACAGCAAAAATTACAACTAAATTACAAAACAGCTATGATCCAGACAATCAGAAATTTAGCTATAAGGAAGTCCAGCAAAAAGGAATTAAAGAACTCACATTTCATCCAGACAGGTAGGAGGGATGGAGACGTGGAGACATGTGGAGACACAGACTGGGCAATCCCACACCCACATGTGGTAGATAAAATCAGGCAGGATACCTCAGGGGCAAGGGATCCCGGCCTTACACTAGACCACCAAGCCCAGGGTTCCAGTACCAGAAGGATAAGTTCCATAACTTCTGACTATAAAAACCAGTGGGGGTTGGGGCAGTGGAAGAAACTGTGGGAGTCCCAGGCATCTGCTCTTAAAGGGTCCTCAATGGACTTAGGACTTATGCATACCCACTCCCTCTGGGCTTCAGCACCAGGGCAGCAGCAGTGGCATATGGGGAGAAAATGAAGTGTCTAGCATCAGACCAGGGTGAGTGTCAGAGGACAGCTTCCTTCTGGACAAAACTCCAGAGGCCAGGCAGTGGCATTGTCCCCTTTCTAAGCCCTCCTCCACACAGAGCCACAGAGCGGCAACATTATATCAGGGATTCCATCAACCTGGTTCACATAGGTTGCCCCACCCTGGCAATCACACTCCATCCAACTTACTAGTGTGCTTTTCTACAATAGCCCATGCTATTAAGACAGAGAGTTAAAGCAGTTCTGCCTAATACGTAGAAACAAAAACAGGGAGGCTGCCAAAATGAGGAGACAAAGAAATATGACCCAAATGAAAGAACAGAGCAAAACTCCAGAAGAGGAACTAAACAAAATAGAGATAAGCAATTGATCAGATACATAGTTGAAACACCGGTTGTTAGGATGCTCATGGAGCTCATTGAGTACTTTAGCAGCATAAAAAAGATCCAGGCAGAATGAAGTTTACACTAGGTAAAATAAAGAAAAACTTACAGGGAAATAACAGTGAAGTGGATGAAGCCAAGAATCAAATCTATGATTTGGAACATAAGGAAGAAAAACAGTCAATCAGATCAGTAAGAGGAAAAAAAGAATAAAAAACACCCAAAACCAAAAACACAAGGATAAGCTAAGGAGCCTCTGGAACAACTTCAGATGTGCCAACATTCAAATCATAGGATTTTCAGAAGGAGAAGAGAAAGAGTAAAAAATTGAAAACTTACTTGAAAAAATAGTGAAAGAAAACTTCCCTAATTTGGTGAAGGAAATAGACATATAAGTCCAGGAAGCACAGAGAGTTCCAAACAAGATGGGCACAAAGCACAAAGAGGACCATAGCAAGACACATCATAATTAAAATGCCAAAGGTTAAAGATAAAGAGAGAATCTAAAAAGCAGCAAGAGAAAAGCAGGTAGTTACCTACAAAGGAGTTCCAATAAGACTGTCAGCTGATTTCTCAAAAGCAACTTTGCAGGCCAGCAGGGACTGGCAAGAAGTATTCAAAGTCATGAAAGGTGAGAACCTAAAACCTAGATTACTCTATATAGAAAGCTATCATTTAAAATTGAAGGGTAGATATAGTGCTTCCCAGACAAGGTAAAGTGAAAGGAGGTCATAATCACCAAAACCTTATTACATGAAATGTTAAAGGGACTTAAAATTTAAGAAAAGGAAGATGATCAAAACTATGAATATTAAAATGGCAACAAATTCACAACTATCAACAACTGAAAAAACAAACTAAGAAAACAAGCAGAACAAAAACAGAATCATAGATATGGAGATCACATGGAGGGTTATCAGTTGGGAGGGGGAAGGAGGAGAATGGGGGAAATGGTGTAGGGATTACGAAATACAAATTGGTAGGTACTGAGTAGACAGGAGGTTGTTAAGGACAGTATAAGAAACAGAGTAGCCAAAGAACTTATATGTATGACCCATGGACATGAATTAAGGAGAGGAGACTGCTGAAGGGAATGGAGGGTACCACATGGAGATGGACAAAGGGAGACAAATTGGGACAACTGTAATAACATAATCAATAAAATATATTAAAAAAAGAAACCCTAAAAAATGATGTCCTATCATAAAAGAATGACTCAACAGCTTATATGCACTAAAGCTGCCACTAGCCATTTCTTAAGAACAAGATCTGCAGAATTTTCTCATGTACTTCTTACAAGATATAGTCAATGATTCACCTGTAAATTTAGGTAGATTTTGAAAAAAATCATTTTAGTTGGTATAGATTAATATAATATGTGTAAGTGTAATTTAGGCATACGTCCCAAAGTTAGCTCATTGATCCAATTTAGAAAATGGACAGATCAGAGGAAGAATCCTACTAATTAAATAAATAACACAGAGTGCAGGGAAATGAGTATGTATTTGGTGCCAGATTGGACTGGGTTTAAATCCCAGCTGCCTCATAGTGTGTGTATCAGAGTGCTGGGTTTTTTTGATCCTCACCTGAGAATATGTCTATTGATTTTAGAGAGAGTGACGTGTGTGCGCACACACACACACACACACACACACATCAATGTGAGAGAGAAACATTGATTGGTTGCCTCCTGTAAACACCCCAAATGGGGATCAAACCCACTACTTTTTGGTGTACAGGACAGTGCTCCAACCAACTGACCAACCTGGCCAGGGCCAGAATGCTTTTGTTTTTTTATCAGGAGTTGAATTCTACCAATTCCAGGCTGTGGGTGTGAGATAGGTGGCTTTCTAAAGGGTTCCTCCCAGGATTCAGGTCTCATTCCTGTACACTAGAGCAACTCAGACAGCAGCTATCAAGTCCTCAACCTCAATGTGCTTAGTGTGGACAGAGCAGCTGGCTCTCAGCAGCGTTTTTCCTTGGCCTGAACATTATGTGGATGGACTCTGTATTTGTGGTGGGATCTGATCCTCCTTAGAGAGTCTACTGGAAGGACTGGGCCACCTTTGAGAGTGGGTCAGTTCTCCCATGGCATGGCCAGGATGCAGAGGCCACACTCGTATCTACAGATATGAATGCGCTGGTGCAGCTACCTCTGCACCTTAGGTTCTGTTTTGTTGGGACCTATATGACTGTATTAAACTCATAGCACATCCTAAGGTCCCTGACAGTATAAAGCTGAATCACACAGGATATTCAGGTTTCTATCTGTATCTTCAAAATCTTTTTATGAAAATGTCAGCTCTCAGGAAATTCCTTCAGAGACCATATGAATCAGATATGTGTCCTCTGAATGCAGAATTTGGGTTGTTGGTAAACAAGGACATACGATAATTAAATGGGAAGCCTTGGCTTAAGTCTACCCCGATCAGGCTTTTTCCATAAAAAGCCTTTTCTGTGAGCAAAAACTCATAAAACTACCACTGTACCTTTAAAAACACTAACATGGTTTCCCGTGCTTTGAACGAGGCCTTGTGTGATCGGGCTCCTGCACGCCTCTCTGCCGTCATCTTGCCGCTCTTTCCTTATCCTCCCTTGTGGCATGGAGTGCATGCCTACCGACATCCATCCTCCCCTCTTTGATGGCAGTGTTAGCACAGCACAGGACTGCCAGCCACAGAATACACATCGCGCAGCCTCCCCTGAATCTCAGCGTGGCCATATGATTAATTTCTCACCAATAAGAAGTGAGAAGTGATGCACGCTATCTGTGTTTCCTGCCCTATGTAAAAGGATGCATTCATATCGCTATGTCTACCTCTGTTTCTGGATGCTGAGGGATAGAGACCACTGGGGTGGCTTTGGACTCAGAGATTGGCCAGCATGTTGAAGGTGGCAGAGCCATGCTACAGCCTGGGACTATTTGCACTGTTACATAAGAGAAATGAAAATTTCTAAGGTTATTTAAACCACTACATTTGGGGTTCCTCATGTGTAAACAGTTTATCCTGGACTCAACTTAACAGACCTATGGGACATGCCTTGGCAAGCATTGGCTACTGTGGTGTGAAGAGAAACATGCTCTTGGGTGCAGGCAGCTATGTGCCAGGATGTGCCAGTGGAGAGCAGAGCAGCGCTGGATGCCCCTCAGTTCCTCTGCTGGCACCCCCGTGCCCCGCACAAACTGCAAATCCAGACGTGGCCCCACTGCTCTTTGCTTGGAATGCGCTGCCAACCTCCACCCCACACTCTGGGTTGCTCATGTCCACCATTTAGGTTTCAGATGCACTCTTGTTCTTCAGAGAAGTCTATACTTACTCCCTGTCCCCATCTGTGCTCTCCTAAGACCTGCATGTCCCCCCTCTCTGTTGTGCTGAGTTAATTGCTTGTCTCCATGGACTGTAAGATTCCTGAGGGCAGCAGCCAGGCCTGTCTCATCCACTTCTGCTGTCCTAGGCACAGTTCACACCATGGAGCAGAACCCAGTAAATATTTGTTGAATGAGGCCGTGAACTTCATCCCATTTTTAGTCATTCCTGCCACATAACTACACTATCCTAATACCAAAATATTCTGCAAAGGTGAAAACAAAAAAAAGTGTTTGAGAAGGGAAATGTTGAAATTAAGCCCTTGAGCATGAATTGTTTAATTTGTGAGCAATATATACAGGGACCGAGTTCCTCTCATGCATATGATTTTAAACTTCCCATTTTCCCTGCTGCTAGAGAAGTTTAATTTTTCTCATTGATTTTTTTTTCTGTCAGTTTGTGTCCTGGAAAACTAAGGTGATAAATACAGGCAATCATTGCAAAGTATGACTATTGCCGGGTGCTAATGTTTTCAAATTGCTGATGATTTTTAGGGACACCACAAACTGGCTGCACAGTCCAAAGCACTTGGCAGTTGCCACTGGCAACAGGAAATCAGACTGTAAATTTAGAAAGCATTGCACCATATTCAGGAATGCACCTCCAGATTACCTCCAAATATGTCATGGTCATGTAGCTGGGGTTCACAATGAATTTAACTACCCTTTATTATGCAGTTCGTGGTACATAAAAAAAAAAACTTTGAAAAGCACAACTGTGCAAGGGAGAAAACCAGTCTGTTGCATGAAGATAAAAATTGCATCACAGATTCCACCTGCCACCACCAAGTTGGGAACACCATTTTGCACTGATGCTTTCTTTTTTATTATACCCTTTGACTTTACTGAAATTTTAAAATTATTTCTCTTACTCCTTTAGTGCTCATTAGGATAATTTTCTTAGTAACTGCTTATGTCAGAGTAAATTGATTGGGTGAAAAGAGATGTTACATGAGAGCTTTATCATACTGTAGGATCATGGAGAATAAGATTTGCATTGTGAATGTACTGTTGAAAGGCAACATTAAGTCCTTTTGCCCTATGTATTAAGCAATAAAGTTTGAGAGGAAAAAAGTAACATTGCTGGTTATGTATGCTTTGGTAATTCATGAAATATGCTAATAGCTGATGAGCTACTTTACTGTGTTAGTCCCAAAAGGAGCAAACTAGTCATTCTGTAGATTTCCATGTAGGTTCTTAACAAAGTTCTATACAAAGCAATTAAAAAAAAATGTTCGTGTGTCTGTGTGTGTCTATGAATTGGAACAGCACGATGGGGGAAGAACGTTACTGTGGGTGGAGAACCCGACAAGGGGCTGGGACGAATGGAGTAGACACAGGAGACAATGCTTCTTCAGCCACATTCTTCAAGAGTCAGTATGGGGTATAATTTTACTGAACAATTTGAAAAGCAGTACACATAATGAATTCTAGTCTGCAAACACAGGTAAATCGTTAGGCAGAGTAAACCGTAGTGAAGTAGAGTCTTACTCAGGCAAAAGAGTGACTGGTAAGTTATATTGCATACCAGAGAAAAATAATATTAGTACATCTAAAAAGGATTATGGGTTGAAATGAATGAAAATCTGAGAATTTTGAAATCTTCTCAGCCTTGTTTGTGCTGGAGCTGAAATAGGCAGAGCATCCTACCTTTAAAATACCATTGATTGTCTCAGCCTGGTGTTAGCTCCTAAATGTATTTGATAAGTGCAAGTCCAGTGTGGTCTGAGAACAATGGTGCACCATTGGTGGAGATGGCCATCCAAAAGGGTCAGCTGCAGGTGGGTCCTGGTCCTCAAAGACTGCTCATGGCATGTAGGGGAACCACACACGCCCATGGGACACACAAGGTGGTTTGGTAGAAACAATAAGGCCTTGTTGAGTGCAACCATTGCAAATGGAGGCAGTTTACAAGAATAGATTTCAGCATCAGGCTTGGGAATGACGGCCCAAGGGCCAAGGAGGCCAGCTGGGCCTCAGAGAATGGTGGTTTAAGTGTCCAGGGACCAGGCCAGACCAGCTCCCTGTTGGTGGGCGCTGAGGCCGAGGGAGGCAGTGTGCATGATGAATGAGAGGATGGATCTGGAGCTTGTGTTCAAATCCTGGCTTTTCCAAGCTCTGTAACTTTGGGCAAGTAACTTAATCTTTCTATGCTGTAGTTTCCTCATCTGTAATACAAGAATATCCATAACAATACTAACTCTGAGTTCGTTGAGAGCATTAAATGAATCAGTATATATAAAGTACTTTGAATAGTTCCTGATGTATGATAAAGGACTAATTGTTGAAATGTTAGATGTTGTCAGTCCTTTTATCTTTTAATAATTTTTTATTTTTCAAATACAGTTAACTTACAAAATAATATTAGTTTCAGGTATACAACATAGTGATTAGGCACTTATATAACTAATGAATTGATAGCCCCAATAAGTCTACTACCCAGCTAATACCATGCACAGTTATTATATTATTGACTATATCCCCTATGCTGTACTTTACATCCCTGTGACTACTTTGTAACTACCAGTTCATACTTCTTAGTCCCTGCACCTTTTCTGCCCAGGCCCCACCCACCCTCCCTCTGACAACCATAAAAATACTCTCTGTATCTATAAATTTGTTTCTCTTTTTTGTTTGTTTATTTGTTTTGAAGTAGTGGGTATTGTTATTATCTTCTTGCTTCTTGAGGGATACCTGCCCTCCCTGCCTTTCCTGGATCTACAATGGTGGAACGGGCAGGGAGTGTCATTTCTGGTGGAGACTGAATGATGATGAATTGAGAAAAGCCTGCCTGAGCTTTAGCTTATGTCCTGGAGACCTCCCCCTACCTCTTTCCTGAGTCTGGCAATGCTGGGCAGGTAACGCCCAGAGAGCAGAGCAGCCATCTGTCTCTGTCTCCTGGATCCTCCACTGAGAGGCAGAGAAGGCTGTTCCCCTGGTCACTGGCTGCTGCCTGCCTCATTCCTCACCCTGTATACAGTCTGAGAATGGGGCTCTGCCATCTTCATACTGCCTTTCATGTCGCATGGCAGGTGGTCAGCAGCCTCTTAACCCAATTGAACCAAGGAAACAAAGACTTGCCCACCTGCTTGCCATACCCAAAAAGGTGTAATGGAGGCAAAATGATTTAAAAGGAAAATCTTGCCAGAAATGTAAGATAGGCATTGAAGGAAGCTAGATTAACACAAAATAAGTATTGGCACAAATAAGCTACATTAGAACCATATAAATTGATTTAAAGGAAGATCAATAGTGAAAGGGCTCCATTAAAATGTTCAATCAGGGACTGTGGATTGGTCCTGGAACAGTCTTAGGGGTGTGATGTGTACCAGTTCTCTTGGGAGGAAACCGAGACGGGTCAGCATGACGCACAGTCTTCTACGAGTATCATTTTTAAATAGAACTATTTCATTTCTCCTGCCTAAAATGTATCACTTTGGCATATGACTTGAAATTTCATAAACCAGACATTAGCCTTAAATTTATCTTCCCTAAAATTTGTAAACACAAATTTTAAAACCTGGGAAGAGTAAGAAAGGTAATCACTCTTTCAAAACTCAGTAGGAATGTGTTTAAACTGCCTTCTTCCAAATGTCTAGCTGAGACTATGAGGATGCAGGGAAGGAGAAAGTTTAGGGCTGAGGTGCAGTTCGTGGTTTGGGGCAACTGCAGGAAGAGTCGGAGTGGATGGAGCAGCTTTGCGTGGGATGAATGCATCATGAGCAGGCTGACATCGGTAGCTGAGGAGTGAGCAGCAAGGGGAGGTCTTGTCTAGTGAGAAAGAAGTTCCAGGAATAAAGAAGTGAGGACACCAAAGGTTAGCCCTGCTCTTACAGTGACATGAGTGGTTTGTTGTGAATCACAGAAAAGGAGAAGGTACCTGGAGGGTCTGTAGGGGGAACAAGAAGGAACAGGCAGAGTTCTGGGACCCTGTGCCCTACTTTCTCTTCAGATGTCCCATTTTATCTTATTCAGAGTGGGGCAAAATTAGGGTTACAGTTGTTTGTATGGAAATAATACAGTGAATAACAATACAAGAGTAAACTCTTTGTTTTGTGTACTCACAGATGTAACATACTTTTGCCCCACCTTGTATGTGTACATTTAGGTCTATGTGAATTCTATAGAAAAGTTAAGGTTTTGTTTGGGGCGGAGAGGAAGGGAAAACCATTTTAAAAAATCACTGGCCTAGATTTATTCCATCCATAGAAACAGCCCTGCTGTTCTCAACAGCTAACTTATCAAAAATCATGCAAGATGGGATATGAAATGAACAAGATCTTTGCCAGAAAAGGAAAAAGAATCATTGTCTTAAAACCCATTCACTTTCTTTCATTGAAATTTGAAGTTTTTGAATCGATGACATCAAGAAGTATCCTTTTATATAATTTTAACAAACAGAAAAAAGTGAAATTGATACTTTAGTTATATATGAAAAACTTTTAGTGGTTATCAGATTATTTTCATAGTTGATAGAAACATTAGTTTGTGAAATTTTACAGTAATATTCTTTTTGGGTTCCAATTCCAAAGATCTTAGATGTTAGACATAGGTTTTTAAAAGAAAAATTTAAAAAGCACTATCACATTTGACTTATTCCTCCCAACAAATTGTGTGAGTGGAGGAAAACGCTCCCTCAATGGGCAGCACGGGGCGAAACAGGCTCCCCAGGTGTACGTGATGAGCAACAGGCAGCAGTGAGAGGAAGGGTAGGCGGGGCCTTGAGAACGAGGTGAAGTCAACCGGAGTTTAAGCAAAGCAATTATTGAGCCAAAAGTATCTTTTACTTAAGGTTATTTCCCAAAAATTAGTCATTTGTTTTCATCTTATGAGCTTAGTTCCAATTTAGTAGGAGCAGGGAAAGCTGTTTCTTTGACATTGAAGAAGAAAAATTGTGGCTCTTTTCTCCAGTCTTGTGCTTTATTTTTCCATATTAATCTGCTTCTGAAAGCTTAAAAGAAATAAAAATAAAACTGGGGAAGTGGTTTAACTAAAGGTCCTCCCACCCCTTTTCAATTCATTGGTTTCATCTCTTCTGGATGTCTTTTCATTATTACCCCCATGGAGGATGAATTCTACATCCAATAAGATGTTTTAAATATTAACATGTCTTTGGTTTTGAACTCCTTCTAATAATATGTCATTTTTGGAGATAAATATAAATGCAAACAATAAAACATTAAGAATTTAGACTGATTCTAATATTGAAGAATATTATGGAAATGTTATCCATTTTAATACATATACATTTAGATAATTCTTGGCCTGGACTTACTTTTATATAAATAATTTTTAACATTTTCTTAGCTTGATAAGATGTAATTTTCACAATTTTACATCAGATTTTTAATAAATTCTTAGCATTACCAACACTGAAGTTGCAAACAAATAAAATCCTTCCATGGACAACTTCCTTATATAATTTAGGTAATTTTTTTAAAATAAATAATGTGTGTCTTTTATGGTTTTAAAATATTTCTGTGCTAAATTATCATTTGTAAACCTATGTCTTTGTTAAGTAGGGATATTACTCATATGAACTTGTTTCAATATTAAACATAAAATTGAGGTTATAGGCAGAAAATACCTCAAGTTCCTATCACAGTATCTTTACTGTGGTACAACAGGGCCACGAATGATAGGCAGTATTTGCTGATTGCTTACTTTGGGCAACTCTATACCCTGTGCCAAAACAAGCTCTCCACCCAGGCCTGTCTCCTCGTCCTGTGCCGGGGAGCCCACGCCTGCAGTTCCAGGAGGTCTGTGGCCTGTAGTCCATGCATATTCCCTCTTAATCTCTCCTTGCTTACTTGCTCATTTCCAAACACCCTATCCATTAATTATGTCCACTGTAGGATCCACTGTATCAAAGGAGTAGTATTCTCTGAAGATCTTGGTTGCCCCAGCTGCTCCTGGCTCTTCAGCACATTACCACTGGCTTTTCCCTGAAAAAAATTCAGAGATTGTTCTATTAATAATCTCTAGGACTTCCAAATGTCCAAATCCAAATCCTCATGTTACTTCATCTCTCCAAGCCATATTACATTGTTGACCTTATTATTCCCTTAAAATGTCACACTTCCTTTGTTTCTGTGATCTCACAGTCTTCTGGTTCCCTTCCTACTGTTTAGATGACTCATCTGTTTTGCAGACCTTACTTCTTTCTGGCCAAGCCACTTGTTTTAACTTTTTAAGTGACATAAGTGATATATGTTCACTGGAAAAAATTGGAAGCTAAAGATGAACAGAATGGAAAATATCAGCTGCAGCCTGCTGAGAACCCCTTTGGGGATCTAGAATTTTATGCCTGGGGCACTGGGGAGCCACTAACATATTTTGAGAAGGGGAGTCAGTGGGTCCGTTATGCCTTTCTGAAGTTTTTCCGGTTTGAGGCTATAGGAAGATGAGTTACACAGCAGTTCAGCAAGAGACAACAGTGGCTTCAACTAAGTTCATAAGCACTGGGAATGGAGAGGAATGGATGGACCCAAGGGGTACATGGGAGTTAAAAACAACAGGATTTGGTGACTTTTTTTGGATGTGAAGAATGAGGAAGAGGGTAGAAAGAAGACATCTAAATGTCTAGGTTGGGTGGCTGTATAATAGAAGCAATCTGCTTGTGGAGGAAAATGAGAGTTTATCTGGGGCATATTGTCTTTGAACATCTTGGAAAATACAAAGTGGAGATGTGATTTATTCCTATAATATCACATATAAATAGCTTGATAGGTATATCAAGCCTTGAAGACACATATTTGAGGGCTATGGTTCATAAAATAATGAGAGCGGATGACGTTTCTCTCTGAGGGTGTCTAGAGAAAAGAAAACGGTAAAAGGGCAGCAGGACATCCCGAGCCATGCCATTCATGATGGGCAAAGAAGGAAGATTCCACAAAAGAAACAATTAGAGTGTTAAAGGGAAAATACCCAAACAAATCAGGAAGGTGCTCTTCTATCCTAAAGGAGTCAAGAGAAGAGTGAGACATGAACCAAAAGTGCCTACTGGATTCATACCAAAGTAATTCCTGAAAACCTTGAAAAAGAGGTAAAGAAATTGAGGCAGCAAGTGGAGACCACTCTTTGAAAAAGTTTGGCCAAGAAGAGAAAGTGGAGATGACAGCTGGAAGGGAGCTTTGGTTCGTTTTTTCTTTTGTCTCTTTGTTTTGTGTCTTACACAGGTGAGTTGAGTGTGTTTAAATGTTAATTGGCAACAGCAGGGTGAGAAGGGAGGCAGTGAAGACACTGGGAAAGAGTGGGGATAATGAAGTTAGCACCCAGAGGAGATGGGGAGGTAGGTGAACACAGAGCCTGAGGCAAGGAACTGAGTTTAGCTTGGAGAAGAGACCCTTCTTGTATAAGACAGATGGCAAGAAGGAAAGGATGGTGCACTTGTAATGGAGATCTGTGAGCGTGACAACAGGGAGCTGGGCAATTTCCCTTTCTGTGATTTCTATTTCCCCATCAAGTAGGGGGCATAGATGCATGCTGAGAGTAAGAGAACTGAAGTGGTGGGTTAGGCGATTTGAAGAGAGTAGAGAAGTGTTTAAATAGCTGCTGTTGAGAATGAAAGTTGGTGAGAGAAACACCTAGATAGGTTGCCAGGCAGAACTGAGAGCCAGCTGAGATGAGAGATCATGAACATGGGTGCCTTTGCATCAATTTGTGAGCATGATTCAGAAGTCTGATTGACGTCCTCGATTTCAGTTTGCAGTACTGATATGATAGGATGGTAGAGGGAACGGAATTAAACATAGCAACAGAAAAGCAGCTGACATGGTAGACCAGATAGTGTAGTCCCCAGAGCAGGGAGGCTGTAAATATAGATAAGTACCTCCTTTGTTCTTGATCTCATTCTGTCTCAGAACCTGGAATTTCTTTTTTAAAGTTGAACTTAAGTGACATATAGCATTACATTGGTTTCAAGTGTACAACATAATGATTAGATGTTTGTATTATACAGGTATATTGTGAAATGATCACTACAATAATTCTAGTTAACACCCTGGAATTTCTGATAGAGGGCAGTTAGAGGCAGGGATAGAACAGTATTAATAAGGTCCAAGTGTAAGTATGAGGATGACTGACTAGTTAATGTGACATAGAGGTGAAGATTGATGGAGTTGAGGAGGTCAAGGTCTGACAGAGGAGATGTTGTTGCCTGGGTCACACTGCTTTTTGTTGTGTTTTTAATTTGATAAATGTTATTTAAGTCACAATTTTATTACCAAATATAAATATTCAGTAGCTCAGATATTAGCTAGGGATGCCACTCCTCTTGCCATGTAGGAAATACTGGCTGAAACACCCCTCTGCTTTCCATGCCCCGAACAAAGTCTAATCAGAGGGAATTCTATTTACCATCACAGTCTTCTCCAGCTTCTGACCATTTGCTTCAGGTTCTATATTGTCTCGCGCTTGTAAGCATGTCGTCCCTATCTTACACGGAGCTGACCTAGACTTGGAATTCAACCCTTTTTTCTTGTTCTCCCCAATAACTTCTATCTTCCAAAGAAAACAACAATCAAACAAAACCAAAAATAAGAACATTCTTCTAAAGTCATTGTGTGAAAAAAAAAATCAACGGTTGGAGTGATGGGTGGGAATGTACACGGCAGCAATGGCAACAACGTTCAGGTCAAGCATTAGACATGTGTTTCTGAGAAAGTGCCATGCTGACTCTGAACTAGGCTTTCATTTTCCCAGCGGGTCACCTTTCCCCTTTTCTGCCTTTTCTCCTTAAAAAGAAAGATTCTCCTAAATTCCCAGTCTGAGTGATTTCATTTCCTCCAGGCTGTACCTTCAGTATTAGCTGCAGATCCTTTTTGCATATCAAAAATTTGGCCTTATCATGCAATTCAGTCAAGAGATGAGTGACTCAGATTGGAGCAGTGGTAGGTATGAGAAGAGGTCATACTTGGGTGCATTTTGAAAGGGGAGCCAACAGGTTTTGTTCGTGGCTTGGATAAGGGCTATGAGAGAAAGAGAGAAGTCAAGGATACTGGAAAGTCTTTGGCGCAAGAGCTGGAAAGATAAGCTGACCTTAGCTGCAGTGGGGAGCCTGTGGGAAAAGCAGTTTTTGCCTGGGAGGATCAGCTTTGTACATGTGAAATTTGAGGTCCATTTTCATTTCCAAGCAGAGACGTCAAGCAGGTAATCAAGTAGTGAGTTCAGTTGAGAGCTAGAAACATATTTTGGAGGAGTCACAATTAAATCTACCTAACTACACTCTTTGTTATATATATATGGTAAGTCCTCACTTATCATTAATAGGTTCTGCAACTTAAAGTGAAATAAAACAAAACCAATTAGTTAATTTATATAAGTAAGTGTTAAGTTCCTGTAGCATCTCATCAATATTATAACAAAATGACACAGTTCAAGGACCTGCTAGACTTGGTCTTACTGCAACTGCATATTGATAAAGTTCCCGACTGCTCTGTTTCCTAGAATATTTTAACCCCCAGAAATGTTCTTTGACCTGCTACTAAGAGCCAGAGGAAAGTCATAGTGAAGCCCAAAGCAGGAAACATAAAGTAGTCTGTTCCTGCTACTATATCACCATAGGACCTGCAGGACCCAGTGCACATTGCAGATGCCACAGTCCTGGACTGCAGCAGGCAGGCCCTGTCTCTCAGAGCTCACTCATTTCTCCAGAAGGGCCTCTTAGAACCTACCATGAAAGCAGAACTTGACAGGGGCTCAGAAACTCAGTCCCGCTGAGCTTCCCCTCAGGGCCTCTTGGCATTCCTTATACAGAGGTGCCCACCCACATGGCTCCCAGCCTGCACTGAGTAGCAGTAACCTGACTTAAGGAGAAGGTCAGTGGTTCTGGCCAATACTGGTCACATTTGGTCTTATCAAGTTTGGTGTACAATATCCGAAGTGTGCTTTTACTGGGGTAGTCACAGCTAAAAACTAGAAAGCAGTTACTGTGGGCCAGGCCCCATTCTGAGAACTTTACAAATATAGTAAGTTTAAAAGCAATTGAACCCATTCCAAATGACACCGTGAGCTTCTGCCCAGGACATACAGAGACTTCCTGCATCTTTTCCTCTAATGTAGAGTCCAGAGCAGAGTCCCCAGCAGAGTCCCTTAGTCTTCTTGTCCAGCCAGTAATCAAATTATTCTCCATTTCTAGCATTCTTTAGAAAAAGGTTATTAGGGCTCTAGTATATGAGTATATTCTGTTTCTACTACCCAGTACACTAGATGCAACACTCTATTACCTGTGGGTCTGTGGGTCTGTGTGTCTTCTCTAGTGGAAGGCTTGTGAAAAGATAACATGGAGAAAACACCAGAGGACAAATTGAGTGTGAGCGAACATCTGCAGAGACAGGGCACTCTGTGGAACAAGTAGAGTTCCCTGCAGCCCCTTTTGAGCCTTGCAGACGTGGGCCTCAGATCAGGTACACATGGCAGGCACTCCTGTCACAGGAGGCAGACAGACACCACTGGAAGGCACGCCACAACCAGCAAATGTAAAACATGTTTTGAAGCCCCGGGCTCTGGGGGGCTGTCATATGAAATAAATTACCCTGGATCAAAGTCAGGATGGGAAAGAAACTGCGGTGGGGTCCCCACCGCCACAGCAGCAGAGCCAGTCACGGACGGCCGGGCAGCCACCTGCAGGGGTCTGTCCATGTGCATTCCACGTTACCAGGCAGGGCGACCACACTGCAACCATGCACAGGGCTTGCAAACTAGACAACAGCAAACAGGCTCACAGTTCAAACCAGCTCCCGGAATGCAAGATCTTTCTGGAAAACCCTCTGAGCTCACTGTGCAGGCAGGTATTTCCGAGGTCTTCTCGCTGCAATTAAAACTCTCATTTCCTGTCTGCATTCACCAAAACAATGTCAAGTCAAACCACAAGAAAATCTGTTATCACTCAGATTGGTACATATTTTTCATACAACTGAAATATTACATAAAATTGTAAACAGATATAAAAGTAAAAATTGAGTGCAGACAGCGATCCCCATGCTACATTGGTGTCACCTAGAGGGGATGCCAGTCGTAGGTCACAGCTGCCTGAGGAGGGCATGTGCCTGGAGATCAAAGCCTTTGACGCTGGAGGAAGTATTTGAGTCAGTCCAACCCACAAACCACGCTTTGCACCCCTCCCCTGTCCTCATTCACGCCAATGTTGTAAAAAGTTATGTGTTTCAATGATGTTTTAAGGTGCCCTATGCAATTAAGTTTTAAAGCAAGGGGGCTAGTTTTCCAACAGTGTATATATGAAACTCCCAATAAATTTGAAGTCCTCGAGTGCACTTGGGGGAGAGGGAGGATTAAAAAAAGGAAGGTTTCTGAAAGGAACAAACACTTCAAAAAGTTGAACCTGAGGTGTTTTTCCCCCTTATAACATCAAGAATATTTTCATAGTTGGAAAAGTCCAGAGATCAAAAAATATACCCAAACAATGTGTACTGATTCTATAATCACTTGTAGCTAATTTGCATCTCACTTTCCTAAGAAAAATACTCCTTTTAAGTAATTATTGCAAAGTATTACCAACCGCCTTCACCTTGCCACGTGTGTTAGTGATTTGAGAACACGTGCTGCTCCTTACTTTCTGTCAGCTGCCCATCGAATGCGGGATTATGCCCTGAGTTTTTGTTATGTGCTGTTTACATGTGTTTGAAAGCATTCTTCTGAGAACTCTAGTTTGCTTGTGAATCTCTTATGAAAAACAAAAGCTTACATTCCTTAGCTTAATTTTAAGCCAAGACGCATTCTACATACCAGGTCATAGCCCATTTTTCAGATGGTGGTTTGGGAAAGCAGTATGCCCTTACTCAATTTGTAAAGTATCATTAGCTACCTAGCCTCTCGGTGTGTAACAAAGCAATGATTCACATTCACTGACAACAAAATAAAATTCAGGAAAAGCAAAGAATTCAAATAACAGCATCAACAAAGAGGGTCCTGGGAGTGCTTCTCAAATACGGAGCCATTCAGACCCTGAGCACAAAAAATTCTACACTTCTAACACCACACCCTTGGTTGAGAAGGTTCTGGGCCAGGGAAAATGGGAAGAGCAGGATAAATTAACCAGTAAAGAATAAACTACAGAGCCTGTTACGTAGTGAACGTGGTAGCGAACCATTTCATGTTGTGCAAATGTTAGGCAACTTGTGGGCCAAGTAGTCACTCAAGATATACTTAAGGAAGCAACTCTGACTGCCCACTGTATACACCACTCTCTGTCTTACTTTGCTCCTTTTACCTATTTTTTAAAATTTCCCCCTTACCTATGCTTTAGTCCTTTAAAATACTGGACTGCTGGGCCCCACTGATTAAAGGCTATTTTAGGGAATGTTTAGGCTATTAACATTCACTCACCACCACATAGGGTGTAGAATGAAGCCTCATGGTTCGTGCAAGGAACTTAGGCAAAAGTAGGTTCCCAAAGAGTAGTAGTCCTCTTAATACATTCAGGACTAGAAGTTAGATGATAGAAAAAGTGATTTGCAGAGTAGAGTCATAAAAAGGATCCTGCATTTATTCAACGTTGTGTTCTCACATCAAGCATGCGAATGCGCAGTAGATGCTCCTTTCAGCAATCCTTGTCTAGTTGCCTCCTGGGACAGCCAACGTGCTACAGGCTATCTGTGAAACCCAGAGATTCCAACAGCACATCAAATACTATGATTAGCACGTTTCACACTCACCAGTCATTGGTTTGTGTAACATGAAATTATGTAACTGGCATCAAGGGTTTGGGAATAAATGCTGCTGACTCTTGAAAAGCCAGCAGGGACCACAGAACACCACCAGATATGAAGGAGTGTGGGTAGAACACAGACATTTTGGCAGGCATCAGGCCAAGGGGCTGCTTTCCAAGGGGGCTGTGCAAGGTGGCAGTGGCAATAGCTGATGCCAAGTGAAACCTGGGTCATTGGTCCCTATGGAGGTCAACCAGAAATAAGATGGAGCCTGAAGCAAGCGCTGACAGGGCCAGACTGACCTCAGGGCCAAAATTCCCGCTTCCTCATTCCTCCCAAACTAACCAGGGCTGGCCTCCAGGGAATAAATGCCAAGGTCAGACTTCAGAACTGGTGAAATAATCACCATGATAATGAACAGCACTTCTGGAGCACTTACTTTGTTCCTGTCACTGAGTTTATGAGATTTAAATGCATAACCTGTGTGAAGCCTAGCTACGTCATGGTCCGTCATGACATGGACATGCAGTCAGAGACACAAAAGCCTGGCCACCAAGCAGCAGTTGAAAGTAATTTTAATCCTAGTTTCACTCTCTTAAAAATGAGGAGCAAAAATTGCGTACTGTTAAACTTCTTTAAAGTCCTCCACCAACAGAAGATGGGAAGGTTTTTATAGAGAAGACCCAGAGGCACAGTATGGAAATCATTTGATTGGCTATAGCTTAAGTGGCTGCCCTGCTTGGGAAAGCCTAGTTGGCTCTTGGTAATTGGTTGTACTTAGGTTTCATTTTCTCAAATTAGCATGTGTTGACTCTAGTTTAGATTTCGGTCTGCTTACATAGCCTACCAATGCATTATCACTACCTCATCTAATGGCCTCCTGGCTTCATTACCTTAACAATGCAAAACTCTTAAGGCATTAGCTTCCCCATAGCCCTGTTTCCCTTACTCAGAAGAGAATATTTATTTCTCTTGCATCTCAGAAGAATAATCATATCTCTTGGTTTTTCTCCAAAATGTTGTTCCTTGTTGGTGAATTTCACAATTCAGAAAATTAGTCTGGAAGCAGTATGAATGATGATCAATTACAGAGGGCAAGGGAGAATACAAAGACAATGAAAAACTGTTGTAAGCTTTACAAGGGTGGTGACAGTGAGAATAGAGAAGCAATAGGGAGAAATGAATGATAAGTATAAGCAGTTGAATCACAAGAATATGATAATTTGTTGGGTGGAGTAGAGAGGAGATAAGAGTGGAGAAGTGTGAATCAGGGAGATTTCTGGCTTGAGCAACTAAGTGATGATATCCATTACTAATATGGAATATTGAGGGATTCAGGCTTAGAGAGAAAAACATTTAAAACTTCATTCAGAATATATTAAATTTGAGATAGCTGTGAGTCTTCCATTTAGAGATATCTAAGAAGCATTGGCTATGAAGTGTGCCATTAAAAAGAAGGTTCTGAAGTGGAGATATAAATTTAGAAGATGGTTCCACCTGAATGTATTTGAAGTTAGATAGTAAAAGAAACCATGTAGGAAGAGAGAACAGAATGAAGACAGAAAAGGAATTTGTTCTAAAAAAACTTAGCAGTTTGTGGTTGGGATGAGAATAAAAAGCCAACACTGAATTGTGGGAAGATGAGGACAAATGGAGACAGAAAACCAGGAGAGCATGGAATAAGCAGAGAAAATTTCAGAAAGGATGAGGTAGTCAGTTACACCAAATTCTGTTAAAAGATGAAATAAGAGGAGGATTCGTGAGTGTCTATTGCTCTTTGCAACATGGAAGTTACTGATGACCTTTAAGAGGGCTGTTTCAATGAAAAGCTGAAGGCAGAAGCCAACCTGGAGTTTAAGACCAGAGACAGTGATTCCAGACAACACTTTAAAGAAACTTGACTATGATGGAAAGAACATGAGTCAAAATGGTGGGTTTTGGGGAGCTTTGTTTGGTTGGTTGGTTGGTTGGTTGGTTGGTTGGGATTTTTTGCAGGTGAGGGGGTTGTTGTTTTTTTTAAGAAATGGAGACATGCTTGTAAATGATGACAGGAAGGAATCAGTAGAAAGGAGAGATTAAAGATAAAGTAATAAGAAAGGGAGAGCACAGTGGTAAAATGTCATAAGTAGGAGACTGGATGATACAAGTGAAGTGGTGGACCTTGATAGAAGGAGAGAGACATCAGGAAGGAGAAAAGCTGGGCTAAGTTGCAGGTAGGTTTGCAGATTTGGTTAAGGTAGTTCCTGTCTAATGGCTTCTGGCATGTTTATGAAGGCATCCTTAAAGGTTATCTGCTGAGAATGGGAACTATAAGGAAGATTTGGAGATTGGAGAAGAATGAAGATTTGAAATATTCATTGAAAAGAGTGAGGAAGTGACCTATTAAAGAGAGATATATTTAGATTGCTAGGCAATGTTGAGAATTCATTTGAAATTGGATTTCTTTGCCTTGTTGTATACATATTGCCTCCAGTGAGGCTCAGTTATTAGTGAGGCATGGGAAAGACACAGTTGGTTATGGTTTTACTGGATGGATGTTGTAAGGAGGTCTAAGAAACTGGTAAGATTGAAAAGATGTACTATGGAATCTGCACTGGTTGTGGAGGAACTGGAGACAGGAGATGGTTAAAAAAACATATACAGGCTAAAGGACTAGAGGTTGTGATGAGAACAAGCAAGCAAGTTCAATGACCAAATCATAGAAGTAGAAATTGTGATTAGAGTGTTTGAAGGTTGGACTGTTGGGAGAAATGAAAATAAGGACCAGGGTGTGACCCTGAAGTGGGGGCTAAAGTGTGGTGAGGATCGTTGACAATGAGGAGGTCAAGGAACCGAGAGACCAGATATCCTTCCCTACCCCAATTTGATCAAGGTTTTCTCATATACACCTTCTAAGAGCTTTACATTTTCCCATTCATATTTAAATTATTAATACACCTGGAATTGATGTTTATGTATGAGATTACTATTTTTAATTTCTTTTATTTGTTTGTTTGTTTGTTTATCCTCACCTGAGGACATACTTACTGATTTTAGAGAGAGGGGAAGGGAGGGAGAGAAACATCTATGTGTGAGAGAAACATGAACTGTTTGCCTCTCACACATGTCCCAAGTGGGACCGAACCTGCAATCTAAGTATGTGACCTGACTGGGAATGAAACTATAGCCTTTCAGTTTATGGACTATTCTCCAACCAACTGAGCCACACCAGCCAGGGCTATTTTCTTCTCTTTGGATAACCACTGTCCTCAAGCCATTAGTTGAATAGTTTAGTCCTTAAATATTTCTGAATTCATTCCTTCATGCTATTCCTGGCTCCTGCTTTACTCAATCTGTATCACCTATAGCCTGATGTACTGTAGTACCTTTCATTCTCTTCTTTCTACAGTCTGTCATAAAAGATATAAGTTGTCATAAAAGATATATTTGAGAAATACAAATTTGACCATGTCACTCACCTGATTAAAGTGATTCAACAACTTTATTACCTTCAAAATAAAAGCTAAACACCTAATCAGGCCATATTTAAGCTGTGTCCTAACATTTCCCCTTAGAGCATTTCTTTGCTTTTGAAATCATCATTATTTTATGACATCATCCACATTTGTACTCAAACGATACTATATAGGAAATATGTGATTCAAATTACATTTTAAATCTTCATCACAACTACTAATTATATTCATGAATGATAGATTTTAAAAATTCTACTTCATTTATTTGAAATTCATTGGACATGTATGTATTAGATGCTTTTTGGTACTCTAAATTCCTAAGTTCACAATCTAAAGAAGGACAGAAAGCATTAATCCAAATATCTGTGTAAAGGGGAAGAATTTAAGTGTAGCAACATACATTTGAGTAAACTGCTATGAGAATTCTGATGAGGGAGAAATGATGTTTTGTTAAATGGAAGCTTTGCCAAAAAGTTATCTGGGTCATAAAAGATGGTTAAAATTTAGGGAGTCAGAGAAGGGAATGGAAAGGCATTTTAGGTACAGGGGTAGCATCAGTCAAGGCCAGAGAAGTGCAGAAGTGTGACCTTGGAGTACAAGATAGAGCAGGAGAAAAAGAAATGGCTAGAAGGGTAAATTGAGGCCATAGCACAAAAATCCTTGAAGGCTAATAGACTGACTGTTAAGCCAGCATTGGGAGTCAATGACAATCTCCATTAAGGGACTGGTATAATTAGGCTGTGACATGACCAGGTGGATTTGAATGCAGAGAATAAATCTACAAGGATTGTATGCATGGTGTTCATGCATTATCCTAGGAGGTGGCCAGGAAAAAATGCAGATTTCAAAGCAGAGTCCATAGCTGTTATATGACCAAAGAAAGGAGAAACTTGTATAGGAATTTTATGAGAAATTCCTGCATCTGACTAAACATCATCTATATTTGTATTTGCCCAAACAGAATTACAGTGCTTGTACTTTTTTGGCAACTTTAAACAAAATTAAATATTTAAAATTATTTTCATAGCCTAATGTTCTATCTTTAGATTAGAAGTTTTATTCTTACTTTCCTTCTTTTCCTTCTGTGTGACAGATGCTACTGCATATGGTTGGGTCGGCTGATGAGGATCTCCAGGAAGCTGCCGCTGGCTGCATATCCAACATCCGCAGGCTGGCTCTCGCTACAGAAAAGGCAAGATACACTTGAAGTTTGCACAGACATTACAGGCTACCAAATTTTACACGACAGAACATGGGACTCCCATGGCCTAGAAGCTGAAATTAGGAAACAGTTATTAGCAAATCCTTTGCAAACAGACAAATATCTGAATGAAAACACACAGATGAAAAATGTGAAGGATGCCAATCATGCAAAAACTGCATGTACAATTTTTTTGTTCTATTTAATATTTTGGGGATCTGCCATGTAATGAAATGGAAAGCCAACAAATTTGTGGTAATTTTCTAGGAATTTGAGGATTTATGTATGTGCTACACATATATTTTTTCAGTTATGCTTTTGCATTTGTGATGATTTTAATAAAAGATTTGGCCTTCCTGGTGTGCAGTTGTATAGTGAATGAGTCTTTAGAATTCCCTTTCTGTGAAATCTATATAACGGTCCTGTCATTACGGTTTTGTCTTTTTGATCACTTGCAACCCATGGGAGAGTTCTGAGGAGATGTGCTGAGTTCACAAACTGTTATTGAATAGAGTTCAGAGTTAAGCAGCTGGACTGGCGAGATCATCTCGAGGTCATTCCAACTTTATCCTAAATACTTTCAAACATCTGAGAAGATAATGCGTAGCTGTCATTGGACCAGATCATGCAAATCACAAAACCATAAGCAATGCATGAGTTTTTTTAATATATATTTTTGGACTTACACAGCATAAACAATATGTTTTATTTCCCTCACAGGATTTACCAGCACTTTTATTGAAAGAATGACCTTAGGCTGATGTCAGGATAATATTACTTCACATAAACGTGCTTTGAATTTCTGAACTTGCTTTTAGCACACGAAGTACTTTTTAAAAAGCAGCTACAAAGGATTAATAGCATTTTATCAGGTTATAGAAACATTAGAAGCCACTAAAAAAATCACATATGTAACCTCAGTGTGTTGAAATGTTTGGGAACTAACTGTTCAAGCATCTAACACACATCAGGAAAATAACTGTGTGCATCCGCCCTGTAAGCTGACAGCCTGGGCTGGCGCTTTTCAGAGCAGTCCAGGAGGGTTTGTAGAAAAATATGAAGTGCTGTGTATGTCATAATTAGGGAAGATGATTAACTAAATTGAATTAAATGTAAGTAATTTGTATGAAATGAAAAACCTGCACACAAAAAAGTCACATGAATGATGGTTTCTCTGATAAAAAGCTAAGGCATTTCTGAGAATTTTAAAGTTTTGTAAAATACCAATTCATCTTTGTTGGTTTTCAAAGGAGATTACAAGATGAATACTAGGAACAAGGAAATGATATTAATGCTAAGACCTAAATTTAAATAGCAGCATACATCCTTTAACTTTCAACAGTAGATATTTCTAATGTTAAAGTCACTAGGTAGCTTTGTTTCACTAACATTAAAAATGTATCTGGAGACACTGTGGCCAGGTGGCTTGGTTGATTCAGCATCGTCCCATGCACCAAAAGGCTGTGGTGAGTTCAGTGTCCTGATAGGACATATGTGTAGGTTGCAAGTTTGATCCCTGGTCAGGGCATGTACGAGTGCAGCTGATCGATGTTTCTCTCACATCAGTGTCTCTCTCTCTCCCTCCCTCCCTTCCTCTCTCTTTAAAAGCCAGCAAACTATCCTTGGGTAAAGATTAAAAAAAAACACCTAAGAGATCCAGGATGGTGGAGGGGTAGGTGGAAGTTATACTCATCTACTCCCAGGACCAAACTGGAATTACCATTGAAATATCAAACAATCAGCCTGAATAACCAGCTGAAGAACAGCTGAACAGAACTCTTATAACCAAGGATTTACAAAAGAAGCCACATTAATACAGGGTAGGAAGAAGGGCAGGGGAGACAGAAAGGTATAGCCATGTGCCCACATGCAGTGCCCAAGAATCCAGAGGGATATCCCAGCTGCGAATGATCCCCCTGAGGAGGGTGTGTTCTCAACCCCTCACCTGGCTCCCCAGTCCAGAGCACCACAGTCAGGAAGAGGAGCCCACATCACATCTGACTGTGAAATGAAAACCAGCAGGAATTCTGTCTACCAGAGAGAGATGGGAGTCTGCTAAAAAATCAGGCACCCTCTTAAAAGACCAACATACAAAAATCACATTCACAGCCACTCATCCTGGGCTATTTAGTGGAGGGAGGGCATCTGGGAGTGGAACAATGTTGTGTGAGGAGAGACTGGGTTGTGTGGCTCTGGGGAGAATGCTGAAGGGACAGCCACCAGAGTCCCTGTGCTGAGTTCCTTTCCCAAACTGCACATACCATCTTTATTGGGTGGAGCACTCCCCTGCATATGACATCAGCCTGGGGGAATGCAATAGCCTTACCCTTTCAACTCATTGTCACCCCTACCCTGTGAAGCTCGAACCCTGTGGAGGAGTCAGCTGCTTGGGTCTGGAGTATAGAGATACAGGTGGACTCAGGGGATGTCAGAGACTGAGTAGTGTGGCTCTGAGCAAGGGGCCATTCCCCCACCTTCCCACAAGCCTGACTGGTGACACCCCTTCACAAGAGATCCAATAGCTCCATCCTCCTAAGTCCCAAAGACTCCACCCTCCTGACCTCGGGCTCTCCAGGAACTCTGGGCAGAATCCAGGACAGACTGAGTTGTGTGGCCTTAAGACAGGGGCCATTTTTCCCTAGCATGCCCAACCAGTGAAGAGCCATCCCTTTATACAGTCAAATCCAAAACAGTTTGGGCCTGAAAACTCTGTTGGCCTCCAACTGATGACTCTCTGAGACATTGCTTTGCCACAAAGATCTGCGAGTACCCAGCAGGTGGCAGCTAGCCTTAGTGTACTCTGGGACTATTGCTGAGTGGCCTCAGATCCAACACTGGCACCAATTTTGAATCTGTGTTAACCTGGTAAACACCACTCACCCCTACCTGGTGACTCAAGAGAACCTACCTCATGCAACTCGAGTGTTGTCAGAGTCTCTTTCAATGGCTGAGCCTAACAAGCAGGCACCAGGTAAAGGCAGGTGCAGTGGTCCTCAGGATGCCTTGGGACTTCTGATGAACAGCCCCGGAGCTTATTGCTGGTGAAAGCCAGCCTTGGTGTGAGGCTTGGCCCTTCCCATGCATACCCAACCACTGCAGAAGAACCACAAACTATGGTTTTTTTGTAGCTCCAAAGATTTTCCCAGGGTCAACCACAGTCAGGGTTTGATACTGGCCTGTACCATAGTCTTTCCCAAGAGGCCCCAGAACTAACACATCCAGTGGTGAGCTTCAGACAACATTACAGCAGGATCTAATTAGCTTCACAAGTGTCCAAAGGGAGATCTCAGCTGGCACCAGACTCTGCTGAGGCAAATTCCACTATGTGTGGTCAGCACCTGTACAGCAGCTCATAAACTGTGGTCAGGGTTGGTCCTCACAGTTAGAAACCTAAGGGTAACCCCATGCAAGGATGGGTGAATAACAATCCCAACTCAACTACAACAGGAGGGCTCACATTCCCCACACAGACATTCCTGGAGCAACTAGATCAGGTGATCAAGGAAACTGCCACACTGGGCCCTATAGGACACCTGCTACATAAGGTCACCACCAAGACTGGGAGACATAGCAGATCTACCTAACACAGAGAAACAAACACAGAGAGGCAGCCAAAATGGGAAGACAGAAATATGAAAGAAGAGGAGAAATTTCCACTAAAAGAACTAAATGAAATGGAGACAAGCAAGCTACCAGATATAGAAGTGAAAACAATGATTATAAGGATGTTCAAGGAACTTAGTGAGAACTACAACAGCATGAAAAAAGTACATATAAATGGTGGGAAAAAAACAGAAATGAAGAATACAATATCCAAAATGAAGAATACACAACCATAAATAAAAAACAGGTTAGATGAAGCAATGGATTGAATCAGTGACTTGGAACCCAATACAGCAGAAAACACCCTATCAGAGCAGCAAAAAGAAAAATAATTTAAAAATGAGGACAGTTTAAGGGACCTTTGGGGCAACATGAAGCATAACAGCATCCCCATCATAGGTATACCTGAAAGAGAAAAGAGAGAGCAAGGGAATGAGAGCATATTTGAAGAAATAATGACTGAAAACTTCCCTTTTATGGTGAAGGAAGAAGACACACAAGTCCTTGAAGCACAGAGAGGCCTAAAGAAGATGAACCCAAAAAGGACAGCACCAAGACATAATTTAAATGGCAAAAGTTAAAGACAGAGAATCTTAAAAGCAGCAAGAGAAATACAGCCAATTTCTCAACAAAAACATTTAGTCCAAAAGGGATTGGCATGAAATATTCAGTGTTGAAAAGTAATGACCTATCTATCACCAACACTGCTTTACCAGTGAAGCCTATCATTTAAATCGAAGGAGAAATAAAGAGCTTCCCAGACAAGAAAAATTAAAGGAGTTCATTACCACCGAAACACTAGTACAAGAAATGTTAAAAGGTCTTCTTTAAGAAGAAGAAAGAAAAAAATAAGAGGAACATAGTTATAAAGAATAAAATTGGGAATAAATATGTACCTATCAATAATCAATTTAAATGTAAATGACTTAAATGCTCCAATGAAAAAACATAGGGTAGCTGAATGGATAAGAAAGGAGACCTATATATATGCTGTATACAAGAAATCCACCTCAGAACAAAAGACACATGAAAACTAAAAGTAATGGGATGGGAAAAGATTTTCAAATTAAAATGAAGAAAAAGCTCAGATAGAAATACTTACACCAGACAAAATAGGCTTTAAACAAAGGCTGTAATAATGGAGACACAGAAGTTCACAACATAATGATAAAGGCATCAATCCAACAAGAGAATATAACCCCTGTAAGCATGTATGCACCCAACACAGGAACACCTAAGTATCTTGATAGACATCAAGGGAGATATTGACAATAATACAGTCATAGTCATAGTAGGGGATTTTAACACCCATTGACATTAATGGACATTTCTTCCAGGCAGAAAAACAAGGAAACAACAGCCTTAAATGACACAGTAGATGAAATGGATTAAATTGGTATCTTTCACCCCAACGCAGAAGAATATACATTCTTTCTAAGTATACATGTAACATTTTCTAGGACAGACAACATGTTAGGACACAAAACAAGTCTTAATAAATTTAAGAAGATTGAAATCACATGAAGCATCTTCTCTGACCACAATGGTATGAAACTAGAAATCAATTGCAAGAAAAAACTGAAAAACACAAACACATGGAGGCTAAATAACATGTTACTAAACAGTGTATGGGTTACCAGTGAAATCAAGGGAGAAGTCAGTAGATATCTTGAGACAAATGAAAATGACAACACAACAACCTAAAATCTATGGGACACAGCAAAAGCAGTCCTAAGTGGGAAATTCATAGCATTTAACAAGATTGATAAACATTTAACCAGACTCATCAAGAAAAGAGAAAGGGACCCCAAAAATAACATCAGAAATGAAAAAGAAGAAATAACAACTGACACCACAGAAATACAAAGGATTATAAGAAAATATTACACACAATTATATGCTTACAAATTGGACAAAATGGAAGAAATGGATGGATTCCTAGAAACATACAATCTCTCAAATTGAATGAAGAAGAAACAGAAAATCTGAACAGACCAATTTCAACTAATGAAATTGAAGCTGTAATCAAATAACTTCCAACAGAAGTCGTGGCCCAGATGGTTTCACAAGTGATTTTTACCAAACATTCAAAGAAGAACTAACACCTCTTCTCAATTCAAAAAAATTTAAGAGGAGAGAAAGCTCCCAAATTCACTTTTGAGGCCGGCATTATCCTAATTCAAAAACCAGATAAAGACACTATTAAAAAATAAATTGTACGCTAATATCTCTGATGAACATAGATGCAAAAATCCTCAACAAAATATTAGCAAACCAGATCCAGCAGTACATTGTAAAGATCATACACCATGATCCAGTGGAATTTATTCCTGGGATATAAGGTTGGTACAACAAGGTTGGTACAACATCTGCAAATCACTTAATGTGATACATCACATAAACAAAGTGAGAGATAAAAATTATATGATCTTATCAATAGAGGCTGAATAAGCATTTGACAAAATCCAGCACCCATTTATGATAAAAACTTTCAGTAAAGTGGGAGTAGAGGAAACATACCTCAACATAATAGGGACCATATATGGCAAACCCATAGCGAACATCATACTGAATGGGGAAAATCTAAAAGCATTCCCTTAAGAGGAGGAACAGGACAGGGATGTCCACTTTGACCAAAATAGTATTGTCGGGCAGTATTTTTTGGGGTTGGGGATAGCATTTTCAATCTTGTGTAGAAAAGAGTAATGGAAACATTCAATGTTTCTTTCAGAACTGTATAAATATGTCTGTAATATTAGTACTTCCCTTTAAGACAGAAATACATTCATAAAGGGGATATTATTTAGAGAAACCATTCTAATTAAGCTATTTAGATTCATAATTGTTGGGAGAAAAACACTGTAAAATAATGTCAACCTATATAATGCTGTAATAAATCATTTTGTATACAGTTTAAAAATACATCTAGAAATCATGCATTATGACAGCTATATAAAATGAATAAAATATATTACTGTCATATCTTTTATTAAAGGATGATTTCTCATTGTCTTAAGATTTTAAAATATTCTTGGAATCAGTGGATTCTGAGAGTGCAGGGAGGCAATGGGCAAAAAAGAGCAGCGGCACAAAAGAACCAGATGGATGGAGGGGCAGGAGGCTTTCTCCTTTCTACAATGCTTGATAGGAGGAAGCTGGGGCTTCCATTTCTACAATTAATAAATGCATAAATTAAAAGGAACACTGCCAATTTAAAAGAAACTAAGCCCTTTAAAATAGAGGAAGGGAATTAACATGAAAATTGTATTTTGCATTTATAAGAATTCTTAAAAATTTTTAAACACTAAATGTGCAGTAAACATTTAGAGTAAGCCAGAGAAGCTGAATTTAAAGGTCATTTTTGGGGCTTTGCGTATGTGTGTGAAATGGCATAACAAAAACTCTAATCTTACTAAAAAAAATGTCAAAGTCATAGACAGCACCTATAGCCATCAGAGAACAAACGCGGGGACGTCATGCCATTTCTTTGCTGCATGCTGTGAGAGCTTATTTTCTTCATTAGCTTTTGTGTAAGATTTTTTTGTATTATATTGATTTTCTGCTATTTAAAGCTGGCAACATTAATTCTTTATTAGTTTTCAGAAACAGGGTTCATCATAAGGTTTTATTTTTCCCCAAGACATCCTGGGAATCCAATATACTCTAGGTAATAGCTAGCTGTTTCAGTTGAAAGGAGTTTAAGGTAGAAGGAATTTTAAATAGATATTCTTTGATCTTCTACTCTCTTTAGTTTGCAAGGTTTCCTTTTAGAATTCCTTGCCATGATCATTGTGCCATTCTCAGTCAATGTTCTTTTAACTACTCTCAGGATGACTGGAGCTAAAAATAAGTTGTTTCTTTTAAAAACTGTTCTAGGTACTGAAAGTGAATGGAAGGTTACATTTCTCAGGGGGTGGCTTTGGGAATCCTGTTATTTTGATACTTTTCACTGTTACCACTCTCCATCTCTAAGGCGTTTGCATGGAATTTATTTCCACTTAGGAAAATGAGAATGTCACTTGTTGATAAACAGACAACCAAGAGCCCTAAGTAAATCCTTTCCTTTTCTTTTACCTAACAGGATTAGTTTTAAAAGATAAAGAAAATTTAGCAGTCCAAATAATTGAAGATGTTTAATCTCTTTCCATGGAAGACCTGGGAATGGAATAGGCTGTATCCACGACTATAATTCAATGGAAACAGTCAGAAAACCCACTTATTTAAGAACCTCACACCCTCAAGGCATTAATGCCCCCCAAACCCTACCTTCCTTTTGTATTTACATGTAGAAAGTGGAATTCTCTCCCTCAGTGAGAATGGAGTAGAAAGGGAACCACATTTTATGTGATGCTACTAAATGCAGGCACTGTTTTTAGGTGCTTCCTACATGTGATCTCATTTAAAATACAGGAAAATTAGTCAAATAGAAAATCTCCTTATACTAGAGTCTATCTAAATGGGCACAATCATTCTGCAAAGACAATTTGACAATGTACACCAAAAGCTTTATAATTTTTGGATTATACCCAGAGAAATGAGTTCACCACATCATCCCTTACAATGGTAAAAAGGTTAGGAAAATTTGGTTAATATAATTATGGTTCAACCACATGATAAAACAGGTTGTAGAACAATAGTTAATGACACAGAAAGCTATTCATAAGACAGTGTTAAATTGGGAAGCACTGTACATGCAGTCAAGCACATTTTTGAAAGCTGTAAACACATAGCTTGCCACAATGAAAGACTACCAAACTTAAACACACGAAATTGTGACTGTTTAAACAAGCGATTATTCTCGGATGGTGGAATAAAACTGATTTTTGATGTCTGCTCATCTGTGTTTTCTAATCTATTTCACAATGAACATGAACTACTTTTTAAGAATTAAAACCTTTTCAATGACTTTTACTTTTTTATTATTTGGAAACTTCTCAGGCAGACATTCTTCCTAATACTAACTTTAGAAGAGAGATCCTCTGTTTACAAATGGATTGTGCAACCAGTACATAAAATATTTTTAACAAAATAAGAGTCATAGCTTCAACATCTAAAACACTATGAACTACAACTAATAACAGTACAATATAATTAAAACATACTGACGTGGCTTATGTGTGAATTCTGAACATTTTCTTATTTGGTTTTAATCAGTTAAGCAACTGAACTCTATTCCAAGAGCATGGAAAGCAGACAAATAAAAGAACTCAAAAGGTCATCGATAGATTGCTTCATACAACATTGTTGTTTTGAAAAGAGAAAATGATTTTGATGCATTCATTCGTTTATTCTGTTGCAGGTACCCATAACAAACAATATTGTAGTTTACTGTCTCTTTATACACTTTGCCTGCATTAATCTAACAGGATTACACTGCCAACCAACACACGCCAAAGCGGAGGCAGTGCGGTGCGTGCCAGACTACGCCCTGCTCTGAAGTGTCCTGTTTGTCTTTGTGCTCTGCCTCTGGGCTCTGATTGTTGCATCAACTTCCCCTCCTTCAAGCAGTTCATTTCCTTTCCCCCCTCCATTCTAGTACCTGTTTCCAGCTTCTGCTCCCATTTGCTCTAACAAATGGTTATTAAATTTTCTGACTTTTAAAATGTTTTACACTTTAATTTTTATAAATGTGAGATGTATAGCTAATATTTCAATATGTTCCTGATGCACAACTGTCATGGCTGACTTGAACTCATGTAACGGATGGAATGCTTATACTCCCAAGCCATTATTTTCAAGTTTTTAAGTAAAATAATTTACTTTTTATTTGCATCTGTTGAGACAAAAAGATTTCTTTGGCCAGTTCATGCACTCTGATTTATTAGTTGATAAAAGACATCCTTTGCAGATTACATAATTGGCCTATGATGTTCAGAGTTAAGATTTATCATTGAATTTTAGGTTTATGTCCCAATTTGTTTTCTTTATTGAAAGATATATTAGTATATATCTGTACAGCTTATATAGGCTTGAAGAATCAATAGCTGGTGGCTTGCTCATGAAAGAAGACTATATATCACAAATGGAGTTCACACAAAAGAGTGTGGATAGTTAAAAGCAAATCCTTTTTCACTATTGGAAAGAAAACTGACCTTTGTCAGTAGATTGGTTACATTAGCAATTAAAAACCTAAATATCCACAAGGGTCAGGCAAGTAATGTATTTGAATGAAAAGAGCTAGATTATTTTTAAGTAAAACTAATGCAGTTGCAAAATGACCTTTAGCCTCTGTGTCTGGGAGACAACGGGAGTGGTGAGACTGTGGAGAACTGTAGGGTACAAATTATTGCTCATCTCTACCTGTTCCCCCTTTCCCCGGCTCCCAGTAACCACTGTTCTGCTTTCTGTGTTTGTGTGAATCTGACCACTCTAGGAACCTCCTGTAAAGGATATGATAATATTTGTCCTTTTGTGACTGCTTTGTTCCATTCAGCATAATGTGTTCAAGGTTTATCATATAGCATATGTCAGATTTTCCTTCCATTTTATAGCTGAATATATCTACCCACTGTGTAGATACACCACTTTGTGTTTGTCCATTCATCCATTGAATGGCATGGGTTATTTCCACCTTTGTGGTTATTGTGAATGATGCTGCTCTGAACATGGGTGTACAAATATCTGTTTGAGTCTCTGCTTTCAATTCTTTGGGTTATATACCCAGAAGTAGAATTGCTGGATTGAGTACAGTTTTATTTTTAAGAGTTAACTATTCAGCCCTGGCCTGAATGGCTCAGTTGGTTGGAGCATCGTCCCAAGCACCAAAAGTCTGCAGGTTCCATTGCTGGTCAGGGCATATACATAGGTTGCGGGTTTGATCCTAGGTTGGGGTGCATGTGGGAAGCAATAGATTGATGCTTCTCTCTGACATCGATGTTTTTGTCTCTCTCCCTTTCTCTCTTTCTAAAATCAATAAATATACCCTCAGTTGAGGATTTAAAAAATTCCATTAGCCTTTAAAAAACAACAGCTATTCAAATCTATAATAAGAAATGTTGGCTTGGGGCATCCTTACCAGTAGGATCAGTGCAGGGGATACACTCACACAGCAGCTCTCTAGAAGTGACTGTTTGTTAAGCATTTCAACAGTTTCACAGTCACTGACTCATAGACAAAGAATCCCCTCAAGTCACTTCAGTCAGTTCAGTATATTTTTAATTCTGAATGAGCCAACTTCTCCCAATATGTGACTCAGTGAGTGCAAATTAGGCATTTCAGAAAGTATAGTCATACTTTTGGAAATATAGTAAGGTCTTACAACAGTGCCACTAATAGTACCAAAATGGCCTAAAAAGGCACATAACTCTCATAAGTTCCACTGTGTGATGTTTAGGTTGTGCTGAAGGGCAAATGTGAGTTTTCTGCAGCTCCTGCACACAGCTCCACACTTTCAGAAAGCAAGAGGCTGTCGGCCTCTGACACATTCATGCTATACCTGTGAGAACTATTTCTTTGGTGCGAGCTGCCATGGTAATTTTCTCAATTGGCTCTGTGTACATAATCCAAACTTGCATACAGATAAGCCCATAAAGATGGTGAGACAGGTTCCCTGTTCACTCGCAAAAGCTGAGCTCTGCCCCTCCACTGTGGAGGGGACAGGGCCCCAGCCAAACCTCATCTAGCTTGAATGTGGTGCACACGTGGGGAGGAGCTCACCATGAGACCGCATTTTGCTTTGAAGAAAAAGTGTTGCTTTTTCAAGCTTTGATGGTTGTTCCTAAATCTTCACTTGCAAGGTGTAAAACATTAAGGGATCACCTTAATTATTTTGTCCTGTTTGAAGCAATAAACAGCTGCTGACGCTGATTTAAAACAGAAGACAGGCTCACACATTGTATTCTCTGTGGACAATTTATTTGGATTATTCTCTTAAACTGAACTAATTATGAGCTAAAACAACAAACTAGAAGGTGCAAAGGAGAGTCTTTTCTTCTCGGCCTGTGAGTGTCGTGAATGTGCGAGACAGATGTGCTCTGGCCGAGACCTGGGGTTTATCTTCTCAAAGTGCTTCTGCAGAATCTGCTCAAACGGACATTCCTTGCACTCTGATGGTGTGGGATTTCTATTTTAGGATACTATTGTTAATGATTTCTTCAAAAAGGATAGTTCTTACTTATGCCCCTTAGGCAGAGGACTGACGCTTCAAAGAAGGAATGAGGGGTTCCCTCTGTGCATGATAAAACCCCCCATTTTATATTTTAAATCAGCTTTATTGAGATTTAATTAAAGTACAGATAACTGCACATATTTCATGTGTACAAATTTGATGAATTTGGATACATGCAAACTCCCATGATATTAGTTCCACATCAAGGTAATAAACATATCCAACGCCTTCCAAAATTTCCTTGTGTGGCTTGTGTGTGTATATGTATCAAGAACACAACATAAGAGCTACCCTCTTAACAACTACAAAGTGCACAATATGTTGTGGTACTGTCTACTGTAAGCAGTAATAGAACTTACTTGTGTGGTATAACTGAAAATAATACCCTCTGAACACCTCCCCATCCCCCACCCCCAGCCCCTGACAACCACTACTGGTTTCTCTGCTTCTATGAGTTTGTCTATTTTAGATACATCATATAAATGGAATTAATCATGCAGTATTTGCCCTTCTGTGACTGACTTATTTCACTCAGCATAATGCCCTCCAAGAGAAAACCTTAAATTTATTTTTCAATTATCAGATGTAGTCCTGGGCCTTTTATTCAGAGATCGGGAGGATTAACATGAATGTTTTTGATTTCCCTTCCCTCAAAGAAAATTTCAATGTTCTAATTTCAAAATGTCTCCCCTGTCTTCTCTCTCACTACTCCCCTTCAAATATATTCTACATGTACTCTGGTAAAAAAAAAATCACATATGTTGACTCATGTGCAAAAATGGACATAATTTCCTTTCATCTTTACGTGTCTTTCCAGTGATGGTTGAAAAACTTGACTTTGCCAATTAAAGGTGTCTAGTCTCTCTTGATTTATAATAGCTCCTTTGGGTTAACCACTTCAGCTTTCAGAGTTTCCCCTTCTCCAGTGTTCTTCCCTTCCTTACCTCCTTCCACTGTGGGCAACCATGGCCCGGTGGAGTTCTGGGAGGCACGGAGAAACCTCCACCTAAGTTGTGTCATCTTGTTCTTCTTGCTTGCTCCCCCATCACCATCTTCCTCCATCCTGTCACTCTTCACAGAGAGCGGCTCCCCCGGTCACTGGGTGTCCGTTCTGGTGGCCACTGCCATGTGGCTGGTGTTTGGGTGTCGCGCCGGTACCTGTGCTGACGCGTGTTGTCTTGCAGAGATTCTAGTCAAAAGGCCCCTACCCGGCAGCTGCACTTGGGAACCCCCATCTCTCTGGCATCAGGGCGAGTCTTCTCAAGGCCGTTGGGCCTCTCCAGGGATTGGGAGCTGCTGTGTGGAGGGACTTGGGAGGCTGCCCGGGGTTCACCGGCGCGGACACCTCCTTCAGGCAGGTCAGACATAGGCCTTTGCTGACACTGGAATTCTCTGAGAGGCTTGGCCTCCTCCAGGCTCTTTCTCACATTTTTTCAGTATTTTTTTCTTCTCTCATATTTTTTATTTGCCTCAGATTCCTAAGTAGGCCAAGTATTCATGGGCAACCTCTTTCCCTTCTCTTCCTTACACTCCCAGGCACTCCTCCCAAAACAGAAAAGGATTTCTCTCCTCTGTGTGGTAGGAACTTGTTCAAATCCTATTCTTCATCCTGCTCCTAGGCCAACCCTCAAAGCTTCAGTTCCTTATAAAACACTCTGCTCTAAGAGGTCAGAGAAAACTTCCTACTCCTGCTTAAAAGTCTCCTTTTTTTAGACTATTATTTATCTACAGACCAGACTTTTAAATCTAGTTTGAAACTCAAAGTCAAGCAAAGACTTCTTTGTTCTGGGTAGTGCTCCAGCTCCCTTTCCCTGTAAAAAAATCATCTTCAGCTCCTTGGCTTAATGGAGGAAGTCTGCTGGGTTTTAAAAACAACCAACTAACCAAATAAACAAACAAAAAACAACTCTGGAAATACTAAGGAGGAAAAATACACCATATGGTATTTCAAAGTATTGCACACTGTGATCAGCTACACTAAACTGTTTCTCTTCCCCAAATACGCTGGACTGCCCTGCTTCCACATCTTGCCTGTGTTTCTCTCTCCAAATATATCCAGGAATTCAGCTTTAACTTCACATTTGCTTTGCTGTTGCCTGGCTTTTCACATTGGTTGGTGAGCCAATATCTCCTTTGATTCCAAATCTTTTAAAAGAAAAATTAGCAATGAAACAATGAAAATGATTTCTTACTGATGCTGGAGCTGAAGTGGGGTACCCATCCTTCTTTTGGCAGCCACCTTATACTTTCAAAACAAATGAAAATGTACAACATATGTATGGTAGCTAGAAACTCTCTGATAAATCGGTGTTTACTTCTACTTGCTGGAAGATCTCTGGTGTGTGGCAGTGACCTTATCACTACAATTTAGATAAAATTGGTCTAAGCCTACATAGAGTGAAAAATTCAACACTCTTCCACTGTTTCTAGGAATTCATGACAGGACACATTTTTCCAAGTTACATCATGATTCTGGTCATGGCTTGTTTCCTCCAAATTTTCAATTCTTTCAAGTGTTACCACTTGCAACTACTCTCATTTCTTTATGTCCTTCACCCCCTTATAATCTCAGATTTCTGAAAGAGAGCATTGATCCAAATATGAGCAGGAGACATGTGGAAGAATCTGGGGTTAGAGGACCAAAGAAAGCATTACTTTGTAACACCAGCTTCAGCTCTGTCTCCCAGCCGTTCTCACCATCAAGAACCTCTCACTGATGTCGTCTGCCCTGTTGGGCTCCTCCCCCCTCACCACCTGTTTTCTTTTCTCACAGTCTTGGCCCATTCCCAGCACTGTCCCCAACCCTCCGTGGTGCTAGCCTCACAGACTTAAATATTTTTGTGTCAGTTAGTGTGGTTTTTTGGTGAAGCATGTTCTATTTTTTAATTTTTTAAATTTATGTTTTATTAAATTTACTGGGGTGACGTTGGTTAATAAGATTAAATAGGTTTCAAGAGTACATTTCTATGATACGTGATCTGCATATTGCATCGTGTGCCCACCACCCAAAGTCAAATCATCTTCTATCACCATATTTTGCCCCTTTTATCCTTTACTGCCCCCAACCCCTGCCCTCTGGTAACCACCACACTATTTTGTCTGTGTCTGAGTTTCAGTTTTATAATCTACATACTAGTGAAATCATATGGTTCTTAGCTTTCTTTGACTGATTTATTTCACTTAGCATGATATTTTCGAGGTCCATCCATGTTGTTGCAAATGGCAGTATTTCATCTTTTGTTAGGGCTGGGTGGAATTCCCTTGTTTATATGTACTACATCTTCTTTATCCAGTCATCTATTGGAGGACACTTTGGTGGTTTCCATGTTTAGGCCACTGTGAATAATGCTGTTATGAACATGGAAGTGCATATGTTCTTGCAAATAAATGTTCTCAAAATATTCAGGTAGATACCCAGAAGAGGCCTTACTGGGCCATATGGCAAATCTATTCTTAATTTTTTGAGGAACTTCCATGCTGCTCTCCATAGTGGCTCAGTTACCTTTTGTTGCTTCACAAACCATTCCAAATAACCATTTATTTAGCTTGTGATTGAACTGATCAGCAATTTGGACTGGGCTCAGCTGGGACACTTACGAATCTGCTGTCAGTGGCAGGTAGCCTTTGCTGTTTTTAGCTGGGCTCTTGTGAGTCCAGGGCCTCCACTGGGACAAGTGGCCTGACTTGGCTCCATGATCACTTGTTCTCCAGGAGGCTACCCTGAGCTTGTTCATGTGGAGGTTGAGCTACATTCCACAAGAAAAGGGGGAAGCACCCAAGACTTCTTAGGAACAATATAGCTCCCAAGAAGTATACCATGTCTTCAGCTGCACTCTATTGGCCAAAGCAAGTCAGCAGTTTCCATTTGATGGAATGAGCAATAAAGGCACCCTGCAAAGCAGTGAGCATGTATTGGGGTAGGGGTGGGATGGGGAATAATTACAGCCATTCTGGCAAATAACTTACCACAGTTTCTTACTTCTTTTATACAGAACTATTTAATTCTCCTTGCCTCACTCTGAACCCAGACAGCACCATTCCTAAGGACCATCATTCCATCATTCCACAATCAAAATAGTCCTTAAGTTGTTTTTACTACAAAGACATTTCCCCCCAGATTTTTGCAGCCACATGTTAAAACTTCTGGTTTTTTGCTTCCCAAGAGCACATGGAAATAATGCTAGTATGTGCGTGTGTGTTGTGTGTGTGCCAGGCAGGGGAGGGAAAATTGCAAAAAATAAAAGCCATGGTTTGGCTCCTGAGTTATGGGTGCTAAATTAATTTTTAATTTTTAAAATGTATTATCATAGTGACTTTAAGATAAGCAAACATGGTAAAAACATATTTACATTTGCTTTATTTTAGTTTACACAAAACGGAATTATATGAGGACAGGCAACTTAATACCCCAATGTGGTAATCAGACAGGTTTCTAACTACCCTGATATTTGCTGTAGAATGTGGGTCAACCACTAACCATGAAATAGACTTCAAGTGCACTGGAGATCACTACTTGTTAAAAACTGTACCATAAAGTGAAGATCCTTGCTATAATTCCATTTTAATGGTGGAGTTAATAAACAACTAAAAAAGAATTGAAACTTCTGTGAAAGTAATAAAAAAAAGTAACATTCCTTTCCTAAGGAAAAGGAAAGAAGCTGATGAGGAAAAAATAATCAATTCTGGGAAAGCAAATTTCAACAACTTTAGTACATTGGCAAAAAAAGAACTTGATGGGAAGAAAGGAGTCCAGAGGAGCTGGATGCTCTTTAAACAAACAATTTTGGCAGGTGAACAAACTATATGGGAAGTGCAGGACAGGGAACAGCTGGCCAAATTGGCAAAGCAGAACTGTGCAGGGTTCTGAAAGGCAAATTGGAGACCCAAGAAAAGACATTCAGCCAGATCACCAAGGAGGAACAAAAAGAAGGGGCACAAGTGTGTAGGGACCACATCAAAAGTGAGAAAGATAATGATGAGGGTGGACATAAAAGGCATCAGGGAGCAGTTAATTAGCTGCATTTATAAAACCCAAGTTATTATTGACTGTGTCACCATTTGGCTAAGTAATCAGTTCTGGACTTCATATATTTCTCTGCAAGCCTGTTGCCTGGCACCACAAACAGCATAGACTAAGGTACATTCAGTTGTAAATAGCAGAAACTCTAACTCGAAATTTTTTTTTAAATGAAGTGAACTAATTGGTTCTTGTAAATGTGAAGTCCAAAGGTAGAGTAATCTTCAGGTAGAGTATCATCAAGGCTTTAATTCTATTTTTCTGGAATTATCTTGGTCATGCCCTCTTCTGAATGTTGGCTTTATTGTCAGATGAGTTCCCTCATGGTTGCAAAATGGCTGCAGCAATTCCAAATCTCATCTCTTCACCCATATGGTTCAGAGAACTTTGTCCTCCGCCAGCCACTTAGCAAACTGTTTGGGCTTCCTGCTGGTTGAACAGATAACATAGATTGACTTAGGCCTAGGTGCGTCCATTCCTGAAGAACCAGCTGAGGGGATGGATTATGCTGATGTCCTTGGGTCATGCAGAGACCGGGACATGGGGCTCCATCTCACTGAAACCACCTGTACTCAGTGGGGAAAGTGGGCGGTGGAGGGAAGCAGCCATTTAAATGCTGGCATTGGGTAGTTTGGGCTGTGGAAGAGTAGCAGGAATACACTGCTCTGGTTTGGGTGAGTAAAAAGACAAGCGATCAGAGATGAAGTGATCATGTAGCAAACCATGGCACGTTAGAGAATAATCTCAGGGGTGAGCCTTAGCCTGGATCTCTCCCCCACGCTTCTGCCCTAAAGAAAATTAACAGTTTAATGTAAAGTTGCAAACACCTGCTGTGCAGCCTTAGCTTTCTAAGGTACCGTCATCAGTAGACATGTGGGGTGTGGATCCCAGCTCTGACACTGGATCTTCAGAAAGCTCGGACGTGAAGAGTGCTTACAGTTCACCTAAGATAAATCTGAAAACATTTCAGTGCAGATTCAGTTTCCCATATGTCATTATTGTCTGAATAAAGTCTATTTTAATTTCAATGGCATTTAATTGGTGAGAATAAATGTGAGTGATGAACTTTTATGCTCTTAAATTAACAGTAGTTTTTGCTCTGTAAAGGACAATGTCAGTGTTTTCCCTACAACTGAGTCTTGACATATTTGCAATTTCTAGAAAAACAATTTTATTCCTGAAAGAAATTATTTAGAGCCAGCCTCTAAACTTCATTTGCAAAATAACAATAATTATACCTACTTCCTACAGTGTCATGAGGATTAATATTACCACAATTGCTTATAAGCATCACATTATTTGTATGCATAATGATTAATTTTTGCTAACATTTAGCTTACATCTATTTTTTGCTTTTGAAAACTGGCCTTGAACATCAAGAACTTTTCTTATTTTATTTTATTATTGATTTTTTTTAAATTTTCACCTGAGGATATATTTATTAATTTTAGAGAGAGAGAGAAATGGAGAGGGAGAGAGAAAAACATGCATGTGAGAGAGACACATCGATTGGCTGCCTCCCACATGTGCCCTACCCAGGGATCGAACCCACAACCTTTCTGGTGTACGAGATGACACTCCACCCAACTGAACCACCTGACCAGGGCAAGAAGTTTTCTTATTTTTAAAGGCAACTGCTTGCAAAATTAAAAACAACTAAAACTTAAAAAAATTATAAGGAAAAAAGTGAATAAAACCAAGTACATATAACAAATGTTAAAAAGCCAAAAAAATTACAAAGAAATTGAAAATAGCAAAACAGGATGAAAGAATTGAAAATCTATTATTAAATGAATGTAAATGGATGAATGTACCTCTTAAGAGATTAAAACCCTGTGTTTGGGTCCAAAACAACTGAATTTTATTCAGTTTATACAAGCCACTACAAGAAAAGTCTCACATAAAAATTGAAAAAAAATGCAAAAAATAAATTAGGCAAATAGTTGCATAAAGGACCTGGGTTCTTTCTGATTCTCTGCTCTGACATCCTTTGTTAATTTTTAGGCTTACAGCAAGATGGTTGTAGCAATTCCAGGTGCCATACCAGAAATAGCAATATTCAGGTGGAGACTGCAGACCATGGCTCTTGCTCAGCAGGCAACTCTCCCAGAGGCTCTCCACTTACCAGCACACTGCATTTGGCCCAGCACTGGATCTCATGCCCAATAACTAACTAATCAACTAAAACACAGAGTGGACTCACCCTTCTCTTCGTTGCATGAGTAAGAGGTGGCTACCCAGACAAAACTGAGGTTCTATTGCAAGTAAGAGGAAAAATGAATTCAGGTTGGGCAGTCAGTGATGATTGCAATGCCACATAAATATTTATCAAAGGAAAACTGAAATATACTAAGCAGACTTAAGCGGGGGAAGCATTGTTAACCAGTAAGAGTTGCTCTACTTAGTGATAAATTCACCAGGAAGATATAATTACTCTGATTCCATATTGACCTAAAAACATAGACTCAAAAGCACATGCGGCAAAGAATAAGCAGATATACACAGAGAAAAATTAACAATCTAAAATGAGAGATCAAAGTGAAAAAATTTTAATGTACTTTTCTCAAAGACAGATGCAGCAAATCAAAATTTAGTAAGAATTAAGAAAATATAAACATCAGAATTACTAAGCTTGATGTAATTGATATATACATGTGAATGTGCATATATATATACTCTATATGTATACAGTCCTACAAATATAGTAAATCCATTCTAATGTCAAGCACACTGAACATCAAAAACTGATCATTATATTTGACCACAAAGCACAAGTCAATGAAAGCCAATGCAATAGAGTTACAAATTTAATCAATACCTAATGACAGACAAAAAAAAACCCAACAACAAACAAACCACTAAATTCAGGAATTAAAAAATGCACTTGTAAATAACTCATGGGTTGAAAAAAATGACACTGAAAATTACCCTATAGAAATGATTCAAAATGTTAACCCAACATATTAAAACACAGGATTATTATTTGCAAGGAAAATTCTTTTTCAGCAAATTGGACCTAATCTTTCTTCCTCAGCGTATTCCTATCCAAAATGTTGACACTGATAAAAAAAATTTAGGAACAAATTTTACCTCTTCCATGTACATTGGGAAAGATGGCCTTTGTTCTTTCTTTCCCCACTGTTTTCATGAAGTCTCAGCTAGAGCTCACATGTTGTTCGTTTTCTCTTTATTAAGCATTTTTGTGGCAATTTTATAGAAATAGGCTGTCCAGTAATGGTCAGCCTTTTTGCACACAGGAATGCTTTCCTTGTCCTACCATGTGGCTCTCAGAAGAGTGTCCTGCTCCCCTTTGGCCAGTCCACAGAGAAACCTAAATGACCAGGTATGGCCAACCTGACCATCTCTTCATGCACTCTGCCACTGCTTCAGAGCTGCACATTGGCAGCCTCTTATTCCTAGAACATCCTCATACGTGAATTTAAAAAAACGATAGAAAGGACAGACATTAGTTCAAAGCCATGCAACATTTTTCTCCCATCAGTAACTCAAACGAATTGTGTGATCAACCTGATATAAGGAAAGAGGAAGAAAGAAATTAGCATTTCAGTGTCTGCCCTGTCAGAGAGAAATAATAAACTCAAATAAGAAGGGTAAATAGAATAATTTCAGCTTTCAGGGTACATTATAAGAACGATACTTTATTATTTAATTGAAAATGGATTTCTCCTCATGACTGCTTAAAATGCACAAATATTTTTACAGATTGTCTGTTACAGTAAAGAGTGATTTTGCATATGGTTGTGTTAAGGAAAACCTATTTGAGTTTCCTTTGACTTCATTCTAAGATCACAAATGTTGGCACTCTTAACTGAACAAAGGATAGACTTCCTTAAGTATGTTTCATGATAATAGCTTTCATTTTATTTTGGTTGGCTTTATGTACGTTGCCTCTCCAAGACCTCAATTATATAACCTGGGATTTCCATATTGTTTTTGACAGAAAAGTAGAACAAAAATAAGTTATGCAGACCAAATTTGAAACACATGATATGGAATTGAAAGGACTTAGTGATGAAAACGTTGTCTGAGTTAGTGGTAATCAAATCTTGAAATAGATTTCTTCTTAAACAAGCAAACAGCTCAAAGTATTTGGCTTTGCACCACTATTTTTTCAAGCTTGAAAAGATTACACTGCTCCATCTCCTCCTATAGTATATTTACAGCTGGACTTTGAGACTGATGCAGTAAACATCAAACTCTTACTCCAATCTTGAGTTGTACTCCCCATTAAGCAGCCTCTTGTAAGGCTCTGGCTTCAGCATTGTGGAGAGCAAGCGAGACTTTGTACACTTGAGGGAAAATAGCAAGGTTCTGAAAACCATGGGCTGTTGCAACAGATGTTCTGCTTTTGTTGTTCCAAAGGATTAAGCTGCTTTAATCTCATAATGCTGTAGAGCTAGGTTATATTCAACTCTTATTCAGTATCTATCATTCAATACCATACAAGCTTTTAATCTATTTTAGGGTCATAAATGCTTTTGGGCATTTGATGAAAGCTATGGAACTGTATCCTCAAAATTTTGACTCTCATTTAAGTGGACTTGTGGACTCATAAAGTCACTCATGGACTCCAGTTAAGAACCCCGAACCTAAAGAATCTGAGAGTGTAAACTCCGGAGAAAAGTAGTAGTTTTTCTTTAACTTTTGGAATAAGAGGTCCTCTAATTGAACAATGGATGTACATAGAGACTTTCTATTTTAGTTAAATTGTTAAAAAAGGATTCAGGAGGATTTTTCAAAGAAAAAGATGTGCAATTATTAGAAGCATTTTAACATTTGCAATCTTTTCTCTTTTTTAACAAAAATCAAATCAATCTCAAAAATAAATAACTACTGTTAGATTAGGTTTCATGCCCAAAAGGTTTAATTTTTTTCCTCTTTATTCTACTAGATAAAATTCTACCTCACAATTATAGGTCACCAGAACTGGCAGAAAATATTTTATGGCTCTGACAAATGGTACTGGATATTTGGATTGAAATTATGGAGAAACTTCCAGCTGAGGACTACTTTCAGCATTCTGTCAAAGACTAAATCAAGGAACATACCACACTCAAAAAATGGACTATTGTGTGCTTCTAGTTGGAAGTTGGGGCAAATGGTTTGCATTCTTTGGTTGCATTAGACCCTGGAGAGCGTTTCCACCTCTGCTACAGCATATGCATGTGGTTTTATAATGCGCCCAATATGATGTCATTATTTTTTCCTGTAAAGATGGAAGAAAATTGAGTACTTGGTGTTTGAAAAGAGGCATACACACAGTGATAGAGCCGTTTGCACCACAGTTTGATTTTATCAAGAAATCCTCTTTTCAACATTAAAAATTAAGTTATTTTTAGTTCTACAGTGATAGAATCAAGCTATTAACAAAATGTAGTAGACTGCAATATATTGCTATTTTAGCCAACCATTTGAAATTATGCAAACAGTATTTACTGGCATTTTTAAAAGAAATTGAAATATATAACAGTTCTTTTTGAAGTTGAGGCCTTTTCTCTCATTTTAGAGGTGTGATAAAGCTGAATATCATACATGTTGTATATTTGTTCAATGAGCACACCGACTATGACTTATGGCCAACAGCTATAATTTGATTATATCTCCATTTTCTACTACTACCCCAATATATAATCCAGAATAGGAAGTATATTAATAGCCATTATATCAGCTAGGACATAGATATTGCTGAAGGTCAAATCCAAATACAGAGTCCAAAATAGGAGACAAACTTATTTTTCTCCATCATACAAATACCCACACTGGTACCAAGGGCCTGTCCCATAAAATCATCAGATATCCCTGCTTCTTCTCCTCTCTCAGTGTACTGTTGTCCAGGAGAGTTGACCTGGTCTGCATAATCCAGGAGAGCACATTGGACACATACTGAGTATGTGGCAAAGAGGAAAAGGGAAGAGGGAATACTGATCTCATGGGCTGCACATATGACTTCTGTGTGTATCCCATCTAATAGAGGACAGTCATATGCTCACACCTCGCTGCTAGAGAGGTTGGACCATGTCACCCTCATTCTGGGTGGCCATGTGCCCAGCTAAAATAGCCTAATACCATTTTAAAGAAGGGAAATGGACACTGAGTACAATTAATAGTCTCTGCCACACTCACCAGCTATTGCCTGAGAATCAGATGTTATGGGAGCGTTATGGTTTTGACTTTCAGTTCAGGCAACACTCCTCTTCCACATGGAACTTTTGCACCATCAGAACTGTTTCTAACTCAGCTTTTTTTCCCCTGGTGTACACGGATCATAATTGTTAACTAAACAAAAATGTTTTTGTCTCTTATAAAGACTTTTGGTGATAGACAGAATTTTAAAAAGCCACTGAGCATTTTCTACTAATTCTTTCACAGCACATATTTTTTAATAAATTAATATTAAACACATAAATAATTTAATCTAATTGTAAAGCAAAATATCTGCAGACACACACACACACACACACACACACACACACACAATTGGAGAGCATTTAGGCCCAACTCACATTGAGAACTTGCTGGTTCTGGTCACAGAGTGTCTTCCAAGGGGTGGTGCTGGCTTGTAGACCCAGTTGTCTAGAGTATGCATGTGGGGGACAGACTCAGGGGATTATCAGTTAGGGTTTTTTATTGCACATACTAGCAATTGACTCTGGCTAGCTTAGAGGGATAAAGAAAGGAATTTATCACAATGATATGGAGGTTGCACATAGAAGAGAAAGCAAAAGGAACAGATTTCACGAAAGACAGAAACAAAAGTGGGGCAGCCCTGGAGATCTCATGAAAGAGCCTTCAGGACACATGTGATGTAGTGAGTTGGCCCTTGCCACATTCTCCTCTGTCACTGTGCTCTGGATTCAGACTCTTGGGAGAAAACTCTGAAGCTTAGAGTTATGCACTGAATTGTCATTTGTGCTGTGCCATCCCTCCCACCACAAACTCATACGTTGAAGTCCTAACCCCTAGTACCTCAGGATGTGACTATATTTGGAAAGAGGGTTTTTCAAGAGGTAATTGAGTTAAAATGAGGTCATTAGGGTGGGCCTAATCTAATATGACTGGTACCTTTATAAAAAGAGGAAATTTAGACTTCCGGCCAAGATGGAGGCATAGGTAGACACACTGTGCCTCCTCACACAACCAAGATAGGGACAACAACAATTTAGAAACAGAATAACAACCAGAACTGACAGAAAATTGAACTGTATGGAAGTCGGACAACCAAGGAGTTAAAATATACACATTCATGCAGACCAGTAGGAGCGGGGGAGTCGGGCCGCCAGGCAAAGAGGGGTCACAGAACAAAGAGTGTTGGGACTGGCGTAAGGCATCCTGGGTGCCCAAGACCACAGCGGGCGGACCCTGGGCGAGAAAGCAGCAGCTGGCGGACCCCGGCCGAGGGGTGGCAACTGGCAGACCCAGTGAGGCGGCAATTGTGAGGCTAGGCACAGGGTGCTAGGCGGCTGGCTGACCAAAGGGGCTGGCTGACCAAAGGGTCGCAGGGTCACATTGCCGGGAAACAGAGCCTCAGGTCACTGACTGAAAACACCTGTGGGGGTTGATGCACAAGGAGAGACTCCCAGTCTCACAGGAGAGGTTGTTGGAAACACCCACGGGGTACAGAAGCCCACCCATATGGGGATTAGCACCAGAAAGGCCCAGTTTGCTTGGGGGAAGCAACAGAAGAAAATGAAGTCTGACGGAGAGTGGAGCAAGTGCCATTTTTCCCTCTTGGACCCCGCCCCCACATACAGCGTCACAACCCAGCAACTGGGTTGCCCCGCCCTGGTGAACACCTGTCTCCACCCCTTTGGTGCAACAAGACAGGAAAAAAAAAAAAAAAGATGGCTCAAACAGAAGAACAAATTAAAGCTCCAGAACCAATACCTTTAAGGAACCGAGAGATAGCCAACATATCAGATGCACAGTTCAAAACACTGGTGATCAGGATGCTCACAGAATTGGTTGACTTTGGTCACAAATTAGATGAAAAATGAAGGCTACAGTAAGTGAAATGAAGAAAAATGCACAGGGAACCAGTAGTGATGGAAAGAAAGCTGGGTCTCACATCAATGGAGTGGACCAGAAGAAAGAAAACACATGCCGTCAGAAAAGAATGAAGAAATAGGAATTCAAATAAATGAGGAGAGGCTTAGGAACCTCCAGGACATCTTTAAATGTCCCAACATCCAAATTATAGGGGTACAAGAAGGAGAAGAGGAAGAGCAACAAGTGGAGAGAACTTCCCCAATCTGGCAAAGGAAATAGACTTCCAGGAAGTCCAGGAAGCTCAGAGTCCCAAAGAAGTTGGACCGAAGGAGGAACACACCAAGGCACATCATAATTACATTAGCCAAGGTAAAAATGAAAGAGAGAATCCTAAGGAGTTCCCATCAGACTGTCAGCTGATTTCTCAAAAGAGACCTTACAGGCAAGAAGGGGCTGGAAAGAAGTATTCCAAGTCATGAAAGACAAAGACCTACATCCAAGATTGCTCTATCCAGCAAAGCTTTCATTTAGAATGGAAGGGAAGATAAAGTGCATCTCAGATAAGGTCAAGTTAAAGGAGTTCATCATCACCAAGCCTTTATTTTATGAAATGTTAAAGGGACCTATCTAAGAAAAAGAAGATAAAAAACATATATAGTAAAATGACAGCAAACTCATTAACAACCACACCTAAAATGAAAACAAAAACAAAGCAAACAACAAGAACAGGAACAGAACCACAGAAATGGAGATCACATGGAGGGTTAGCAACAGGGGAGTGAGGAGAGGAGAGAGGGGGAAAAGCTACAGAGAATAAGTAGCATAGATGGTAGGTAGAAAATAGAAAGGGGGAGGGCAAGAATAGTATGGGAAACGTAGAAGCTAAAGAATTTATGACACATGGGCATGAACTAAAGGAGGGGAGTGTGGGTAGGAGAGGATGTGCAGGGTAGAGGGGAGTGAAGGGGGGTAATGGGACAACTGTAATAGCATAATCAATAAAATATATTTAAAAATAAATAAAAGTACTGAGCTTTAAAAAAAGGAAATTTAGACAGAGATGCCTAAAGAGGAAGAATTCTGTGTGAGGATGAAGATGGCCATCTACAAGCCAAGGAGAGAGGCCTCGGAAGAAACCCTGCTGACACCTTGATCTTGGACTTCTAGCCTCCAGCACTGTTATAAAAATAAATTTCTGTTGTTTAAGCCACCCAGTCTGTGGTGATTTGTTATGACGGCCCTATCAGACTAATTTATTTGGATTACCTCTTTCTTAAGACTTCACAAAATGAAGCAAAGGTCATCTAACCAAAGAAGGAGAAAGAAGGAGAAAAATGTCCAAAATAGAAAGCATGATACATATCTCCAAGTAGCTGAAGGCTCTTCTTCCTGTAGTAGAGAAATTAAATTTATTCTGTTACTCCATAAAATAAAATTAATGTCAGAAAAAAAGAGGTGAGATAATGGAGACAACTGTATTTGAACATTAATTTAAAAATGGTTTAAAAAGAAAAAAGAAAGAAAGAAAATTAGCCCTGGCCAGGTGGCTCAGTTGGTTGGAGCATCATCCCATGAACCAAAAGGTTTGAAGTTCAGTTCCCAGTTAGGGTGCATACATAGGATGTGAGTTTGATCCATGGTTGAGGCATGTATGGGAGGCAACCAATCAATGTTTCTGTCTTACATCAATGTCTCTCTCTCCTCCTTCCTCTCTCTCTAAAATCAATAAAAATACCCTTATGTGAGGATTTTAAAAAATTTAGTGCTATTGGAAGTTCTGAGAAAATATATAATGGCCTAAATATAATAAAGAATTGCTCAATATAATAAAATAAAATCAATTGCCTTGTAAAATAATAGTAACTAAAAACAACTATTATCACCTTTATAGGTAATGTTGATTGAGTACCACTATGTGGGGAGCCCCCCAAAATCAGAATTATCTTCTGGAGAGCAGGTCCCTTATAGTACAGGCTTCCCTGTTAGGTGAGTGTTCTAGGAACCCACCTGTATCAGCTGGCATTGTTGTGAGAGGCTGCGTTCAGCTTCAGTGAATATTTTTTGAAGACTCAATGCATTTGCCCATTTCATGATGAGTGATTTACAAGTGCACCTGTCCACACACTGCACTGAGTGTGCAGCCGTTTTTGATCAAACAGCATAACCCCTGTGCCCACCCTCCCCATTCACCCCATCTTACCCCAAGTGACTTATTTTTGTTTCACCAGATGAAAAAAGTCTTCAGAAGGTAATGTTTTGCTGATGTGGAACAGGTAAAACAAAAAAAATGGAAGAAGCACTAAAAGGCATCAAAATCGACGAGTCCAAAAATTATTTTGATTAGAGGAAAATAAATCTCAATAGGTATATTGCACTAAATGGAGAGTACTTTGAAGGTGACTGAAGTTTAAAGATGTAAGAATAAATACACAATTTTTTACAAATGATATCTGTGCTTGTTTGTGGTTCCCCCTTATATGTGCCAGAACTGTGTGGGGTACGTCCCTGCATTATGTTATTTAATATGCCAAGCAAGCTCATGCCCACATGACCATTATTATCCCCACTTATAAAATGATAAAACTGAAATTGGTGAGTGATAAAACCAGATGTTCAACGTAGTCCTAGCTGAATTTGGAGCTAGAATTCTTATCCTAGCAAGGAATACTACCATTAACAGTATTCAAACGGCACCTCGACCTGTTAAAGAGGCAGAACTCATAATTTCCATGTTCCAAACCTGCAACTTTTGTTCTGGTTCCTGATTTTAGGAGACACTGTACTTTTTTTTGTTTCAGGCCTCGTTAGTATGTTCTTGAGGGAAGCAGAGACTTGGAGACTTCAAGAGTGGCAGCTATTGAGCAGCTCTTAAAGGTTAGGAGATTGTCGAACTATGTGCTGTACTGTGTAAGACTGGTAGGAATTATCAGATCAAAAATGTTGAGAGTGTTCCCAAGATTTTAACTCCTACCCATTGCAGGAAAGGTTCCTCAGGCAGTGTTTATAAGCTTTGTGTCTTCTAATCACTCTGTTCTGCATCTGGTAACCATAGAAGTGGCTCAGTAATATTGTTTTCTAAGAAGTCTACTTTTTGAGGTCAGACTGAAATGTTTTGAGCTATCTCCTTTGTAATGTATCATTCTTCTTAGGATAATAACTGCCAGCCTAGGCTGTGCATTAGAAAACCTGGGAGAGCTGTGAAACAATCTATTAACCTGGGCCTCATTCCCAGAAATGGTAATTCAGTTGGTCTGGAATGGGGCAGGAGCATGGGTATTGTTGGAACTTGCCCCCAGTGTTTCTAATATGCAGCCAAGGGTGAGAAACACTGTCTAAGAACTATGTAATCTAATTGCACTTCAAACTAACAATGAAACTCCATTTTTCTACAAGAAACCTACCTGAACTTTTTCTAAGTCATAAAAGCATCAAACGCTGTCTCTGGCTTTTATCCTTCCTAATGAAGGGTCTGATGGTATTAATAAATCTGTCTTGTCAAACAAGGTGGTCATGAGACTATTTCTCATTCACTACCAAAAGTGCAGGAGATTCCTGATATAGCTGCAAAATTTGACCAAATGATGTCTATACCTTTTTGTTCTAGATTATTATACTTTCATATTCTATTCTAGTTAAAAACATTATGTACATGAAAGGAAGTTGCTTAGAAATGGAACTAAGTTGTGCAGTAACTTGTTGTGACACAACTGCATAACAGCCACAAACCCTCACTAATGGAGAGTGGTCATGCTCACTGCTCATACATCTGGGATGACTTAAGGATTGGCTTGGCAGTTCTGCTGGTCTTGGCTAGACTAGTTCACACCGCTGGGGGTCAGCTGGCCATTGTCTGATGCAGATGACTAGAGAGACAGGGCTCAGTCCACATTTCTCACATTCACCATCAGGCTCACCCAAGGATATTCTCATGGTGATAGTGGAGGTGTCAGAGAGAAAAACACCAACTCTCTCTTCAAGACTTTGCCTGTGTCAGGTCAGTTAACATCCCATGAGCCAAAGCAAGTCATCTGACTGAGCCTGGTGTTAAGGGATGGGCAGTCACTCTACCCACATGCAAGAAGTCAAAAGGTGTGAACACAGGAAGGCAGAATTGAAGCTATTATTGTAACTCTACAGCTGTTGGAAAAACAAATCCAATAATATGAAGTTATGAAATGGAGTACAGAAGCAAAAGAAAGATGATGATATGGTGGAAAAAAAAGGTTAGGAATATAATTTTAAGCATAAATGGGAAATCAATGGTGTAACTTTGTCAGTCTCCAATCTGCTAAATAAGAGAAAATATAAATGAAGAAATTACCTCCTACTTTCTATCTTTTCTGTTTAAAATATGACTGTTTAACCCTATGGAATATGGATACATTATAATGTATTCAAGGAAACGTGAAGAAAAAAACATGTCACTGTGAGGACATTTCAAACTAAGCAGTTAAATGGTACCATAATATATCAGTGAAGTCACTGAAATTATTGGGGAATATATGTTGAGTTAACCACTAAGGAATACATTGATTAGGTATAACAAGCTATATCCTTAAATCTCTTAATAATTTCAAAATCAACTTTGAAATGCTATTTTATCAAATTTGATTTTATTTGCTTACCTGATTTTAAGCAATAAAACAGGTGTTTGGTAGAACACTATTAAAATAAGGAGCCTAGCAATTTGCTAATATCTCTGAACTGCAGTTCCCTGGTCTTCTCCATTTCAGTTAGGTCTTCCTTTAAATGATTTCATTCTGATACAAATCTAAATAAAAGTGGTTCTTACACTTTTTATCATTCTAAATTTTGCCTGGCTCTTGCTCTGAATAACCAGATATAGTTTTTTAAACTTTACAAAAATACTTTAAACTTACTTCATGATATTTAGTAAAAGTATCACATTATTTTGAAGATATGGAGCACAGAAGATAAATATCTGTGTTAATGCTAAAATTTCTTTCTCTTTGAATCAGATTAATTGCAGAAACAAAAGAAAGACACATCACCTACCATCTCAACATAGAACACAGAAAAATAAAAATCAGTGGCAGAAGTTTAAAATCTGGCATAGCTAAGATAATGAGAAATTACAAAGTACACATAGTTTTTTTAATGTTTAGCTATCATTTTTTCACATTAAGGAGTACTTTTCCATAAATGTGTTATATATATGTGGTATTGGGACATAAGTACTATATTTTTTAGACAAGAACATTTTTTTACTTGAAGGAAACTTAGAGATCACCTCATTTGGCCCCTCAACTTATACATCTGGAAAGTAATCCTCAAATAAGTTGAAGGGATCTGCCAAAAATCATGCAACAGTTTAACCATCACCATAATATCTCATACTTATGTAGTTTATGAAGCATTTTGCACTCACTATGTCCAATAATTTTAATATATTTGTTAAAATATGGAATACAGTTCTTACCACCTTTATTTTTGGATGAATAAACCAAGGCATAGAGATATTACATAATTTATTCATCACAAAACTGTAAAGAGACACAATGGTTCCATTATATTCCTCTGCTTCCTTGCAGCATCAAAGCAGCCCAGTTGGAAATGCAAGTTAAAAACACAAGGAGATGCCATTACGTACTTATTAGAATTAGAAGGTTTATCAAAAAGACTAACCATAACAAGTAATGGTGTAATGTGGAAGAAATGGAACTCTCTTATCCTGCTACTAGGATGTGGCATGGTATAGCCACTTCAGATATAATTTGGCAGTTTCTTTAGAAGTTAAGCACACTCCGACCACGTGACTCAGCCTTTCCATTCTTAGGTATTTAGCCAAGAGAAGAGAAAGCCTATGTCCATGCAAAGGCTTATATATAAATGTTGATAGTAACTTTTTTGTAATACCCATAAACTGGAAACACAACAATATCTACCAAAATAGATATACTGATTGAAGGAAGCCAAACCAAAAAAAAAGGGTACATAATTGATAATTCCATTTATTTAAAACTCTACAAAATCTAATCTTTAGTAACAAAAAAGTAGATAGGGTGTTATGGGACCAGAATGATCCAGAAATAATAGAAAAGGCCAAGAGAAAACTTGGGGATGTGGAAATGTTAATTATGTTTGTTGTGGTGATGGTTTAATAGAATATATATATATTTCTCCAATAGTACACTTTAAAATATGCATATATTATGTTTCAATACATATGTTTATCTCAATAAAGTGTTAAAAACAAAAAGTAGCCCAGCTAAAATCAAGATTCTGAAAAGTCTGTTTAATTATGCCTGAACTTGCTAGATCATACTGATCCAAACAAGTATCTTTCTACTTTTTTGACTGAAAGAAACCATAATCAAAGAGTACACAGATATAAAAAACAAAATGGTGGCATAGGTAAACATGGCTTGCCTCCACGCACAACCACATCAAAATTACAACTAAAATATAGAACAACCATCAATCAGAACTGTCAGAAATCAAGTTAAATGGAAATCTGACAACTATGGAATTAAAGAAACCACATCCATCCAGACTGGAAGGATGGGTGGAGATGCGGATTGGGCTGGTCCCATATCCATATGTGGTGTATAAAAATTTGGGAAATATATCTCAGGACTGAGGAATCCTAGCCTCACACCAGTTCCCCCAGCCAAAAGTTCCAGTTCCAGGAAGATAAGTCCCCATCACTTCTGGCTGCAAAAACCAGGGGAGACTGAGTTGATGGAAGAAATTTCTGGAGTCCCAAGCTGCTTCTCCTAAAGAACCCACACACAGACTTAGTCAGGCTCACTCTCCTGGAGCTCCAACACCAGAGTAGCAGTTTGAAAGGCACCAGTGGCACACAGAGAGGAACAGAAGTGTCTGGCATCAAGGCAGCAGTTGAAGGACAGCTTTCTCCCAGACACAGAGGCATGCAGATGTCATTGTACCTTTTCTGAGTCCTCCCCCCACAGAGCCACAGCCACAGAACAGGTGAGTGCCATATCTGAGACTCCATCAACCTGGCTAACACTGTTTATCCACCCTGAAGATCCCCTGAGACTCCACCCCACCCAACTTACATCCCACCCAACTTATTGGCCCACCCAAATTGGTAATTGTGACTTTTCCATATGAATGGCTGGTATTGGTTCATGCTTCACAACTTCCTAAATCCTATCTAACAAACAATAGTAAGCTCTTAGCCCCTGTACCTCTTGCTAAGTGGCCCCAGCTTGATTCATAGCTTGGCTTTACCTGGGAATCTCCAAGCCCAGTACAAGTAGCAGCCATCTGCAATTGCCTTATAGCTCATGCAGAGTGGCCCTGGGCAGAACACAGGTGGTGGCTGACCCTGGCCTGCACCATCCAGGAAATCCCAGAGTCTGAGCACCCAGTGGACAGCTACAGACCACTTTGGAGCTCCACCACCCTGCCACTGCACAGCTGATCCTCCATGGTGGATTAATATTGATAGTCAGTGGTCACAGACAATCCTGCAGCTGACTGGCCTGGGTAAAGCCCTCCCATTGACCTGCCAACAGTAATCAAGGTTCAACAAGAGAATGGCATACTCAGTCCACACAGATGGCACACCTTGAGCACCCAGCTTGGGTGATAGGAAAGGCTGTGCCATTGGCTCCTACAGAATACCTACTACATTAGGCCACACTACCGAGACACAGAGTCATAGGAGCTCTACCTAATATATAGAAACAAACACAAGGAGGCTGCCAAAATGAGGAGAAAAAACAACATGGCCCAAATGAAAGAACAGATTAAAACTCCAGAAAATGAACTAAACAAAATGGAGATAAGCAATCTAACAAAAGCAGAGATCAAAACACTGGTTATAAGGATGCTCAAGGAACTTAGTGAGGACCTCAAAAGCATAAAAAGGATCCAGTCAGAAATGAAGGATACACTAATTGAAGTAAAGAACAATTTATAGGGAATCAAGAGTAGAGTGGATGAAGCCAAGAATCAAATCAATAATTTGGAACATAAGGAAGCAAAAAACAACCAGTCAGAACAACAAGAGAAAAAAATTAATAAAAAAAACAAGGATAGAAGCAGCCACTGGGACAACTTCTAGCACTCCCACATTCAATCCTAGGGGTGCCAGAAAGAGAAGAGAAAGAGCAAGAAATTGGAAGTCTATTTGAAAAAAATAATGAAAGAAAACTAAACTTCCCCAATTTAGTGAAGGAGATAGGTGTACAAGTCCAGAAAGCACAGAGAATCCCCAAAAAGTTGGACCCAAAGAGAACCATACCAAGACACATCATAATCAAAATGTCAAAGGTTAAGGATAAAGAGAGAATCTTAAAAGCAGCAAGAGAAAAGCAATGAGTTACCTACAAAGGAGTTCTCCTGAGAATGTCAGCTGATTTCTCTAAAGAAACTTTGCATGCAAGAAGTATGCCAAGTGATGAAAAGCAAGGACCTACAACCTAGATTACTCTATATAGCAAAGCTATCATTTAGAATGGAAGGGCAGATAAAATGCTTGCCCAACAAGGTAAAGCTAAAGGAATTCATCATCACCAAGCCACTATTACATGAAATGTTAAAGGGACTTAAAATTTAAGCAAAAGAAGAGAATCAAAACTATTAACAAAATGGCAAAAATATATACCTATCAACAACTCAATCTAAAAAACAAATTAAGCAAACAAGAAAAACAGAGACAGAATCATGGATACAGAGAGTGCTTTGATGGTTGCCAGATGGGAGGGGGATATGGGGAAAACAGGCGAAGAGGTGAGGGGATTAAGAAGTACAAATAGGCAGTTACACAGTAGCCATGGGGATGTAAAGTTCAGTATAGGAAATGGAGTAGCCAAAGAATGTACACATGACCCATGGGCATGAGCAATGGTATGGGGATTGCCTGAGGGAGTGGGGTTGCTGGGTGCAGGGGGGCAAAGGGGGGAAATTTGGACAACTGGAATAGCATAATCAATAAAACATAGTTAAAATTCAGCATAGAAAAACCCCTAAAAAACAAAATAACATTAACATTGTCACACCTTTATGCCTTTTGCTGTAAATTCTAACAAGAAGTAAGTAGTGTGTTTTGTTGATTTGCTTTGTTTTACTGAAAACAATGATTCAATTAGAGAGGCACACTTAGGCCATGCTGGTGAGAGTGCAAATTAAAACAATCTTTTGGGGACCTAATTTGGCAGAGCAGTTTCAAGGACCTTAAAAGTCATTCTATTGTTTGGTCAGGTAATTAAGCCTCTGTAAGCTTAAACTAAGCAAATGATCTCAAAACAAGATTTGCACAGAAGTTTCGGCTATTTATAATAGCCAAAAATGGAAACAAATTTCATGTCCAGAAATAGGGGAATTCTTTTTTTCTTCTTTCTTTACCTAATGAGACATGTTTATTGATTTTATATCTATATCTATCTATATCTATATCATCTATATCTACATAGATGATAGATACATAGACAGATAGATAGATATAGATATAAGTATATCTATAGATATCAATAGAGAGAGAGAGACATCAATGCGAGAGAGAAACATCAGTCGTTTGCCTCCAGTACACACCCTGACCAGGGAATGAACCCAAAACCTATGTATGTGCCCTGACTGAGAATCCAACCCTTGACCTTCTGGTATACAGGACAACACTCCAACCAACTTAGCCACCTAGCCAGGGCAGAAATAGGGGAATTCTTAAATAAATCATGTTGCAGTCACTCACTGAGCTATTCTATAGCAATTAAATAGGTAACTTGTAATGGTTTTTAGATAATCACCTGAACACTTGGCTGGAAAAAGTGAAGCCAAATCACAAAATATATTTTTGCTTAAAACTAATGGAACGAACAAAAGTAGGTAAAAACAAAATAAAAAAAAAACAGCACTCAGAGAGAAGGCCTACTTCTTATAGTGCTACCTGAAAAGTGGAAGTCAAGTCCTACTTAAAAATACAGAAGCCAGTAAATTATGTCATTTAGATGAGCTGCTAATTCTCCATTCCCGAGCAGTGGGGAAGTGAGAGGGAGATAGAATCCTAATGCTGGGGTAACAATAGCTGGGGTAACAACTCCAACAACTGAGGCTCCCCAGCAGCAGCCATCCCCTCAGCAGCCACCAAAGCCACAGCCACCACCACAGCAGCTACCACCGCCCCCCAACTACAGCCCTGCTTGGAACCCATGAGGGGCAGGCAGCTACTGCAGAATGGCAACATCTCTGTCTCCAGCACCAGTACCAGCACCCTGCCCCCATCAGTGGCTACAGCCCTCCACAGCTGAGTTACAGCCAGACACCCTACAACCCAGGAGATCACAGCCAGGACTATACAGCCCCACCACCTCCACCTCCACCACCTGCCTGTAACTATAGGCCCCTACCCCCACCCCTCTGCCATCTCCCACCATACAGACCTGCCCTCAGATCAGCTGTAACCATTATCAGCAGTGCCTAGCATCGGAACCAGTACTTTCAGAACCAGGGCCAGTGGCCACCGTACTACGGGAACTGTGACTGCAGGAGCCACATCGGGAACACGCAGGGGGCACAAGTTTTCAGTAGCCATTGCACTGCCAAAGCCCCTGCCAGCTTCCTCCACAAGCACCCACCAGCACCCATCTCCACCCTTCATCTACCCCCACGGGGTCCTGTGATGGACAGGTCATCACAGGTCTGTCTCCCTCCAGCACTCTGCCTCCCTTCTGAGGGGGCTTCTTGGCTGGGCATTTTCTTCTGGATTCACACAGGCAACAATGACCTTTTATTTTCTATTTCTCTTCCCACCTCCTCTCTCTTTTTCCTCTTGTTCCCTTCCTCCTTTTTAACAAAAGACCCCCACACCACCACCTTGGTCATACAGTGAGGCTACCATAGCTGAGGGAGGGGAGGGCCCCTTCCTATCCACTGTTCCAGCCCTGCTCCAGCTTCTCAGCTTCCCAGACCCTCATGGTTGTAAATTCTTCCAGAAGCTGTTTCACTGTCTATTTTTCAGGAGTTAAAAAAAGCAAAAAAATCAAAAAGCAAACTGTAGAGGGAGGAAAGAGTGGCAAATTTATTTTGTAGTTACGCTTTTTTTAACTTTTAAAATTTGTCCGTTTTTACTATGGGTCAGCTGTTGATATTGCATCACGATAACCATTACTTTGCTGAGTTCAGGCAACCAAGGAAGCACCACATCCTCCAAACAAAACCAAACCACAGAATCATCTTTAACCTAGATTTTTATATGTAGTCTCAGTTTCCTGTAACTTTGCACAGCAACTTCTGTGTTGAATTAAATTGTAACTGTTTTTTATATTTGGAGAGATTGTGACTATTGAATTTGAAACTTTTTATTCCAGGCATCCTGGTAGTTTCTTACTGGATCAAGGGGGTGAGAGGGAGGAAGGGGCGTGGGGGCTCCTCCACTTCAGCAGGTGAAGTTCCCCCCGCTGCCTCCTGTCCAGAGGTCTCCCGGGTGTCAGATCCAAAGGTTTTTTCTACAGTGATCCTCTGATTATTTCTACTTCTTCTGACCCATATGTTTCAACAAGCTTTTAATAAGATTCTTAACTTATTAAGAAAAAAAGAAAAAATGATAAAAATTAAGTGCACATAACTTCTTATAAACCTAACAAAGTAGGACTGTAAGGTAGAAAAACACTAAAAATAATTAGTTGTTTCCTCATTAGCCACATTCAGTTTCTTCTTTCCTAAAAGAACTGCCACCTTTATTCGCTCTCTTCTCATGCTACTTGTGGTTTTCAAATACGTCCACAAAGCCTTTGGCATTCCTCTCTTCAAGAGGTGGAGACTAATTAGTATAAAGTGTGACTGGCAGTGTGTGACTTGAGAGCTTAGGTTATAAAAGGCAATGCAGCATGCTCCTTGCTTTCTCTTGTAGTGCTTGCTCCTGGGAAGGTGGCCACCATGCCATTGGCAGCCCTGTGGAAAGGCTCATACGGCAAGGAGCTGAGGTCCCTAGCCAACGGCCATGCAGGTGAGCCATTCTGGGAGCAGGTGCTCCAGCCCCAGTCAAACCTTCAGATTTCTGCCTCTGCATCTGACAACTTCACCTCATTAGAGACCCTCAACCACACCACCCAGCTAAGCCATTCTCAGGTTTCCACTGCCACCAGCTGTATGAAATAATGAATATCTAATAAGTAAAAGTAAGCTGCTACATTTGGGGAGTAATTTTTTAGGCAGCGAAAACCAACACAATCAGTCATGTAGAAAGGCTAGACTCCTCCCCAGCCTCAAGGATAAGTGTCCACTGAAACAAGACAATCACAGTGATCTTTGGTTTAGGACTCAATTTTGACCATGAAACATTAGTGTGAGTATGCTTCAGAAGGTTGGAAAGGCTTCTTCACTTTGAAAAAGTCACAAATATTCCCATTTCTTCCTCAAAAGGTTGTTGCCAGAATAAGACTCTTGGAACAGAGGCAACAATGTCAAGATCACGAGAAAAGGCAGGGACACCTCAGTGAGAACACAATGTGCTGAGAACTGGAGGACGGAAAGATGAAGGAACACTCGATGGATCTGTAAGGTCACCCAGACCTGGAACTCCCTGAAACTCAGAAGTTCTTATGGGAGATAGCAAGTGCCTTTAATGTTTAAGCCCCTTGTAATTCAACTTTCTATTTACTTGTAGCTGAGTATACCCTGCCTGATTCAAAAGAAAACTCTTGTATGTCAGCTCCAGCTACCATAACAAAGTACCACAGACTGGTGACTTAAACAATAGCAATATGTTTTCACAGCCCTCAAGGATGAAGGTCTGAGATCAGGTGCCAGCATGCTCCGATTCCGGTGGGGAACCTCCCCTGGCTTATGGACAGGCAGCCACTTTCTTCTCATGGTGCCCCGACACAGCACACAAGAGTGAAGAGAACTCTCTCCTCCTCTTCTTATGAGAACGAGATCCCCTCACGGGATCCCCACCCTTATGACCTCACCTAAACATCACTTGCTCTCAAAGGCCCCACCTCCAAACACTACCACATTCAGGTTAGGGCCTCAACACAGGCACTGGGGGGAAGAGGGTGGCACAAACTTTCAGTCTATAGCAACTCTTCAAATCTGATAAAGGATTATCAGCTTAAAAACCCACAGTAAGTAAATATCATATTTACTGATAACACTATAGAAACAGTCTCACCAGAAGACCATAATCAAGACCAGAATGCTTTATATTACCACTTCTATTCAACATTCAATTGCAAGTCCTGGCAAATAAAATGAGAAAAGAAAAAACTTGTGTAAGAACTGGAAAGTGTTTAAAATGTGCTTCTCTTAGTTAATACTCTGATTATCTACACCAAAATCCAAAGGAATTTGGGAAACATTCTTATCTATTTTTGATGTAGTTGTAAACTGGTAAAGTTTCTTGGAGGATAATCAGATGGCATATACTAAAATGTTAAATGTGCAAAGTCTAATAAACTATATCCAGGAATTTTTCCTACAGAAAATTTCAAAGTGAGTAAAAATGTATACATATGCAGTTGTTTAACATAAAATTGCATATAAATTTAATTGGAAATAACCTAAATGTTCAATGGTAGAAAAATGGTCAAATAAATTCTACTGCATATAATACTATATAAGTATTTAGAGGAACAAAGTATATTTTATATACTGACATAAAATAATATCAATGAAAATTAAGGGGGAAAGCTTGTTAAAAATATGTGTATGAATGTGTGTATGTATAACATCCAGAATATACAGGGTGGGACAAAAGTAGGTTTACAGTTTCGAGTACACAAAACACAGAGATTATTCTTGTATTATCATTTATTAATTTTATATTATTTTCCCTATGAACAGCTATAAACCTACCTTCACCTTACCCTGTACCCCGAAGTGTTAAACTATTATCAGAAAGATTTTAATATTCTGTATGCACCTCTGAATAATTTGAAAATTTTCCATAAGAAAGTTTTAGTTGTGTATAAAAATAAATTTGCTAAAATACTTGATAAAAAATAATTTTCCTGATTTTAAAAGAAAATAAAATTTTCAAATTTATTTTCTTTTAAAATAAAAATCTAATATACCAACCCAAAATGAATTACTAAAGATAAGAATATTATAATGCCCTACATGAGACATAACTATGTCAAATTTCAGTGTTAATTTGAGATTTATTTATCAGTAATATGCCACATTTTGTTAGGTATCTAACAGTTATAGTAATCACTTCACATTTAACTTTAGAGAGGAAAAGTATAATTCAATTAAAAAATTAGATATGTTATTTGAAGCTTTTGAGAGTATTTTGATTTTTCATTTAATTAATAAATAAATATTTTTAAAATTGGCAAAAATAGGTGTTTCTATCCATTTTGGTCATATCAGTTTGAAGCTCAATGTGTCTTTTTTTCCATAATACTTACCCAAGGATATGTTTTTAATTGATTTTTAAGAAGGGAGAAAGAGAGAGATATCAGTTGGTTGCATCCCGTATGTGACCCTATGGGGGATTGAACATGCAACCTAGGTATGTACCCTGGCTGGGAATCAAACCCCTAAACTTTTGGTCTACAGATGATGGTCCAACCAACTGAGCCACCCAGCCAGGGCTCAATGTGATTTTTAAAACAGTTTATTGCAAACAATATACTGAGAATAAGATTGATATCTTCACTCCCTCCAAAATTTGCTGTTCTTTTCCATGTCACTACCTCCGTGACACAAAGGACTGGATGGATTCCCACTCCAAAGAAAGGAACTGTGGAATGCCAAAGAGGGAGAGAAGAAGATGAAGTGGTCTCACCGATGACCAAGGGGAGAGCAATCAATTCATTCACCAATAACAAAAATAACTGTGGGAGTCTCAGTTTCGTCCAAAAAAATATCTATAATTTTTATCAATACCATTTCGATTGGTCTGAAGTGTTACTTTCCTCACAGTGTTCCAGAACAAAGCTTGACCTTGCTCTCTCTGCCCCGGAGACCACCCATACAACCAAGAAGCCTGGGTGTTCCAAGGGGACCTCTGAACTGCAGGGTGGCCTTCCCAGGACATTGAGTCTACAAGGGTCTTTACATCCAAAGCCTCAACTGCTTTGCTTTTTTTTCCTGAAGCTTGTGGCCCAGTGTGTCATATTCAAGAGGTGAGTGAGTACTTTCACCCAAGAGATAGATGGTCAGTGAATTAAGAAGTGATCATCTTTTGAGATATTTTAGAAATGAAGGAGTTTCCTAAAGTAAGGAAATTAAGTAGAAGTAGCTGATGGGGAAAAGAGGTTTTAACCTCCTCCTTTGCTTCATAGTTTTCCCTTTTCATCTTTTTACCACTTTAGGGCCCCCTCCAATGTTCTCTGAGGAAGTAATGCTCATAAAGTACATATTCTTGTTATCAGCCTCCTCTGTGAAAGCAGAGACACTCTCTGTGAAAACAACCATTGCCTCCCCTCCCAAGACAGACAGGGGAGCTGGAGCTGCCACGTGTCTGTGGGTTTAGGGTCTCTCCTCGCCCAGAGGAGGCAGTGATTTAAGAGGCCCGAGGCCCTCCCCATGGCATCACACACGACAGGTTTCTGAATAGCGTGTCTTGTGGACAGTTTGTGAAAGCTACCCTAAGCAACTTATGAGTTTCTTCCACGTTCCACATTTAAAAGAGCCTGTTAACACTGAGCCGCATGAAAAAATTATACTCTAGAGGGATTCCCGCCCCCCTTCGTGATGTGATTAACATCTGAAACGACTCAGATTATGCTCCAATGAGGAAAATTTAAGAAAGGCTCTCTTGAACATTAAAAGAATGTACTTGTTTTGTAATCTGCACTTTTATTTCCAAAAGACCTTTCATTCCAGGTCTAATTCTGTAAGATCCTCCAGTGCTGCTTTTTTTAGGCTGCATACTTTGATGTTGGTATCCATCTCACTCACTGGTGGACGGCCACGGGTTCTGAAGTACTTTGAAAGCAGTTCTGGCCCGCTAAGCTAATTGTAGGGACACATGAGCTTCCTATGTCAACCCTTTGATGATGAGAGTCTCTGACAGGATTTGGACACTCAGAGGTTTGCTTACAGTTACTCTGCCAGGGTTCCTCATCTGAATTCGGCAGTTTATCTTCTTTTCTGTCTTTATTTTTAGAAAACGCTTTTTCTTTTTCCTTTGATCTCTGTATGCTCTTACAATGATTCTTAACTTTATAGTCAGTCACCCAACAAAAAGGAAGCTACTTAAAACTAATAAAAAAAAAGAGACATCAATTCATAGAGAAGAAAACTGTCCATGTTGAAGTCAGGCAGATCCTATAGTCAGATCCTCTGACTTGACCTGAAGAAGTTACAATCCCTCTGAGTTGCCCCAGTTTCCTCATCCATAAAATGGGATTAATCATAACTGGTAGAGTTTCTAAGAGAGAGCTTCAAAAAAAATACAACCAACCCTAGTGTTGACACAAAGACTCAAATGTTTTCTGATTTCACGTCAGTGAGCCATCTACAAACACAAAACTACGTGTGAAGTCTTTATCCTAATGTTTCTTATACAAACAGTATTAGTTAGCTACTACTAAAATAATGCTGCATAGATGATAAATCCCCAAATCTTAGTAACTACCATATTTGAAAATGAAATATTTATTTTTCTTATTTGTGGTGGGGTTTGGCTGATTTCATCTGTGTTAAGTGAGGATTAGCACCAGGTTACAAGTATTGGGTTGACTAAAACGTGTGTATGTTTTTTCTGTAAAATAAACGACACAGTTTTCATCTTCACCAATAACTTTATTGAGTTGGATATTTTGAGTATGTCAGCTATCTCCTGCATGGTATGATGTTGATTGTTCTCAATTAATGTTTCAATTTGACTGCTATCAACTTCAACAGGTTTACCCAACCATGGAGCATCATCCAGCAAGAAATCTCCAGCACAAAATTTTTCAAACCAGTTTGACACCTTCAATCAGTCACAGCACCTTCTCCATATGCTGCACAAGTATTTCCTTGCATTCCAGTTGCTTTTTTTCCTTTCTTGAAATAATAAAGCATAATGTGCCAAAAATGTCACTTATTTTCTTCCATCTTCAATATTAAAATGGCTATACAAAATTCACCAATTTTGTGAAATTTATGAAACAAAGTTTTTTTAATGCACACTGATATGACAACTGTCACAATGCAATCTAACAAAAAATTGTTTCAAATGAAGTTAAAGACAACTAAGCACTACTAGAACCACCTTATGGAAAAAACAAAATAACTTTTTAGCCAGCCCAATAGCTTCAGTCTGCTCCCCAGATCTGCATTTCTGGATTGGAAGCTACATGGGAAATGGGTTTTTGTTTGGTTATATTTTGTTTTGGGGGCCTGGGGGGGTATTTTTAATGATGTATCACAGGACTTCAAAAGCTAAACCAAATCATGAACACACTTATTTAAAGCCTCATCTCGTGTCATATTCATTGACATTCCAGCTAAGTCCATCCTCCATGGGGCAGTGAAATATGCTCTGCTTCCTCTAGCGGAGGTTCTGCAAAGCTCCGCAGCAATGAGCGTGGAGGTATGAATTTCTAACGAGGAGGAAGTGAAGCACTGAGAATAGCAGTTCAGCAGAGCTGCCCTCAAAGAAATCATTCACTTTGCTCCCTTAGGTGAGTTACTCTCCAGTGGCCCCTCAAAACACACCAAAGCCTTACCAATTATGACGTCAGACTCGTAGTTCAGGATCTGTGCTATACATTGGGGCCAAACATGGCCCTTCTTGATCCAGACATTTATAAACAAAAAAGACAAAGAATCTGTCACCTTACAGGCCAAAACACAGTCATGAGACAGGGACAAGGAATAACAGTAAATTATATGGTGATCACTGGTATACAGGAACACCAAGATCCTACTATGAATATATTGACCAGTCTTCCCGGGGTTTGGAGCATTCCTTTACTCAGCACTGGCTCTGCTCCCTGGGAGTAATGCCCAGTCCACTGTTTTCTGTGGCCCCATGCTGCCTCAGGTATGACCTTTCTTTTCCTTCATTCTTCCTGGCCACGTTTTAAGAATACCAGAGAATATGAGCAGCTCTCTCTCTCCTACAGACCTCTTTCAATCTAGCATCGTGGAACTTTTGCAAACACAGCTCTCAAAAACCTTTTGATGCAGTCAATTACTGGCAATTCCATATGCCAAAGGTCACACATAAGTTTTGTGAGGTGTGTCTTTGTAAACTTAATTACAAGTACTTTGGGTGCATCACATATCAGAGGGACTACTTATTCAGTCACTCTTCTAAAAGCCATTTTTTCCAGGTAGAAGTACCTACTGTTGACGTTGCCTTGAGGTTTGTCTTTAATGACGTTGTGCCTGGATTTTGTCATTTCCCTGACATTTTTTTCAGTAGTTCATTCAAATATAAGGTATTTTTCGATTTTATCTTTTACCAATTGGAAACAATTTTATTTATTCACCATATAGCTTCTGGAATTTCTTGGCTCTCTACATTCCCTCCCCATTCTGACTACAAACTGGCCAATTCTTTTCTGAACTCATCACTTTCTTATGGTGCCTTTTCAAATGCAGTGAATGGCAGCCTGTTCACATTACCAGCATTTGATTCAGAACCTACTTATCCAATGCCACAAGTTCATGTAGGTACATTTTTCTCATCTTCATGTTATTGAAAATGACAGTTTTGCAACTGTTTTACTGCCACATGACAAGCTGCCTTTTCTCCAGCCTCCTACAATATTTTGCCTTCTCTCATGAAATATAATGCAAAGTCACAGGAAACAAGCTTGGCTATATAATTCAATAATAGAGACGGAGTGAAAAATTGGGGAGAATAATTCAATTTATTGACTGATCTAAATCAACACAAATTTGTAAATTTGTTAAAACACTCATCAGAACAACAAAACTCAAAGAAACAGCATTAACAATGCAATATTGTCTTGCTTATACCAAATCATAACTCAAAATTTGATACATCCTTGTTCTGAACTGGAGGTTTTGCAACACCATCATTCATTTCATTCAACAGGGCCTCTCCTTGGCATATATGTGTCATTTACATATTAAGTCTTCTTGTGTGCCTTTCTCATTAGTCACCTCAATAAAGTAGTACAATGAGATATAGTGGGTGTGACTCTTGTGTTATAAGTAATATTTAATTATAATCCAGAATATGCTCACATGTTTCCTGTCTTCTCAACCTATTGATAGGGATGCTTTTGACTGGGAATGCCTGAGGTCACTCACTTGGGCTGTATTACTTGTAGAAGGTCACAACCAGAGCCAATGTGGCTGGGCCAGCCCTTGAGGTTATTACTACGATTGCAAGATGCAACACATCTCACCAAAGACCATCAGGGAACTTACGAAAAACAAGGTTTATTGTTTGCAGGTCCTTGAGGGTACACAACACACCAGAGGACCACACACTGAGGTAGTGGGTAGGGAGAGGAGGGAGGGAGCATGAACTTGGGGATATAGCTTTATTGGGTTCAAGGGTGGGGTACCTAGGATTTTGTGGGTTCATTCTTTATTGGTGAATTTAAAATATAAGAGTAGGAATCAGGGCTTGAAAAGAGAAAACTAGGGTCACCCAAGTGGTGAGTTATCCCAGTTACCAAGAGCTTTTAAAACAGAAACTTCATGGGTGGGGCCACCTAGATCCTTATCCAACTGTTTAGCTAGTAACTGTGTGATGCAGCTGGCAATATGTTTATTCATGATGGTGACTTTGGAATGGACACTTCTGCAATCAAAAGCTTAATGTCAGGCACTTACACTACATCGTGTTGAACACTTTAACATTATTTTTGATGTGAAATCACAGCATTTTAAAATCTTACTACTCATGTACCAGTGAGAATATGGTCTGTGGATCCCTTAGCTGAGAACATTGATCTGAAGGGTTATTGGGGGTTATAAATTACATGACATTGTTTAAAGGGCTTAACACAATACTTGAGTAAGTGCTCAATAATTTTCAGTTTCCTTCCCTTCCCTTTTCACTTTATAGATTAGAGTTTCGTAGTCCACTGTGAGCATTAATTTGTTCAGCTCTGCCTTCAGGTGGAACATCTGTATAAATCCAGCTTTGTGAATATTTTTAAACTGAGAGCTTTTCCATCTGTTTTGGAGTTATAGCCATCCACATTATCCTCACTTGAGCTCTTAATGATATATGTGTGATGGAAACAAGACATTTTCATGTGTAAGTATTCATAGCCTCCCCATTCCCGCCTGTGCAGGTTCTATCCTCTTCCACCCTCTGAGGCGTTCTTTCTTTGCCAGTCCAGGGCTTGGCATTTTTGTGATGCAAAATTAGAAGACAGAGTTACCAGGCCAGAGATACATGAAGAAAGGGGAAAAGGTTTTAGATTTCTGGGTCAGCCCTGGGTTCTTTCTTGTAGAGAATCCAGGTAATGAGCAAAGCAGAAATGAAGCTCAGTTCTAAATTGGTCTAAAGAAGAAAGAGCTTGAGGTGGAGGCAGGAGGAAGAAGACAGAAAAGCCTTAAAATGTGGATGCCAGGAGAACTGGGGGAGTTTTAGAAGACTCTGGAAAAACACGGAGCATGAAAATGTATGGAAGAGAGCTGTTATTTTTTAAAGTATTATTGAGGGCTATAACATAAACCTTCTTAATATTTCTTGAGAAATACACATAGAATATTAAAATTCCTTATAGATTACTTAGGGCTACTGGAGTATATATTTCTTCAAATGGAATGGTATGTTAAAACTCATTTATCTGAACCCTTCCCACCCCACGCCACATACATACTTTTGAGTCACATGCTGTCCTTCCTAACTAAACAGCCAGCATCAGCATTCCACTTTCTCTGTAAAGTTCAGCAAAATCACTACAGTTCCTTTTCTAGAGTTTCTTCTGTGTATTTTGTATAAAATTTTCATTTGAACATTCCTTCAAGAAAAGAAAGTTGCTAATATTGATATTACCTGTAAACATGGGTGCTCTTGTCAGACTTCAAAACCCATTTTATTTATTTTATTTTTTAAAATGGTGATGTTGCTTGTTTTTTCTCTTTAAGATTTTATTTGTTTATTTTTAGACATCAGGGAAGGGAGGGAGAAAAAGAGGGAGAGAAACATCAGTGTGTGGTTGCCTTTCACACGCCCTGCACTGGGGACCTGGCCCACAACCCAGACATATGGGATTCCCTGACTGGGAATCAAACTGGCAACCTTTGGGTTCATAGGTTGGCACTCAATCCACTGAGCCACGCCAGCTAGGGCTTCAAAATCCATTTTAAAACTTGTAAGTAAGGTGATTTTATGCACACACACCTTAATTGAAGAGAGCTAATTGATCCTCAGTCCATGATCCCTTATCCCACACAGCTTGAGATTGGATTTCCCAGCCTCCCTTGCAGCTAGTTGGCCACTGAACTCTTTGTGCCAGTGGAAAGTAAGCAGAGGTGATTATGTAAGTTCTATTTTAGACACTTAAAAGAAAATTGTTTGCTAACCCTTTCTGCAGGCTATATTGTGACAAGGAATATTGTGAGTCAGTTTCACCCACCTGGATAGAACAAGACCCCAGTAACAACAACTCAGGAAGAACCCGGGTCTCTCCATGATCTTTTGCCCACCCAACCTGGGCAACCACTTCTCTCTAGACTACATGAGAAAGAGGTATACTTCTATTATGTTTTAGCCAGTGACTTATGGTAGTATCTCTTAGTACACCTTAACCTACACCATAATCAATACATTTAGGATATGTTGCTTTCAGTTGGGGAGTTACTAACTAATGAATGGGTAATATAACATATATACTACTGCTTGTATTATGTAAACAATCTGTTGTAGTAAAATCTACAAAAATCAGGGCCATCACCAGGTTCAAGAAGTACCATGCACTGGTATAAAAATGTATCTCTTCCTCTACAATGATGTTTGATCAATTAAAAATTGAAACAGATTCACAGTCACAGAGAATGAACTGGTGGTTGCCAGAGGGGAGGGTGGTTGAGGAAATGGGTGAAAGAGGTTAAGGGGTTAAAAATTACAAATTGGCAGTTACAAAAAAGTCATGGGGATGTAAGTAAAGCATGAGAAATATTGTCAGTAATACTGCAATAACTGTGTATGGTATCAGTTGGCCCCAACTGAAAATATTGAAGAGAACACCTTATAAAGTATATGATTATGTAACCACTAAGCTGAACACCTGAAACCAATACCAAATAAAATTGAAAATAAAATAAAATGACAAGAAAAATCAGAAAGCATAATAAATGAATAAGAAGTTAATCAATAAATAATTTTTGCTGAATGAATAAATAATCATAAATTAAAATATGTACTACATGAAGTAAGGCTATTGTGCTTGGCTGAAAAAATCTAAATGGCAACTTTAGGTATAAAATATAAAATATTATTTATTTGGTTTTTGAAACAAATTGAAACACAAATTTCTGTATATGATGTTTCTGTGTAGGAAGTAATTTGGCATATTCATGATATGAAATAGAAAAAAATAAATGTCATTAAAAGGTAGTAAAATACATCTAAATCTGGTTACAAAGTGTAGATTAAAACCTATAACTAAAACAACTCAACAATTACAGACAAGGCTGCCATTGTGTGTGACGTCCAGATTTATATCCACGGTCCAGGTGCTATGCTACAGAAATAGCTGTCTTAATTGGCTTTACAAGTATTTCTCTATACCAATAATACCAAAAAGGTCATTATTCTCATCCTTACCCATGTCCCCATCCCTCTCTATGATGATAGGTTCTCATTGGGCACCAATGGTTCTTCTAGAATAAGAAGAGAAAGACTGAACTAAGTTGTAGCCAAGTCATTTACAACCTTGCTGTTAGGCCACCAGCACCTCCCAGGAGCACATAAGGAATGCAGGACCTGGGCTGCAGGGCATCAGAATTGGACTTGAATATTATCCACCAGGTGCCTTTGCATGCATGCTGAAGTTTGAGAATGCTGCTTTTCAGTTTTGCACTGACATTGAGTAGCAAATACACTACTTTAAACTGAAAGTGAGACCTAAAACACTAACTACCTAAATAAAATACTTCTAATCCTAAACTATCCACAAAAATACAGTAATTCAGGTTAAAGATCTGGAAACAACAAAAAGAACTAAAATGAGAATATACATAAAATGTCCTAGTGTTGCAGACCCTTAATAAATTATTGTCTCGAGGAATAAGATTATTAGTTTTGCCAGAGTTTAATAGACTGCGTAGGATCCCCTAAATAGCCCTACAGATATGGCATCTTATTATTAGGATTTGCTAGGATTTATCACTAAAAATCTCATTCTTCATCCCAGAGATGAGCCTACTCCCAGGTGCTTCCTCGTAAAAAGAAGGCTGAGGCCATGAAAGGGAAACCATGGTCCTGGGAGACACAGAGGGTGGGGCAGAAGCAGGTCTGCAGTTGTGAGAACATAAACACAGAGTCTGTTTAATAAAAATAGTTATTTTTATTAATTATTATATTGTCTTTCATAGAAGCATCTGAAAACCTTCTTTTGCCCCACCCTGTATTAGAGCTGCCTGCTCAAAATACTTTTACTGATAAGGCTATACAACGAAAAAACTTAAGAGCCCTTGCTCTAAACTAATTTTTCTCAAGGCATGGTGTAAGAAACCTATGTGTCGGCATCACCACAGGGCCTAAGCCCAGAAAACCTGACTCTGAGCGTGTCGTTGGGATTCAGAACCTTTATTTTTAGCAGGTACCTCTGCTGAAGGTGGCTCATAGGCGCCATATTGAAAGATGTAGCACTGAAGGAAATAAGAAGCGTTCTGTGCAGAGCTCAGGCACCAGTGGGCAAAGCACGTAAGTGGTAGCCTTGTCATGTGCAATGCCCACAACTAGCTGTCTCTTCAGAAGGCTTGTTGAGGGAAAGAATTTGCCAAGCTGACTTTGCCCCAATGTATAAACCTCTGACTGTAAATGAAGGCATCACTTAGTATTATTCTGCAATAATTGTGCCTGTTAAAATGAATGTTGCTTGGGTGGGCTTTAAAAATGACCCTGCTTTCTGCAACTTTAGGTGTTGTGGTATGTGTTAACCACTATAGGATCATCAGAGGATAGTCATTTTTGGATTCATCCGAGGCTCCAGGTTTAATAAACTTTTAAACATAAATAAGTAAAAAAGTAAGTAGATACTTATACAAAGTATAAAAAACACTCCCAACAACCAATAGAACTACTAGATCCAGGCAAAGTGTCACTGCCCTGAACCCTTCTGAAAAGACCTACATCAACCCCCACCCCGCCCCACACACACGCGTTGAAGAACACATGGAGCCTCTATTGTTGGGGATTTAGCTCTCAACGGGATATAGTGCAGCTTTAAACCCAAACATCTGCTCTGTGACTAACCCCATTCAGGGCCCACGGAAATGCTTCTACACATCATTTGCCCTGTACCCTCAAGGTAAAAGGTGAACACATCCAAATGTCAGGAAGGTTTGCAATCTACCGCTGAGAGCACTGGATGTGAACACTGCTTCCAAGAGCAGGGAGAAAAGACAAAGTAATTGACTCAGCAGATCCTCTGAAGGCAGTGCATCCTTACCTCCTGCAGTGCTGTTTCCCATGGTGCCTGGCTTCATTTTACGTGGTATTCAATATTCAGTGAATCTTTACAATAGTTGCATCTGTCAAAAACATAACAGTTTGCAATATTAACCAATTCACATTGTTACTATGTAGCCACATGGGGTTCTGCTTCCCGCTGCCCATAAATTCCAGAGGCAGAGGTTTGGTGAAAAAGAGGAGTCTTTTATTTAAAAGCTACATAATTTTGGAAGAATAATGAGTTTCCGCCTCAAAGTCCATTTTCTTTAAAATACCCAAAGACAACCTCCCTACCCTTTGCTTTTCAAGCCTGCACCTGGAATTCCTCCTCCCATTTAAAAAATACCATCTTTTGGGATACGCAAGTGGCTGCAGCATAATCATCCAAGCGGCTTAGCTGGTTCCTGGTCACAGTCCGGATTCAGGCATCTGTCTCCTGAATCTGTGTGCACCTGGCTGGGCAGGATCATACAGCACAGCTCTGGTCACCAGGGCTGCCACCACTTCTCACGTGGGATGGAGCGTGGGGCTTGTGGCCTGGCTGCTCAGCCTCCAGGGCCTGCTGTCCCAGGAACACTTAGGCTCCGATCCCCTACCGGGCTAGCCAGGGGGGCAATAAGACAGCGAGTTTCTGTGCACCCCCTGTTTAAACATTCCACCCCAAAACCCAGTGCACTCTGGGAGTGCCCAGCTTGCCTGCCAATCAAGGTTAACGTCCATCACGCATGTCAGCCCACACAGCGTCTCTGCCTCTCTTCCCGCCACCAAGATCTGGAAGTGGGTAGGAGGGTTTCTAGCCAGCAAAGGCACAGCGTCTGTGCCCAGCATGGAAGCGTCACCATGTTCACCTCCACCGTATACGTGTGTTATGACTTTTCATCCTGCACAGACGCTGAGCAAGCGTTGTCACACAGCCGCGTTAGCTGTTTACGCTTTGGGCAGGGGTGCGGGTATGGAAGCCTGTCACATGGTTCGGGTTCAATTTCAGTCTGCACCTTCGCCACTACCCGACCCCTCTCAGGGGTCCCTGGCGTCTGGCTAGCACTTTGGCCAGATCCCTCCTGTTACAACATCACTCTCAAATTTGTAAGTCTGTAGCCCTAGAGAAACCATTCGTGAAATCTGATACCAGTGCTTTATACTGACAACCAGCATTGAACACTTAGCATTGCAGATAACTATATTTGTATAAAATATTTTAAATTAATTTTCAAAAAATTAAGATTTCAGTTTTTAAAAATATATTCATTAATTTTTCTTTTCTAATTTAATTTTATGTGTAATTTGAAAGTTTTAAAATAAAAATAGTATTTTATAAACAACGTATTAAAACAAGTCTAACTAAATTTTCCTGTATTTGTTTTAATGTATATACTTCATGGAAATATATTCAAATTGTGGAACTGTATGTAGAATTACATTTTATTTGTAATCCTTCAGAACACAAAATACAACAGAAAATTAATTATAATAATGTAATTAGTAATTTTTGCTCAAAGGAAGATAAGAAAATAAATTTAATAAAATAAAATACATAATAAATTATGAATTATGTCTCTTTCACTTTATTACTTATCTAAATATTACCAGTCCAACAATGAAACATCTAGATACATGCAGTAATGATTAAACTTATTTGTCATGGATATTTTCCCAACAAAAATCATACCTACACAGTTTCTGGTTTTTCGTCATAGTGGTATATTTGTCACCATGGAGGGATAGGACCTGTTTTATTTAACAGTGTTTTGATTTAGAGACAACGATAGACAATTATAATCAATTAACAGCTTGATTTGTAACTTTTAAATATTTAGACATATGGATGTGGGCATCCACTTATCTTCTTGCCTAGGGCTACACAAATGTTCCAGACAGGCCTGAGAACTATTGCAAATGGAAAAAAGACAAAACCAGACAAAACAGACAAAACAGCAAGAAGAGGGTTATGAACTTGTAGAGGCCACTACCATCTCCTTAGACTTCTTAATCAAACCTACTGGGCTTCACCCCGGCTGAGCAAGATATGCCGCTCACAATTGGGCTATGTCTTCTCCTGCAATAAAACACCATTTCAGGGTTGTTTTGGTTACTCCAAAGATGTTGTTTTTTGTTGCCCAATGGGAAGAATGTTCTCCAGATTTAGAGAACTCACAGGAGACTCAGCAGTTACTGGCTTTTTTAGTGTGAGTCCACACATGAAGATGAACATGAAGCCCTTTAGCTGTGCGAAGTCATTGGATTCCAGTGACACTGAAATTGCACTTGTTCCCCACCTAGGAGAAAGATCACATACAGAAGTAAAAATGAACATGTTGGCATTGAACTTCCTTCTGTTAAGTGAGAAGCCAAAAGATGTGCAACTACATAGTAGGCTGTGCCTACAATTACATAGTCAAGTGTTTGTAGCTCTTCCTCTCTGTCCTTTCCATGCACCTTCAAAGAGGCCATGTAATTTGGCTCAGCACACAAGTTCTGGTGCATGCCTGACTCCTTCCAAGTACTGGGCCCATCAGCTATCGACTTGTGTTTATGGCAATTCTATGCCAAGGTATCCTCTTCTACAATATGGGTACTAGTGAGTACTTACCCCAAAGGGCAGCCGTGAGCATTTATATGGGTTAAGGGCCTAGAACAGTGCATGGGCATGCAGTACATGCTGTGGGCATATTATTCAAATTTGTTATATGTCCTTAATTATGTCCCCACTTACAAGAGTCTGGAAGAGCAATGTCAGGACATAAATCTTATGCAAACTGCTAGTGCAGATCCAAGGGAAAAAAACGACAATGTGGCATTTGCATTTTGCAAGGGCACCTTTATCCTAGGCTTCGGGCTATTTATATTGCACCGTTAATTGACAAAACAACTTTTTCCTTTTCCCTTCCACTTAGCCCAAATTCCCATCTAAATTGGGATTGGTGGTAGCTTACAATATCAGAGCACACTTAAGAAAGATCAATGAATATCACAACAAAGAATTGACTGATGACTTAGGGTCACTGTGTAGTCTCAGGTGCAGACCTGACCTCTCTCTCCCCACCAGCTGCCGGCCAGTGGTTCTGTGTCCCAGATACTCAGGGAAGAATTAGTCCCTTCGTGCTGGGGACCACGGGAGGCTTCTCTGTATAAGCCTCAAGAACCAATGCACCACCACACCTGACAGGTTTGTCCTTGACTCTTCTCACCCAACCCCCCTTTTCCATTCTGCACCTTTCCACAGGAGGAGTGTGCAAGTAGGAGCCCCAAGGCAGGTTCAAGGAAGGCCTGGACAAGCACAGGAGGAAAGGAAGATAGTGAGCTAACCTCAGTGTGTTTATCTTACTGCATTTTTTTCAAAAGGAGTCCTAAAATTTTCTCTCGAAACCCAGAGGTTTTTGGCATAAAACTTGAAAAAGTCTGATGTAAGAGGTGAAAATGCTGTTTTCCAATCAGGCTCAAATTTCTGAAATAAGGATCTTTTTGCATCTTTTCAGGAAGGATGTCGGTAATATGGTTACAAAATTTTTAGCAGACACATAAAATGGCCCTTCTATCATCTTCAAGCTCCCTCATGTATTTCTACAGATGATTTACAGATTTACTGGATTCAAGCAATCTTTATATCAGACACCCTAAAATATTTTAGATGAGGTGTATTTGTTTCCTTGTGCTTTTCCTAACAGGCTTATACACTAGGCAAGGATCGTGTTTTTTAAATCAAATTCAATGCCGTTCTTGGCACAGGATTTTGCATACAGGTGCCCCATAAATATTTATTGTTGATTATTAAAAAAGAAAACAGTAAGAAAGTAGTTCCAATTGTGTGAGCGTTTTTTGAAAGGGAGGAGTGAGCCAGAAAATAGTAACTCTTAACAGTCATTCACCAGTTTCTGTGACTACAAAAAACATAAGTCTTAAAATTCAAACACCAATACAATGTCTAAAGGTATATTAGTACCTTTAAAAAGTGGATAAAATAAAAAAGAGCATAGTATCAAAAATATTGTAAAAATAATTAGGCTGTTTCTCTCCACATGTGCAACACATTTTCAGGAGAAGAATGGCAAAAACACTTTTTCGTTCCATCTCTTTTCCCATTCCTTCTGGTTGTGGCAGCCCCTAGTCATTAAACAGCACTTTTCTTAAGCCCATCTGGGGTAACCAAGATTATCTTTGTACAGGTGTGCATTATGTAAGGTAGAGACTGAGCTCCCTCAGACAGGAAACCCCAAAATACAGTGACATAAATAAGAGGAAGTTTATTTGTCCCCCATAACAGCCCAGAGCTGATCATTCTAGGTCTGGGGCTATCAAACAGCCTTGGGTCAAATGTAGCCTGTTCTTGTTTCTGTTTGTGAGGTAAAAATAGTTTTCACATCCTTAAATAGGTAAAAAGAATCAACGAAAGGATAAGAATAATGTTTTGCGGCACATGAGAATTATATGAAATTCAACCTTCAGTCTATTAAATACAGGTTTTTCTTTTTGGACCACAGCAAAACTCCTTCACTGAATCATTCATAGTCAAGCATTCATTCATTCAAGGCAAGTGTTCATTCACAGTCAAATTGTTACCCAGGACTCCTTTGGCACTACAATGGTGGAGCTGAATAATTGCAACAGAGACAATATGCCCCACAAAGTCTAGCGCATTTACTAGTATCTAGCCCTTTACAGAAAAAGTTTGCTGAGACCACACTAGGTAGCTCTCTCTCCTGTGGTCCATTCGAAGGTCCAGGGTTCTTCTTCTTGCAGCTCTGCTGTTTTTTAAGTTTCTATCAAATCAGTGCACATGAGCCACTGCTACATACATGTTCCAGCTGTCACTAAGAGGGACAGGTGAAAAACAAGAGCAAGCAATTTCTCTTTAAGCATGTGAAGCAGAAGTTGCACACATCACTTTTGCTCACATGGATTCCTTTGTTGAGTTTATTAAAATATACCACACATAATGAAAGCAAGGAAGATGAATTTGGGGTTGGAGGTGTCAGGTGAACCTTTAAAATCAATTGAGTACCTGAAGTCCATTAGGTTCAATATACAGAGAGTCATTCTAGCCTACGGTCAGAAGTCTTCACTGTATTTATTAAAATAGCCACTTTGGGATGTAAAGCAAATTGATGTTTGAGCTAGAATAATTTTCTGGAAAGAATTCTAGTATTTCGTTACAAGTTTTAAAAGTGAAGTGTTCCTCAGGATCCCAGTACACGGTGTATTCCCGTGTGGGCGATGTCCTAGAGACTCACAGTGTCAGGGAGCAGTTGGGGTGTTGGGGCTCCGGCTTTCCTTCAGGTCCTGTCTCAAGCTCTGAGAAGTGGCCCAAGATATTAACCCATTTGGATCTCAGCTCTACTAACTGCTTATTATTTGTATTGTCTGCACTTATATGAAGCTCATGTTTTTTAGTAATGGTGGTGACAAAGTACTTGCATTTTTGTCTGGAGTGAGTTTGACTAAAGTACAACCATATTGAAGGTTCTCATCCTGACTGGCTGCTTTGTGAAAAAATTAATTCTGATTCTATAGAAAAACTGAGCAAGAAGATAGATGCAGTTTACTTTTTCAAATCATAGATGCAGGAGCCCATCACTGTTATGAATGATCTTATATTGCTCATTCCCAATTATCACCTCGTCCTGTGATGTGCTGGAAAATCTGTGTGCAGCCAGCCTACTCTGCCCTGGAGAATATGGCTGCCTGAAATCGCTCTGCTGCTTCTGAGCAGGGCACGACCAAACACACAGCAGCGCCTCGTGGAACAGCATTGAATTAGCCTTCTAATTGGAACCATTACCAGGCAATGCACAGTGCTATTTTGATACTTGACGTGTTCTGAAACTAGAACAGAATAATATTGAAAGTCTTTAGAGTGCAAGATGCTTTTTAAATTGTGAGGTCTATTATAAATTTATTACAATCTATTTGGTGTATTGTACCTCTCAAAGCCTTGTCAGACTAACCTACATATGGAAAGGAATCCACCACATACATGAGAAAAGTTGTTTCCAATCAATGGGGGGAAACTCTTTAATAAGTGCCATAAGAATAATTGCCCACTAAATTGAAGAAGAAAAAATCAAATTAGATTTTTGATTTTACAACACAACATATACAAATTAATTTCAGAAGGATTAAAGAACAAAGCAAAAATAATTGTTTTAAACTATTACAGGAAAATATAGGGAAAAAAACTTTTTAAGGAAGACACAAAATCCAGAATCTATAAAAAAGACAGACTTATTGATCTGTAGTCATGTTTAAACCTATAGTAAAGCAAAAGACAAAGTAGGTAAAAGGCAGACATTAGACCAAGTTACGTATTTGCAATGTATAAAGCATATAAATCATGGAAAAATGGTTTACAAAAGAAAACTCCATCAATTACAAGGCTGTAATTGATGTTCTTACATCTAATAAGAACATAAGCAATGACTATAAGCAAATTTCTTCAATTAAGAGATTAAAAATGGCTTATAAATAAATGAAAATATTCTCAACCCATGAGACATTATTTTACCCCCTGCAGGCAAACGTTATGAAGACCAACACACACAATGGTGTGTAAGCCTGGGAGGCAATGGGGACTTCCATGTGTTACTGCCAGTGTGAGTTGGAAGGAAATTTAGAAATATCTATCAAAATTTTAAAAATCTTGTTTCCTTCAACCCAGCAATTCTACGTCTGTGTAGTTATTCCTAGGGAAATATTTACACATGTGCAGAAAGAATCACATGCAAGAATGTTTCATGTTCATAATAGTGGAAATTGGAAAGACAGAAACATTCATTGGGGAATGGCTAAATGGATGGTGGAGCATTATGTAACAGTTAAAAAGGGGTTATATTTACATGTTCTATTATTAACATTCTCTATGAAATTATTGAGTGAAAATGCAAGTTTTAGTTTAATATTTCTCTTTGTGAACCACATGTAAAGTAGGTCTTATTTGTTTAAGAAAACTAATAAAACAAACATAATGTTTTGTTTATATTCATGTCTGTGAATGCATAGAAAAAGGTAAAAAAGATGCCCATCAAACCAGCAATGGCCATCTCTTGGTGGTTGCCTCTGAGAAATGGGTTTGGGTGTAGCTGGCTGAAGAGGAACTTCCACTTTGTACCCTTGTTCTTTGGTTGCTTGAGAGTGGATTTATGGAGAAGATCCTCTCTGAGAGAATTTATTCTGTATTATTTATACAATTAAAGTATAAATAAAGCAACAATGCCTTGTGAGGTATTTGTGGGCCACCCATTCTACTAGTTTGCTCGCAATGTTTCTGCAGCTGTGTCTTTCACCACGTGTCTCTACAGGTTGCTAGCCAAGTGTGAGGTGAATCTGCTATTTGTTCATAAGTCTACTGGTTTTTACCATTTGGAGGAAGGGTGGCAATCATTCCCTGCTTTGTAATTTATTTCATTGCCTATAAGTAATAACTGGAAAATAGAGTTTAAAAGCAGCCATTATTTTCAAAAATTATAATGAATATTTGTTCTGAAATATCAGGTTCCTTGGTAAAATATCAACATGCTAAAAATGAAGTCTTCTGTTTTTCCTTCATTAGAAAGTAAAAATTATATTTATAACTACTCTTGAAGCCCAATAGAATGAATTTAGATTTCTACCAAATGTTCCTACTTAACATATTTCTAGCTTTAGCAATGTGTAGCTTTCACATTAAAAAAAATCTTGATGAGAGTGTGAGGAAAGTTTATGGAAAACTTAATAATATTCATTTTACATTTCAGTAAATTCATGTTAAACCAACATCAAATTAACCAGAATTAAGATTAGTGATCAAGTCTTCTGGCTCTGGCCTAAGTTTTTTTTCCCCGCTACGTTAAGGCGATATCCCACAAACTACATACACTTTCTTACATCTTTCTAAAACTGAAGGTTTTACTTCTGAGGATTATAATACAGCATTTGATATACTGAGATTGGAATATAATATAAGAAGCTGAGTAAAACACAATTTAGAAAAATGTGACAATTAAAATAATGATAAATGTACCTAAACAGTGGATTGAAATGAAGATATTTTACTCTTACACAAAGGATGAAATGCAAAAATAAAAATTTGGTCTATCACAAAATACACACTCATTTGTATATTAGAGAGGAATTCTCCACACAATTTCATTTGAAAATAGACCCTCCACTGTTCTATCATTTTAAAATGAATTCTAATGACTAAACTATAATGTAATGATCATATATTAATTTTCAGTGACTTAACCTGAGGCTAACTTATATATTATTCCTCTACTTAATAATAATAATAATAAAACATTTTGCAGAAATATTTTTCTATATATTTACATAAGATTTTAAGAAAACAAATCTTGCGTGTAAATATATCTTTAATCAATGTTCTCTAAATGCATTTAAAATTGCATAAATAAGGTAAGATCAAAACAAAATTAATTTGTCCTATACTAGCCTATATTAAAAAGCATACATCTCCATATTTCACTACAGTAGGTATTGTGAAAATGGAAGCAATTACATACATGCCTTTTGCTTTGCCCAGCACAGCTGACCAAGTACATGTCAGAGGGAAACGTTGCAGCTGATTTCATGATCATGTCTGGTGACCACCATCACAGTCATGGAGACCATGGAGGGGGGAACAGGTTTCTTTCCTCCTGTAAGTTATCAATTAGAACTACTTCTGTTGTGCAGCTTCTGTTCGCAGCAAGTCTGTGGGTGAAACTTTGCGAGGTACCCTGGACTTCAAATCCTTACAGCGAGGTCTGTCGACCTATGTCTGCACTTAGCTCACACCACAGCTAGTCAAGTGCAGCTCCCAGACGAGGTGCGCGCTCTAGAAGCGCAAGTCGTATCATGAAAGACAACCAAGGACATCGGGAAACGCGATCAAATGATTTTATTTATCTGCCTGGTGGTCAAAAATGTAAACCTACGTCCCTTTCTGCTTTACATTGTGCTACTTCCCAGTTTACTGCCTCGTATTTTGGGAGATAACATAGAAAATTCAGGGGTCTGATTTGTCTTGGAAAAAAATAGCTTTAGTATATGTTTTAACAACTTCCAGGCCATCTAAACATGGATAGGTGAGCCACTGCCCCAGCGCTGCCAGCTACCTTTAGAGGAGAAAGGGGCCATGCCTTTCAGGTTTGGGTAACTCTACTTTCGCTCTTAAAAACAGAGAAAAGGTGTCGCTGCAGCGGCAAGGCCGGCAGCGAAAACGCGGGCATCTAGGTGCTTGAGCCTCCTGTGCACCTAATCCACAGCTTCGCTGCTCTCATATTGGGGGTGAAGGTGAGACGCCAAGTATCATCAGTAAGAGAATCTGAGAACCATTCTCTCCCCTTGCACTGTGTCCCCTTTCGGATTCTTCTAAGTTCTGTTCACTTTGCTTCGTGCTTTAGGGTCGTCCTCTCTTCCATACCTGGACACTGTGGTCTCTCTGAGCCCCAGCCTCTCCCGAGGCGAAGGCGGCCACTCCAGCGCGGGCCCCGGACGGTGAATGTGTGCCTGGCTTTGAGACAGCCATGACCTCAGAAACCTAGTAACACCAGAAAAAAGGCTCCCTGGATTCAAGCCTCTCCTACATACGCTCACGCGCTATAGGCACAAACCCGAGCAGGAACTTCACTCCAACTAATCCCGAGGAAAATAAAGGGCGCGCTGTAGTGGTCTCTCCCTCCCAGCCACTTGTAGTGAAATTTCCGACACTCCAGCCAGCTAAGACACGGGATTTGCACCGCAGCCTCTCAGCTCCCAGAGCCTGAGCCGGGCGCTACTTGAGGCCTCTCCGAGAATTTCTCCCCTAAGTGCGAAGGAAGTAGCCCCTTATGCTCAGCGCCTGCGAGGCTGGTGGAGCTGGGAGCCTGGCCTGGCTGGCGCGGACTCCGCGGGCTGGGGGCTCCCTGCTGTGCCGGCTGTGGCATCCCCTCTGCGAGGGTTAACTGCCAGCCGCACGGCCGGGCGGGCGCAGAGGCTTCCTCTCGACAGCCCGGGAACGTGGATACCGCGCCCGCAGGATGTTCGCTGGCTGGGCCAAGCAGTCAGGAAACATGAGAAGGCCTTGATATTCCTGTTCCCGGGCCGCGCGCGCCTGTCTGGGTAAATAAAGCCGAGACGACGGCGGTGGCGGCGGTGAGCGCGTTGGAGCCCGCGCGGAAAACATGCGGCGGGGATGGGAGTGCGCCTAGCCTCGACGCGGGAGAGCCAGCAGCCCTGCCGCCGGCCCCACTCCCCCAGGTACAGCCCTCAGGGCGCGGAGTCCCCGCCCGAAGCCTCGGGTGGGAGGCTCACTTTGTCCCCGGGCGCCTCAGCGCTCCGCGCCCTTCCCCTACTTCTCTCCACAGTTCATAGGAGACGCACACGGGTGGCCGCTAAGCCTGGCCAGAGGGTCTGCTAGGGCCCGGGAGCCCACCTGACTGCTCCTCCTTTGCTTTAAAATTGTTCCCGGGCGTTGGGCGGGGCAGTCACTATGGGAGGGAGCTCCACAAGTGACAATTAGGAGTGAATTAGGGTAAGTGGAGAGCACCGGGAGCCGAGAGGAGGCGTGGGGTACCGCGCGTGGGCTCCCTGGAAGCTGAGAAGCGGCGGTTCCCACGCCCCCGGGACCCCTTGCGTCAGCATCCAGCTCTCGAACTTCTCCCGCCGGCTCCTGCCATGCCATTGGACCCAAACCACGCCGGGTGTCTGACTGCCTGCCACCTTTTGCAGTCTGGGGACAGCCGGAGAGGGGCCCAATCTTCCAAACTTCAGGGCAGATGCGCTGGGAAAAACACTCCTACATATAGGAGCACTGCGGTGGGGGAGACTGTGGGGCTGTGGAAGGGTGTATTATACAAACGGAGCAGCGAGAAGGCAAAACACTAAGCGCACGGATTTAACAATTAAAAAAAACCGAGTCCTGACCTTTGAACCCGGGTAGCGAGCACGGAAATTGGCTTTCACATGTCGCCGAGATTGTGTCCAAACCCCAGACACGTACCTGTCTGCGCGGGAGGGAGGACTCACTCTTATGGGACTCGGGGCTGCAAGCAGAGGTCTGACTTCACGTCCCCACGAATACTGAAGGGAGCCGTCGTTTCGTGGTGCTCACGGCCCTACTTGTCGCGCGTGGCCGCTGCTGTGGTAGCCGGAGGGCGGGGCGAGGGGCGTTGGCGAGTGTGGGCGCTCGCCGAGGCAGAGGATCTGTGCATGGGTTGGGGGGGCAGCCCGCGCCGCGGGGGGGCGGGGTGAGGGGCGCTGGCAGCGAAAGGAAAGAAAGCTGCTCGGTCGCTCGGTGGCTCGAGGCGGGGAGATGGGGCGGGATGTGGTGGCCGCGCGCCTCTGGGCGGTCACTCTGCAGATCCGCTGCAGCGCGGACTTGCCCCTGACGCCGGTGCGCTGCCGGCAGAGGCTCCCCGCCACGGCGACTCGGGAGGTGAGCTGGAGGCTTTCTCAGACTGTGGCAGCCGCAGGCCCTGCGGTGCATGGACCGTGATTCCTCCTCTCCTAAAACATTTGCAGCCTCCGAAATGGTTTCCCGAAACCCCGGAAAGGGGCGGGTGTGGAAGGGCTCCGAGCGCCAGGCTCGCACCCGCGCTGCGGAAGAGAACCTCACTGACAGCGGGCTGCAGAAAGCCGGGGACTCACGCGTCTTTGAACTGCCCGGACCCTGAGAGTCCCCGAGCGGGTTGAGGGTGGTAGAAAGATCTAGGGGGAGAGGGAGCATGTGGTGCGTTTCTCTCTGACGCCACTTAACTTTCTAGCTCTGGAGTCTGCTAAATTTCCTAGCCCTCACCCCCACCCCAGGGACGGACGCAGGGGGATCAGCCAAACCATCCAAGATCTAGAGGACATGAAATCCCGGTCCGGCCTGGGACTCATTAACTGGGCTTGCGCATGCGGCTGTTCCTGTTACCCCCAATTTCCCTTTCCTCCAACCCTTCTTTATGGCCCTCGTGGAAGCTCCGAGAGACTTTAGTCTTCCATTATGACTGAAGAACACGCGGGTCCCGCTCTGCTGTCTGGAATGTGGTTCTTTGCGATTAAAACCGAGGCAGAAAGGCTCCTTTAGGAATTACTTTCCTTGCCGCCGCGGGTACACTATTCCCGTTTGAAGTGCCTTGGCAACGAAGAGGGCAGGGACCTGCCCCAGAGTGTGCGGGAGCAAGGGGAGCGGGTTAGTCAGGTACGGAGAAGTGTGGGTTCCCTGGTTCAGGTGCGGCAGTACTGCTTCTCGCCTGAACTCCGCAGCCCCTCGCTTTGGCCAAGTTTGGGGCTCCCCTCAGGGTGTGAGCGCTCTCAGTGAGTAACGTGATGCACCTTCATCTCCTAGAACCCGAGCCCTGCGGAGCTCCCGGTGGCCCGGCTCCGAGGCGCTGTGGCCGCACGGGGCGCCCCTGCCAAGCCACACCATGAACACCATCGTCTTCGACAAGATCAACGGCGCCGTGCTTTTTGAAGACCACGGCGTTCCGGAGCGGGAGCTGGGCAGCCGGCCCTATGGCGGCGTCCTGGACAGTCCCCATGGCCGTCCCGAGATGGGCATTCCGGAAGGCCCACCCCTCAAGGACAACCTCGGCCTGAGACACCGAAGGACCGGGTATGCGCACCCTCCGGGGGCCCTGGCTCGCGCGCAGTCCAGGGGGGTGGGGGCAGTGAGCGGCGCGGGTATGCAAGTAGCAGTGGGGGCGCGAGGGTTGGAACGCGGAGTTTCCCTGTAGGGCAGGTCTCCGCCTCCTGGTTTTGCGCATTCTCATTTTAAGGTAGTAGTTTCTTAAAATATGAGGGGGGATCTATTCGTTAGGATAGGTCAAAAGAGACTTTTTGGAAGCCGAGGACACCTGGAACTGCCCCCGCCATCCTCCCATACTTGGATATCAGGGTAGTAGGTCACCTGTCCCTCTCTGGACCGCGGGTGCAGACACGCGACTGAGAGCCAGATGTAAAGGACAAAGCAGGAAGCTAGGAACAGGGCAGGGCCAAGCAGTCGGGGGCTTCCAAGGTCAGGCCAGCCCCGTGGGCTGCCCCTCTTCTGTCACAAGGCTTCGCACCGCCTCGCGGCTCGCCTCGCCTTCGCCAGGGTGCTGGGAAGGTCGGCTTTGCCCAGGGTGCACTCATCGTGCTCGCTCGGTCGGGGCTCGCTGCCAGCTGGGAGGGGAAGGCCGCGAGCCTGCTGTGCCGGGTTTCGTTTTAGAAGGGTGAGGGGCCGAAGCTCGCTGGTGGGCCCAGCTGCTCTTGCTGCAAACGTGTGGACCGCCGTCCCTAGCGCGGCCACCTCCGGAAGGCTCCCGGAGTGCCGGGTTGAGTAGGGGCAGCCGTCCTGGCCCTCTCCACCTGGAAGATTGCATCAGCTGCTGTTCCTGCATTGCTGCCGGTCAGTAAAATAGAGATTAGATTTCGTCAAAATGTTACTACCAGTCCCTTCGAGTGGAATTGCATTTCAAAGTGTGCAGAGGCGAAAGCCCCCGAGGCTGCGGCTCGACAGCGCGAGCCTCCCGGAGTCGCCGAGCGCTAGGGCGTCAGCGCGGCGACACCTCCCGGAGCCTCCTGGGAGCGCAGCGCCGAACGCTGGCTCCAGACTGCTTGTCTCTTCCTCCTAGGAATATGCCTTTCCAGGGCTCTTTTTTTTTCTTTTTTCTTTTTTAACTCCACGGAACAGATCTTTTCAAACTTTTTAACTCTCTTTATATCAGGAAAAATCCCCTAGAGTGTTTTCCCTCGTACCCTTCCTTTGGAAAGTGTCTCCTTTTCTCCAGAGGTTCAAAGGAGACTGGATAGAGCTCCAAGAGAACCAGGGCAGCGGGGCGGCGGTCATTCCTTGCTTTACTCCCGCCGTCCAGTGAGCCACCTTTCCGTTGACCACAGGCGACGAGGAGCCCTGAGAGGCCGGCAGGAGTTCCTTGAAAGAACGTTCAAGAGCCTGCAGCAACCTCTACCCAGCCAGCCCACCGGGCCAGGGCCACGAGAGAGGGGCACAGTGCCAGCGGGCGAGGAAGGGGGACAGCCCTGCTGCGCAAATCTGTAGCTTAAATAACGTTTTCCTTCAAATCATTTAACCATCGTCACCCAGATATCTACCCTCGGGTGCCTGTATTCAAGATATCCCCCGTTTCAAGATAAGTCTAAGGTTCTTTACTGCCACATGATCCCTCTGCGACGACCAGGCCACTTCAAAGAGAAATGCCGAGGAAACGATACTTGCACACCCAGACATTGTGTGGCTCCCTCGCCTCAACCTCGGCACGCGTGGGAAGGGTGCGCGCGGCTGGGCTGTATGCCATGGGGGTGCCTGGCGGGGACTCCGCGACCGCGGAACTGCGTGTGTCCCCGAGTGAGGGATTCCCCACGGGCAGCATCCAGAGAGTGTCACTCACTAGGGCCTCCTCCTCCTCCCCCGGTGTCCCAGGGCCCGGCAGAACGGCGGGAAGGTGAGGCACAAGCGACAGGCCCTGCAAGACATGGCGCGGCCCCTCAAGCAGTGGCTTTACAAGCACCGTGACAACCCGTACCCCACCAAGACCGAGAAGATACTCTTGGCGCTCGGCTCGCAGATGACGCTAGTGCAGGTAAACCCCGGCCCACCAAGCCCCTGATCCTTATCCTAGCGAGAGGTGAGGAGCGGGCACTCCTCCTGTTTGTGCGGATCTCCACCTGGCGTTTCGCCCTGGAGAAGGGGGCAGCAGAGGAAAGCCAGCTGGAGGCTTCGGCTCCAGCCGCTCAGGATGATGACGGGTTGGCCCAGGGGCAGAGCTGTATTCTTCGTAGAGTTTCTGGGTCTCCTCTCAATCCTCTCTTTTAGTTCAGTGCTAATCCTCGGTCCCAGGAGTGATCTCTTGGTGTTCTGTTAGGGGCGGGCAGTGAAAAGTCAAAGCAGAGTTTTGAGAAGGTGTCTGGGAATTCGGAGTCATGGACCTGTATAGATGGATACAGATGGGGACTAGTCACAATGATTTTCACTGGAGTGTGCATCAGAATCGCTGGAAGCCTTGTGAAAACAGAGGTTGCTGGGCCCCACCCCAGACTTCTGATTAGGAGGTAGGTCTGGGACGGGGCCCATGATTTGCATTTCTAACAAGCTCTCCAGGTGATGGGGAAGCTGCTGGCTCTGGGTGACACTTTGAGAACCAAGCACAGTAGAACTTTCAGTGTTAGCCTCACTGACAGATCGAGGAGGTGGGTTGGAAGGGCAAGAAGAGTGTTTGGATTTTTTTTTAAGAAGCAGCATTCTGGGCATTAGCTAAAATCCACAAATTTCCCTGATGATACCTTCTACTGGAGTTAAGAAGAGGCAGATCTCAAATGGCTGAGTTACTCGTCAAGTGTAGGACAACACTAGTAAGCAACACTACTTTACATTTGGCTGGCGTTTTTTCCCATACATAATCTCACTTGGTATTCACAAAAACATGGGGAAGCACAGAAGTTATTGTCAGCATTTCACAGATGATGTAACCGAGGCACGTGGAGGTTATGTGTTGGTAAGGGTAGAGGTAGGTCTGGAAATAATGTAATTCCAGATCAAATGCTCTTTCCATCACACCACAGTTTTCTTTAATAATTTGGTGACAGGAACTTTTATACATGCAAACAGAATACATGTCCTCAAAAAAGGGGGAGGCACTAAATGAGCTGAGAAGTTTTGTGCATTATAATAGCACTACATCGATGCATTTGTGAAATTTTGGTCATCCTATTAACTATGTAGTAAAGAAGAACCCCAAAATTTAAAAAACAATATTTAACTTTTAGATAAAATAAAAATTGCTTTCCAGAGTATTTAAGATTGTTATTTAGGAATTAAAAGTTTGACAATGATGTTAGCAAAATAACAATAGATTATTTTGGTTGATTATATAGTTCCATAGTTAATGCTTGCCATTCTTTTATATAAAAGCAAAAAAATATTTATGACATATCTTGAACATTTTTAATTATGAAAAATAACATTTGTCATTCGCAGACATTTAAATTTTCATGTGCAATAATTTTGTAATATGCAATGCAAGTATTTTTCATTTTAATGCAGAGTCAAATCAGTTTCTACCTGTAATGATAGTGCAAATACAAATAACAATTTGTTTTGCCATTAGACATTGGTTAGGCTATTACATTTTTCAAATTTACATGAGGTTTTCATTCCTATAATGAAAACTTTTCTCATAGTTTCTTTCTGTATAAAAGTATGTAATTCTAAATAAGACAATGATAATTATTCTTAATAATAAGTGATACTTGCTTAACAATTTTTAAATTTTATAGTATATGAAGCTGGTTTCTGGAACTTTAAAGTAAATGAAAATATCAAAAGCTATGTTACAATCAGGAAACCTTATATATAATCCAATTTAGGTTCAGTTTTTTCAGTTAGCCATAGGGGGGTATCTATGCAAGAAAAAATGTATATGTGTAATGTATATACATAATGTAAAGTGTAAAAACGTACACACTCATATCTACCTACCTATATGTTTATATATATGAGGGGTTTATAAAAGTCAGACATACATTAATGTCCAAATTCTGACCCTATGGGGAACCAAATAAATTATGTAAATACCTTACACTTCTGAGGAAAAAAAATAAAGCTGTGATCTGAATAAAGCTTTTGATCCCTGCAAATTAGTCCCCTACTTAATGAGTCAGGCTCCCCCACTAAATAAATTTCTCCTGTGGAGTCAGGCTTCTTGAGAAGAGTGACCATGTCGTATTCATTCTCCTACCACCATACCACCCACCACAGTACTTTCCATGTAGTAAAGTGGCCCTACATGTTTATAGATCAAATTGGTTCTAATGAGGGAATGCCATGATAATCACCATGTGGATTTCCAAAACACCTTTGTGAAAGCTAAAGAATGTCTTGAAATCTGATTAAGAAAGTTTTAAAATCCATCCTACTGTAGGGAATACATGGAGGGCAATTCTTTGTCTTTTTTTTTTTTTTAGATTTTATTTATTTATTTTTAGAGAGAGGGGAGGGAAGGAGAAAGAGAGGGAGAGAAACATCAATGTGTGGTTGCCTCTCAAGTGCCCCCAACTGGGGACATGGTTCACAACTCAGGCATGTGCCCTGACCGGGAATCAAACCTGTGACCCTTTAGTTCACAGGCCCACGCTCAGTCCACTGAGCTACACCAGCCAGGGTGCAACTCTTTATCTTTAATGTTATATGATGATTTTATAGAACTAGAAAGAGTATAACTAACCTTATTATTTTTAATATATCTGGAAATATGCCCTATTTTCCTGTCTGTAGACAAGCATGGAGTGTTCCCTTCATTCCTGGCTTCAAATTCCTATTTCTTATTTATTGCAACACCTATCTCCTTTTCTCATGATTTATATTAATAAGCTGTTAGCATATCTCTCATTACTTAATACAAAACTAGTTTATATTTTGATAATTTCTTTTATACTTAACCATTTCCTTTTGGTTATGAGTAAAACTGTCAAGCTTTTCATGATAAATATTTTTGCCTTATTTTGTTACTCTTAAATTAATAAGGAGGGATGTAAAACCTCATCAGCAATCTCCATGAAGCCCAGAAACAAAAAGCTGCGACTTCAATGGATAGAATATCTTTAGGACCATAAAAGTTGCTTTTTCTAATAAAGAGAAGCTCTATGGACATTAATAGGCATCTATTTTTATTTGTACCTGAAAAATGAAGCAGAAAGAATTATTTACAAAACTTTCTAGACTTGGCAACTTTCACAACACACTCGACTTGGCCTAATGTGCTGTGATTAAGTTTGACTCTCATTTGCATCATGAATCTGGCATCTTACTTCCTAGTGAGATACAAGCATTTTTATAAAATTATCAATGAGATGATTTGTGTGTGTATGTGTGTGTTTTAATTCTAATCAACCAAAAGTTTTCATTGTGTTTGGTTCCTATTGCTGACCACTGTTGAAATATTATAAAAATGTACTCTGTGCCCTCAAAAGATAAATAGCTTTATTATAGAATAATATAAACTGGTATACAATTAAGGTTCTGTATTATTTTAAGAAATGAATCTTACCAAAGAATCATTGCCTTTAGAGAGATTTTCAAAGGGCAGATGAGGCTGTATCTCTCTGGTTTTAATATTTTCTATCATTTATTTCTCATCCCTTAAAATAATATACTTATATTTTTCTGGATTATAGGAGTGAAATATCTCCTTAGGATGATATCTTTCATAATCACAATTCAGAGTGCAGGGCAAGAGCTGTTTGAAATTACAGTTTAGTGATGTTCATGCTTCCTCCTCTTACAGAAAAACTTTGAAATTTCAAGGATATGTCCATGCACCATGTGGTTAAAACTGCTGTGTTGCAAGAGTTTGCTTCCTATATTGACACAGTTTTAGTTTTGCTTGGTATGAGTGCTTCTGCCGAGATATGTATGTAGTTATTAACTGCAAGGATTATAGCAACTGTTAAATATTCAACAAAATCTCAGAAAGGTCCTTCTACGTTATTCCAGTGTTATACAACATGGCGTGGAAATGAAGTGCTTAGTATTTCAGTCGAGCAACCCAGAGTCACTTTGTTAATTCTGCGTGTTCACAGGTGGACAGATGCCAGCATATCCCCTGGGTTTACTGTAATGATTCCTCCGTCAATACGATGGATATAAACACCTCAGTTGGAGTAGTATGAAAATTACTTTATTTACTCTTCCAGCATCTAGATATTTGGTTCTCCAAGCATTCACTATAAAATAGTGTTTTTAAAGCTCTGAGTTTGACATTAAAATACTGTTCCTTCAGAACCTCCCCCGGTAAAGAGGCCTGTTTCATGTAAAACAGACTTTAAAGAGAATTTGAATAATAACCTGAAGGAACCACTAGTAAGTTAAAGGTAGGAAACCTGAACTGATTTTTTTTCAGTGAAACAGATGAAGTTTGCCTTAATTCATCAGGGAGAAAATTGCAAAATAATATTTACACAGATTTGTTAACCTGTTTTTCTGCTGTTTGCACAACTTAATGCAAGTAGATATTAAAGTCTCAGATTGTATCCAGACCTTTGACTGTGCTGTGAATGTCTGGTAATAAAATACTGGCACAGTAAATATATTAGCAGATTGGGTGCTCATCAAATCTTAAAATCAGTTTAGAAACAGCCTATATTAGACATCAGAAAAACTTTCTGGAAAATCTCTTAATATACAAGGGTCTAGCACAAATAATGCCCCTTTCTATTACAAAATATTTTATTAAAAAATCATAAGCATGTAATTCTGCAACATAACAATATCACACTCAAGCATGCCATATGCCATTTTAGGTGAAGTGTTCAAATTAAAACTATAAATTATTACACCCATATTATTACCCTACCAACCACTCTCAAGTAGGTCTTACTTCTACAGGACCCTAGATAATTAATATACTATGGGTATGTAAAACATAAAAAATGTCTTTGGCCTGGTGGCTCAGTTGATTGGAGCATTGTCCTGTGCTCCAAAATGTTCCGCTTTTGATTCCCAAGTAGGGCACATGCCTGGGCTGCAGTGCGATCCCTGTTGGGGTGCCTGCCAGAGGCAACCGACGAATCTCTCTCTTTATCTCTCCCTCTTTCTTTTCTCTCTAAAATGAGTAATAAAAACTATATCCTCAGGTGAGGATTAAAAAGTTTAAAACATAAAAAAGGATATGACCCCTATATATGAAAAGCTAGTTAATGTTACCATGGCATTGAAAGGTCCCCCATTTTTCTATGTTAAAATTATAGTATACTAACAATTTTTGAAGTTAGAAGACCCATTGCATTTTAATAAAAATATGAGGAGTTTTTTAAGAATTAGATTTTTACACTGTACTGTGTGGCGATGATGTTATAATTTAAGGTTAGTTAAGAATTAAGATTAGTTAAAATTTGAGGTTTGTCTGAATTATACGATGTCTAGTAAAGAAAGTAACAAAAAGTTTTGGACTTGGGTTCTAGTAGATCTATGACATCAGCCTAGAGGAAGCTGCAGCGTGTTGTGTGTGTATGAGAGGGACAGAGAAGGGCAGAAACACGTATCTGAGCTAGAGGGAGTAGTGGTCGGGAGCAGAATGTGGGTTCGTACCAGCTCTGAAGGGAATTACCACTGTCGTAGGACAGTGTGGGTTGTATCCACAGATCTTAATTTTGAGAGTTGACGAAGATGTTAGGAATCACATATTTTAGATGAAGGGTTTGAAGTTCAGAAAAGTGAGTGTATTATCTCAACTCACACAGCATGTGTTTGACAAATTCAGAACAAGAAACCAGGTCTCTTTCCATTGCACCACAGTAACAGGATAATGGGACATTCATGTGGGTTTGAAGAAGTTAAGTGATTAAATCATAATGGTTCATCAACAATTGAATTTGATGGTGGTTGTTAAGATCCATTCAATTGGACAGAATGGAAATTCAGAAAAAGAATGTTCTAAAATTCTTAGTAGTAGCGAGGACTTGGACAAATACCTTGGCCGTGACCTGGACAATAGAAAGAAAAATGTATCAAAGAAATGGACCAGGCACTTTGTGCTTCCGTAGCAATAACCCGTGTATCACAGTGTTAATTCCCTTCATAGTTTTTCACTGCTGGTCCTTTTGTGTGTGCATGGGACACAATGTCCACTCCTAGCACTTACCACCATGGCTAAAGCAAAAGAGCATCTTGATACATGTTTGTTGAATGAGGGGTTCCAGAAGTTCTCTGTCTATAGAGGGTTGGAAAAGACTGAAAATTTGAAGTCAGACTGAATCATGGTAATAACAGCACAGCTTGGCAGGAAGAAAGATTGGTGAAAACTAAGACTTTTGAAATGCCATGGTGAGATATTACCTCATTGTATATAAGTTTAAGAGGACAATTAATCATTGCTTAAGACACAAGGGCAGTAATTTGAATATATATCTAAAGCTTAGGATATATTTTGTGCATATATATATATATATATATATATATATATATATATATATATAAAAGCTGGGAAAAAAATACCTTGCTTTACCCATAGGGACAAAGAGGAAAAAACCTTTGGCTCTTTTTTTGTTTTTGTTTTTTAAGTAGGGATCACCCCAGTTCCATTCAATAATTAGGGCTTGAGCAATATGCAAAAAGTATGTATTTATAGTACAAATCTGAAAAAAGGAACTTCTGGTGCAAGCATTGCCACATAAACCATTATGGTAATGTGGGGTCATATTCTGGAACAAATTGGCAGAAAGATTCTCTTTCCACATTTTATTCTTTTAAAGGCAAATACCAGCTTCTCAGGTTTTTCATTTATGTGTTCTGATGATAGCCTGGTATTTGAAAAGAAACCTCAAGTACCATTTTTGCCTCTAGAAATTTGGTAGCATCTTATTAAAAAACAATGGAAGCAACTGTCCTTTGTTTTGCAGTGGTCATTTCTTTGGTAGCACTTGACTGTTAGGGTAAAGCTGGGCATTATTTGGGCTTTTCTCCCTCAGCTTGTCTGGTTTCTCTGTCTCTGGTTGTTTTGCCAGCTCCTCTTTTGTACTCTTACATCATTAATAGCTAGAGGTCTCCATTGGTCCTCGACCTTCTTTTCGTTCTGCCTCTCACAACTTCAGCTATCACTTCTGTGCATTTGACCCAAATCTGTTCTTTCTCTCCTTAAACTGTCAGTTATCATTTTTATTTTCTCACTTCACATCTCACCTACATGCTAGAAGGTGTTTCCAACTAAACATGCCCCCAAACAAATATACCATTCCATCCTTAAACAATCCTATTTTCTTTCTTTAAATGGCACAGATTTGGTAATTCAAAGTCATCTTTAACTCGTCCCCCTTCCTTACCCACCAGAATGTCTCTGGAGCTTGACTTGTCTTTGTTCCTGTGTCCTCTTTATCAGGAACACACTTTTCTAGGTATTACACCTGACATTTTCCTTCAAAGCCTACCTTAAATTTTTCATGAAGTCTTGAGTCAGGTATAAAAGTATCCTTTCTTTCCTTTGGAGTCCTGTATAGTTTTATTGTAATGCATCTTAAGCCACTCTTTCCCATATCAGACTTGTTTGTATATTCTCCTACCTCTCTTATTCGACTGAAAATTTGATGGCAAGACATTTTCATTTTTTCTGTTCCCCAGATACAATAAGTACTCAATCTCTGTGCTAAGCACTCAACATACTTGTTGAACAAATGAACAAGTGGATTGAGTGTCCAGTGCTGTTATGCCATAAGAATATTTAGTGGTGAGAGATACTGAGAGAGGCTTAGGTCCTACCTCAGGACCTAAGGCCTGAGGGAAAGTAATTGTATGGTGGGTAATTTTTATGTTTTGTTAATTGAAAAATAATACTTTTTTAGGTGTCAAATTGGTTTGCTAATGCAAGACGTCGACTTAAGAATACTGTTCGACAGCCAGATTTAAGCTGGGCATTAAGAATAAAGTTGTACAACAAGTATGTTCAAGGAAATGCTGAGCGGCTTAGTGTAAGCAGTGATGATTCGTGTTCCGAAGGTTTGTTCATATTTTTATTTTGCTTTCTTAGCTTTGCCTCAATTGCTATTTTTAAGGTCAATCCCACAAAATATAATGGTGCCATAACAGTTCTTTTTTCACTTTAATGGTACTATAAATGACCACCAGAATGATGGCTGTTTCCTCTTGTTTATAATTTATTGTGTGTCAGAATGACATTTTCTGTGAAATTCATTAAAATTAAAATACCATAGGGAGTGATCACATAGATTCCTGCTTTTCTTTGCCCCCAAATTAATCTTGAATATCAAAGATAGTTTTATACACTTCAAATATTCTTTCTTTACATTTATTGTTAATGATTAAACATACCAGTTGGGTGGCTGGGGGAAAGTACATGGGCATCCTACCTACTGATATTTTTCCCCCTTAGATGGAGAAAACCCTCCAAGAAGCCACATGAATGAAGGGGGCTATAATAATCCGGTCCACCATCCTGTGATTAAAAATGAGAGCTCAGTCATAAAGGCTGGAGTGAGGCCAGAGTCACAGGCCAATGAGGACTACGTGTCACCCCCAAAATACAAGAGCAGCTTATTGAACCGTTACCTTAATGACTCTTTGAGACATGTCATGGCCACAAATGCGGCCATGATGGGAAAGACAAGGCAAAGGAACCATTCGGGATCTTTTAGTTCCAATGAATTTGAGGAAGAGTTAGTGTCTCCTTCATCATCAGAAACCGAAGGGAACTTCGTTTATCGCACAGGTAAGTCTGTGCTTTTTCTGACCTCTTGTTTAAAACCATTAAAACTGCAAGCAGGGGCATTGATTTTAACAGGTATTAAGTCATAGTTTTTATTGCTTTTGCATCAGATTATTCACATATTGCCTATAATTAGGTTTTAAAGCTTTTGATTTGTTTTTAATTACCAGAGATGCTTGTAGTAGATGATGGAAAATTTTCATTCTTAATAAAAATGATAAGAATATTTATTCTTAATAATAAATTTTAATCTTAATGATAAACATTCTTAGATGATACATATATTGGCTCTTATTAATAGATTTTAGTGGAGGAATATTCTGGATTCCATCTTTAGACATGAGAATTCTTTGTATCCCATATTTTTCTTAAATTCTTTTATCACTAATAATGGTGGACAATAAACACAAATTAGCATGGGTACCAAGACTTTGGTGATAGAACATTATAGGTCTAGCTTAAACTGCTTTGGAAATTTTACTTTTATTTCAGAAATAATGAACTGATTACTACCTGTCCAAAATAGTCAGAGGGAGAAGTAAATTTGGTAAAATTTTCTATCTTTACTTCAGTTCCTAGAGAGCTTTGATCACAAAGTGTTCGAGCAAGTAGATTCAGAACAAAGGACATGTGTAACCTATATCTGGTGTACATAGAGTCCATGTCCTGAAAATGCCAACAAATGAGGTTTAAAAATGTTAGAAATAAAGGTAACTTCAGAAGCATCCTGTCCAGCCACATTATGTCATAAATAAGAAAACCCAGACTAAGAACATGCAGCTAGTTTATTCTTGTGCAGATCAGTAGTGCAGCTGAGCTAGCACAACAGGTTGGAAGGATGCAACTGCTACCAGACTACTATTACTGTTATTATTACACATTCTAATGTAGCTACTACTCACCTTTATATTACATATACTGCTACCATCATTGATTGAGTAGTCATGATATGCTAGGCTCTATGCTAAACGCTACACAAATGTTACTACATTTAGTCCTTATCATATCAGGAAGCCTGATGGGTGACCTATAGGGCTTTATAAAACAATTTAAATTTGGTTTGTTTAATAAAACCTTCACATTATCGAGCCAGAAATCAAGTGTCTACAAAGTATACAAGATACATTATCTCTGAGGATTCAGAGGAAAATCTAAATATACTTTTAAAGACTTAATCTCATTTTTATTTGTGTCTCTAATTCCAACAATGAAAATAACTCCAAATGGTCTTAAATACAAAAATAGTCTTATAAATAATGATTGAGTCTAGGAAGAAGTATAAGATGTAATAAAAGACTATTTAGCTGATAAATAAAATTTAAAACTACATAGTAACACCTAACAAATATGACCAGAGAGGAACTACAAGGTAACTTAGAGCTTTATGAATGCTAATTTACAGAGGAAGGAAAATAAGTCATACAAGGACAGGTAATTGAGAAGAATATTTTTTAAAATATAAAATGTGAAGCTAAAAGATAGATAAATAAATCAAGAGTTGACTCTTTGAAAGAAATAGTAAAAGAAATAAGCAAAAATTAACACTAGGTAAAGTTGGAAATGGGAAAGGAGATCTAGCAATCAATATGTTTGGTACTAAACAAAAATATTTTGAATTATGATAAAATACTATGAGCAATTGTTGACAAGGTACTGTATACAAATGTGTGGATAAAATGAATAGGTATTATCCACATAGATTAAATTATAAACTCATAATGAGAAACATTTTAAATCACCACTAATTAAGGAAAAATAAAGGTTTTTTAGTAAATCCAATTCCCAAAACACATGACTTATAGGCTCATTGGATTTATTTCAAACTTTGAAGAAATCATTTTCATGCTTTATACATTTTTTGGTCTGAAACATATAAAAATATGGGAAATATTGGCCCTGGCCAGGCAGCTCAGTTGGTTAGAGTGTCATCTTGATACACCAAGGTTGCGGGTTTGATCCCTGGTCAGGGCACATACAAGAATCAACCAATGAATGCATAAGTAAGTGGAACAGTAAATGAATGCTTCTCTCTCTCAATACATACACACATATAATATGTATAATCTTAGTTTTTAAAAATGTGAATGTTATCCAAATCCCAAACTAGATTAAGATAGCATAAAAGTCAAAATTTTTATTTTGACTATGAAACAACATGGGAAATGTGATGTTAAGTGAAAAACAATTTAAAATTGTGGGAACACCAAATATAATTATGATGATACAAATGTGTATAGACAAAGACAAAAAAGATTTTTGGAAACAATGAAAATTAATTTTGATGAGATAATTGAAGGCCTATTATTTTCAAAAATTTCTTTCTGTTGCTCAGTAAAAGCAAGGTCATATGTCTGTGAAATTTACCCAGTGTAATGAGTCTTCTTAAAATGCATGCTTTTTTCAGAGGTAACAAAATAAAAACATCAAAGCAAGAATACATGCCTGTGTAGTTGATGCTTTTCTAAGTTAAATATCATGGCCATTTATTTTTATTAAAGCATTCCAATGGACTATTCATGTGCCAAGTTCTATTTTTAAATTAAAACTTATTTTTTAGTTGTGCAAGCAAATGAGAAAGCAGCCTAGACACGTCAGCTTCTGGGTTTTCATGCATGTTTATAAACTTGAGAAGGACAGAATACATTTTGGGGTTTTGTGGGTGGAGAATTAAGAAAGACTGCTACATTTCAGACCAAAACAACACATGGCTGTCTGCTAAGACTGAGTGACAGCCTCAGTACGGCTGGAGCCGGGTTAGCACTCAGGCACGAATGGCAGAACAGGGGATTTCAGTAAATGCTTTCTGAGCAACTGCTATGGTTTTCTCTGGCATGCAGACTCACTCTGAATTCCTTCAGTTCCTTCTGGTTTTACTTTCTTTCCTCACCTAAAAAGAAATATCTGAGTCTGGTATTAATAGCACTCCCCTTCCCAGTTCTAGAGTAGTGCAAGGATTTCAAATTTTAAATTCTTTTCTGAGAAACGATTGCCTTTAATTACAATCTTATTAGTTTATTGGTGCCAAGAAACTTATCTATTTTCCGCCCATTTTTGTAAAAGAGTTGTTCTCTCATAATGCATTGTAAAGGAATGGGTGTATGGGATGGGAGGACAATGTGTCGCTGAATTTCACTTCACTGGTTCTTCCTTGGTTCTGGCAGGGAGAAGCGTGGAAGGATATAAAGTGGATACAAACATGTTTTTATTGATTTCATTGATTTTCTGTAGGCATTAAATATTTCTCTGTAATCTGCAGTCTCCCACATCATGCACAAAAAAAATGTTCTTTTTTTTTAGGAGCATAGTAAATATTGGTTACTTATATAACAATAAATATTGGTTAAAACATTTCTGACAGCAGCAATTATAACATTATAACTAATCAGAGTTGTTAAGGTCGTTGCTTGTAAATAAAATTAAGTAATACTCAAGAGAATTTAGCCAGTGCTGTTTGTTGAGTTAATTCATCTAAATTAAAATTATAATCCATTTTCATTATGTTAGGTTAACAGATGGTAGTTTTCAGGTATTCGATAGAGTGAATTCCTATTACAAACTGACTTCCATGCCTCTAGCCCATAGGTGGGTTTGCTCTAAGGTGTCAGGACAAGGGCTCTACCCATCACATCCATCTCCATTCTTGTCGAATCAATGCCAGTAGTCTCCACGTGGGACCACCCATGAAGGAGCCATCTGCCACCGGTGCCACCTTACAAAGTCTTAGGTGGAGCCTTTCCGAACTTGGATTAGAGTCTGATTTGCCTTCAAACCCAAGCCTATCATATTTATTTCTTTGCTGAAGGAAAGGGGAGACATTTCTAAGAAGTGTACTGATAGGGAAAATCAGGCATGTCTTTTTTAAAAATTTTATTTATTAATTTTAGAGAGAGAGGAACATTTATTTGTTGTTCCACTTTATGCATTCATTGGTTGATTCTTGTGTGTGCTCTGACTGGGGATTGAACCCATAATCTTGGTGTATCAGGATCCTCTAAACTAAACTACCTGGCCAGACCTCAGGCAAGTTTTAAAATTAGATGTGTGGACTTCCCCTCTTCTTTTACTTGGCTTGAAGACAAATCCCTGTCCTGTTCTTTCTCTCTTGCAGCTCACAAATGATCAACTTTTAAGTGTCTAGTACATTTTGAACCCTGCTGATCTGCCAGCATATAATTCATTTTTAATGTATTTTATTGATTATGCTATTACAGTTCTCCCGATTGTTTCCCTTTGCCTCCCACTCCATCCAGCATCCCCCATTCCCTCAGGCAATTCCTACACCATTGTTCACATCCACAGGTCATGGGTGGGTTCATTGGCTACTCTATTTCCTATAATGTATCTTACATCCCCGTGACTACTCTGTAACTACCTGTTTATACTTCTTAATCCCCTCATCTCTTCACCCACTCTTCCCCTCCCCTCTCTCATCTGGTAACCAGCAGAACGCTCTCCATATCCATGATTCTGTCTCTGTTCTTCTTGTTTGCTTAGTTTGTTTTTAAGATTCAATTGTTGATAGAGTTGTATTATTTTGCCATTTTATTGTTCATAGTTTTGATCTTCTTTTTCTTAAATAAGTTCCTTTAACATTTCATACAATAATGGTTTAGTGATGATGAACTCCTTTAGTTTTTTCCTTATTTGGGAAGCTCTTTATCTGCCCTTTGATTCTAAATGATATTTTTTGCTGGGTAGAGCAATCTTGGCTGTAGGTCACTACTTTTCATGACTTTGAATATTTCTTGAGAATCCCTTCTAGCCTGCAAAGTTTCTTTTGAGAAATCAGCTGAGAGTCTTATGGGAACTCCCCTGTAGGTAACTAACTGCTATTCTCTTGCTGCTTTTAAGATTCGCTTTCTATTTAACCTTTGGCATTTTAGTTATGTCCTGGAGTGGGTCTCTTTGCATCCATCTTGTTTAGGACTTTCTGTGCTTTCTGGACTTGCATGTCTTCACCAAATTAGGGGAGTTTTCTTTCATTATTTTCTTCAAAAAGATTTCCAATTTCTTGTTCTTTCTCTTCTCCTTCTGGCATGCCTATGATGCAAATGTGGGACCTATTAAAGTTGTCCCAGAGGCTGCTTATACTATCCTCACTTTTTGGGGTTCTTTTTTCTTCTTGTGTTTCTGATTAGTTGTTTTTTTGCCTTGTGTTCCATATCATTGATTTGATTCTCAGCCTCATCCACTCTACTACTGTTTCCCTGTAAATTGTTCTTTATTTCAATTAGTGTATTCTTCATTTTTGACTGGATGTTTTTTTATGCTGTTGAGGTCCTCACTAAGTTCCTTGAGCAGGCTTATAACCTCTGTTTTGAACTCTGCATCTGATAGGCTGCTTATCTCCATTTCATGTAGCTCTTTTTCTAGAGCTTTGATCTATTCTTTCATTTGGACTATGTTGCTTTATCTCCTCATTTTTGGCAGCCTCCTTGTGTTTGTTTTTATGTATTAGGTAGAGCTTCTTTGACTCTGTGTCTTGGTAGTGTGGCCTAATGTAGTAGGTGTCCTGTAGGGTCCAGTGATACAACTTTCCCTATCACCAAAGCTGGGTGCTCAAGGTATGTCCTTCATATGGGCTGAGTACACCTTCTGCTTGTAGTTGAACTTTGGTTGCTGTTGGCAGGTCAATTAGAGGGATTTACCCAGACCAGTCAGCTCCAAGGACTGGCTGTGACCACTGACCACCAACCTCAACCCTTTGTGGAGAATCAGTTGTACCAGGGCAGGGTGGTGGTGCTCCATCATGGTCTGTAGCTGCCAACTGCATGCGCTGGCCCTGGGAAGGTAGTTCAGGCCATGGTCAGCACCTTGTCCTGCCCTGAGTTATGAAGGCCACCCTGCTTGAGTTATAAAGCAGTCTGAGACGGCTGCTACTTTTGGTGGGCTTGGAGATTCCCAGGTGGAGGCCTGTGAATCTTGGCTGGCTGCTGCTAGTGCCAGGCCTAGGACTCACTGAGACAAGCTGTTGCTTGTTTGAGAAGATTTAGGAAGTTGTGAAGCATGAGCCAAGACCAGCCATTCATATGGAAAAGCATCTTGGGTAGGCCTGGGTCTCTGGGCATCTCCAAGTCAGGTCAAACAGTGTAAGCCAGATTGATGGATATGATTGATAGCCAGACATGGCTTGTGCCTGTCAGCTTTGTGGCTCTGTGGAGGGAGGGTTTAGAAAAGGGAAAAGACCTCGGCTCACTTTGATGCTAGACACTTCAGTTTCTCCCTGTATACCACCAGTGCCTTTCAGGCTGCTACCCCAGTGCTGGAGCTCGGAAGAGGTGAGTCTGAGTAGATGAGTCCATGTGTGAGTCCTTTAAAAGAAACTGCTTGGAGCTCCAGAAGTTTCTTCCACTGACTCAATCCCTGCTGGTTTTTGCAGCCAGAAGTTGTAGGGACTTATCTTCCTGGAACTGGAAGCCTGGGCTGGGGAGCCTAGTGTGGGTCTGAGACTCCTTTCTCCCAAGATATGCCTCACGAATTTTTATCTACCACACATGGGTGAGGGACCAGCCCATTCCATATCTGTGCCCTTCCTAAGAGCCTGGATGGATGTGGTTTCTTTAATTTAATGGCTTTCAGACTTCCATTCAACTTGATTTCTGATGGTTCTGAGGGATGGCAGTTCTACATTTTAGTTGTATTTTGATGTGGTTATGTGAAGAGGCAAGCCATGTCTGCCTACACCACCATCTTGACTAAAAGTCCACGTGGGATTCATAAATATAACCTGCTTCTGCAAGACTGAATGTTTAAACTTCATCTCGTTAAACTGTCTAAAATCCCTCTTAATATTTTACATCTGTTGTTGCAAAAACATATAGGCAGATGGGATTCTTTTCTTGGTAAGTGTGAATTAATCAGATTAGCTTCCCCTCTACTTGACGGAAGTGAATATCCCTGAAGAAAGGGAGATTTTGATTGAGAGAAGACAGGTCATTTATTTGGTACCTGGAAGACTTTGGGAGGTAGAGTCCATTTGGATGACTTGCCAGATTTGGAGCAAATGAGAGAATGAAGCATTTTGGTTATTGAAGAAAGAGGAACTAGGAAGTAGAATGAAATCTGGGAGAATGACAAAGACTAAATACCATTTCCAAACATTTTTCTTGACTAACAACTCCTTTGAATAAAAAATGGTGACTTTCTGATAACCTTTTAAAAAAGGGTCTGTTCTCCTGGCTGGTGTGGGTCAGTGGATAAAGCTCCCACTTGTGAACCAAGGAGTGGCTGGTTCGATTCCCAGTCTAGGGCACATGCCTGGGTTGAAGGCCAGGTCCCCAGCAAGGGGTGTGTGAGTGGCAACCACACATTAATATTTCTCTCTTTCTCTTTCTCCCACCCTTCTCCTCTGTCTAAAAATAAATAAATAAAATGTTTTTCAAAAAAGGGGTTTTTCTAATTACTTATTTCAAAGCAGTAATGTTTTAGATGAGATTTCTAGAAATTCTGACCTTTGAATAAGCATGGGATTACTATAGAATTATAAACATTTAAGCATTGTTCTAAACACCACAGATTTTTTAATGTCAGTGGTTTTGGTGGGAAAACACATACACATGGATTAGTTCTAAAATTAAAATTACATTTTTGAAAAATAAATATTTTATGGATATATTTGCAAAATTTAAGTGAAATTTTTCTGTATTCTACCTACTATTAAAAATTGAGAGATTAACTGCAGTCAAAAATAAAAAAGAGAACAAATGTTGGCATGAGCAGTTGCTGACTCTTTCAGGGGTTAGCGTCTAATTTATTTTCTTTGTTTTCTGGTATCATGTGACAGCCTTCCAAAACCTAACTGCAGATGCTGAGACTCACAGTCCCATTCGACAATGTGACTTACAAACAAACAGAAGTATACGGCGGCTCAGTTAACAAAATGTACGCATTTTTAGGGTTGTGTTTAATCCTGACCTTGATCAGCCTTTTATGTTGTATTTCCTCCATGCAGCACCTGAAAATGATATAACACTGACTTTATATTTGTGTGAATGTAGACAATTTTCTGAAGTGCAGTTGTATCTTCTCTCTTGTGCTGATTCTCACTGCCTTGTACATACTAAAAGTTTGTTGAGGCCCCGAAATGGTGTTTTATTCATTTTTATAGTCCCCTTATCCCTTAGTATGGTATTTTTTATATATTTGCTCCATAACTGTCTCTTAAATGAAGGAGCTAGTGTTTTCATGAGTCTGTCTCTTAAGTCATAGGAGACATTTTAATGTGTATGTTGATCTCTGCGAACATGGCACAAGAAAGAAAATGGTCCTAAATAACTTTTAAGTGGGTCAAAAAGAAAAGGCAAATACAAGAAGTTAAAACCAGAGGAAGAAAATTGAACAAAATGAAGCTTGAAATCTTAAACAAAATGTTTAAGAGATTAAAAAGAAAAAATTAGAAGATATAAAATGAAACTAAACAGATTGTTAAGTAAAAGAGTGACTTTTAAGAAAATACAAGTGTGATCAAATCCACCAGAGAATACAAAGTATAGCATAGGACAAAAATCAGTGGAACCTTAGTGATTTTGACTTCACTGATGGTGTTCATTGTGGATATCTAGGACACAACCCCGAAGGCGAGACCTAAGAAACAAAGCACGGAGTTAGACCCACGGATTTAAACCCTTCTGCGTATTCACCCTCAGAGCTGGCATGACAGCTGTGACTTTTTCAGAATGACTATTTTTAATCATATGGTAGAAATGGAGACAGCCTATGCAGAAATTTTACATTTTCTTTCTTCTATTCATGTGAAAGTAAAGATCCCATACATTTTACACATTTTCCTGTAAAAAACAAGTTTATCAACTTGAAATTTTGACTCTGCAGGGCATTTTCTATATTCTGGCATTACTGCATACTGGCATTCAATCAATTGTAATTGATTTCCTGACACTCTGTGCATTTCAAACTTGCTAGAGCAGTCAGTCGTATCCTGGTGCAATTTCATAGAAGTGCTTGTTCATGTCACTATATTTAAGGCTGTGTCAGTGTTTCCATTCAGAGACTTTTTTCATTCCCTAGGGCTTCTAAATAAGTCATAAAAATTCAAGCCAGACTCAAAGTTGGCATAAAAGGGCCTTTTTCCCCTTCTCCTATGTATAAAGAATATAAGTGCATAACTCCCCCTAATTCTAAATTTAGTTGGGTTTGTAAACTCTTTACACACTGACAAGACCAAATAAGATCTGTTGACACCTCTCCAGTCTGGTACTAAAGAGGTTTTACTTTCTATGAAAATAACAAGGCATTCTGTCTAATGAATATGGAAGTGGTTCCTTTCCTTTCTTTCTTTTTGGGTTTGCCGCAGTTAGTTTCCCCTTCGGCCTCCCTACTTTGTTTCTAAAGTTAAACAGGTACTTTTCTGTGTCAAAATTTGTCTTGTTGATGTGACAAAATTTTTACTTAAATATGCGTTTTCTTCCAGTTCAGGATTTTGGTACTTTTTAATTTGGAAAGTTGGTTTGCTTGTTTTCTATTAGAAATTATGTAATTTATATTGTGTTTTGGGAAAGGATTATAATAATATTTTTGTTTACTTTGCCCAGGTTCTTTAACAAGACTTGATTCTTGTTTTTGTTTTTGTTTTTTGTTTGTTTTCAGGTTTGATGAAGCAGAGCATGTTTAAATAGTAGCTACATAATGAGCCTTTTCTCCCTTGCTTCTTTGACAGCTTTGTTATCCAATTTCTCTCATTTTTGTTGTCCTAAAAAGGGCAATAGCCAAGGATTTCATAAATCCAGCAGAATCCTGGATTTAAAGGATTCTCTACTTCAGTTCTTTAGTTTGCAAATTAGGAAATTGCTTTAGGCTCTTCAATAGGTATCATAATTGTTGGGTTTTGGGATCTGAGCGCTGGGCTTGCTTGCAGATGTGATCCTGAAACCCCAGTACAGGAAGCCTGATTGCTTTTGGTAATTTCAGGTATTTAGTTGACTTTTACTTAAAAAATACTTAAATCCTTAGTGTTGAACTTTTGAGAATTTAGGCTAGGTGTGTGTACATTTTTTTAAAAGTCCGTCTTTTAATAGCTGTAGTAGAAAGGTCTTCACACGTGTTGATAGACTGTAGGTTGAAACAGGCACACCGTATCTGAGAGACCATCCTAATGGTTGCAGAAGCTCCAAGACAGTGAATATTCCTGTGCTGTGTGTGTGTGTGTGTGTGTGTGTGAAGTCACTTAGTAGTAGTAGTAGTAATAGAAATTGGACACAGCTGGGAAAACAAAGTAGCTTTGAAAATGACCAGTGGTATCTTTCTTCTGCCTTGTGCACATACTGGAGACATAACAACCCAACTGGAAAGTGTTTTGAGAAGATAAATTAGTCTCAGTTTAAAGCAACAACATCACTCATCGACTTCCAACAATTTTGAGTCTGCCCACTCAGAAAAGCCAGTCATGAACCATTCTTCATACCCAGTAAGGACATTACAGTGCAGGAAACACTAAGGTGTTTCAATGTCAAAATCACCATTAACATTTCTTCAGGTGAAGCGCTTCACTAAATGTACCAAGGAAAAACTAAATTGCAGTTTAGACTTGACTATCTCACAGGTTTGGTTAACACCTGAACGATGGCGCCATGGCCAAGGCGCTCTGACGTGCACGCCGTGTCTTCCACAGTCACTGGATTGCAGTCAGGTTAACAATCACCTCTAGCATTGGCTGGAGTGGCTCAGTTGGTTGGAGCGACATCCAGTGAACCAAAAGGCTGCAGGGTCAGTTCCCCGGCAGGGCACATGACTGAGTTGCCATTTGTCCCAGATGGGATATGTTTGGGGCGACCAGTTGATGTTTCATTCTCACATCGATATTTCTCTCCCCTCTTCTCCTTTCCCCTCTTTTTCTCTTTCAAATGAATAGCCATGTACTCAGATGAGGATTAAAAAGCTAAAGGCTCTCACCCACTGACTTCAGTGCTTTGGAATATCTTTGTTACAATGACCAAGATGGACATTTTTGGCAGAAAAAAAATGTGTTCCCTTTTTGGTACCATCGTATTCATATATATTTGGATATAATATAGTATATATACTGGACACAGAGGCAATTTTGCCTTTGATAGTTTTCATTTAAATAAAGAGAATAAAATTTCTTCAGATAGTCATTTTAATAGGAATATTTTGGTAATGTAAAATTAAAATGAAAAAACAAATGAAAATGAAACCTTTGAAACCTCTAAAAGGTAGTCAGTGACAACCGTTCATAAAGTGTGATTTCCAAGAAACAGTTTGCTCTTTGAGTTTTCAGATCGTTGCCTGTATATTTAAAATTTAGAACTGCTAGTCCCTTCGATTGAGCCAGACTCAGGTAATGGTGGACAAAGCTGTCAGTATGGCAGAGACATTCTAAGTGAGAATGCCCTGTTCTGCCAAGACTGTCATTATGACACTAAAATGTACCCTTTTGCTAAGGGCCAAAATTCAGAGCTTCTCCTTCTAGTTTCTACACTGATTTAGACAACAGATGCTGAAAAGGCGAAGTGGTATTCAGGATCATTTGTCACATGGCCTCAGGGCAAGAGGACGGCTACCTGCCAAGAGTGAGAATTCCTTAAATGTTACTGGGTCTTACGTTTCGAAGCGTAAAATCCCTGGCCAAAAGCGGCTTGGTGCCATGTGCCGTTGCTGTGATGTTTTTGCCCAGCACAAAGCTTGGTGGTTGCAATGTTGTGACTGCTGAAGAATCTGCATCACCGTTGCTTGCTTGCAGCCAAGGCTGAGCGCTGCTGCTGCTGTGCATTTTCTTTTATCGTAGTTTTGGTTGAATTTATTCTCACTATATATATTTTCTCCTTTAGTTCTCTTCAGAGATGAAATCTATCCAGCTGGATCATGAATTTTTTCACAACCTGTCAGTAGTGCAGTTGGTCCTGTTTCAGCTTTTATTGTGTCTCCTGAGTTCCTTTACTTTAGACCTTTTCAGAAATATGGCACCACTTCAGATTTACTCATAACCCACAGGGTCTCCAGTTTATCTAACCTGTATACTTTCGTCTTTTGGAGGATAATTTTTTATTTACTTTTTTCTTAAAATGTACTTTGAAAAGTATAAACATAAATTATCTGGAATAGTAATTCTCAACTATCTTGAAAGGTGTTTGAGTTCTATTTCACAGTTACTATGATTGAAGCAGTAAAATTTAGTTTATAGTTACAATAACTTTCCTTTCATTAGGAAAATATTAAAAAGCTCAACTTTATGATTTCATGACATATTACCAGCCCCCAAATACCATTCCCACCCCTTCACACACACACTCAGTGAATGCTGAGAGGAAGCTCAGAGAAGAAGCACAGAGACAAAGGAGCTATGCTCTATTTGACCTCAGCCTCTCTCTAAGGTGCTTTAATTAACATGATAGCTAAAGTCTGCATAGAGGACTGGTTGAAGCCATACCAGTTTAGTCTATATTTTGATTGTAATTAAATTAAGTTTGATTGAATTTCTTGCTTTATCTGTGGTTTGCTGGGCCCAGATTTTGTCTCCAGTCAGCCTGCTTGTCTGACCTGCAATTTACCCATGTGTAGATTAGGCCACAGAAGTTACAATGCCAAAAGAGAAGACAGGTTTGCCTTAGAAATCGGCAGCCCAGGATCCAGCCACAATTGCCAGCAGTTGGATATGTATTTTAAGGCAAGTCACTTTATTAACCAGGACTTCAGTTCCTTTAGCTGTAGAATGAGGGAGTGTGACAAGAAAATCCACAAATACCTTATTGCCTCTGATAAGGGGAGATTCTGTGAAATGTGTAGGAAGAGAAGGACACCCACAGTTTACAGAAAACCATAGGTAAATGCATAGCTTGTTATCTCTATTAGAAACAGAACTTGGGCTCTGAGCAACAGGACAGGAACATTTCAAAGGAGCGGTGTGGAGCATGGCAACAGTGGTAGCAGATGAAGGATCCTGACTTAGGTGGCTGAGAAGGGAGGGGCTCATGGTTACATCGGGCAATGTGTTTTCCCCCAAATTGATAGCCAGTTGTCCCAACGCAATTTACCAAGTACTTCCACCTTTACTTATTGATTCAAAATGCCACCTTTATTACATACTTTCTTTATGTGTATCTATTTCTATATTCTAATGTATTCCATTGAACTTTAAAAATATTTCTGTATCAATAGTATACTGTTTCCATGACTGTAGCTTTACTGTGCATTTTGGCATATGGTAGATGTCTCCTTTTACTTTTCTTTTTTAATCCTCCCTTGCTTGAGGATACAGTCATTGATTTCTAGAGAGAGAGGAAGGAAGAGGGTGAGAGAGAGAGAAACATCAATGTAAAAAGGAAACATTGCTTGGTTGCCTCCCATACATGCCCCAAACTGGGATTGAACTCACAACCTAGCTATGTGCCCTGCCTAGGAATTGAACCCATAACCTTTTGGTGTATGGGATGGCACTCCAACCAACTGAGTCACCTGGCCAGGGCTACTTTCACTTTTTTATAATATCTTCATCTAGGCTCTTGAATTTACTTTTCAAGTTGAAATTTGGAGTAAGTTGGACAATTTTTAAAAAATTATTGGAAATTAGTTTGGGATTGCATTGAATGTATGTATTGGTGTTATCCTTGTTATATCAAGTCTTCCCACTCAGAAACATGGTGTATTTCTCCATTTATTCTAGTCATCTTTCATGACACAATACATTTTTAGTTATATTTTTTGTTTATGTTATTACTATTGTCCCAGATTTTCCCTCTTTGTCCCCTTCCACCCGGCTCTTCCCACTCCCTCAGACAATCCCCACACCATTGTCCATGTCCATGGGTCATGCCCGTATTTCTTTGGATACTATATTCCCTATCCTGTACTTTACATTTCCACGACTATTCTGTAACTACCAATTTGTACTTCTTAATCTCTTCACCTTTTTCACCCACCCCCCAATCTCTCCCTCTTACCTGGCAACCATCAAAATGTTCTCTGTATCTATGATTCTGTTTCTCTTCTGCTTCTTTATTTATTTTGTTTTTTAGATTCAATTGTTTATGGATATGTATTTATCACCATTTTATTGTTCATATTTTTGATCTTCTTAAATAAGACCCTTTAACATTTCATATATACTGGTTTGGTGATAATAAACTCATTTAGCTTTTTTAGGGGGGACTCTCTTTCTTTTTTTGTCTGGGAAACTCTTTATCTGTCCTTCCATTCTAAGAGATAGCTTTGTTGGGTAGCATAATCTTGGTTGTAGGTCCTTGCTTTTCATCACTTTGGATATTTCTTGCCAATCCCTTCTTGCCTGTGAAGTTTCTTTTGAGAAATCAGCTGACAGTCTTATGAGGACTCCCCTGTAGGTAACTAACTGCATTTTTCGTGCTGCTTTTAAGATTCTTTCTTTGTATTTAACCTTTAGCATTTTAATTATGATGATGACACAATAAATTTTTATAGTTTTCTTTACATAGGGTTTACATATTTCTCATTAACTTAATTACTAGATATTTTATTTTGTTAGTCTTATTGTTTCTATTGTAGATGACTTCTTTGTCACATTTATAATAATTATCACTGATATTTGGAAAATCTGTTGGGTTTTGTATATTTTTCTTACATTCAGTTGGATTGTCAAAGCATACAAACATATACTCTTCAAATAGAAACTCCTCTCTCTCTTTCCCTTCCTGCACTTATTACATTGCATTTACCAGGTTTTCCAAAACAATGCTGAGTAATAGAAGTGATGGCTGATATTAAAGGAAATATTTCTTATAATTTTACCACTAAGTATAATGTTTGCTAAATGTTTCTGGTATAATCATTTTATCAAGTGAAGGGATTCTTCTTCCATTTCTAGATTATTTAATAAGATATTCTCCCCAACCCCAAACACACACATAACTAAATAGGCTACTGCATTTATCAAATGCTTTTTCCACAATTTTTAAGACTATCATCTAGTTGTCCTCTTTTGATCTATTTGTATAGAATACATCTACTATGTTTGTCCTTGAATTAATGTCCTTAATTTTAGGAAAAATTCTATTCCATCACAACATAACATTCTTTTAATATGCCATAGTTCTGGATGCAACTTATTGACAATTTTAGTAATTTTATGTCAAAATTCTCGAGTGAGTTTTGTCTATAATTTTCTTTTTTTTTGAATGCTCTCTTTGTACAGTTTTGATATTAAGAATTTTCCTGTCTTGTGGAAATAGCTGGAAAGTCTTTTATCTTTTCCTGCTCTGGTCAAGGTTAAATGAAATATGGATGAGGTCCTCCTTGTGTCTTGAAGGTCTGAAAGAATTCACCCATGAAATGATGTTGGCCTGGGATTTTGGGGGTCTCTACTTTCCCTCTCACATTTCTCATTTTTCCCTCTATGTTATGAACACTTCCGTCAATTTTACCTTTCCAGATTACTGATTTAGCCTTTAATTTTGCCCTTCCATTCTAGCTTTGCTATCTCATTTTTGTTTTCCAAGAACATCTTGTTTTCTTATTGCTCTTTTCTTCATAACGTCCGTGACCCCTGTAGAGATCAGAATTTACCTGAATCTTAACTCTGCATCTCTTAATGTCCTCACTCCTTTGCTAGGAGCCCTCTTTAGACAGGTCCCCTAACTTATTTAAAGAACATTTGTAGCAGCTGTGTCCTGGGGTCAGATGACTCAGTAGTGTTCTATAAACTCAGGAGGAAAGGCATGACCTAGCTCTTTTGATGTCTGTCTCTTAACAGTAACTTTCATGATTTCCCTCATGGTCCACTTGCTATCTATGAATGGCTCACTTGGAATATCTCCTGTGCCCTGGTCACACTCCACCATGGTCTTGCTGTCCACCTGTTTTGAGTTATGGTTCTCTGCTTGGATTTCCTCACCAACTTGATGGCATGTACATTTCATCTTTCATGAATTTCTCAACTTTTCTGATTTAGTAATTTAATGTTTTCAAGTATTGCTAGGTATTTATTTGTTTTTAAATTTTCATTCTGTAATTTTAATGGGTTTTTGAGAGAGAAGAACATAAACTTATTCAGTGCACCATCTTAAAGGGAACTCTATAACATAAACTTAATAAATGATTTTATTATAAAGATGCTTCCTTTGTTTCTGACAGTTTTTAGTAAGGATTTGCACACATTCAGAAATATGAACAGATTCTGAGTAGCAGAATAATCACTATAGGTAATTATGTACAGAATGGAGCATGGGAGCTCCTAAAAATTCCTGATAGGTGTCATGCACATAAACATGACACATTACCATGGGCAAGATTTTCCAAAGTACAGTGCTTGAAATTAAGAGCTAAATGTAATTTGAATTAAAAAATGCCTGTAATCATAACAGTATAATACGGTGGTGCTTGGCAATTGTGAACTTTATAAATACTACACTTTGGAAATGTGATTAGAATCCAAAAATGTACTACTTCATTCCATAGTTAAGCATGTGGGAGAGCATGGTAAAGTAACATTTTTTTCTTCCTCTCAGTGGAAAACTTACATTCTTTGTTTGAATGAATAGTGTTGGGAATTTTTAAGTAAAAAAACAAAGAGCTAAGAATTCCTTTTTTTTTGCCCATCTTTCCTTCAAGCAAAATTATCAATTAAATGGAGCATTAAATAATAATGTTTCATACTTTTTTACCTTTTCATATTGGATTACTTTAATAATTTTTATCTAGTGCTAAAATGTACTTAATTAAAGTTGTACATCAAAATAAAATGATACCATGGGAAAAAAAGGGTTATTGTGTTTCAATCATTATATTAATAAAGTACATATAAAATTTGCATATTCAATTTATTTCAAAAATGCCAAAATATCTTGGTTTTCTTTTAATTTCTCTCTCTCTGCCCCTCTCTCTTCCTCTCTCCCTTCTTCTTTCTCTTTCCCTCTCTCCTTCCCTCCCTTCCTCCCGCTTTCTTTTCTTTTTCTTTTTAAACAATAAACTTCACTGTCTTTGTTCAATATTCTGCTGTCCAGGTCCTTCCCTGGTTTGTGTGACTGCAGCTGAGCTGACTGAATATGTTGCTGTATTTCTATGTCTCTGGAACTGGTGGACTGACCACAGAGTACTTTTCTGTGAGTTTTCTTTCTTCCCTCAGGGATTTGCTTGATTGTCTAGTTGTCAACATGTAGATATTGTGCTGTTTATACAGCAATAAATTTAAAATGGGCCACTGTTCTCATATTTTTCCTAGAGCAGCACCCTCTTTTACAGGAGCATGAAACATTTCCAGAGCCCTTATTGCAGTGACTTCATTGCCGTTGTTTCAGGCAGTACCTGTTATACTGGTTGGGTCTTTGCCTGGATTATGTACCAAATGCTTTGGTATATTCTCTGAATTACTAGAATCATCCTGATGAGGTCAGAAGCTTTCCATATTATCACTAGCTGTTATCCCTGCTGGGCAGGCAGCTAAAGAGCAGGTATCCAGACCTAATTCTTCATCAGCCATTGCTGCATATCCTTTCCCAAGACTTGTCCTAGAATATGTATGGATTTGAAGAGTTTTCTTTTTTATTGATCCTGTACACCCCCTGTTGGAGATGCTAATGAACAACAACAAATCCAAGCACTTATTTTTAGAAAATATTAAGTGAAGCCCCTGAAACTCAGAAGGACAAGGGGTGTGCCAGAAGGATGGCTTGAGACTGTGACACATACACAGCCAGGAAAGGACAGCTTGTATGCCTCAGTCAGGAATGGTTTAGGTTGTTTTAGAATTGATTAACCATGACAGGTTCAGAACGGATGACTGTGGTCGTAAATCAAAGTATGTTTTTATGCTTATGTATTGGTGTTCTCTTGGTGCACAACCAACTACCAGACACTTAACCAATTTAACACCACCTGTTATCTCAGGTCAGAAGGCTGGCAGGGTATGACTGGATTCTCTGCTCAGAGTCTCACTAGGCTGATATCAAAGTGTCTATCGCACTGAGGTCTTACTTGGCAGCACTGGGAAAGAGCTCGCTCACAAGCTTATTCAGGCTTTTGGCGTAATTTCTAAGTTTACTTGTGGCAGCGATAGGACTGAGGGCCCCATTTCCTTGCTTCTCTACTTCTGGAGGCTGCCCCATTTCCTCTCTCTGATCCCTGCATTTTCACACCAGCAACAGCGTGTTGGGTCCTTCTCGCACTTGACTCACTCGGCCTCTCCCCTGTGCCCCCAACCAAGAGAAACCTCTATGTTTTGGGGCTCACATGATTACATTGAGCCCTCCGTCCAGATAATCCAGGATAATCTCCCTATTTTAAGGTCTACTGATTGGTGATCTTAATTACATCTGCAAAGTCACTTTTAACATGTAACATAACGTATTCACAGAGGTTACACTAGGGGGAAAAGTCAAGGAAGAAAATTCTCCCTATCCCACCAGACATCACTTAGCAGGGGGACTTTTAGATAAGGTTTTGCTCATTCAACCTCAAATGTTTGGACAATAAGTGTCCTCGTTGGTGTTATCCATGTCTCAATCCAACCCTGCAGGCCTTTGTCTCAGGACAGCTGATACCTGTGGGATATGAAAACAGCAAGGTCAAAATACTTTACCCAAGGACATACTGATGACAATAATAGTAGCTGGTAGTCACTGAGCACTTATCAAGCACCAGGCACTGTGCTAAGCACTTGACTTGCCTTTGCTTACTCAATCCTCTTAACTACTCCATAAAGTCAGTACCGTTATTATTCCTATTTCCCACAGGATATTTTGAAAGCAGAACTGGTAAATCTTTAAAAGATTAAATGTGTAAGAGTTTAAAGAAAGCTTCCCTAACTCCTCTGGGCCATCATAATCCTTTCCCCATTCCAAAAGATTAGGATAAGCCATGTGGCTCCTTTATCTTTGATTACAGCCTTCAGTCCAGAGTTTATTTCACTGCCTCCTTCATCTTGCTGCAGACTCTGTCTTTTAGAGTCTCGGTGTGGGCATTTGAGACTGGCGATGATGCCACTGGGATAGAGCCTACTTTGTAGGACAGGCAATGGCATTCTGGCCTTAGATCCCCAAGAGGGGGCAAAGAGCACCTCTGTAGAGAGGAGGGGAGTCCAGAGACGTAACAGTGGCCAGAGGGAGACAGGCTGCCTTCAGCAATCCTCCTAAGAGCTACAGAGTCTATACATGTGATGAAGGGAGAAAGAAACAATGGCACAGAACAAGAGTGGTAGGTTCCTTTATCAGAGGAAAGCTGTTCCTTTGGAAGGGGCAGCTAATCTGTGGAGGAAACAAGTAGGACTATAGTCAGATTCCTTCCTGTGGCTTCCTGAGTGGCACCAGAACGCTCAGGGCAGGAGAGGAGGTAGCACCTGCCTGGACCTGGCACAGGTCTTCCCTTACTATCCTAACTAGTGTGCACTGGATATAAGGCTTCTCCTTCAGGCCACTCTAAATCCACAGGAAATAAAATTGTGCCTTGAATATCAGAATAGACACCTTCCTAAAACTTTAGATTTAAACTGAGTCATGCTTTAAGGACAGTGCAGACACTTGGTATTTTAAAATAATCCTGCCATGCACCCTTTTGTTGTATGAACAATATAACTCAACTTCCGTGCTCCATAAGTTCAGATGCTAAGATAGTGGGGTTTTCTTAAGGTTAAACAATATAAACTGCCTTAACAACAACAACAACAACAACAGCAACAAAAACATCTATCCTTGTGTCAGCAGTAATGCCTATTAAAATATTTTATCCTGGTCCTAAAATGTAACTGAAATCACTATATGGTAAAATAGTGAGTGGATGATCTGTGAATAGCATAGTTTTAAAACTAGAGAAATGTTGTCTTTATGTATGAGTGTTTGCACTCAGGTTTTTAACTTCCTATACCAATGAAGATTGATACTTTAAGAGAATTTTTTTTTTTTAATTTCAAATGCTGACTCCGCAAGTGGGACTCAACAGCATTCCTTTAAAAAAGAAAAAAAAACAACTTTCACCTTGGCTTTTAATCGATAATTAAAGCCAAAGTTTTCTTTTAATTTTAAAAGCTTATCCTTGAACTAAAATAACATAGAACGTTTGAAAACATGGCTCCAAGCTGCTGTAGATCGTTGCCTGAAGCCACAGAGACTGCAGTTAGACCTCTCAGCGCCAGAGAAACTGCAAATTAGAGCTAGCTGAAGGGACTGAGTTTCTGGATGTTGTAGTACCGGCAAGGCTGCTTGTGTTTTGGGAGGTGTTCTCTTTGGGCTCTACTCATGAATGACTTAATCCCTATGTAAGATCGAATGTCATGCCGGTTGCCATGCAAAGAAAAAGCGAGTGAAGCCTCTTTCGCCTTCCACAAACTTGATGCTCTGGCCTGCGAGAAGTGAGGCAGCAGACAGGAAGAAACACAAAACAGACATTGTAAAGTGAGGCCAGAACACAGCGAAACTACAAAGGTTAGGTGAATGATAAAAATATCCTTTATAGGGGGTAAGGGGCGTGTAAGGACTAAATGGTAATGGAAAAAATACAATAAATATTACATAAAAATATACTTTAAAGTAGAATGCCATTGTTTATGATGGCAAGAATAGGGGATAATGTCCATGATTGAACTGTAAAAATATTTTTACTAAGGTCATTTTTGTACTTGCTATTCTGGTATTGGGTTAGTAAATCTCATGCCAGATTAGATCTAATAATATATTGCGTTGCTCTGTGTAGTGTAGAAAGTGCATGAACATCTGTTATTTTATTTGATTTTCATTACAACTTGGTGGGTAAAAAATAAAGATAATTATTCCTACTTTCAGTTATTCTCACTTTCTTGCAATTGGGAGGGAGTTACTCACTGATGAGCCAGAAAGGCAAGTTGAGTCTCCAGCTCCTCATTCAGGCTCTTTCCACTCGATTTTACTGTGTTTTCCATCCTGGTTAAGTGTACTGAAAATAAAACATTATTTATGGAGTAGAACCCTCTAAAACATCCTTTTGTACATGTACTGCTTTGAAAATTGGATGAAAATCTTTGGATCTTTCTCCAGGGAAATGTGTAGTCACTCCTTTCACCGCCACACTTTTGTGAAACCCAGAGGACAACAGGGGTATCTCTGATCTTTTAGATTATCAACAAAAAGTCACTGCCACCAATCCAATGCCAGCAGGAGTCCCCAAGCTGATTCAATAAAAGGAAAAAATTTATTCAGATAAACAATTTACAAACTAGGGAGACAGACAGAACCTCCAATGAAAACCAAAAGTTCATTGCACAGAAACAAAGAGGAAACCCATTTACAGAAAGTACCTACCCCAGCCCCTGATTGGTCCATTCTTATGCAAATGAAGGATTTAAATTTGCACACTCTGGTTCAAATAAACTGTTCTGATTGGTCAGAATCACAAGTCTTGATTGGTCATTAAGGAGCTGCTCTGATTGGTTAGTACAGATGCAAGTTATACTGTAGCTACCCAGCTCCTATTTGATAGGGCAGGTCTCAGCTCATTGGTTGAGATAGGACTCCAGGAACTACTTTATAAGTTTAGCTCTGATGGCAGGAATGAAGTGTAGGAGGCTTGGCAGCTCAGTCTGTGACTTTTTCCTGAAGTGTGTGAGAGGTGCCCTGTAAACAACAACTGCTAGACTCTGATTATGAATTTGGGCCCAGTTAACCACAAGGCGTCCTTTCTAGAAGGTATATTTCTTCTTGGAGTCAACAAGATCTAAATAGGATTCTCTTGGACACTTTATTCATAGTGTGGAAGGTTGGACCCTTCTGAAGATTTCTGCTAATAGCTGAGGGTTCTGTCTTTAAAGTCTATGTTACCACGTGCTTTCCAAAATGCTTTCAGTTTATGGGTAGCATCACCATTCCACACATGTGGTTCCCTGTTTTACATCATGTTGATTCAGATATGAAATGTACTCCCTTCTCACATGCCAAATGATTTCCCCCCATGCAGAAAGTGTGTATGCGTAGCAGACTGAATGGAAAAGTTGGGGGAATGAAGAAGGGCCACACGTCATGTAGTTTGCAGGTCACCTAACTTTATACTAAGTACAACGTCTTTTTGTTAAGCATCCTTTAGCCACTGTATATGGGACTCTTCCCTGCCTGCTCTGCCCTACATGGTCCCCAGACTCACAGTATCTCACTGGCTCCAAGATCCCCCATTTCACCCTTTCCTACTCACCCCCTGGATGCCCAGTTGCCTCAAAATCTCCAAGTTCTTTTCACACCATGTAATATAATCCATATCTCTCCAGCTTCAGCTCCCATACCATGCCAGCCCTAGCTTTGATGCTCAAACCCATGCACCAAGATACTAAGCAAATGGAAGGGACTTGGTCCATAGCCTTCACCTTCTTTGTAAAGCATTTGTGATGTTCAGTGACCATTTATTTCATAGTTATACCTGTTTTTGTAATTTTAGGGGTTTTAAGGATTCCCTAATACCCAATAGTCATCTCTGCCAGATTTTGAACCCCATTTGGAGATAGCTTCTAGAATTTCTGGTTTTTTAGGGACTGAGTTTAGAACTTTCTTGGGGCTCATTTTTGCAGCAAAGTTGGAAAGTAAGCACAGGGCACACTCAAGACCACTGCAGGGTTGCATCTAGGTTAACACAGCCAATGTGGAGCTAACAGCTGGGCTCAGGAGCCCATTCCATTTGCCTGGCCATTCTAGAAACTGAGGGTGGTATTGAAGGTTCTGGGAACAAAGAAGATAAATCAATTAGTTCAAAAAACACACTTTGGTTCTTGGTTATGTGCTCTTTAGAGAAAATGACACATGTATTACGAGGAAAAGTAAAAATATGATACAGGAATAGAAGATGGCATAAAATGGTATTTTAAAAGTGGATAGCAATTTTAATAAAGGAATTTATTATTTAACCTGATTTAAATTTGAAACCATGTTATTCTAAGAGATGCATACTTGTTCCCAGTGATGGTACTTCCTGTCTTGGTGATGGTCTATGATTTCAAAGCACTGCTACTTGAGGTCTACTTCTGTTTCCAGGGTATTGTGGCATATATAGTTTTCTTAGTTGTGATTGGGCAGTACAAAAAGATTTTCATCTTGTCCTGGCTGGTGTGGCTCAGTGGATTGGGAGCCAACCTGGGAACTGAAAGGTCGCCAGTTCAATTCCCAGTCAGAACATATGCCTGGATGGTGGGCCAGGTCCCCAGTTGGGGGCGTGTAAGAGGCAACCAATTGATGTATCTCTCACACATCAATGTTTCCCTCCCTCTCTTTCTCCCTCCCTTACCCCTGTCTAAAAATAAATAAATAAAATCTTAAAAAAAGATTTTTATCTTACTTGAAAGCAATGATATAATTATCACATTTCTGAAGAAAACTCCCTATGTGAGTTTTCTCAAAAAACACCATAATGTGATTTAGAAATATCACTAGTAAACACAAATGTTAAGAAACTGGCAGAAGTGTAGAGTTAATGATGGACCAGAAATGTCATTATACCCACTGCAATTCTGAAGTTGTGTTAAAGAGGCAGAAATCCTCAAATTGGAAATTAGACCCCGTCCATGTCTCAACTTATCCACTAAAAAGATTTTGTTATTTTTATTGGGTTGTGTTACATTTATGTATGTACATTTATGTATTGGGACTGAGATATTTATGAATCAATTATAAAAGTTAATATTTTTATGATGTAGATTCATGATATACAAAAGTTGCTATGTCTGTTCTTGTCTCATTTTATGGCTGTTAAATAGATCTTGTACATTTCTTGTTAAATTTATGCATAGACATTTTATAGTTTTGTTGCTGTAAGTAGGGTCCTTTCTTCCATCACATATTTCTGATTGTTGTTTATATGAGAAAGACACTGCTTTCAATGTTAATATTGTATTCTGCAATGACCATAACTTTGCTTATCATATTTGATAGTTTTTCAGTAGACTTTCTTGTGCAGTAATACTGGGTTGGCCAAAAAGTCTGTTACATTTTTTCTTTCTGAATGATGGCTCTAGTAGTACTTAGTTGTCTTTAACTTTATTCAAAACAATTTTGTTACATTGTATTGTGGCAACTGTCATATCAGTGTGCATTTAAAAAAACATCAAAATAGGTGAATTTTTGTGCAGCCATTTTAATATTGAAGATATAAGAAAATGTGCAACATTTTTGGCATATTATGCTTTATTAATTCAAGAAAGGTAAAAATGCAACTGAAAAGCAAAGAAAGATTTGTGCAGCATATGGAGAAGTTGCTGTGACTGATCAAACATGTCAAAAGTGGTTTGAGAAGTTTCTTGGTGCTATTGACATTTTGGTCAAATAATTCTTTGCTGTGGGGCTGTCTTATGCATTGAAAAGTTTTGAGTAGCACCCCTGGCCTCTGCCCACTAGAAGCCAATAGCAGGAGATAGCTGACACACTCAAAATATCCAAATCAATAATGTTATCAGTGAAAATGAAAAATGTATCTTTTATTTTACAGAAAAAAACCAAACAGACTTTTTGGCCAACTCAATAAAATTACAGTATTTTGCCACGTATAATAAGTACTATTTGCCCAAATTTTTGAGGGAAAAATAAGGATGCATATTATACATGGATAGTGTTAATTCCATATCTATATAAATGTTTTTCATTCTTTTATTTATGCTTATGTGTTAAAAGTGTAACTCTAGAAAGCAATAATGATACCTGTATGCAAAATAATAACCTGGAATATGATCATCAGTTTTATACATAAATAAAAAATTGAGTTAAAAAATTAAAACGAAAGACTGTTTTCCCTGAAAGTTGGGCCAAAACTGTGGGTGAGTATTACACATGGCAAAATACAGTATAGTGTTTGCAAATAGTGATGGTTTTACCCCTTTTCTGAAATTTTTGCCAATGCATTTCTTTCTCTGGCTTATTGCACTGAATTATAGCTCTAGCACAGTGTTAAATAAGAGTGACGCACATTTTTATCTTGTTTCAGACCTTTGTGGCAATACTTACAGTATTTTCCCATTAACTATGATGCTAGCTTTTGGGTTTCAGTCAATGCCTTTGGATTATGGTTTTAGGATTTGAAGATCTAGGTTCAGATTTTTTTTCTCTACCACTAACTAATTGAGAAACAATAGGTAAATCATCTAACTTTTTGATTTATTTCTAAATAAATCAAGAAGTATAAAATAAAGAAAAATATCTGCCTCACCACAGAGAGGTTGATAATGATTATGAAAGCACTTGATAAGCTCTGTTATGTAAATGTCTCTTGTTATTTCTGTTGCCTCCAGTACAGAATGCTTTCCTACAGAGCTCTCTTAAAGATTGGAAAATGGACTTCCCTTTGTGCCTCTGGGCCGCTTTGTAATTCCATTCACAATACAGTTTCTACATATATTCCAAGTTTGGAAAGAAAAAGCACTTTCTGAATGATGAGCAAATTCCTTTGCTGACATTTAAATGAAATGTATTCCAAACCTGGAGCTGTTTGGAATGCTAAGAAAATGTTGGTCACCTTCTTGTTAAAAAAAAGTGTAATAAAAATGTTTATGTACCTCGGCACTTCCTGACTGAGCCGGAGTGAGTGCACTGAGGTGGTGTTGTTTTGTGTTGTTTCAGTTCTGGGGGAAATGAAACCAGAAAAGATAGGACATTTTTGGAGATTTTTGGTTGTGAAAGCTTTTCTTTCTTTTTTTCCCTCCCCACTTTCGTTAAATTGAGAGGGCCATATAAGTTTGAATCAACTGCAAACAAATTCCTGTCAGTGATCCGTAACCAACATTTTCTTCTGTGTTAAATTCTGTCTTTTAAAGAATGAACTGCGTGTCTAGAAATTCCAGTGGCTGTGCTTACTTTCTTAGACATAACACTGCCGCCTGGTAGCCTTGACTGGGCTTCCTTACTGGTTTCTGTGCAGAGTTATGTCTCGATCCAATCTGCTGCAATTCACAAATGGATTTTTCCTTTGTAAGAACCACCCACAAGTAGTTCCACTTCTGACAGGGTTTGCACTACTTGAAGTTTGATGTATCAACTGCCCCCTTCCTCCATGCTTAAAAAGTAAAATATGTGGTCATCCACCCTGTGTTTTCTTTTTTAAAAAATTTTAAGTATATTTTATTGATTATGCTATTATAGTTATCCCAATTTTTTTCTCCCCTTTATCCCCTCTGCCCTGCACTACCCCCCCAACCCTCCAGCATCCCCCTGACCCTTGTTCATGTCCATGGGTTGTACATATAAATTCTCTGGCTTCTCTATTTCCTATACTATTCTTAACCTTCCCCTATTTTGTACCTACCAGTTATGCTTCTTACTCCCTGCACCTTTCCCCGCCATTCTCCCCCATCCCCGCACAATGCATTGATAACCTTCCATGTGATCTCCATTTCTGTGATTCTGTTGATTCTTGATGAGGTAAAGTTAAAGGAGTTTATCATCACCATCCCTGTGTTTTATAGCCTCTCTTACCTTCCTCTGCTGGGCACTGTCTTAGGCGCTTGGTATTAGGCTGTGAGAGTTATTTTCAAGCAGCAGCCTTTTCAGTTGGCCTGCTGTTATATCAGAGGCTCTGGAGATGCCTCTGGCTTTGTCATGTGGTTGGGCTTTGGGAGAAATGGTTGAAATTCGTTTTCCTGGATTCATTTCTCTAGCTGCTCATCGAATCAGAGAAACTGCCCTTTCTACAATGATTGTGGATGCCATTTTGCATTAAAAACTAGCCAGGCCTTAATGTTTCTCTCACAGATACTGGTATAAGGAGGCCTTTCTAGTCTCTAGCATGCATTAAAGTTTATTTGCTGACCTGAAAGGCACATACCTTGGAAAACATATTCCTTCTTTTATTTATACATGTTAATTCATCTTTTGTGAATCTCAAAGCAAAAGCATAACACGAGAAAACAACATGGGAATGTGCCGTGGGTCCATGGGTCCATGCAATTCTCTCAGGTGGCAGTTGTTCCGACAGTAGCAGTACCATCGTCGTTCACACTCGTTCATTTTACAGAGCACTTGTCAAATCAAATTTAGTAAATTAGCATAAAAGCCAAAATAGAAGGCATTAAATGGATCAGTTCAAAACTAACCCCTCTACAGACATAGTTCAAATGGCGAGAGGGAGCTGGCCCAGCAGAGTATTCACAGCTCCCTTAACCCCCAAGCGTTCTAAATGAAGGGCTCCACCCCATTAGTTCAATAATACAACAGCAGTCAGGGAAGAAAATATGTTACATTCAGTGGGGGGTGGGCCGGGGGCCTCTTCCTAGTTGTAGAAATTAACATGAGCAAGCTAGAAAATGACAATATGTGTTCAATTTATCATTTTTCTCAGTGGGCAAGCTCCAGAGGACAGAAAGCATCTTCTTCGTCTTGTTCACTACTGTATTGCCAGTTGTTAGCAAAGTGCAGTAGAGATCTGCTGATTGACTGATCTCTGGGGAACATAAAAATACTCCCACCTTTGAAACAATCTTAGTTTGGGGAGGAAAGTATGTATATCTTTTGTTATGTAAATACAACATCAAGCAAAGTAAATACGATGGGCCAGAGTCCATTCTTGGGTAATTGGAAACAGACTCTGTGCCATGCAAATGGTTTACATTACTCCAAAAGCAAAATTTTGCATTTAGTGTAAGATATAGTGGTAAAATATTGAGCTTTTGCTTTCTACTGATAGTGTAAACATTACTCCAAGATACAGTTTCTGGAAATAATTTAGCTAACTCTTATTTTTATATGCATGTTCTGTTCTGGAGACTTGTAAAAATTGATGGAAAGTTATTTTCTTTAAGTGACAGTTTGTTTACAGAAATTCCTTGAAATCTTGATGGTTATTGAAAAAACTGAAATAAATGTTGCCTGAAACTGCCTGTTGCTGGGGTACTCCACACCTTCCAAAGTGGTACCATACCTCACTGGTAAACCACCTGAAATCCAGAAAGGTCATGGAGGCGGCTCCCTCTGTTAAATGAAATATTTATGTTTCAACCCCCCAAACATATTGTGGATCATTTTGGTGTCTTTAGTTGAGGGTACAGAGTAAATTATTCCAAAATTATGGAGGCCAAATGCCATTTTCTCCAAAAGTTTGTGTAATATCTATTTATCTGTGGGCAGATGACTGCTCAGTATAATCAGAGGCAGACTTTGTCAAGTTAAGTCTAAGTAAACACAGCTGAACATAAGCAAGTTGGACTACAAGGTTTTTTTGAGCTTTGCCAACAGCATATGACCTTGGAGAATGCTGCTTTTTTACTACAATCTGCTTTCAATGGAAAAAAGAATTCTTTTTGTTTCACATTAACAAGTGATGATTAGAAGCTTGTTATGTTCTAGTTTCTACATGCAAGACAAATGAACATCATGCACGCACCCAGCAAAAAGCCACCTTCCTGAGGGAAGTTGAATATTCATTCCCCTCCAGGGAGCTGAATATATAAACCTCGAGTGCGGAAACCAGTTAAATGGAGTTTCTTTCTAAAAGAAAATCTTTTTTGCTGTTGTTCATTTGTATTTTGCTTTTTTCTGTCTCTGTGCCATTTCAGCAGATTAAAATTGTGCTTCCAAGTGCCACTGGGAAATGAATTTTATTGATTTATCCATTCTTTAAGAAGCATCTGTCGTCAATCGGAAAGAAACTTTGTGGTGACATTAACTTTTGGTTTTCAGTAGAAATTCTCACTAACCATTTTATGCTTTCCACTAGTCCTTTCTTCTTCTTTTTAAAAAAATATGTGTTTCTCTTCAGTCACCTAATCCTGTCTCCTTTTAGCATAGTATGGAATCCAATATTAAAAAAATTTAAAGGCATTTCATGGTTCAAATGAAGTTTCTATTAAATATTTCACGTCAAAGGTGGACTAGAAGTGGGAACTTTGGATTAGTGGAGATTTGCCTTGTAACTGCTGGCTCTTCTGTGTCCTCTGACTGGCTGGCAGCCAGATCGACCCTCCGTTCTTTCTGTTCTTTCACTTAAGGAAACAATTTCTTTCCCCTTCGCCCTTCAGGTGTGCATTTTCTTTCAAGAGTAAATGTAGTATGCATTAAGGGTGTGTGACTAGTAAGATTTTAAAATAATTCATCTTTGAAGACTGGTATTTTACACTATTTTGCTTTGTTTTTTTAATCACATGCTGAATAATATTAGCAAAGAATACACAAAAACATTTAAATCTATGTGCCAAAATATTATTCTATACTTACATTTGTTTAAGACCCTTTCTTATTTATGTATTTATGTGTATACCTCTTTTTCCTATATACTGATGTGTTTCTATATTAAAATGCATGCTTTGAGGTGGGAATATCAGAATATTTCTAAAGATGTTGCTAAGTAATCCGGCAATGAAGCTTCCTCTTTTCTGTTAAAGGCACCATCGTGCATCTCTGAAAGTATGGCCAGCATCCACACTCGAAGGTCCTCCAAGCTCTCCTCCTCTCGACATGTCAAAATCAAACCCATTATGACCTGCCTCCTGCAAAGTAAAACTCGCTCTTCCTCTTTTCTTCCTTAACTCAGTCATCCAAGGCAGAAATCTGAAAGACATTACCAACTCCTGCCTCCTGCTCCCAAAGGCCATCAGCCTTTCAACCTCTGCCCTCCTAATCTCTCTCAAAGCTTGTCTTCCCATCCATCCCACTGCTAATGCCTTAATCCTCAGACTCCCCACTTATCTCTTAGGTCCCTGCCATGATTCTACTTGGCTCCTTGAATCTGATCTTCCACTAAGGCTTCAGGGATCTTTCTAAAATCCAAATCAGGTCATATCACTGTTAAACATTTTTTAGGCATTCCCCATACATTTCAGGATAGAGTTCACATTCTTCTTGGCATGCAAAAGCATAAACCTCTCAATGCCTGGCCTCCACTCATCTCTTTTGGTTCATTTCTCAACAGCCCTTTCACACACCTCATGCATTTCCACTTCACCAAAAAGAGTTTCCAAGAGGAGTTGTGCAGTGACATGAATGACACTGGCTTTCACACAGCTGTTCCCTTACCTTGGAATGCTTTTCCCCATCTTCACCTTGGTACTTCCTGCTCACCTTTACCTCAGGCCTATGCTTTTCCATCTTTTCTGGGTCTAGGCATCTGGATTATAAGTTGGTTGGGCATGCTGGCATGAATGGAGGAGGCTGCTTGCTGCTGGAAGTAATTGCCCAGGGTCTTTTCTCCATGCTGCCCCAGGGGTGTATGATCTCCTCATCTCCTTTGCAGCTCCTTTTCAGGACCACCCCACCCCTCCCCTGCCCTTGTCCTTGATCCCTTTCCTATATGCTCCCATAGCACTTACCACACTGTTGTCATTTGTTTCCCAAACTGCAGATTGCTTGGTATTGAAATCCGTTTGTAATTTGTATTTTTAGCAACTGTCACAGTGCCTGCTAGATAGGATGCATTCATTAAATGTTTGCCAAATGAACCCCTGAACCCATGAATAAGTCAACGAATACAATGTGGAGAAGAGCAAATTATACTGCACTTAAAGCTGGGAGATCTGGCTTCTACTACTGGTCCTCTTGTTTACTAACAATGTGGCTTTGTACCTGTCAGCCAGCTTCTCTTAGTCTCAATTTTCACATCATAAAATGGAGAAATAATACAAGTGTGCACAAAAAGAAAATGAGATTACTTGAACATTTATGACTCACAAAATACTCCATAATTATTGTTATCACCATGAATTAAGTTAACCTGGTCCTTAACTATGCTCCCGAATGTAAGGTGGGAGGGGACAAGATGCTGTGTACAGATTGTAGTTTTTCACTTGACTCTCACAGTAAGATAATTTGGCTTTCACTTGGGTAAGCTCTAATTCGCTGCAATGTGTTTGCCCATTTGCTACCAAAGTACCAGGCATCCAAAGACAGCAAAAAATATTCCAAAAAATTGAGTGTTCCTCCCATTCTGCTATGCATTGGGAAGAACCCTTTAATAAGTGTCAGTCTTTTTGTAAGGTATCAGGAGTTGAAATAATCTATATATTCTTGCTTCAGTCAATCTAAGAATTTAGGGATACCAAATACAGTTGTTTAGAGTAAAGCAGTGACAGAATTAATGTCTTATAAGTAATATATGTTCTCGGTAGTTATTTTACTCCTTGTGAAAAGTGGGTATACCAGTTGGTTAGATCTTCATAGGACATTCTTAATGACAAGGATTAGAGAAGTAGCTTTTAAAAACTGGGAATTTCCAAAGCTGCTCCCCCAGATTCAAATGGTATATTCTATCTTGAGAGAGGACCTTAACGTTTAAACTTTCCCCACACAATTAGGAGAAAATTCTCTAACACATCTATATGATTGCACGGGTAATGTGTAAACCTCTAGTCCAATAGTAGTTACATGGGCCAATCCCGGAAAGGAACAGCAGAAGACCAGATGCTGACGGGTATTTGCCATGGTGATCCTGAAATTTGCCTTGGTGCTTATTCTCATTTTCACTCTCATCAAAGATTCCATCCTAATGTTTTGTATGTTATGGCTACTAAGCAATTTAAGTGACCTTCTCTGAGCCATTGCAAAATCGATGCCTCCATAACATGCTGTGTTGCTCTTTTGAGGATTTTTCACACCAGAGCACCATAGACATAACATGGCTGCCCTTGACCCAACTTAGACAATTCAAATGCAAAAACTATTTTTGAATTGTTGTGTTACATGTTATCTGTTCCATTCCAAGATTCAGCATTCAGCAAAATTTGGTACCACTGCAGAAAGAGTATTTGCAACTGTAGAATAGTTATAATTGCTATTTATTCAGTATTACTGGGTGTCTGATATTTTACAGTGATTATTCTAACTTCTACAGCAGTCCTTACAGTGCAGTATTTTGTATCTATTTTACAGATGAGGAAAAAAATAAAAGAGACTCAGAAATTAAGTAACTTGCCCCAAATCACATGCTAATAGCATCAGAACTGGGATTCAGACCTCAAGCTCTCTGGTTCCAAATCTCTCCTCTTTCCCATGTGCCTCACTGCTGGAGGACTCGAGTGTGATTAAGCCAGTCCACCCTCCACCATTTGAGCTGATTAGTAGTGAACAGGTGTGCTCAATTTCTCAATTCAAAAGAAAGAAAAAGGACACAAATCCCATTAAAAGCAGCTGTAGGAATTTGTCATTAACGGGGTATTTTCTTTCTCTATGTCCTAAAGACTACCAAAGTTATCATGGAATTCTATTTGAATAATTCTTCAATTAAGCATAAAATGAGACTCCTATTTCTAAAGTAACCAATCCTGGCCCCACAGAACTCCCATTACTTTCTTTTTTTCTTCAGTATAAAAATCATCATCATTTTTTTTCATTTCTGGGCCCACTTGCTGCTTTTCCTAGCTCTGTCAGTTATTTTTATTATGATGTTTGTGAATAATTAATTGATGTATTTTCATACTTTCACCTTCCTCATCACTTACCTTTCATTTCTTTATTCTTCTTCTGTGAGTTCAGGTAAGACAGCACATACATAAATTCCTTGCTCCTCCAGTTCAAAAATATTTTTTCTGCATCTTCTTGTCCATATAAGAGTCTATATATTACATTATCTAATAAACTAGCTTATAGGATGACTTTTATAAACCTCTTAAAGGAAGTTGAAAACCAGCTGGATAATGTATATTATTGCTTAGAGTTTGAAAAATAAAAGAAATGCTTTTTCTAAAAAACCTTACTAACCAACTCCACCTTTCCACCTCCTATTCTTGTCTTTTTCTGAGGGCTGTGTACTTAAATGCTGCCTAGAGGCCTGAGACAATGGCTTACTTCTTCATATGTGTTCTGTAAAGTCTTGTGTTAGGAAACCATTGTGGGTGGCCTTGGAAGGATGGTTTTTCCTCCCATGGTAGGAGGATGGTTTCTCCTCTTTCAGTTCTCTGGGGCTTGGACCCATGTGTAGACCGTATGCGTAACAGAGAGTGGCTCAGTCATGCTAAGCATGAACTGGGTGTGTGTGTAACTGGGTAGACATCTGAAATAGTAGAGGGCATCATGAGCAGTGGTGTGTGGTACATTTCTCGCCGGAGGGACCCCCACATCTCTTAGTTTCTTATAAGAAACTATTCTGCCCACAAATCTGTGACTGGGCTATACCAACCCCTCTTGCTTCTACCTCCTGAATGTGGAAAAGTGACAAGAACTACCCCACATGCCTACAAGAGCTGGGGAATCTTTCAAGGCTGGGGTGTCAAACTCATTTTCACAGGGGACCACATCAGCCTTGCGGTTGCCTTCAAAAGGCCAAATGTAATGTTAGAACTGTATAAATATAACTACTCCTTAACAGTTAAGCGAGAGATCAGTGCTGCCTCTGGGTAGAAACAAGGTGCTGGGCTGGATAAAGCAAGGTGGAGGGCCGGATTCGGCCCGTGGGCCTTGTGTTTGCCACCTGTGTTTCAAGGGATGTATGATTTTTTCCTGGCTGTTATTCCCTATCCCATTCCCCGCCTCACCCCCTGGCAAAAAAAGTTAAAAAAAAACACCTGAAAAAAGGCAAGTTTTTTGGTGCTTCCATGATGAAAATATGTACTTTATTTACTCTTGTCTGTGACAGCCTGACTCTTTTGTATAATACTTTGATTCAAGGCAATAACTACTATCTTCTCAGTGCTCATTCACCATCTATTTCTGGGTGTCTTGAGAGAATTTAGAATTGGAGGATTTGATTTTTAAATCACTTTTGAGTATGCATAGTATATTCCATCACCAAAACCAAATATGTTGGTAAGTGGATTCAGTTTGCTCTGAAACTGTAATTTTTACTTTTTTTTTTTTGCACAGCATTCTGCTTCCCCCACCCCCTTTTGTTTATTTTTAAATTGGTTTATGTTATTGATTGTTAAAATATTACATTTCTCTCTAAAGTCATCAAGAAGTATGGGAAAGGACCCTGACTGGTGTGGCTCAGTTGATTGGGCGTCATCCTGCTATGCAAAAGGTCACCCCTTTGGTTCCTGGTCAGGGCACATGCTTGGGTTGTGGGTTTGTTCCCTGGTTGGAGCACATACAAGAGGCAACCAATCGATGTTTCTCTCTTACATCAGAAATCCCTCTCTTTATCCCTACCTTCCCCTCTACCTCTCTCTCTCTCAAAAAAAAGAAATAGCTTTCTTTAAAAAAGTATGTGAATACCATTCACATACATTTTCTACCAGAAAATGTAAGGAATAGCAAAGGATTGCATTTAGTCCAAAAATACATTATTAGGCTTATTGCCCCTTTCTCTAAATCGATAATTTTTAATGATGAAAATAAATGTTTTCCTTTTATTTTTAAGGTGTCTTATTATAATAACACATGACATGTATAACACAATGTGTATGGCAGCTGCTGGGCATTTAAATATATTTAAAGCATGTGAACATGCCACTCTCTTGTATTTAAATTTCCATGAAATGGTTTGCAAGAACTTTTCTATATGTTATACTCATTTTTCTTTCCTGGTAGTCATTGAGATCTTTTTTTTTTAATCTAAGGCCTTTAGGGTGCTTTCTCTCTTTTTATGATTTCTTTTATTAGTACTATGTCTTTAATATCTTGTGATGCCCACAAAATACCCCTCCTGAATATTACGTTTCCTAAGGCCATAGCTGTGGAGCCTTGCTGTTTAGACTTGCTCCATCTAATTTGGGTGGCTGTTGACAGCAGTGGTCCCAGCCCAGGATGGCTCCATATGCTTCCGGGAAGAACCGTCTCAGCTCACTCTCCAGCAGACACCCAGCCAAGAGTCATTTGCAGCTCTCAGTCTGTCACTGGGCCTTTGGGTGGCTTCGAGACAGCTACCATTAGCATTCTGGTTCTCTTCAGCCCTCCAGTCCCAGATGGTATGACCTTCTGCTGTTGTACAAAAGCAAAGCCATCAGCAGGCCAGACAGGGCCCTCTCAATGCTCCTTCCCAAGTAGATTCAACGTCATGACCAGTGAGCTCTGTTTTGGTAGCTTTGGTCTTGGTGGTGGCCGAGTTGTTTGCATGGTGATTCTGTTTCTTATTGCCTTGTCCCTGTTCCTTCTTAGAGATCACATAGCTCCATCTACCTCTCAGGGCTGCTGTAAAAATAACAGATTAAAACTAACCAAAAACTGTTTGTAAAACCTCATCATTCTGTTGAAGCATAAAAACAATGCTCAGTTCTTTCTGAGGCAGGCCTGAATAAAAGATTCTACTGAGAGCAGCAGAAACAGAGTTTACTTTAGTTTATAAAAGCTTATTATGCTATCCTAGAAAAAAATTCTGTTAGGTTGAATAATTAGTTTTTGATAACTCCACATGGATTAATATTTGTCACCCTATTTTCCCAAAGGAAAGATAAAAAATGCAAGATTACAAAAATGAAAGGCCTCATCATCACAGCCATAGAGAGCTGGGCCAGACTGTTTATTTTCAAAACAGAAAACAGATCTTATAACAGTCTATTATTACCAAGGCTGTTTCAACTAGAAGAGGGAAGGTGATTGGGTTATTCCGAAGTAGTCTGTAATATAGTACAATAAAAATCTTGGGTTCCTTCATTCTCAGCTTTGTGATGGCTGTCCCTGAGTTCTATGTCACAGCACAGAAAAAGGTGGTAATTACTGGAGGAAATAATGCAATTAAAGTGAAGTGATTTATCAAAAAAGTGTTTTTAGTGATATTATATTTGTTTAAGCAAAAAACAGACACTGAAAAGTATTTTTGAAGCTGCATTCTGAGCAATATTTCCCTATACTGTTCTGAACAATTCTTTAAAAATGAAAAGAGAATCAAGAGCTTGGTTCATTAAATACAGCCCTTAGACTGTTATTTGACCCTTCTTGGAATACTAGGAATCCATAATAATTTTTAAGAAGTAGCAAAGAAATGCTGCCTGTGCTGCCACCGTTGAGTGAATACCCGGACTTCCAGTATCATGGCACCCTTTACTGAAAGCAGTCCACTCGGATGCTCCACCATAGTTCTGCTCACGGGGCGGCCCCTCTACCATCTACAACAGAACGCCTGCGGAGCGTCCTCCGCACCTGTCTGTGATCTCCATCATCACTGACTCAGAGATAGGACAGGAGCCAGCCCTTTTGAGAAGTACTCCTGTGGATTTTATTCTCTTTTCTACAGCATCCTGAGAAGACGGGTTAGAAGTAAGGTGTGCTAGCCTCTAACCCACCTGTAGAGGGAGTAGCACCTCCAAAGAACTTGGAGTGGCCCCAGGACTACTGGAGGCCGACTGAACTTCCCCCCTCCCCTTCCCTTAAGGAATTGTAGCGCCATAGCCTTTGCTTACTACGTGCCAGGTAGTATTCCAAGAACTTTACACTTAGTATAGCCGGTCCTCGAATAACGTTGTTTCATTCAATGTCATTTTCTTATAACGTTAATGAGAAAAAAAAATTGATTCTTGCCAGACCCACTGCCTGTGTAGGTTGGTGTAGGTTAGCGTATTCTCCTGGCGTCTGTGCGGGTTTTCTCCTGTGCTCCAGTTTCCTCCCTGTCCCAAAGATGTGCACAGCAGGTCAGTTAGCACGTGGTCTCCACTGCCACGGTCTCAGTGAGTGTGGGTGTGTGCAAGTGCACCCTTCATTAAAAAGGTGCCTCGCCCCAGGGTGAGTCCCACCTTGCACCCTAAGCTGTCAGGACAGTCTCCCATCACCCAAGATTCTAAACTGGAATAAAAGGGTTGGAGCAGAATTCTCTTGTTTTTATTCATCTTTGTTAAATGTATGTATAGTTCACATTGAATCCAATGTTTAATATTGGAAGTGCTTTGAGTCTTTACTTAGAAGTGTGGTGATATTTTTGTTTCCAGAACATACCACAGAAACTTAACTCTTGTTTCTATCTATTAGCCTATGGTAAAACTGGTTTCCTCACATGTTGTTTCACTTAAAGTCGAAGTTTCCAAGAACCTATCCAGGACATTAAGCGAGAACTTCCTGTACATCATTTACTCCTCACAGCAACCTGGGGAAGTAGGTGTAACTCTTACCCCCATTTTATAGGGGGAGACACTTCAGTGCACTGTGCATAAACGATTTTCCCAAGGTCACATACCTAGCTGGCAAGTCGGCTAACATTGTCCTGTGCTCCTAAGACACATCTCGTATCTTCGGCAAATTATTATACAAAAAGGTGGTTTCGAGCCATGAACTGTTTTTGTTTTCTCCCTAAACATATCAACCTATTATCCTTAAGGAACTTATCCCCCAGTTTTTTCTAGCTCACTTGTATTCTAAATGTAGGCGATGATGGTAGAATACGATCTGTATGCCATTGGAATTTAATAAATGATTTGGGATGTGGATTCCCCTGGCAAGATTTAAAGTAGAGAGGGGTTATTTGGTTTTCTCTTGGTCAGAACAGGTCATCAGAAGCCTCTTGGGTGTGAGTCCTCTTGGATCTCCACCCACCGCCAAGGCAGGGCTAGGCACCGACTGCATCTCTTTGCCCTAGTTCCTTTCCAACTGCTCATGCCCATCGGTGCCATAAGCAAAATCTTTCCAATTTTCACTTCAAAGTCCCTCCTGTTCCCAGCTTAGACTCTAAATGACTGTTTCTGCAATTAAAAGCAGAAAATCACAGAACCTTTAAATGTAGAAATGTGTGAACATAGAACACTGACATGCCAAGTAGAGTTTTAACATCTTAAGTATATTAAGAACATTGAAATGTATTTAAAATGTACAAGAAAGACTGGTAATATCGCTCATCTTATGTCTAAAATATGTTTTTGTTTCTATTAATAAATACAGCAGATGAACTGTGGGTAGGGAAACCGCCATTTGCTACCCTTTGGAAAGATCCAAGAAGGTTGTGAACATCATCTCTCTTACTGTGTCTCTCTGGTGTTAATGCAGTCAGACAGGTTCGACACGAAGATCTCCTAGGCTGAAGAGTCATTTCTAGAGTCGGTTATTTGAGGAATTTTAAAAGTGTGGCAGCAATGTGAGCCAACTCACAGATACGCGGCTGTTCACTCATCAAAGGATGGTTTTTTAGAGACGCTGAAGACCTTGTCAAATACATGGATGGAGCCAGACTTTCCAGCCAACTTCTAGATTGTTATGAAGGCATATTTTTTTCATTTAAAGGGTCTTTTTGCTGAACAGAGTCATATTAGTATTTTGTAACTGAAAGCTATTCAGCTATATATTTATTGAACAAGTCAACCTTCTAGAACTGCAGTGTGGCAGCTATAAAGTTGATCTCAGGAGAAACAGCCCTCATTAAGCTTTAGCTAAGAATCAGTAAGTCCATCCAGTTTTCAGACATAGTAGCCCAACTTGCCTGTAAAAAGGACTGCTTTTATAAACAATTAGTGTTCCTTGTAACACACAGGCACACAAAAGTTATGCATGCATAGTTAAGAGGTGATTTTCTGAGATGGGTTGAAAACTGAGCTATCATGGATGAAACATTTTGGGGAACATCTCCAATAGTCCCCTTGAGAACATGAAGTAACAAAATCCATTAGACACTTCAAGGTAGTAGATATTCTTTAATGTGGCTCCAGTGTTCTTTGTCTTGGCATGTTATAGTACTTTGGCACAAAATAGCATAAGAAAGCCATTTTGTCTTTGAAGATGATAGATTCTGTGCACTTAATCCATTCATCTGAGATGATGGGCTTTGCTCAGGGTTGATGTATTTCATCTTTACATAATGATTTTCATATTAAACCTCTGAACAATACAAATTTTTCTGGTAACTGCATTCAACCCCATATTCTAGATGTAAAAAAAAATGAGAAAGCTAGCTTTTTTTATTTTATAGAATTTATATAGTCCTAGGTATAGGTGCTCACACTCTCTTCTAAATCTTTTACAAAATATTAAATCATGTGTCCTCATAACAAGACTGTGCATCCAATACTATTAGCCCCATTTTATAGGCGAGAAAGCTGAAGCACAGAGAAGTCAAGCCGCTGGCCCACCGTCACACGAACAGTCTGTGGTGGAAGAAGGGTTCAGCCCCTGCCGTCTGGTTCCAGCGTCTGAGCTCCAACCACTGTGAGCGCTGCCTCATGCCTCACACCAGACCACACTCATAGCTCATAATGATGAGCTAATAATGGAAATGAGAATATTTAACATTTCCAGATCTTCTTCTGGTCGCTTGCCAACAATTTCCTCCCCATAGACCTCATTCTAATCTTCAAAGTGAAATTTCAGACTGAAAGTTTTAGACTTTGGGAAGATGGAGCCTTTGAAATCACAGAGGAGAAATCCTGGTAGATGGCACTATGCAGAGTAGCTTAGCGTCAACAATATTTAATATATTTAGTGGAAAAGATTGAAAGTGACATTCAGAAATTATAATTGGGTGGTACTCTGCTTATTTCAAAGTGTCTTTCTTTCAAGTTATAAATTCCACTTCCTACCTACTACTTTAGTCCTCTAGCCCAGACTGATGGGGTCAGGGTAGCTGTGCATTTTCCCAGAACAAAGGTACAGCTGGGACTTAATAAGAAGCCACCAGCCTGAAACCTTTATGCTCTGCCTAACAAGGAAAGCCATCAAAGCCATAGCTCCCTAACTGATAAGGAACCAGGCAGTGCACTCATAGGTTTACCCACAGACATGGCTACTCTAGAATAATAAAGGTATTCTGCTATTGGTGGTGTCAATGGAAATAGAACCTATTCTGAAAGCTTTGAGATGTCAATTTTCCCCATCCTGACCAAGGAACTCTTCTCTATCAGTCCAAAATAGAAGGGTGTGGTTTCTAATTTTTATTTTCTGGCAGGAGATAGAGAGGATGGTGCCCTGACAGAGAGGCAGTGAAAGGTGGGGATCCTGTGGATCCAGGACATCTGGGCATCATTAGCCATGGAGAGGCCAGTCCACATGTGAGGCAGTAGGAAGGAAAAGAATCTTTGGCCAGAGGGTGGAAGTCATGGCTGGAGGAAACACTGGCTTAATTTTTGGAAAAGATTGTTCTTTAAACTCTGAAGTGATTTTGGAAGCCACCCATTCTTTAAGGCCCCAGAATAAATAATTTAGCTAGTACATTACAAAAGGAAAAAAATACCAGATCCATCCATGAAGATGAGATGGACTTTATTGAATAATTCTCACTATTCAGAAAGCTTGCAAAGCTCCCCCAGCTCAAAGCTCCCAGAACGTATGCTCCAGTAACACTTCTGAGAGCAGTAACCTAGATATTCACCGAGCTAAGTTGCAATCCCTTCCTGAGGTTTTCAAGTAGAACTCACTTCTTTGGTCAGTGGAACTGTAAGAAGCAGGTTAGTCATCAACAGGTAAGTGTTACAGGTTATTGGGTGGTTTTCTCCCCTTCCTTTTTGGGAAAAAATCACTTAGAATGATTTCTCTTTACTCATTCAAAAGCTCTAACTACTCTAAAGAGAGGATAACAACAAAAATTTCCTCTAAAAGTGTTGCACAACAGCCGTCTAGACATTATTTAGTAGTAATATATCGCTAAAAGAAGTGATTATACATATATCACATCTATTAAAATGTCACCAATTAAAGTGTGAAAAAGAGCTCAAGAGAGCTTATTTAGACTCCCTATTTTGTGATTTGGAGAGATATTTTGATATTAGAAATTAAGTTATAAGAGCAAAAAGTCTTTTTGTAGCTCTAGGGTCTAAAATACTAGCAAAAAGAACAGAAAAAGGTGTTTAGTAGGTTTTTCATAGGTTATCATTCCGCAGACTTCCTGTGTAAACAATGCATTCAGCCTTGCCAGGGTCCTTGAAAGTGGCTTTAGCAACTGAAATCACTAGGGTAACAAGATGCAGCAGTAGAAAACATGACCTTCAGAGTCCCACGGCCTCGAGCTGAGTCTCACAGCCCTGACTGCCTACCACTGAGTCCTTTGCGAGTTTCTGGACTCCTCTGAACTGCAGTGTCATTTGTAAATAAGGGGCGTGATGCTCTCTCAGGGTTATTGGAAGCATTTAACCAGAGATGGCATTTGTAGAATGCCTGGCATAAAAATAAGCATTCAATGAGTGTTAGTAATCGCTGTTTTAAAGATAACCCCTTCTCGTAATGTCGGAATCTCTCAGTATTCACATTTACGTTAGAGAAAGCTAGATTTTGAATTCTTTCAGGTTGTTTCTGTTTCACAGTCAAAAACCACCACCACATCAGGGAAGACCAAATGGTAGATTATCTTATTTATTAACAAAGGGTAAGGCTAAAGTAGAAGTTCAGTGAGAAAAGCAAGTTATAAAACATATACAGAACAACCCCATTTTTAAAAATGTCTATAAATGTGCTTGAAAGGCCATATGTCTAAATGTAAATATCAGGTATCCCTAAGTCCTTTATTTTCTCTTTAACATTCTTTCCCAGATTTCTGCAGTGAACCTGCATTTTCCTGTTAGAGAAAAACAACATGTGCTGTGTTTAAAAGGAACGGAGCAGAGAGCCACAATGGATCCAATCCGTGGGTGTGTGCGCGCCCAGGCTGGGTCTACTGTGGGTGGCGGTAGAGAGAGAAGCCGTGATGAAGGGAGCCGAGAGCCCGGCGACCCCTCAGTCCACTTGCATAAGGTCCTAAAATTTGGAGCAATCGGTCTCTCAGAATCTTCAGCGAGGTTTTGTATCTGCTCTCCTCACCAAGTCTTGTTTTTAATCTCACTTGTTCCAAGTATGTAATTACTCCAGAAACTGATCTGTTGTCCTGGGGGCTCTTGGGACCTCTGAGATCAGAAACACACCAAAGCCCTGGCTGTCCACACCTGCTGTCACCAGTCATGGCCCCAAACTGACCCAAGTGTGAGGAAACGCAGTTGCCAAGCATCTGGAGCTCTGACTCTCTCTAGTGTAACTTAGGGAAGCATATTATATGACTTTTAGACCATTTAATTAAAAATATGCATATTCTTAATCATACTTAATTTTACTTCTATTTTAGTGGTATGAGTAATACTTTGAGAAGAATTTAAAAACATTCCTAACTTTAGGGCTTATTGATTAAATTTGAAAAAAATCTCAGAGCAAAAGATTTGGTCATATTTTTGTTTCTTTTTATGACTCTAACTCTTCTCTCAGGAATATATATCAGAATTAATGTGTTTCTAAATCGGCATTTATCAAACTTAAGTGGACACTTTGCCCACAGAGCTTTGTGCTTACCCATCTTGAGTTGCAGCAGACCTGAATTTTCTGTATAATTGTTTCTCTGCCTAACTGTGTGAGAAAACACATGTCCAAACCGAGGATAGCCCCACTGTAAGTTTCAACATGCTTTGGGTTTTACAGCGTTCAAGATTTTCCTAACTACACACCTCTTTTTTTCTTTCCTTTTCTTTTTTGGTCTTAAAACACGCTCTTTTGGCGGGTTTAATACGTTGTTACTGCCAAGCAGTTGCTTTTATGGTAATTGACAGCGTAGCTGATTTTTGGAACCTTAGAATCTAAAAAGGCATTTTAGCTCAGACTTTGGAGAGGCTGAGCCAAGCTACTTGCAGAGTGAGAGCTACAGCTGAGCTGAAAGTAGGGGGCAGTCAGGCTGAGGTCTGTGCATGCTAATTAACAACAGGGAAAGTCTGCTCTAGCTCAGACTTACAGTTTCTCTCTTTTCAGCAGCGTTCAGAATCCTTCCTCCTCCTGTCAGGCTGAGCTACTGGGTGCCACTTGTGGAGAGGAGGCAGTGAGACCACCTGCCTGTGGTGGGCAGAAGTGGCATGAGCCCCTGGTGATGGGTTAACACCCCACACTCCTTAAATACTGACAATTGACTGAAAAGGCATGAGTATTTGAACCGTATAAGAGCCAGCAAGTTTAAACTTCAAAGGAAAAGAGCATAAGAAAAAAAAACTTTACATTTAATACAATTATTTAATGTAATTTGTGAATTGTAAATTTTCTGAGTTCCCCACAAATGAAGCCAGTTCTCTAAAATACCTGGGGCATTTCCCCAGATTTTATCTCAGCATAACAAATAGAAAAAAAATTCCCCAAACTCCCACATCTTTATAGTTCTTTGCTTACCTACAAAAACACAAATATTTCTGAGTAAAAGGCCCCTGTTTGCTGTCTCCCTTCTGCTTAGTTCTGGAAACTAGAAACACTACACGGCAGGAGGTGGCTCTTAGATGCATAATGTCCTAGGGGCAATGGGCAGCCCCCAGTAGCAGCAACAGGAAAGAATGCCCTTCTAACACCAGTTCAGATTTTCAACCGAACGACCCCGGACACAGAGACCCCCATAAGCTGTAGTAGTCAGCTTTCTCTTTCCCGTTGGTTTGAAACGTCTGACATAGAGCTATGTTATACACTGTTTTAGCATCGACTGCTGTTGATGGAGAATCAAAATGTTTCTCCTCTACATGACTTCTTATGGAGACTTTTCTTCTGTTGCTGGGAATGGAACCCGATCCTATCCCTAATGACACTGCATGTGCCTGTCCATCTGAGAAATGAAATAAAGGATTCGGTCTTTTGAATACTGCCGAGTACATTGTTGAAATTTGTGAAACTAATTAGGAATACCCAAGTGGGGACTGGAGTCTGTGTTTTTGTACTTCAAAGGTATTTTCATAGGCACCAAACTGTAAAGCACATATACCCAAAGAGTAAGCAGAATTTTATAATCTCACAGGAGGCTGTAGTAAACTTGTTTCTCTGTGGCACAAGTTCAAGGAGGCAGCCCCAGGGAGCACAGCCATTCAGGAGACTGCAGGACCTACAAGTTCACTCTACATCTCAAATAGAAGCACTCCGCGGACCTTAACAGTGAATTACATGTTCCCCTTCCACAAGCAGGCTGCACTCATTTCTGGTGTTTCTGGGCTCTGTAACCCATTACATATTTGATAGCCACAGGCTTCTTTCTTGCAGTCGGTGCCATAATCACTCTCAGGTTGACCATTCAGGTGGGGAGTCTGATTCTGGCCCTGCATGTATGTGAGACTGCTTGCTTTGTGAGCCAGAGCATCGGTTACATGGTCTTTTCTAAATTATGTTTTGTTATTTCCCTAATGTTATTTAAGCTTCATGGAACTTATTCTGCTTTTGCCAAGTCTTTCCATTGAATAAATATCTCCATAACCTATTGCTTCACTCTGGCAACAGAATTGTTGCAATTTGTGGGCAAAATTGAGCAAAGGCCTAACTCTTTTTTTCTCCCTCTGTAAAATGTCCAATGTGCTAGCTTTCCTCCTCCTAAACAAAAGCCTTGACTTGTTCTGTGTTCTGGTAGCATCTTGTGTCTGGCACTCCTGCATCAAGATTCACAGATAACAGCACTAAACAAAGAATGATTTAACGGACGTAGCGCAGACATGCTGTCCATGCACAGGGGCACTAATACCAAATAAATTAGAATGCAAAGTGCTTAGAATAGTGCCTGACACATAGGGAGTAATCTGTGAACTAGGATCATCAGAGTTCTGTGAATTAAAAGTTCCTCCATTTGTGTGAGTAGTTTTGTAATCCTAAAATTTTCAAAAGCAACAGCAGAATAGCTAACCATCCAGGCAGAACTAATGGGAGCCAGAAGATCCAGAGGCTGACCATCCAACGGCTCACTGATTCATGTATTTCCTCCAAAGGATCCCTAAAACGAAAGGAGTCCAAATGAACTAATACCACTCGTTATTCCATTTTGGGCTAGACATGTATTATCTCATTGATTCGTCCTGACAACCTTATCATTTATTCAGTAAATGCTTTTGTTTTGCTTGCATTTTTGTTTCTTTAAGTTCCCAGGATCCTGGGTGAAAGATTGTGCAAGAGCTCACAGTGGTCCATTATTGTCTCCCTGTCTACACCGTAATGCCTGACTTAGGATGAGTTAGTGGTCTTTCCCGATTCTTTAGCTTCATAGAGGGCTTCGAGGTTTAGCTGCCTTATCTACATGGCTACTTAGTTATATTCTATTGACCACATCTTGCCCGGGAATTTTGCCTTGGCTGAACAATATACGATCATGTTGATGTTTTTCTTCTAGTTCTGTGACTGTCTTAGATCTCAGAACCAGAAATTATGGCTCTAACCAGCCTTAAGCATTGCAGAGAAAAAAACTGCTTTCAGAAATGTTGATTTGGGGGTGGTAAAAGAAAGGAAAAGGACTGAGAGCAGGAAGAGACAGCTTTCCAAAGGCCACAGAGCGAAAGGAGAGCCTTGAGCAAACAGTTTTTCATGTTTCCTGTGTGTGGCAGAGTACCTCATTCTGTAGCTATTCGGTAATGTTTGTTGGGGGTGATGCTGGTGACTTAACCACTATCTAGTTTGGGGGTCTCACAGGCTGATGGGGAGTCCCAGGCCTACTCTTATTCCCCATCCCCCTGCCATGCTGGCAGCCCCTCTTTCCCTCTATCTGTCCACTTTTGTGTTCCCAATTCATTCAGCTAGAGGAACTGTCCAGAGAGATTTAATCAAGACCAAGAACCCATGTTGTCTTTCTTTATATTGATGTAGTACTGGTTGACATCAGTGTTCTGAGTGAGGGAGCAGCAGGAAAAGAAGTTCTTTTGCAGCCTGAAGACTGGTGCCTGCTTATTTTAATATTCCTGGGACTCCTGTGTTGCTGTCAGCATTGGGTCTATTACTCATTCGCTACCCAGCCAAAGGGAACTAGTTGCCAGTCCTTCTTCTGAGGTGGGGGTTTGATTCCCATGAAATCATAGAATATTGAGCCAGAGGCACCCTGAAGATCTTCTAGGAACATCCTCATTATATAGTTGAGAAAACTGCACCCCAGATGTGGTGGGGCACCATATTCTGGCCGGAGGTACACCGCGGGTTAGTGGTGGGGTGGAACCGGAACCACAACCCGGCTCTCATTTGCCTCCTTGTGAGAAGGCTCAATTTCTCAGAATAAATTAACCTCAGATTTTTGTATATCTATGAAAGCTACTTTTTATTCTTTATTACTTGTCTTCATCATATGCTTGCTTCTTTGTAAAGAGATATTTTTTGCATCTTAAACTACTTTGTGTGAAAACTAATTTTCAGCATATTTTCTTTAGTTTTAATTATTGTTATTCAATTACAGTTGTCTGCATTTACTGATGAATTTTTCTTAAATTTTTTGATTTTTTTTTTGAGAGAGATCAGTTTGTCTCTCCACCCATTCATGCACTCACTGGTTGATTCTTGTATGTGCCCCAACCAGGCATCAAACCCACAACCTTGGCATGTCTGGAGGACGCTCTAACCACCTGAGCTCTCCAGCCAGGGCCTGGAGAACTTTTATTCCTGGTAATTGATGATGCAGCTCCTGAGATTAAAAAAGAAAGGAAAAAAGTAACTGAATTTTTGCTTTTCTTTACAGACACTCTGGAAAATGGATCCCATAAGGGCGACAGGTGAGCAGTGGGCTTCCATTCACCACTAGTGCTTTTCACTGGTGCCATTTTTTATGTACATGCAGTGAGTTTGATCATTTTCTTCCCTCTTTTGCTTAAATTCAGTGCAGCTAATAGAAAGGGAGCGAGCAAGGATGACACGTACTGGAAGGAGATCAACGCAGCCATGGCCTTGACGAATCTCGCACAAGGAAAAGACAAACTGCAGGGAACCACCAGCTGCATCATCCAGAAGTCATCGCATATAGCGGAAGTAAAGACGGTCAAGGTGCCCCTGGTGCAGCAGTTTTAATAGTTTGTCGTTTTCCAGATCGATGGCTGTCCTTCACACCAGTGTTTTTTCATAAGTCCTCATCTTAAGAGCTGAAGCAGGAGTGAAAATGACTCCCTTTCAAACCTCTCTTTATTTTTAAATATCCTGAATATATCATTTAGTTGCTTCTGTAAAAGACATAAGTTATAAAAAAACTCACTTTAATCTAAAATATTAACTTATTTTATGTTACTCAAACTATGCATACAGTGTCTGCATTGCCATCACAGTAAGTGCCTTGCTTCCCCAAAATAAGCTACAACGTGGGCACAGCAGAGCAGCTATGCCTCAAAATGACAACGCCGTAATGCTTGCTAGTCTGTGTGTCATTCCAGATGGACCTGGCCAGTCCAGGACTGAAACCATAATTGCCAAAGCCCTTGAAACATATTCAACAAGTCACATGTTAAAATTTGGAAATCTTTCAGCCCAAATGAAATGTTCCTTTAAGAAAAACGTCTGTCGTATGTAAAATTGTTCAGTGTGCTTTTCAGAGAGACAGTGAGACTTCTATGCATGCGTCTTGCCTGCGTATCTGATACATTACAAACTTCCAAAATGAAAGGAGCAGTGATCACATAATGTGTATATTTAAGAAGAATCGCAACAACTACGTTGTGATCAGAAAAACTTTCCAAGCACTTCTGGAAAGTACAATGCCCTTTAGAATCAATTTGGATTTTCTTTTTCTCAAGTTTTGCTGAAGTATTAAGTTTATCATATAGATAACAGGAAATTTTCCTTTGTAGAACTAAACTTATAGTTTAGTTTTAAAACATAACCTTGTTTGCATTAAAGTTCAGTTATTTTTGTGGTGCAAATTGTTTTTCATAAAGCATGGGTAAAAACCTTTTATTTGGTTCACTTCAAATTACAATTGCTGATGGGCAATTTATTTTGCAATGAGAACAAGATAATGAAAGAAATGTATCTCTGTGAATATACATATACATACATAAAATTGATTTTAAAATTTAAAACATCAAAACATTGAACAGTTTCTGAATTATGCCAAGTAGGATATAAAGTAAAAATTAAGCGAAATTGTGCATTAAAAGAAAGAACATTTTGTTTCTAAATTAAGCTATCATTGAGTGAGAATAATCAGTATCATGAAAGAAGACTATCTTTTTCAGTCAAACAATAATATTCTAATCAGCTTGGGGAGACTTGAAACTTGAATAAGCAGTGGAGATGCCAAATATAACAGCGTTTATGTGCTACAGAGAAATAAAAAGGATTTGACTCTCTTATGAGGGATGGGTTTTTTTGTGTATGTAATGTATTTTGTAATTTTTTAAAAAACTGGAAAGCATTTTGTGAGTGTGAATGAGAGCCAGTAATGCAGCCATTTGGTGACATTTTTTTTTATTTTGCAAAATGCTTTTAAAACCAAAGGCTGCTCTAGTTGTTATGTGGACAGTATCAATCTTGACATAAATTGTAGGACACTTTTTCATGTAACATAGCATTTGGGAATTGGGTTTATTTAGTGTAATTAAGATAATTTGATATAAAAATATTTTGTATATATATATTTTTACTTTGTTTTCTAAATTGCTGTTTGCAGTAACAGTAAGTGCAAAGCAAGATATGTAAGTTATGACTGTATGATCAGATGAAGTACATGGTCTTTTAGTTTACATCCTTAAGTACTTACAGATCCATGATAAAAACTGTTTCATCTTTGTAAAACAATGTTGCCACAATGGGGTCATATCAATGACAACTAAAAACAAGTACTTCACTCTTTTTCATACTACTATAAGTTATTCTGGTATTAAATATTTTAATAAAATTGTTTCATTTTGACATATTCCTGTTAGATGAATGGATGCTGGTTTTTTCATTTGAATTAGCCATAATTCATTTTTGCCATTTAAAAAAAATCAACAAATTTATTCTTTGTTGTAAACTATGGATGACAAGCCAATAAAGGACAGCTATTCACATAATTTTTTTTAAATACAAACGTTTGGAGTCTAGCCTATAAACACATCAAGAAGTTTTTGTAATTAGCACATCCTTGGCAATATCTCCAATTATAATTACTTTTAATTTTTTTTTCTCTTGCTGCTTTAACATTCTTTAGAAACTAAAGTCCCCTCAGTCCTTTAAAAGAATCTTGAACAATGCTGAGCCAGCAGCTAAAAATCTAACTCATAATTTATGTTGTAGAGAAATAGAATTACCTCTACGCTTTGTTTTGCCACATGTAGTCATTTTAATAAAATTAATAACTGTCAGGAGTTCTTGACAGATTTGAAATAAAAGTTAATTTCTAGACCTCATATGAATTTTGTTTTCCTTTGAGAATTGACCAGGTGGGAAAGAAGTAAAACAGAAGAGCCCATTATATGCTGTGATTCCCCTGGGGTCGTAAGGGATGTGATATGGGAGTGTTGTACTGGTGCTGGGTTTGATTTCATCACCTTAGACCACCAACCCACCTTTTCAGAGCTAAGGAAAGGAGAGTATGGTTCTAACTGTTAAACTACATTACTACTTTAGAATGAACATTTTCACTAAATACCTTCTTTCAGTAGCTACTACAATAAGCATTGTTTCTGGGTGCTATGTACTGGAGGGAGCCTGGGCTTTGAAGCTAGACAGATCTACGTTTGAACCCCAGCACCACCTCTCACTACTGTGAAACCCAGGGTCGGTCCCTCCTGGCTTCAGTTTCTTTACCTGCAAAGTAAGAGGAATGAGGTAAACCTTGTAAAACTTGCCACAAACTTTAGAGATAATATATAGTTTATAAAGTGCCTGCCACAGTGCCTGAAATTTTTTTAATAGGTGCTCAATAAATGGAAGGTATTATCGCATAATTATAACCATCTATATAGGATTTAGGTGAAAGAAAGTAGAAATATAAATGGCATGAGATATGGGTAGTTTAATGAAGAGCCTTGGGAAAGGAAAGATATCTGACATGAGAGACTGCAATGAAACAGTGAAAGTGGGTATCAGTTTAGACCTTCAAGGAAGATCATTGTATTATTAGTTCGAACTTCCTGGAAAAAAGTATAAAGTAGAACACAGAGAAGAACAACATTTCATTAGAAAGCCCAGCATGTGCAAAGCTTCCTTTATTCGGATTAACCAGAATTGCTTTTCCCTCTCTTGGTCTTGCTTGATTTTCCTGTGCAAGGTGACTAGGAACTCAAGCCACTGTCTGTATTCTCTGCCCACTCCAAATAGCAATGTTTAACAAACAGTGGCAACAGCTATGGTCTGCTTTTAAACTCATCTAGCTCAATGCAATAACATCATGCAAATAAACACAGAGAATAAGAGCAGGTCACCCAGGGTCTTCTGTCTGGGGCAGCTTAGGTTGGCCACGTCTTGGAGGCAGTGAGGAGTGGTGGTCAGAACTGAGCTGGCACAGCCTGGCATTGACTCTTCACTCCTCAGTGACATTGGGGAATAAACATAAGTCTCCTAAACCTGCAGTTTGCAACTGTAAAATTGAACCTATGAAATCTACCTACTCCAAAGATCTGTTGTGCAGATTAAGTAAGACAGCGGATATAAAAGCCCTTCTTTGCACACTGCATGGTACTATACAAATGTTAACAATTATTAATGTATTCCAGATGCTCTGAAAGGTCTAATGTGCCATAATTTCTGGCAATATAAATTGTGGTTTCCATGAAGCACATAGGACCCCTCAATTTTGTCAAAAACATGTTACGATCTATCATTTTGGACCTTTGGAGCGCAACACATCTTTGGCCCTGTACTTCTTTGAAACAATTGTGATCAGAATTAGGTGATTGATCGTCACACTGCAGGTAAAGAATCGTAACTTCCCAGCTTTGAGACACATCTTAGAGATGGAGTAAACATTTGGTTTGGGAGGTGTGCACATTGCCTGTAACAGTTTTTTTTTTTAAGATGAGAAAACCAGATTTCTGAGTTTGGAAAAACAAGCTCATGTGTTTTTACATCTTTATACAAATGACTTCATGGAAATTCATGTAAAGATTGTCTCAATAAGTCTTCTAAAATAAATTTCACCCCAAAGCCAGTTTCTGGAAATTTGATTTGTATTCATTACTTTTCAACAAAATTTTAAATTTTAATTTCTGCTTTTAAAAAGTATAAATTTAACTTATGCTAGTTGCAGAAAAGTGTAGGCAGTACAGCAGAGCACAAGATTAGAAGCCCCATGCCCTGTGTCTACAGGATCCTAGCCTCCCAGCCCAGAGATAACCATAGCTAACAATATCTTGTGTATGCTTCCAGGAACTCTGTGCATATACAACCTTGTACTTTTCATCTTGCACTTCTGACTATACTTATCATTCTTCACAATATTTTTCCATTCTATCATGTATATATAGAGTTGGTACATATATACATAGATATGTAGATTTCATTATTAGATGAATACATAGGATTTTTTATTTATTATAAGTGATTTACTAAATACCCCCTTGATAGACTTTTGAGTCATTTCCAATTATTAGTTATTATAATCTAATGTTAACCAAAGAATTGTTTCACATTGAGATAAGCAGCTTGTCCCAGAATATAAATCAACATACTGCTTTCTTAATCAATAAAGCCTTTCTATGAACAAAAAATCATCACTTGAACTCACAGTGCTCTTAGAAGTGTAGTTGATTTACATTCTGGCCCTTTAACTCCTCACAGACTAATAATAAGCAACTGGTGGATTGTCATCACTGAGCAGACCATATTGAAATAGCACTGCTGTAAATACTGATGCAGTGAACATAGGTCTTTTATGCCACTTACACCCCCATGGAATGAATACCTAGCAGTGGAATTAATGGCTCAAATGATAAGTATATTAAATGTTTTGATGGATGCTGCCAAATTACTGTTTAAGCCCCGGCTGGTGTAGCTCAGTGGATTGAGGGCAGGCCTGTGAACCAAAATGTAGCCAGTTTGATTCCCAGCCGGGGCACATGCCTGGGTTTTGAGCCAGGTCTCCAGTGGGGGGTGCATGAGAGGCAACCACACATTGATGTCTGTCTCCCTCTCTTTCTCCTTCCCTTCCCCTCTCTCTAAAAATAAATAAATAAAATCTTTAAAAAATAAAAACAAGTTACTGTTTGAAAGTTCTACCAACTTATACTTCCAACAGTAGGGTGTGAATGTCTTTTTTTAAAATAACTTGGTCAAAACACTGAGGATTACTAAACTTTTCAATACTTGACAATATGCTAGGTAAAAAATGATGGCTCATCATTGTTTTAACTTGTACTTTTTTAAATGAGTGACATCGTGCATAAGCTTATTGGCCATTGGTATTTCTCTTCATTGAACTATTTTTTCATTTCCTTCCTTCCTTTCTTCCTTCTTTATTTCCTTTTATTCATTTCTTAGTGATATTTACAATCTATTTCTATATTTAAAAATTCAGTACCTTGTCTATAGTATATGTTACAAATATCTTTCTGGTTTGTATTTTATATATATTTTTACTTCTCTTACAATATTTTAAACTCGGAAGCTTAAATATCATCTGTACACATATATACACAAGGAGTATGGGAGGGGTCTGCATCTATTTGGTCAGCATAGATGCAGTGTAGTTCTCCAAAGTGCAGGTTTTGGAGCCAGACTGCTGAGGTTCCAATCTTATCTCTTCTGCTTACAAGCTCTACATTCTTGAATAAGACACTTAACCTATCTAACTTCAGTTTTATCATCTATAGAATACTGATAATAATAATAATGTATTTCTTAATGTTGTGAAGATTACATTAGTTATTATATATAAAGTACTTGCAATAATAGTACCTGGCTTAGATAGTGCAAAGATTGTAAAGAGAGTCATCCATCTCTTTTGCAGTTTGTATTATGGTATATTCTTCTATTGCTGTTTTTGTATGCTTAACTCTCACATCCATTGGCAATTTATTTTTACATAAAAATCAGCTAGGCACCCCCCAAAAAGAAATACTTATGGATAAATTTAACAAAATATGTATAAGATCCAGATATAAAAACTACAAAACTCTGATGGAAAAAATCAAAGAACTAAATAAGTAAAGAGATATTCAATGCTCATGAATGGAAAGACTCAATATTGTTAACATGTCAGTTATTCCCAACTTTATCTATAGATTCAACACAATTCCAATCAAAATCACAGCAAATCACTTTGTAGATATCAACAAATGGATTCCAAAGTTATGTGGAGAGACAAGAAATGCCAAATAGCCAATACAATATTGAAGAACAAAATTGGAGTCCTAATGCTCTTAACTTCAAGACTTACTGTATTTTGCCATGTATAATGGACACTTTTTATTTGCCCAGATTTTTGAGAGAAATAAGGATGAGCATTATATGTGGGTAGTGCCTGAAACACCTTGTATCTATTCTTGTGTTTTGTAATTATTTGTTACATAAAATTTCTTGTACCATAATATATTAAAAAATAAATGCTAAAATTCCTTTATAATGCAAAAAGCAAGTATCTAAATATAAATAAATAAATAAATAAAACGTAAAAATTAAAACAAAAGATTTTTCCTGAAAGTGTGGGCCAAAAATATGGATGTGCATTATATATGGCAAATATGGTATTTTAAAGCTACAGTAAACAGCCCTGGCTGGTGTAGCTCAGTGCATTGAGCATGGGCTGTGAACCAAAGCATTGCAGGTTCAATTCCCAGTCAGGGCACATGCCTGGGTTGCAGGCCACGGCTCCCAGCAACCACTCATTGATGTTTCTCTTTCTATCTTTCTCCCTCCCTTCCCTCTCTAAAAATAAATAAATAAAATCTTTTTAAAAATTCTCTAAAAAAAGCTACAGTAAACAAAGCTGTGTAGTGTTGACAAAAGAATATACAAATTCAACAGTGGAACAGAATAGAAAGCCTAGAAATAGACCCACACAAATATAGTTAACTGATATTTGACAGATTAATAAAGGCAATACAATGGAGAAAAGATACTCTTTCAAAAAAATTGTACTGGAACAAGTGGACATCAACATGCAAAAAAAAAAAAAAAAGCTAGACACAGACCTTACATCCATCACAAAAATTAATTCAAAATAGATCACATACCTAAATATAAAACATAAAACTGTAAAATCCTTAGAAGATTAGATAAGAGAAGACCTGGGTGACCTTGGATAATGCAGTAACTTTTCGGATGCATCACCCAAGGCTTGTAACAGTTGATAAACTGTACTTCATTAAAACTAAAAAAAATGTTTGAGAGACAATGCCAAGGGAATAAAAGACAAGAACAGACTGGGCAAAACTACTTGCAAAACACACATCTGATGGAGAACTGTTAACTAAAGTATACAAAGAATTCTTAAAAATCAGCAATAAGAAAACAACCTGGTTATTTTAAATGGGCCAAAGACCCTAAGAGATACCTCACCAAAGAAGTTATACAGGGGGCCAATAAGCACTTGAAAAGATGCTCCACATCATTTGTCATCGGGAGAATTCAAATTAAACCAATGAGATACCACTACCCATTAATTAGAGTGGCCAAAATCCAGAACACTGACAACATCAAATGCTAACAAGGATGTGGAGCATTAGAAACTCTCATCATTGCTGGTAGGGATGCAAAATAGAGGCTTCAAGGGCCTTTGTTGGGATGACATTACATATCAACTTCTGCTCAGTTAAAATTCTACTTTTTATGGGGGGAGAGGTGGGGAGAAAATGCAGACAACTGTAATTGAACAACAATAAATTAATTTATGAAAAAATTCTATTTTTTAAAATTAATTTTCTAGATGTATCACTTGGATTCCCTCCTCCTTTTTTCTATGCCCCCTTGCCTTCCTCCCACTCAATTTTCTCATTAATATTACATTGTCAGTATTTATGCTACTTAAATTTTTCTCTGAAAACATGACCCCCCACAGTTACTGAAAAGGTTTAATGCTTACTTTGAGTCCTTTCATATACTACTTCTCCTTCTTGAGTTCTGTATTTTATCTTTTGATTCAATGGCTTTCATCATGTTTTTTAAAGATGAGCTCGTAAATGCTGTATTCCCTCAGGCTGAAGCTATCTTCTGTTCCTTTATACATTCATGATAACCTACATTGGTCTGGAGTCTCACTTTCACCCTCAGAATTCTTGTTATTGCTGTCCTACTAATTGATTAGTTGGATAGTGTGTGGGAAACCCTGAGGTCAGCCTTATGTGTTGGAAATCCACCAAAACATTACTTACTACTTTTTTGCCTGAATTCCATACAATTTTTTATGTATACTTAAAGTTCAGTGACTTAACCAGAAGGGTCTAAGGGTTATTTTGGAACATTCTGTGTCTTCTCCATTTATGGTTTGAAATCTAATTTAATTCATGAAAAAAATTCTTACATCTAAATTATTTAAGTTCCCCTTTTCTGTTCTCTTCCTCAATGTTGCCAAATTGTCATATTAATTTATTCAACTTATTACTTGTTATGTACCAATACTACGCTGGGCAATTTGCTAGGTGTTAGGTATTATAATATAAACTGAGTATATCAGAAACCTAGTTGAATCTCCTGTATCAGTCTTTTATACCTACTTTTAACAGTATCGAGTTTTATTTTTTGTTTTCACATCTATGTGTTTTGTTTTGTTTTGAAAATTATCTTCTATTTCTTTCCTGCTCTAAAGAGGCTCACTTTCCACTTCCTTATTCTCTTCTCTATGATCGTGATATCATTTATATCCTCTTTGAGCTTACTTTTCAAGCTCTTTAACATCTTTGGGTATATTGAATAGTATTCGTCAGAACTGTTCTTCTTTTCCTGGAGAGTGTGTGTGTGTGTGTGTGTGTGTGTGTGTGTGTACAGGACGATGCTCCAACCAAGCCACCTGGCCAAGATGAGAATTTCTTTTTTATGCTGGGTCTTCACTTGTTTTTTGCTTGTTATATTTGCTTTTCTCACTTGCAAGAATTACACTGAGGTCCCTTTTTTTTTGTCCTTTATACTTAGTACTACTCTTTACTAAAGACTGGGTGTAGAGGTGGAAAAGGCACAGTGTCTCTGGCAGCTCTAGTCCAGGTATGTGCTTTAGAACAACACCATGTTCTTATTCTTCCCAAATCAGCTCTGTGTCTGTATGAGGACAGAACTCTCATCTCCAGGGTGGGCAGGTCTCCCAGGCTGGAATGGAAGAGGCTCGTAGTAAAATATGGTCATTCTCAGAGATTACTTCTTTGTTCAACTGACTCAGGTCAGCAGTTATAAACTAGATCATTGTTTTCTCTTCTTTCCAGCCCCAGCTCACTTCTAGTTCATTTCTTAATAGGAGAAAATAGGTCTCGCAGCCTCACTTCCCTTCTGGTTCTATGTTATGAAACTGAACTCCCACTGGGATTGACCTCCCCCCCTTTCCTGTGGTCTGCCCCTAATCCAAGCGCTTGTCTTTTTAAGTAAGGGACTATTAGTTGGCTGTTTTAGAACATCGGTCACTGACTTTGAGAGCCACGTATACCTTCCTTAAGATGTAGAGAGGTATACATCAACTTTCTCATTATCCTTCGATTTGTTCAAAACACCACTACATAAAACAGGTATTCTTTATATTCTGAAGTGGGTCCAAGCCAAGTTTTATCAAAAATGGAAATTTGCCTTCATTTTTCTTTCTCGTTGGTACTGGTGGGGGTACTAGCAAAGAAAGTAAAGTATAACTTTATGTTACCATCTTCTACCAGGAGTCTCAAGGAAATACATTCTTAATATTTTCCTTTATTGTGGTCTTAAAATTTTCTATTCTGATATTTCATTTTTAACTTTATTTTTTGTACCTTTGCTAGATTTGCACAACTTTCTAACCCTCCCACCTGATAATATCATGTTACCTAGAAATGATTTCCTCCTTTAAATAGCCTCAGTATTGCCTTTCCTAGTGTGTCATAAGACCCCCTGAAGTCAATAATGAATGGAGTGGCTATGAAGAAGTGATAACCTCTATTTCCTGTTCACTTTCTCACAGGCGGTTAAGCTTAAATGTGTGCTATAAAATCTCTCCAACCAACAAGCCCAACCATTTATCACTATAGTCTTAACTACCTCTGCTTTTTGGATATCTTAATTCCCCAAAGGACTGTCAATTTAACCATAACTACCTAACAACTGCCAAGCCTCACTTTATGAGCTGCTGTTGAGAGTTTAGTTATTTAAGGCTGATTTTTAAAAATTTTTATTGGTACTTCATGGCGTTTGCTTGATTTACAATGCTTGCTGTAAATAACCACAAATTAGGAAAGTTGCTTCCCCTTTAAGGTGTAGGCAAATATTAAAATGAGTACTGAATCATCTTTCTCCATATATTTAACTCCTTGGCAGGTCATTCTCCCACGTTCATCCAACTCATAAGGTTGAATGTGGTCAGGCCTTGATGGGGAGGAGACCTCCGTGGAAAATGACTTCATGCATTTCATCAAGTACTCGGTGTTTTTGCAAAGGTATCCAAAGTGGGAGAAATCTAGTGGTTAAAAAGAAATATTGAATATATTTTGGCCATAAGAAGGAATGAAATTCTGACACATGTTACAACATGGATAAACCTTGAAGACATCATTCTATGTAACACAAGCCAAACACAAATAGATGATTCCACTTAAGTGACGTACCTAGAATAGGTGAATTCATAGACACAGAAAGAAGATTAAAGATCTCCAGGGGTTGAGGGAGGAGCAATGGGGAGTTATGGCTTAATGGGTAGAGAGTTTCTTTTGGAAATAGACAGTGGTGATGCTTTGAACAACATTGTGAATGTAATTCATGCCACTAAATTGTACACTTAAAAATGGTTTATATGGTTTTTAAAAAAGAATTACTTCACATTTAAAAAAAATGCCTGGAAGTAACTTCAGAACTCTCATCTCCTTTACCCTTCCCTCTTCAGAGGGTCCTGCCTAGGGTCCTCCCTCCTCACTTAGGATACTGGGGCCCTTTACTTGTGCCTTGCTGAATCTCTCTCCATCACCTGCCACAGTTTCTCCATTCCTTGCTCTCTCTCCAGGAGGGGCCACACTTGACTCCTGTCTCCCACCCTCCCCTTCTATGAACAATCTGACCCCAAGTCCCTCTTTCTCATTTTCGAGGCTGAGTGACACTCCCTTCAGCATTCTTCTGGTCTGTGAGATTTAGCAAAACTCACCTAGTTCTGTGCTACTGCAAAGACCTTCTGGGCAAAGACCACTATGGCTCCTCTCCCTCTGCAGGCCCTCATGAGAAACAGAAGGGCCCTGGGACAGAGTCGTAGTCTCACAGAGTGGCCACGACCATGAAGAGCCACAGCCTCATCTTTGCTGTCTGCTCAGGAAGCAAGTCAGATCACTGGAAACAGTATTCCAAATCACCACGTGGGCTGGCGAAGAGTTTTTGACCTGTGCACCTGCCCTTAACTCTGAAACCAGGTGGTCATTTTGCTGGGTTTTCCCAGCAAACCTGCCCCCAGCTGGGGGCAGGTACAGGCATCTGGCAGGAGGAGTGTCATATGGCACAAATCAGCAAAAATAGAGAAGGCCCTAAACAGGGTTTAAAGAAGGATTGCTTCACTTTCTAAAAAACTGTAGAGGCAAGGGCAGACACTATTGAAAAATCAAATACCAGGCCAGGGGCTAAATCTGAACAAGTAGAAAAGATAGCATGCTGTCTTGTGTAGTTACAAGAGAGCCTTCAGTTTGTACAGTTGCCCCTCTGTATCTGTGGGTTCGTGTCTGTGATACACCCAACAGTGCCTTGATGCAAGGTTGTTTGAATACATGGATGCAGAATTCAAGATGTGAAGGGCCAACTAAAGGATTTGAGCATCCTTGAGTTTTGGTATTCACAGGGGTCCTGGAACTAATTCCCCAGGGATACGCAGAGACCAGTGACAAGACAAAAGTAGGCAGGACCTGTGCAGGAGCTAAGGAAAAACCAAAACTTGGGAGAAATGCTCATTATACCAGGAAATTGGTCACTAAGTGAATTGATGTTTACTTAATTTTCTTTTGGATAATTAGAGTGCATAGCCCTGTGACTCCCAGTTAGAGGTGACTCCAGTTCACATAAAGCTCATTTTCAGACTTCTCAGAAAATAGTATTTGTCATATAGACACAGAGGGAGAGAATAATATGCCATTATATGTATTAAATATTAGGTTTTTTTACCTAGTCATTGCAAATAATTCCAGGTTCCAAGGAACACAGGAAGCAGAGATAAATTGCATGTATCTGCTTAACTTCATTAAGAATTGCCAGAGGAACATTCGCATGAGCAAGTGAAGGTGCGAGAAGCAGTGTGTCGGTGCTTCTGAATCCGTATGGACTGGTGGAGCCACAAATGTACAGGCGTGTGAAGGGGGTTGCCTTATTAGCCTAAGAAAAACATCATTAGGAAGGAAATCTGCTACTGAAAACTCTACCATCGTATATCATTCACCCCAAAGCCAAATACAGTGGAAGGTTTTTGTTTACCTACTGTCTGGAATTTTCCATACTTTTGCCATTGACCAATGGAGAAACAGCCTCAGCTTTGGGCTGGCTCATTAAGGTCTTTCAGAAAGGAGCCAGTGGACTTAGCATCTCATCCCAGGGGAAGGCCCCTGATCACATTAAACCAGAATGGTGCTGACTGCCTCTTGCACCGCACTCTTAGTTCAAAGCATAGCAGCACTAAAGTATCTGGAATTATACTCACTCTCTTTTTGCCACGGATGTCCCCAGAAATATCCTACACAAGTATGTGATTTCTCTAATGAGGCCCCACATTTTTGTTTTGCTTTCTTACTTCTCTTCAATTCTTTGCCCACCCCCTCCTCCTTTTTCCCTCTTTCTCCTTTTTCCTCTTTATGAAGCTACTTGAAAATTTGCCTTTGAGTTGAAGTTAGCAATCTAGTGATAAAAAAAAAATTTTAAAACACACACAGCTAACTCCAACAGCTCAGGTGTGAAATCTTCTTTGTAGAAACTCCTCTTTGCCATGTTTGTATATCTTACAGAATGAAAATGACTGGATGGCATTGCATTTCAATATGGTTTTACTATTGAATCTATAAGGGTTGGATTAAGCCTCCATTGGTAAGTGGAGTCTCAGTGAAAATTTGGAGTGATTCATGGGCCAACTTCTTTGAGAAAGAAGTCTGAGCCTCAGAAAGGAAATTTGAACAAAGAGCATGGACCAGGCTGGCCATGAAAAAGAGTTCTTGGTCTGGGCAGCACAAGGTCCGATGTCTAGGGGGCAGTCCCTGAATGGTGATTGTTACACATGGCATTTCCAAACTGACACCTAGAAAAGAAAGTCTCAGAACAAGGCTAGATTTGATGCTCAGGTATCCCACATGCAGCTGCGGCCTTCGGGCTGCAAGCCCTACCGCATAAGGCAGACTGCCTCTATTTTCAGTGTTTTCTACATTTATTTCCCTTTGGTTATTCCCATTCATGATTAAATAATTTGTTTTACTGAAGGTGTCAAGGAAAGCACCCTTTTGCCAATTTTTAGGTGTGAGTATCTTAAGGATGCAATGAATTCCTGAGGCAATCATGACCCTACAAAGAAGGATCTAAGGCAGAGACAAATTTGGGGTTTCCCTCAAAAAAGAGAGTCCCCTTCTCACACTAATTTGAGAGTGTCTTGGCCTTAATTCACATGGAAGTTGGTGTTTCGTTTGCCTTTTCCCAGCCAATTCACTTAATGATCTCCTTCTTCCTTCCCAAAACATTTGCAGCCAGTTACTAATTTTTGCTGAATAGAATTAACTCAGTTCAAAGAAGTCATGTTCTATTCTAGCCAACAAACACTCTTCTCCTCTCCCTCCTGTCCAGAATGTGCAATTAGGGCCTGATGCCACCAAGTGGTGTAGTAACGGAAAATAAATAAGGGAAAACCTCATTTAAATAGAGTTGGAAGCTCTGAGGGGGCAGATCTCTTCCACATATCTGTTTCAGTCCCTGGCAAGAAGAAGCTTATTTTACATACCCCTGAAGGAAGAAGTAAGATTTTTTCCCTGCCCAGCAATAAGCCAGCCAATGAGAAACTGCCATGTCTCAGCCAATGAGAAGTCACCACAAACCTGAACTCTCCTCCAATAGATCTCTGTTCAAAGCAACCCAGGCTAGGAGGAACTGAGTAGTCTAGCATCCCACAGGGTTAGGAGCAGGATGGGCAGCTTTATGTAAGACAGAAGTGCTGGCAGAATCCAGTGTTCCTTTTCTGGGATCTCCCTTCACAAGACTAGCAGACAGGTGCTATATCTGAATCTCCATCAACCTGGCTAACAGTGTTCACCCAGCCCTAGTGATTCCCTGAAACCCCTGCAGGATCCAACTGACAGGCCCAACCCAAACCATTTCCAGTGGCTTTTCCATACAAATTACCTGTCTTGGCTCATGCTTCAGACAATCCCAAAATCTCTCAAACAAGCAACATCTGGCCTCGGTGTGCTGCAAGCCTGTGCTAAGGTACCCCAGGCTCAGCACTAACAGTAGTCAGCCTTGGCCTCTCCTGAGCACCTCCAAGCCCATAACAGGTAGCAGCAATCAGCAGATCACTTTGTAGCTCATGTCCAGTGGCCCTGGGCAGGAAGGATATAGGTGGTATCCTGTATCCTGGCACAAACCTTGGTTTGCACCTGCCTGGAAACCCCAGAGCCAGAGCACCTCTCGGAAAGCTTCAGACCATGTTGAAGTTTCACCCAACCTCCTGCACATGTCACAGCCAAGGGGCAGACTCAGTGGGTACTAGAGCCCCACTGAAGTAAGTCCTGTTCTTTGGGGTTGAACCCTGCACAACTGATTTTTTGTGATGGTCTGTCACAGCTGGTCGTCACAGCCAATTGGCTTTGGGAGAAATCTTTCCCATTGAGGTGCCAACAGCAATTAAGACAACTAAAACAGGAGGGTATACACAGCCCACACAGGGGGCATACAAGGAGTGCCCAGTTCAAGTGATCAGGAAATTTTGGCACTGGAGTTACAGGACATCTATTATTTTAGGCCACACTATCAAGCCTGGGGAACCTAGCAGCACTACCCAATACATAGAAACAAACTTAGGGAGGCATCCAAAGTGAGGAGACAAAGAAACATGTTCCAGATGAAAGAACAAGACAAAGCTCAAAGAAAAAACTAAACTAAATAGAATCAAGCAGCCCACTAGATATAGAGTTTAAAACACTGGTTATAAGGATGCTCAGTGAACTGAGGGGTTGAGTAGATGAACTTAGAACTTCAACAGGGAGATAGGAAACATAAAGATGTAACTAGAAAATATGAGAAGAATTACTTAGAAATGAATAATACACTAACTGAAATTAAGAAAGCTTTACAGGGAATTTAACAATAGAATAGATAAAGCAGATGATCAAATCAAAGATTTGGAAGATAAAGAAGCAGAAAATGCCCTGGCTGGCATAGCTCAGTGGATTGAGCGCAGGCTGCGAACCAAAGTGTCGTAGGTTTGGTTCCCAGTCAGGGTACATGCCTGGGTTGCAGGCCATGACCCCCACCAACCGCACATTGATGTTTCTCTCTCTCTCTCTGTCTCCCTCCCTTCCCTCTCTAAAAATAAATAAATAAAATCTTTAAAAAAAAGAAGCAGAAAACACCCAATAAGAACAGAAAAAAAGAAAAAAGAATAAAAAAAATGAGGATAGTATAAGGAGCCTCTGGGATAACTTCAAGTATACCAACATTTGCATCATGGGGGTGCCAGAAGGGGAAGAGAGCAAGTAATTAAAAACCAATTTGAAAAAGTGAGGAAGGAAAACTTCTCTAATCTGGTGAAGAAAATAGACATACACACTCAGGAAGTACAGATAGTCCCTAACAAGATGGATACAAAGAGGCCCACTCCAAGATACATCATAATTAAAATGCCAAAGGTTAAAGACAAAGGGAGAATCTTAAAAGCAGCAAGAGAAAATCAGTTAGTTACCTACACAGGAGCTCCCATAAGAAATTTCGCAGGCCAGAAGGCATTAGCAAGAAACATTCAAAGTGATGAAAAGCAGAGACCTATAACCAAGATTACTCTACCCAGCAAAGCTATCATTTAGAATCAAAGAATAGATAAAAAGAATCCCAGACAAGAAATACCTAACAGAGTTCACCACCACCAAACCAATATTACAAGAAATGTTAAAAATATCTTTAAGCCCTGGCTGGCGTAGCTCAGTGGATTGAGCGCGGACTGGGAACCAAAGTGTCCCAGGTTCGATTCCCAGCCAGGGCACATTCCTGGGTTGCAGGCCATGACCCCCAGCAACTGCACATTGATGTCTCTCTCTCTCTCTCCCTCCCTCCCTCCCTTCCATCTCTAAAAATAAATAAATAAAATCTTTAAAAAAATTAAAAAATATCTTTAAGAAGAAAAAAATAAAAAATAAGAATAATAAGTGGAAATACCTACATATCTATCAGCACTTACTTTAAACACAAATGGATTAAATGCTCCTATCAAAAGACCTATGGAAGGTGAATGGATAACACAACAATGTAAGCGTATTTATAAGAGACTCACTTCAGCCTTGGCTGTGTGGCTCACTAGGTTTGAATATTGTCCCATACACAAAAAGGCTGTAGGTTTGATCCCTGCTCAGGGCATATACTTAGGTTGCTGGTTCAATCCTTGGTCAGGGTGCATATGGGAGGCAATCAATTGATCTCTCTCTCTCTCTCTCTCTCTCTCTCTCTCTGTGTGTGTTTCTCTCTGCTTTTCTCTCCTTCTAAAATCAGTAAATGTATTTCTGGTGAAGATTTTTTAAAAAAGAGAGAGACTGACTTGACATCAAAAGACACATACAGATTGAAAATTAAGAGATAAAGGAAGATATTTCATGGAAATGGAAACAAATAAACAAAAAATAATCTGGGGTAGCAATACTTATACCAAAAAATAGACTTTAAAACAAAAACTATATTGCAAGAGACAATTCCACTTCTCAGTATGTATCTGAAGAAACCCAAAACAGTAGACTGAAAAGTCATGTACATCCACCGGCCAAGATGGAGGCATAGGTAGATACACTCTGCCTCCCCGCACAACCAAAAGAAGGACAACAAATTTAAAAACAAAAAATAACCAGAACTGCCAGAAAATTGAACTGTATGGAAATCTGACAACCAAAGAGTTATAAAGAAGAAATATTCATCCAGACAAGTAGGAGGGGTGGAGACAGGCAGCCATAGCAGAGAGGACTCATGGCAAGGTAGAGTCTGAAGGACCAGGTGAGGTGGCAGGTAGCAGAGCCAGTAGTCCCACATTTTGGGTGCGGATAAACTGGGAGGAACAACCAGGGAGTGAGACAAACTGCACAGCCCACATTTCCACCACTGAGAAATAAAGCCTCAAAACCTCTGACTGAGAAAAATTGTGGGCTTTGAGGAAACAGGAGAAACTCCTCACAGGAGAGTTTGGGGAGACCTACAGAGTCCTGGAACATGCACAAACTCACGCATGTTAGAATCAGCACCAGAAGGGCTCAATTTGCTTTTGGGTAGCGGGGGAAGTGACTGAAAACCAGCCAAGAATAGAGCAAGTGGCACTGTTCCCTCTTTGACCCCTCCCCACACACAGTGTCAAAATGCAGCAACACGGGTTGCCCTGACTTGGAGAATACCTAAGGCTTCACCTCTTAATGTAACAGGTGCACAAAGACCAAAAAAATATGGGCCCAGGTGAAAGAACAGATCAAAGCCCCAGAAAAAATACAACTAAGTGGTGAAAAGATGGCCAACCTATCAGATGCAGAGTTCAAAACAATGGTAATCAGGATGCTCACAGAAATAGTTGAGTATGGTCACAAAATAGAGGAAGAAGTAAAGGCTGTGAAAAGTGAAATAAAGGAAAATGTACAGGGAACCAAAAGTGAAGGGAACTGGGACTAGAATCAACAGTTTAGACCAGAAGGAAGAAACAAACATTTAACCAGAACAGAATGAAGAAACAAGAATTCAAAAAAAAATGACAAGAGACTTGGGAACCTCCAGGACAACTTTAGACATCCAAATCACAGGGATGCCAGAAAGAGAAGAAGAGCAAGGAGTTGAAAACTTATTTGAAAACATGATGGAGAACTTCCCCTACCTGGCAAAGGAAATAGACTTCCAGGAAGTCCAGGAAGCTCAGAGAGTCCCAAAGAAGTTGACCCCAAGGAAGCACATGTCAAGGCACATCATAATTAAATTACCCAAGGTTAAGGACAAGGACAAAATCTTGAAAGCAGCAAGAGAAAAGGAGAGAGTTACCTACAAAGGAGAGCCTTACCTATACGGCTGTAAACTAGTTTCTCAAAAGAAATCTTGCAGGTAAGAATGGGCTGGAAAGAAGTATTCCAAGTGCTGAAAGGCAAGGACCTCCATCCAAGATTACTCTATCCAGCAAAGCTTTCATTTAGGATGGAAGGGCAGATAAAGTGTTTCTCAGATAAGGTCAAGTTAAAGGAGTTCATCATCACCCAGCCCTTATTATATGAGATGTTAAAGGGACTTATCTAAAGGAAAAAAAAGATTAAAAGTGTGAACAGTAAAATGGCAACAAACTCACAACTATCAACAACCTAAACTAAAAAAACAAAAACAAAAACAAACTAAGTAGACAACTAGAACAGAAACAGATTCACAGAAATGGAAATCACATGGACGTTATCATTAGGAAAGGGGACAGGGAAGAATGGGGGAAAAGGTACAGGGAATAAGAAGCATAAATGGTAGGTACAAATAGACAGGAGGAGGTTAAGAATAGTATGGGAAATGGAGAAGCCAAAGAACTTATACGTATGACCCATGGATGTGAACTAAGGTTGGGGAATGCTGGTGGTAGGGGGTACAGGGCAGAGGGAAATAAAGGGGAGAAAAATGGGGCAACTGTAATAATACAATCAGTAAAATATATTTTTAAAAAGCAAAGACATTTACAATAGCCAATATATGGAAGCAACCTATGTGTCCATAAATAGATGAATGGGTGAAGAAGAAATAGTGTATATACAATGGACTATGACTCGACCATTAAAAAGAACGAGATCTTGCCATCTGTAATGACATGGATGAACTTAGAAGGTATTTTGCTGAGTGAAATAAGCCAGACAAAGGAAGGCAAATGCCACATTATTTCACTTATATAGAGAATCTAAAAAGCAAAGTAAATGAATAACCATAACAGAAACAAACTCATAGATAAAGAGAACGTTTTGATTTTTGCCAGATGGGAAGGGAGTTGAGGAAAGGTGGAAAAAATAAAGAGATTAAGAAATATCAATTGGTAGTTACAGAATAGTCACAGGGATGCTAAGTACAGCATAGGGAATATAGTTAATAATATTGGCTAGTACGATATCAGATAGATATGAGATTTATAAGGATAATCACTCAGTAAGTTATATAGATGTCTAATTACTGGGTGTGCACCTGAAACTAACATAACATTGCACATCAACTGTAATTGAAAAATAAAAAAAATATTTGAAGTGAAAAAGCAAAACAAACAAACAATCAAAAAAGCTGCCTTGTCCGACTTTTGCTTTTCCTCTATGAAAGAAAGCTCCTCTTTTGTTCATGGGTCTTGCCTGTGGTTCCCTATAGTTTGCATAATACAAACTATGACACACATTTATGTTTTGTTTAAAATCTAACTTTAAAGAATTACCAAAGTTCCCTCGGCTTTATAATAATTTTTCCATCTTGTATTCAGCAAAATATAGAACTCTTCACTAAGTTTACAAAGCTGGCTTGCAAAACTATCTTCTTCTCTCAGAATAATTTTTCTTCCTTTTCTCTTTATTTTGGGAACTTTTCCTAAGCTTGTCTTTCATATCACTAACGTGGCATTAATCAAGGTAGCAATTCAAATATTTTATTTCAGCTTATACTTCATAATATTCAGTCTTTAAATCACTTGGCTTTTTAAGAAAATCTTAGTTCCATGACTAATTTCAAGCTATTTCATAGAGTCCATGGTTTCTTACATTTTATTGAGTTCATAGCAGATGCTACTAAAATGTACTTCCTTTTCAAAAATAAATCTTTTATAAAATTACATTCCCTCTGTCTTTTGAATATGATGTTTTCCTTCTTATATTAGAGATTTTCTTCCTATGATTGTATGTGTCAAAGTTAATCAGGAAAACATGAGCACTCCGAATATTTTAAAGAAGGAAGCAATACACAGAGAACTGGCTACAATGTCACGGAGGAGATGCAAGGTCAAACAGCGATGTTGAGACTGCACCCCAGACTGCAGAGATGACAGCAAAGGTACTGGTGGAGCCCAGGCGCCAGGCTACCTGGCAGAAGCTGAGCTTCAGCAGCCTGCTGGGGGTGGGGGGCGGGGTAGGGGTAAGGGCTGGGACCTCCAAGGGAAGAGGCTCTCCTGTCTGGTGAGAGCTGGAGCCACAGGGGAGACTGCATGCCGGCACAACAAGGGCCCTTCTGAAGCAGGGAGAGAACACCCTGACTTCTCCCTTCCTCCCACACTGCAGTCTCTCTGAGCCTCCAGAGAGCAAGAAAAGCTTTTGATACAGGACAGTATCATAGTGTGAGGATCTGAAGCAAGCAAAAAAAAAAGAAGAAGAAGAACAGCCTTATGCTGTTGGCTGCTTTTGAGGTTTTTTTCTACTCCTTTTTGAACAATGGGGATTCTATATGGGCCTCATATTTGTGCTAAAAGGATTCCTTGTGGAAGGCTTCTTACATGCTAAGCTGGCACAGTACACTAACTAAGGGAATGGAGGAAAGGACCAGGGGCTCTCCTGGCAGTGGGGCTCCTGTCTGACTTTGGAGACGCTGCCAGGCACCACTCCCCCGGTGTCTCGGCCTCCTCCTGAGTCTGCAGGCACTTCATCCAGGCAGCCTCCTTCACAGGGGCCTTGGACCCTGCATGGTGTGGCCACCTCACAGCCAGCCTGCCCAGCCAGACTCCCCTTGTCAGGCCTTCAGCCTGTTGCCGGTGCCTGAGAAACTATAATAATCACCACAGACCATAGCCTGGCAGGGGTCAGGGAGCCACCCACTCACCCTTGACCCCCACTCCTAAAGATAGAACGTAGAGAGAAGACCCCTCGCACTCCTATAGAGACCTCCTGCCCCCACACTGCTGCCAGGTTGGCGCCCTGCCCTGACCGTGGTGACTGCCTGTGCCTGGGCTGTGGGCCCAGCCTCCCTGACACAGGCAAAGTGACTGCAAGTAGGGAGCACTTCTCTGTCCAGTTATCTCTTTTGCCTTTGGACTCAGAGTATGTCCACGGAGTGCGAGATCCTCTCGATTTACTTCCTGCAAAGCCACGGACACTAGAGACTCAGTGGGGATCTAAGGGCACAAACCAAAGATACAGTCCCTGCTCCACTAGGAAGACAGACAAATAGAGAGGGTGGGGGGGAAGGCCAGACAGAAAAGGGCAGTGCTTGCAGAGGATACAGGCAGGAGAGGCAGCCTGCCTGGCTTGGGGGAAGCTGGTGCTCCCTGTGTGGGCACCGCTGAGCGGAGACTAGAGGGAAACCACTGTGGAAGTGGGTCCAGCTGCTGTCAGACACAGGAGACACATGGGAAGGCTGGCTTCTAAGGCAGAGGGAAGAGCATGGCCAGAGGCCTGAAAGTGGAAGGAAGGCTGGTGTAATTGTGGGCCTGCAAGGGAGGAGACAGGGAGAGTGGCAGAGCAGAGACCTGAGAAGTGTGGCAATGAACGGTGGGGAGCCTTTCATGCTGACGTGTCCAGATTTTAAGCTGAGGTAAATGGGCATCGTGAATATGTGAGCCAGCAGCACATGTGTATTTAAGCAAGAAAACCCTCTCACTACAGCATGTAGAATGGTGTGGAGGGAACCCAGTGCAGATGCTGGAAGACCAGTTAGGAGGTCAAGGCTAGAGATAAAGGCACCCCAAACTTGAGGCAGCAGAAGGGTAGAGAGACGTGGATGGGGGTTTGGGAGAAACAGTTCGGGAGAAACTGTAGCAGCTGGGGGCTGATTGGGTGTGGAGTGCCAGACACAGAAGTAACTAGGGCAACACTGAGGCCTTTCTGGCTTGGGTGACTTCAAGAATGAATGAAGGGCTGAGGCAGTGAGCATTGGATGAAAACCAGGTCAAGGAGGAAAGATTTGGTTTCTTTTCTTTTCTTATTCTTTTTCTTTTAATTTGATGAGTTTGAGACACTTGTGGAAAATTTGCTTAAATACATAGGTTAGGAGTGCGGTCAGGAGTACACAGATTGTAAGGATGCTTGTGGGCCTAGATAACAGGGGTGTTCCAGCTAGCACTATTACATGGCTCTATAAACTCTGCACTGTGTGACACAGGTGGCAAATACTGAAAATGCTCTCTTTAGAAATGATTTCAGATGTCTCTAAGATCATGACAGGGACATGGGTTAATTTTAAGCATGACCATTTTTATTGGAGTGTGACTTAGAATGATATCTGTTCTAGTTTACAGCTCAGCAGATCCACCTGGAGTCAGAAGACAGACCTAAAACACATCGAAGGGCAGCAGAAGCATCAGTCTGCACACACAGGGGTCCTTCGTGGAACTGGCTGGTTCCTTAGGACGCTCTGCCTCCCAATTATGGGGCAGGACAAACAGGACTGTCTCCCTGAGCAAACACGGCCAAGCCAGGAACTGTGAAATTCAGTCTCTATCAAAAAAAGTCCCCAGAGAGCCTGAAACTCATTTAGAGCTGTTTCATAGAGAACTCATTTGAGGAACATGACTGGCCTTGTATAGCACCTTTAAAATAACAACTTTCCATTAAGCTGTGAACACTAAGGAAAACATTTCTCACAAATATTTTTTAACCAACTTCCAACAGAGGGTTGCCTTATCCAGCCACGCTGGCTGGAACACTGCTTTCGTTCTGAGAGGAGCCACAGGACCTCCTGCGGCAGGAGCAAGGCCTGGCGTGGCTCTCTGCAGCTTTGCTCAGAGCAAAATCGAGTGAGAATTCCCCACATCATCTGTAATGTGAAGTAGTCCTTGGCTCTGTTTCATAAAAACATGCACTAGAATGAAAGCAATTGTGTGGTGAATGTGGATTTACTACTGAAATCCCATTATTACTTTTAAAATAATTATGAGCACTTACCAGACACCAGGTGGTGTTATAGGGGCTGAAGATAAGAAGTTAAACGGTAAGGTCTCTGTGTTTTCATCAAGCTCACATTGTCATGTGAAGAGAAAGAGAGTAAACAAGAAGACATAAATGAACAAAACAATTTCACCTTGTGCTGAGTGGGATTACACACTGGCGCGGTGCACATGGAAGACTGAGGAGTCGGGGCGGGGTGAGCAAGCAGAAGAGCAGGCAGGAGCATTTACAGAAATATTTTCTGATTTGGTCTAGATTTTAAGAAACTAAGAAGAAAATAATAAGAATGCAGATTTTTAAATGTTAACATTGAGTGTTGTCTCTTTCAAGTATTACATTATAAATACAATTTAAAATGTACCAAAACAATTGAAGGACTATTCACCAGCATTCAAAAACTAGTATTCAATTCAACCAAGAACTCTCCACATTACTATCAAACAAGTGAAGTTCTGGCACGTTTCTATGTTGCTTTACTTTCTTCTTAAGGAAAATAAACCAAAAAAATCAACTGATATTTATGATGTGGGTAATGGAAAAAGATATTCCATGCAAACAGTAACTAAAAGAGAGCTGGGGTGGCCATATCAACCTCAGACAAAATAGAATTTATATTAAGAAAGGTTACAAAAGATAAAGAAGGAAATTATATTTTAATAAGAGTTTCAATAAAAGAAGACATACAATTATAAACATTCATGCACTTAATCATAGTTCCTCAAAATATATGAAGCAACACATTTTGAAAGGAAAAATAGTTCTATAATAACAGTTGGAGAGTTCAATATTCCACTCTCAATAATGAATAGAACAACCAGATGGAAGGTAAGTAAGGAAATTGAGGACTTAACAATAAAACCACCTAGATCTAACAGACACATGCAGAATAATTCACCTAACAACAACAGAATGCACATTCTCTCAGGTGCATATGGGACATTCACCAAGATAGGTCATATGTTAGTCCACAAAATGTCTCAATAGATTAAAAAAGATGATATTATATGAATTATCTTCTCTGACCACAATGTGATGGAGTTAGGAATCAATAACAGAAGAAAGACTAGAAAATTTACAAATATGTGGAAATTAAACAACACACTTTTGAACAACCAATGGGTCAAAGAAGAAATCACCAAGGAGATTAGAGAATATTTAGAGATAAAAGAAAACAAAAACACAGTATATCAAACCTTATTGCATATAGAGAAACCAGTGCTAGAAGAAAATATGTAGCTGCAACTACTTCTGTTAAAAAGAGTGGAAGCACTCAAATCAACAACCTAACTTTCTCGCCCAAGCAACTAGAAAAGAAGAACAGACTACACCCAAAGCCAGTGGAAGGAAAAAAATAACAGAGGTTAGAACAGAGATAAGTAAAATAGAGACTAGAGAAACAATAGAGAAAATCAACGAAACCAAAGTGGCTTCTCTGAAAAGATCAATAAAATTAACAAAATTTTAACTAGACAACTAAGTAAAAGAGATAAGCCTCAAATTACTAGAATAAAAAATAATAAAAACAAGGACATTATTACTGATTCAACAGAAATAAAAAGGATTATGAGAAAATATCATAAATAATTGTCTGTCAAAAATTGGATAACCTAAACGAAATTAACAAATTCTTAGAAACCTACCAAGATTAACCCAAGAGAAATAGAAAACCTGAATAGACCTATAACTAATATGGAACTAGAATCACTAATCACAGACTCTCTACAAAGAAAAACCTTGCACCAAATGGCTTCACCAGTGCATTATTCAAAACATTCAAAGAAGAACTAACCTCAGTCCTTCTCAAATGTTTCCAAAAAATTGAGGAGGATGGAACATTTCCTAATTCATTCTTTAAGGCCAGTATCACTCTACAAGTAAAGCTAGACAAAGACACTACAAGAAGGAAAGAAAAAACCCACATACCTATATGTCTGATGAATATTGATATAAAAATACACCAGCAATCAAATCCAACAACATATAAAATGGATTATACACCATGATCGAGTAACATTTATTCCTGGGATATAAGGCTGGCTAAACCTACAGAAATCAATGTAATCACCACATTTACAGAATGAAGGACAAAATCCACATAATCATCTCCATTGAGGCAGGAAAACTTTTTGAAAAAATTTAACCCTTTCATGATAAAAAAAACACTCAATAAACTCACTGAAAGGAAACTACTTCAAGGATACATCTTGTATCTAAAGGGTCAGCAAATCACATCAGGTTTTCCTTAAAAATAAGTCAGAATCCAGCTTCTCAAGATCATCTAGACTACTACAAAAACTTCAAAGCTGTTCTCCTTGCTTCTTCCCTTGTCTTCAGTCTATTCTCAAAACAGAAGCCAAAACGATCCCATTGAAATTTAAGTCACATTATGTGTCTGCTGTTATCAAAATTCCTCTGCTCTCTTCCCATGTCTCATAAAGTAAAAGTTCAAGTCCTCACAATGTCTTACAAAACCCTACATGATCTTCCCCTCCCCATAATCTCCCTGAAGTCATCTCCCACTGCTGTCGCCCTCACTGGGTCTGCTCCAACCGCTCTGGCAGGCTCCTCCCTGCCTCACAGCCTTCCCTGAGTGGCTCCCTCCATTGAAATGCTCCCCTTCTCAAGGCCTTCAGGTCTTTACTCACACGTCACCTTCTCAGTGAAAACTCCCCTGGCCACCTACTCTAAAATTTCAACTATCTCATTCATTCTGATATTTCCTATTTTCTATCTCTGCTTCAATTTTAAGTCTCAGCATTCACTACGACCTATCATACTAATTAGCATATATATACTATGTATCTGTACTAATACTATACTATAATATAGTATATAGTATATAATACTACATATATATATGTACACTATATGTCTGTGCTAACACTATAATACTATGATATAATATAGTATATAATACATAATTCTATATAGAGACACTATTGTACATTATAGTATACTATAATTTGTATATATTATAGATAACGTAGATATACAGATGATCTCAGCCCTGGCTGGTGTGGCCCAGTTGGTTAGAGTGTCGTCCCATAGACCAAAAAGGTCATGGGTCCTGTTCAGGGCACATACCCAGGTTGCGGGCTCAATGCCTAGTTGGGGCACAGGTGAGAGACAACCAGTCAATGTCCCTGTCTCTGTCTCTCTCTCTCATCCTCTCTCTCTCTAAAAGCAATGAAAACTGTCCTCAGGTGAAGTTTAAAAAAAGAAAGAAATATAAATGATCTCAACTAGACTACAAGTATCATAAAAGCAGAAATTATTTGGTCTGTTTTGTTATATCTTTCCGTATTGCTATATCCCCAGCAATTAAATAGTGCCTGGTGCTCAGGCACCCAAGGACTGTTTGTTGAATGAATGCATAAGTGTAATGCATATGACTCAGCAAACACCATTAAGGGAGCGCTTGTGTGTTTGAAGGCAGGGAAAGGATATGTGAGGAAGCAAGGCACAAACATAAAACATTTCCACCATAGCTTTTGGATTTTGTTTATTCAAAATAATATTATTATGTCTGTAGATAGCCAGTTGGTAGGAAATACATTGCAATAATTTTGAAAGGAATAATCACCTCCAAACACAAACTTTCTTCAGAGACTGCAAATGAGGACAAAGATGAGATGACATCACTGGTATTGGACACTGATGTTTTTTAAAATGCGGTTTTATGTAATTTGGGATTAGAGGACTCAGTTAAGGGGCAGCCTGCAGCCAAGAGAAGGCTGGTGAGCAAGGAGCAGAAGAACATTCATGTGAAGCAAAAAGAGGGGGCAAGTCCAAGAGAAAACAGAGAAAAGGGTCAGGGGTGATACCTACCACCTTTGGCATTTGTGGCATAACTCACATATCACTGGAACCCACTTGGCCTAGCTTCAGCGCATACATTTTGACTCAAAGAACAACACTCCACTGAAAAACAAATGAAATCAATTCCAATTTTTACTTAGGGAAAAATTACCAAGAAATGTGGAGAGAACTACACATGTAGTGCATGGCCAATCGTCATGAGTCTTTTCTCTAAGTCTCTATTCTTAACAATCTGAACCCTTTCTCTGAGTCTCCTCCACTCTCAGTATTCACCACAGAAATCACAGCTGACCCCAGAAGCTTCTTTCTCCCTCCCTCTCAACGACCAATCCAAATGTGCTCCAAGGCCCATGTCCTGCTACTCTCCACTCTCCCTCTGTCTGCCCTCCCTTTCATCTCCCGTTTTCCTTCTCATGAATAATCTTGTCCTTTCCAATGTAAACTCCATGTCTTCACTCGTCCAGTGTGTGTCTGTCTCTCCCATTGCCTCAGTTCTGTATCATAAACCCAGGCTCAGAGCTGACAAAGCTAGAATTCTCTTGATGAGAGAGGCAGAGGGGGTCCTGGAAAGGCTGTAACCCATAACATTAATAATTTTCTTTCCCATCACAGTAGAATAAAGTCTCTTTTCCTCTCTGGATTTCAAGTGTCTTAAAATATCTGATTTCAAAAGAAGGAGGAGGAAGGACCCCTTGGAAAGACAGAAGTACTAGTGAAAAGAGAAATCCCTCTCTTTGACTAGGGATTTCAGCCAAGTGAGCTAAAAGGCCAGGATTCTTTTTAACCATCCATGCCACAAGATGTAAACGAATCTATTTACTCAGCAAAATATTTCCTTATTACATTTTGAGTAATTTCCCATTGAAAACAAACAGTGCATGTCAAAAAGTTCCACAAGTCCCTTGGGCCCTGAAGGCTAGAATGGGCCCATCACAGTCATCTTTCTTCTTCTTTCAAGAGAGAAAGCCAGACAAGTTTATTTTTACTTTTGTCTTTCTATTTTGATTTACCAAATGCCACTGCTCAATTGAGCTCTGAAAAAGAGACAAAAGCAGCCTCCATCTTAGTTTAGGTTAACTACAGAACATTGCAGCTGAGAGGGATCTGAGTGGGCAGCTAATTTGACAATGTTTTATTTACTAGTTAGGGAAACTGGGAGCAGTCAAGGTTACCAACTTTGACATGGGTTGCCCATGTTAATAAGCCATTGAAAAAGGAACAGTCAGAGAGGAGGGGGGAGGGAAGACTGGATGAAAGAAAGTGGAGGGATCAACCAGTGAGCATGTGTGTAACTCCCAAAAGACACAGACAACGGTGTGGTGTTGGCCAGAAAGAAGGGAGGGGCTGTGAGTGGAGGTAGGCAAAGGGGGGGATGGGGACATCCGTGAAAGTGTCAACAATAAAAAACAAAGCAATAAAAAAAGAAAGAGAAATAAAATCATTTCCCTTCTCTTTGTTTAGTGATGATCAAGACAACTCATTAGACAACCTACTCCTTCCATACTGATGTAAAATGCCACATTTGTCAAAGATGGAGTTCTCATTATTTAATTCTACTCTGTTATATTGAGATATATGTTCTGGCAGCAGAGTCTGACCCTTCTTATTTCTATAAATTTCTGAGTAATTTTCATATCTTATATAGTAAGTTTACTTCCTTGGACCTTTAAAATACTATTATATTTATATTTATTCTGAGTGAAATTTAGAATCATTTGACAGATTTTATTAAAAACCTCTATTAAGATTTATTTATTAAATTAGGATGCACTTAACATCATTGCAATTTTTTTAAAGATTCCTCTTTAAAATTTTTTCTGTTTTCTTCCCATGGGTATAATCCAGATACTGACTTCGCACATTTTTTAACATTCGCATTGAGTTGTCTTGAACCCTCTCTCAAATGCAGTGGGAAACCCAGAGGAGGTGGACCTTCAAGGACAGGTGGGCATATTGGTGATGTGCAACATGTTCAGAACCAATATCCTAGACTCTTCAGCTGACTGAAGCCACTCCTGCTGAAAGCCAGTTGCTTGGGCTTCAGGAATTTAGGGCTCTTGCAAGAAAGGATGAGAGCAGCCTTTTCATTTGCGCTGGGCGGTTTCCCTAGAAAAGAATGAACTAAAATTCTGCTGTAGCGTTCATGTGGGCTGTTAGTTTTCTAAGACCCAAGTGAAGGAGAAGGGCCAGAGGTCTCTATCTTACTTCCTGTTGGTTTCTCCACCTGTAGGCCTACATCTCCACTTTCTCTCTACTTTGTGGAGTCAGTCACCGTTTTCTTGCTTTCAAAATGTTGATAGATAGGATTTGCTATTGGTTTCTACCCTTCTTTTTTTCTGTATGGATTTATACCTTTCGAATATTTTTACAGTCATTTTAGTGGTGTTTCTGGAGAGAGTGGGGAGAAACCTGTGTGTTCAATGCACCATGTTTCCATTATTTACCTTTTAAACTTTCTTATTTTTTACAGTGTGTCTTTTGAAGATAGCAAATAGTTGGCATTTTTAAAGTCAATTTGAGCCTGTTATTTTTTCTTTTTTAAGGTATGATTTATACATGGTAACAGACACAAATCTTAAATGTACAATTAAATGAGTATTTACATATGCATAAACTTGTGTAGCCAACTCCCAAATCAAATTATAGACCATTTTCATCAACCCAGCAGGCTTCCTTCCACCCCTATGTTGCAGTTTGGGTTCTCTGAGACAAATTTTAGTCCTTAGGATATTTCCCATGAACCCTCAGGATCAATACCTGTGGAAGGGAGGGGCAGAGGCATGACCAGGGAGAAGATGTCATGCTGTGAAGCAGGGTCCACAACCTCACCCACACCCACAGGAAACTCTAGAGCTGAGAGGGCACATTAGAGTTGTCCCGAATTGGGCCAAAACGGACAGTCTTTTGCCTTCATGAATTATTGGATGTGGACAGTCTCTGGAAGAGCACGAGCTTGGACGAGGCAGCTCTCTGCAGCTGAGGCAACTGACCGCTCTTCTCACGGACTGCACTCCCAGCAGCTGAGGAAAAGTCCTCCCTCGCAGGGAGAGTCCAGGCAGTGCCTCCTCATGTCTGCCATCCCCTCCTTGTCAGCGCCTTCCAGGTCATTCTAACTTCTACCACAGATAAGTTTTACTTAATTTTGAATTTCACTTAACTGGAATCACACGGCACGTGCTTTCATTCTAGGTACTTTATTTTGTTCAACACTATGCCTGTGAGGTCCATCGTGCTACTACAGGTAGAAGTTGCTTTTCTCATTGCTATACAGTGTTCTATTGTCAGAACATATCAAAATTTATTTATCTATTCTTCCATTGAAGGACATTTGGGTTGTTTCCATTTTGGGCTACTATGAACAATGCTATTATTAACATTCTTATACATGTCTAGCCCATACATTATATTTATTTTATTTTGGAAAAACATAAAAAGTCATTTTTTGGTACATATCCCAGGAGAATTGCTGGATCATAGGATATACACATGTTCACCTTTAATACATATTGTTTTCTTAAGTAGTGTGTTCTTTCCATTTTTTTTCTATACACGTAGATATTTTTTCTTTTTCAAAAAATTTTATTGTATTTTTCCATTACCATTTAGTTCCCTTATGCTTTATAAATGGTAATAAACACATAAACATGCTTTATGTGTTTTATACTATGGTCATCCCCATGCTGAACCCTCTGGTCTACAGCCTGAGGAACAAGGAGGTTAAGAGTGCACTCATAAAGGTTGTCTTAAAGGCAAAACTGTCTTTAGGATTATGATTGAACATTGTGCAATGCACAGTAGGCTACTTTCATTAAGACCATGGGAAAATAAGGTCCCAAAGTAGTCACCTTACCCTTTCCAAAGTATCCTGTCCTAAAAATGAGAAACATTATTTCCAGAAATGTACCTGAACAGGAAAGGCTAAGATATCTTGGGGTTCACTTGTCAAAAACCTTATTAAGGATATTTTTTTATTCACTCATTCAACATGCTCTTTTTTTCTAACAGCTCAATGCAAGCACTCATAAAATAGGGCCACAAATAAGACCATGAGCAAAGTGCACCCATGCGCCCCAGGAGGATACCTGCATGTTCAAATAGAAACCAATAATGTTGCACATTTTGCTTCTGGAAATGTTTGGAAATGGTTAATGTTGATATTTTATGTCTAATTTTGTGATTTAAATGATCGTTTAAAAATATTTTTTAAATATGTTTTATTGATTATGCTTCCTCCCCATAATCACCCCACTGTTGTCCATGTCCACGAGAGCTTTTTCCTTTTTGCTCGATTTGTTAATTTTGTTTCTCTTATATCTTTGCTTTTGCTATCATCAATTTCTGCTTGAGCTTTGTTTTTGTTCTGTATATAACACTTAGGGCTTAATATGCTTTTTATATTCCAATTTCTTGAGGATACTTAAATACTTGATTTTCAACTTTTCTTTTTCTAACATATTCATTTAAATTATAAATTTCTCTTAGTCAGAAATTGCATCCCCCAAATTGATACACCAAATTTTTACTACTATTGAGTCCAAAATATCTCATAGCTACTACTACTGTGATTTTTTCATACACAGGTTATTAAAGTTGGAAATTTTCTACTTATCCATCTGTTATTGATTTCAAGTTTAATTCTACTGTGGTCAAAGGATATTTTCTGAATATATTTAATCCTTTACAATTTTCTGTGGCCTACTCTATGATCCAGCATGTAGTCTATTTGGGTAAATGTTCCATATAAACTTGAAAAGAACATGCATGTTGCAGTTGTTGGGTGTTATATTCTATACCTGTCAATTAGGTTCAGATAGTTCATGATTTTATTGATTATTTTCTCTTCATATTACTATCAATTATAATCAGTTACTGGGAATGGTATTTTAAAACATCCAACTATAATTGTTCATTTCAATTTCTACTTTTAGTTCTATCAACTTTTGCTTTGTAGCTTTTATTAACTATTAGGTATACTCAAATTTAAAATTTTTATGTCTCCTTGATATCTTGGCTCCTTTATCACTATGGAAATTCCTGTCTTTGTTAATATTTTTGCCTTAAGTTCTATTATTTGTTATTAATATAGGAATATATCAGCTATCTTTTGGTCTGTGTTGATATGGTACATTTTTCCCTTCCTATTTTTCCATCTTCTTGTGTCTCTTACGAACAGTATTTTATTAAAGTGTGTCTCTTGTAAATAGCATATAGTCAGGTGTTTTTTTAATCCAAATTGGCAAATGGGCTCAGTGGAGAAAACTGACAGATCACCTCGGAACTGTAATTCTAATTCATCTAGTTCTCCTTGTTTCCACAACTCTCCTATGTCCTTAAATACATAATTTAGGAAAGTTTCAGGATTTGTCTGGTTATGCAGTGAGAACACTGAATTACTATGACCTACTACATCCAGCCAAGAAGTGCAAGTCTCTGAGTCTTTGTCATTCAATAGCAAGTTTAACTATTCACTGTTAATGTGATAACTCCTTTATGTGATCTAATTTCTTATATCTTTACTAAAGATGTATTGTTTTGCAATTATTTTTCATAGATTTATCTTTATAACTCCAATAGTGTAGACATTGTGTACCCCAGGTGTCACATGGCTCCTTGACATCTGAAACCAAACCAAACCATTGATCCCCTCTCTACCACATTCAATGAGAAAACTAACATCCCCTCCAAGATTCTGGCAAATTTATAGACACTTAAATTTTCATGGTGAATTTTGCTTCTGATTCTCTGTGTCTTCTAACTTCAATATCTCTGTGACACTTACCGTAGCTTTGCAATCCCACAGCGTTATTCTGGCTGAAACGTGTTTTCTGTTCTCTTTATTCCCTCTCAACCTCCTCATCACTTCAAACCTATGTTAAGCTTTTAATTATTTCTGGATCTTCCGCAAAGCTTTCACTGAAGACTTGAGGTAAAGAAGGGACAGTGAGTTATAGCTGCACAAGAAACAGAATATTGGATGAAGCAAATCTCTTCATAAAATTTCTTTGATCATCCTGACATTAGAGATTTCTTGCAAGCCACCATTCTCCACAGGTGACTATTGCTCTCACTGTGTAAAGTTCAATTCTTTTTCTCACTAGACTTTCGTTTTTTAATATATTTTATTGATTATGTTATTACAGTTGTCCCACTTTTTCTCCCCTTTATTCCCTTTTGCCCTATACCCCACTCCCACCAGCATTCCCCAATCTTAGTTCATGTCCATGAGTCAGACATATAAGTTCTTTGGCTTCTCCATCCTCCCCGTGTCTACTTTGTACCTACCATTTATGCTTCTTATTCTCTGTACCTTGTCCCCTGTTCTTCCCCTTACCCCTCCCTGCTAATAACCATCCATGTAATCTCCATTTCTGTGATTCTGTTGCTTTCTAGTTGTTTGCTTTGTTTGTTTTTGTTTTTTTTAGGTTAGGTTGTTGATAGCTGTGAGTTTCCTGTCATTTTACTATATGTATTTATGATCTTCTTTTTCTTAGAGAAGTCCTTTTAACATTTCATATAATAAGGGCTTGGCGATGATGAACTCCTTTCACTGGACCTTATCTGAGAAGCACTTTATCTGCCCTTCCATCCTAAATGAAAGCTTTGCTGGATAGAGTAATCTTGGATGCAGGTCTTTGCCTTTCATGACTTGGAATATTTCTTTCCAGCCCTTTACTGCCTGCAAGGTTTCTTTTGAGGAATCAGCTGATAGCCTTATGGGAACTCCTTTGTAGGTAACTCTCTTCTTTTCTCTTGCTGCTTTCAAGATTTTGTCCTTATCCTTAATCTTGGGTAATTTAATTATAATGTGCCTTGACATGTACTTCCTTGGGGCCAACTTCTTTGGGACTCTCTGAGCTTCCTGGACTTCCTGGAAGTCTATTTCGTTTGCCAGATTGGAGAAGTTCTCCTTTATTATGTTTTCAGATAAGTTTTCAATTTCTTAGTCTTCCTCTTCTCCTTCGGTCACCCCTATGATTTGAATGTTGGAATGTTTAAAGTTGTCCTGGAGGTTCCTAAGCCTCTCCTCAATTTTTTGAATTCTTGTTTCTTCATTCTGTTCTGGTTAAATGTTTATTTCTTCCTTCTGGTCCAAACCGCTGATTTGAGTCCCAGTTTCCTTCCTGTCATTGTTGGTTCCCTGTACATTTTCTTTTATTTCATTTTTCATTGCCTTCCCTTTTCCCTTTATTTTGCAATCATACTCAACCATTTCTGTGAGTATCCTGATTACCATTGTTTTGAACTCTGAATCTGATAGGTTGGCTACCACTTCATCACTTAGTTGTATTTTTTTTCTGGAGTTTTGATCTGTTCTTTCTTTTGGGCCATACTTTTTTTTGTCTTGGTATGCCTGGTGTTACATAGTAAGGGGAGGAGCCTTAGGTATTCACCATAGTGGGGTAACCCACATTGTTGCGTTGTGGTGCTGTGGTGGGGGAGAGATCCAAGAGGAAGCAATGGCCCTTGCTCAGCCCTTGGTGGGCTTTCAATTACTTCCTCCACTACCTACAAACAAATTGGGCCCTTCTGGTGCAGACTCCTGGGTAAGCAGGTTTGTGTATGTTCTAGGACCCTGTGGGTCTCTCCAGTAAACTCTCCTATGAGGCTGGGAGTTTCTCCTGCCACCTCAACTGCCACAGGTTTCTTCAGTCAGAGGTTTTGAGGCTTTATTTCCCCCACTGGAACCCTGAGTTGCACTGTCTATCTCACTCCTCACTTGATCCTCCCAGTTTATCCTCACACAAATGTGGGACCACCTGCTCCTGCAGCCACCACCTTGCCACAAATCCTCTTCACCCCAGCTGCCCTATTCCGCCCCTCCTACCGGCCTGGATGAATGTTTCTTCTTTAATTCTTTTGTTGTTGGACTTCCATATAGTTTGATTTCTGGCTGTTCTGGTTATTTTCTGTTTTTAAATTTCTGGTTGTCCTTCTTTTGGTTGTGCGAGGGGGCAAAGCATATCTACCTATACTTCCATCTTGGCCAGACTAGACTTTTATTTTTGCATAGGTAACATTTTAGCTCTTTACCCATGTTAAAGTCTATCTACCATTGTAGATCCCTAAAACTCATTAGCATACTACACTAGAAAAGGGATATATTTTTCAAATCTTATACTTACCAGCACCAAAGTATCTGCATGTGATTAAAGATTGAAGCTTAAAGCTTAAAGCTTCGGTCTTCCCCCAAAACATTCTCTATAGGTTGAAAAGACCAATACAAAGACTCTCTGTCCTTTTGACATGACATACTACAATTATTTTTTCTCTATATATTTCTTTCTGTCCTATAGGAGGTTTCTTTTCAATGATATTTGAGCCTAAATTCATGATAACAGCCAAGTAAGAAATCATATCTATTCATTGCCCCTCTCACATGTAAAATCAGACATTTTAACAGGCTTTTACTTCATAGCCCCAGCTCCAAATTATTGCTAATTAATCTAAGCTTTGTAAATCCAAATCACTAATATTAATTTGTAATATCATGTTTATTAGCTTTCAAGTCACCTTTATCAATCTTCTCAGGAGTAACAGCCTAAAAATATCAGGATCAACCAGATAAATATTGATGTAGATTTCTCTGTTAATGTATTTATTTGGTTATTACAATAAGAACTTAGAAAGGAATGAAAAATTACCTACATGCTCAAATGCAGAAGAAGTTATCTGCACCTTAAACTAAAAATTCACTCATTTACTTTTATGGAGGCAAGGTCTTACATTAAAATCCATTACTTAAACTATTTCATGTGCAATTGTTAAATACAAGTCCATGCTCCCTCCCCTAATCTTGTCTAATTTACTTCAACCTTCTTGCCTACTTATTCAAGGGATGCAAATTTATTTTAATATTCACCCCAGCCTGTTTTAATTTTAAAAGGCCTATTACATTTCCTTGCATAACACAAAATTTATTCCTAAAATTCTGTTTAAAATGGACTTTTTTTGGTAAATTAAATGCACCAGCAGAGTTGTTATTTAAAGGAAGGCTTCAGTGAATCATTTTGCAAAGTACAGAATTTTTATGCACAGTGAATAAACTCCTATCCCGACCCATTTCCACCTCCTCATTCCACTAACAACAATAACAAAAAAATCTGGTTTATAAATTTGGATTTCTGAATAGTAAAAGGGCTTAACACATTTCATTTAAAAACCAAATATAATAAACATTTACATGGCTCCCTCATCTGTATAAATAATTGTGCATTCTCTCTACTTGAGAACTTACTATTTCTTTTCATTGCTTTCGCTTTCTCTCTCTCTTTTTTTTTTTATTTTCCCCCAGACTGTGCAGATGCTTAAAGGAAACTGAAATGAGAGGCAAGAAAGATTAAAGAGAAATAATGTTTTTCTTTGTAAATATTATAAACCTCTTAATTTTTTCTTTCTGGGCTCAAGGTTCCTTTAACTTTGTTCTATCATCATTATTATTGGCCTCTCAGAAAGAAAAAAATGTGCTAAATAGCCTGTACACACTGGCAGGTTTTTATGTTTACTGCTGTCTCAGGTCAGGAAGCTAGCAGCCTACAAAACTCCACTTTTTTCTGGGGTTTAACTTTCTGGCAAAAACCACCACTCCAACATGAATGTCCATTCCCACTTCAGGAATTTCTTTGCATGGTACTTTTTCTCACACTGTACTCTTGATGTAGTTAGTAATGATGACTACTAAGGGGACAAAGCTTCCTGTGAAAGATAAGTTTCTGCAGTTGTCCAAGAAACACAATAAAGTCGTGTTATTGAGCCGTGGTGCCCATTCATAAGACCTGCTTCTGATGATGAAGGGAGAGGGCTCAGTAAGCTTCATGTTGAAGTAATTAGAGGAATTTTTTATTATATTCTGACAAGTTCAATAGAGAGTTGTTTGGTTACTTTCTACTGTTGCAACACACATGGAAAACACATGTGGCATGGATTAGAGTTTGTTCTACTTTAGAGGTGTTGATAAAATAATTTTTAAAAAGTAATTCACAAGCCTGTAACATTCCTCAACCCTACACAATGTCAACCTACCTCCCAGTCAAAGGGTAGAGTCCTTGCAGAGAACCCCATTGCCACCAAGCTGCCGCTACCACCCCAAACCAGCACCATCCTGCTCCAGCTCAACCCAATGTGGTAACATTGGCCTCAACCCAGGCCACCATGGGGACGAAGCTCAGCCCAGGAAAGTTCTGCATTCCAGAGATAGAAGAGTCTAGGCTGGGGGCCTGGTCTCATTTTCTTTTCCAGCTCTTCCAAGGGTTCTGTGATCCTGAAATCCAAGCAACAGCCTGCCAGCAGAATCCAATTTTAAATCTTAGAAGGCAACACATATATGACTAATAAACATAAAATAAATAAAATCATCATGTCCTTGTGATTCTTCCCTTTCACTGTTTCTCATGTCTAGAATTCATCCATCATCACTATCAGTCTCTTAACCCTGGCCGTCATTATCTCTACCTTTTGGATCAATGCAATAATCTCATAAAACATCTCTTGCATCTCTTGCCTCCAGTAGTCTTTTCTTCAAACCATTCTTCTACTACAGCCTATGTAAATGCAAATGTGGTATTTCTTCCTTCTTCAAAAGCCTACCTGGCTCCTTGAGTTTTCAGTATTGAGATCATATTCTTTGGCATGGCTTGAATAGGGTGACCATTCAAAATGCCTGGAAGGCATTTTTATTTGTCCAAACCAATCACTATTGAGAGTGCAGGAGGGGTGTGGGTGATGATTATGCTGGAACAGTAGGTGTAAATAGGGACTGTTCCAGGGTAAACTGGGACATAGGGTCAATCAGAGCACAGAGGACCTTCATGAACTGACCCCTGCTCATCTCTCCTACCTCACCTCCCATCCCTTTCCCATTTTCCCACATGCTGTTCTCATTGTCTGAAGTTTCATTCTCCTTACCACCCACCCCTTCACCTGGATGGCTCTGATTGGTCCTCTAGGTCCTTACTTAGTCTCCTCTTCTTCTAGGAAGCCTTCCTTGACCTCTTAAACCGAGCTAAGTGCTTCCTTTTTTATAGTCTCTGTTCCCTTGTGCTGACTAGCCTTAGCAGTGACCACACCCTATTATTTACTCATTTCTCTGCCCCCATAGATTGCTAAACTCCTTGAGAGCAGAGATCCTGGTATTGGTTGACTCTCAGTTTGTATGGTATATAGACTGAATGTTTGTGTCCCCACTAAATTCGTATGTTGAAATTCTAACCCCAAAATGATGGTATTAAAAGGTAAGACCCTTGGGAGGTGATTAGGTAATGAGAAGGGAGCTGTCATGAATGGGATTAGTGCTCTTATAATAGAGACCTTTTGCACTCCTTTCACCATGTAAGGAAACATCAGATCTGTTGGTGACTTGATCTTGGACTGACTACCCAGCCTCCAGAACTGTGAAAAATACATATCTGTTGATTATGAGTCACCCAGTCTATGGTATTCTCTTATAGCAGCCTTAAAGGATAAGATAACATATACAGTGAGTGAATTTACAAATTCCAAGAGCCACTAGAATTGAAGCAGTAGAGACCTGAGAGATTTCCGGGAGATGATATTTGGGAGATGATAGGGATGGTGCCATTAGGAAGCCAGAGGTAGGTGAGGGCACAGTCAGGGGAGCCTGAGGAGGGCTCTGGAGTGCATGGCATGCCCCTACTTGAGCTCATTTTGCCGTAAACTTCTGGCACAAGATAAATTATTACCTTTAGGGCTGACAAGAAAATGTAATTTAAAGTGTAGTGAATAAGGGGGAGAGAGCAAGGCCTGGAAGGGAGCTGAGTGAAGCTTCTGGTTGCTTCTGATATTCTTTCCTGTGATCCAGATGCTATGACACAGATGTGTTCAGTTTGAGAAAATCCATTGAGCTGAGATGTGCACTTCTCTGTATGTGTGTTATTTCAAAAAAAAAAAAAACTTAAAAATCTTAAAAATAAGAGCAATACTTTCTTTCTAAATCCCTTTTCCAAACTTGGGAATCACACGGTGTGAGTATAAAAAAGTCCAGTCTCCATCCTGTCTCCCCCCATTCCCCCAGCCATAGAATGAATCTGGAAAGCCTTCCATAGGGCTAAGTGCCCCTGAAATCTCCTAGATTTCCACAGCATTAGGATTCGGTAACGTGGGCCCCACAATCGAGTAAATCAAAATGAACTGGCTTGCTAATTGCTTGGGTGCAAGTTCAATGTTTCTAAGATATGCTTTCATTTTTGTTAATTGTGCATGTGTTTCCAATGAAAATTCCAAATGTGTATTCGAGCGCCCCACCCTTTGGGGGATGTTCACAAACATACTCCAGTATACCCTGTGTGTGCGTTAGCGTTCAATTTGAAACACAAACTGCCCAGACATGCATATTTATGGTCGGGCCTCTCTTTTCTGTCGGACTGGGCCCCTCTCGCCCCCGCCCCTCATTTCCATTCTTGTTTTTCTGGATGGAGGCTGACTTGTTTAGGGCCGCCTGGGATTTTCGTTGGCCCATCCCCGTGGTCGAAAATGACACGGGCTGCTGACATCCAGTGGCTGCCCCGCTTCATTACAGACGTGCGTATCCTGTCTGGCTAGGCGGGACCCTATCCTTCCGAAGCGAGCCGGGCCCACAGCGAGACCCGACCGCCACGAACAGAGGAGGGCCGCCGGCCACGGGAGCGGAGGCTCTGCGCGCAGGGACCGTCCCGTCCCGGCCGGGAGCCCCCCAGCCGGACGCAGGGCGCAGGACCCCGAAACGGCCCTCTCGGCCTGCCTCCCCTTTCCCGGCCTCCGCCTTACAGACCTAACGGAGAACCGTTTCCCGACAGAAAACGCAACTTGAATTTTGAAACAGAAGCCATTTGAAAAGAAACCGGCTCTACGTTTTATTATTTTTCCAGGGAAAACAGGCTTGGCCTCTCCCCGGCCTCCGCGCCCGGGAGGAGGTGAGCTGCGACAGGCCCGAGGCTCGCGGAGACCAGTGACCGCCGCCGCCGCCCTGGGTCCGCCGGGGGCTCTGGGCGGGCAGTGCTGGCCGCGCGCTCGGTGCACGAGTGGTTGTATCTCAGAGGAAATCATTCTTTGTGAGTCCGAGACTGAGAGAGACTATAGGCAGGAAAAAAGTTTGGTTTCAATATGTGAAATTGGTTCCCCGGGGGGCAACTTTAATTCTTGTCAAATGTTTAGGGAGAATGCAAAAGGGCAACTTTCCACCTTTGAGACGCATTCCACGGGCTCCAACCCCTAGTGTCTGTTGGAAGCCTACACCCCGATTCGAGGAGCTTCTGGGGGTAAAGCCCCGCGGGGTGGCCTGGAGGTAGGGGAATGAAGGGATGTCTGGCAAAACGACCAGGTGGCTGTGCAGCCACAACCAGCAAAATGTGTCTCATCCTGAGGCTGGAGCGAGCGCGGGCAGAGGCTGGAGCGAGCGCGGGCAGAGGCTGGCGCTCAGGAGTGGAGTGGCCCCCATCCCAAGACGGACACTGCCGAGAAAACTCTTCGCGTACAATTGCCTTCATAGTCCTCTGGCTGTGCGGGCTCTGCAGGTCCCTGGGCCAGGAGATGGGCGTGCAGCAGACGGTGACGTCCTCACAAAACAAGATTGGAAGTGCCCTCCACTAATCTTGTTGGGCCGTATAGATGCAGCCGTGGTTACAGCTGTAAAAAACACATTCCCCAACCCTAGTATCTAAATTCCAATGCCCCCTGCCCCCTGGCCTCCCTCCCCATCCACAACCTCTTAGGGGAGCTCATGGGGGGGGGGGGCTCTCTAGGGGCTCTTAGTTCTGTGCAACCGACAGTTGAAGTAAAAGTGAGTCTATTAGTGAGGCAGTGAAACAGAGAATGGGCTCCTCCACAGACAGAGCAGCCCCCTGTTTTGCGGGATTTGCTCCCTTTATTAAGGTTCATTTAATGGAGGATTCGGTATTCAATGAGGGGGAAGAATATTAAGGATCTTTTCAGGGAAAGTGGTGGAGACTTCTCAGAAGAGCTGCGGGAGCCATTTGGTGTCTGTATATGGGCTGTCCTTTTTTCCATCAAGGTGGCTCTGGGTGTGTCAAGCCAGACAGTTTTGGGAGTCCTACTCTGGGCATGGTATCCTGGGAGAGCTGGCTTCTCTTAGGCTTTTAGGTGCACTCAGGTGCAATCACTGTTTGCATGTTACCTCTCACATCATTGACCTTTAAACTGAGGTATGCCTTTGTCCTTCCCATATACCCTCTCACTCTGTGGTTCATATGTTTAAAACCTATCTGCCTACTTGAACTGGCAACTCCTTGAGGTTGAGTTCTGTTGTATTACTCACCTCTGAATCTGCCGTACCTAACTCAGAGAAGCACATAGTAGGTTCTTAAAGACTCTTGGCTTAATGAATGAAAAAATGAGCCCTGCTGCTCCCTGCTAATGAAGAAGAGTGTGGAGCCAAGAAATGGAAAGAGAGAGAGAGAAAGATGGAAGTTTTTAAGACCCCAACTGGTCTAATTTGGACAGGATGATTTAGAAAAGAGTTTTAAAGGCAAAATCCCTTGAGGCTATTATCAGGGGGCTGCGCCCGCAGACCCCCCTCCTACCCCCCAGCCGCCACGGATGAGAATAAGTCTACCAAGACATGATCTGCTTGGGGAGGAAAGGTGGCCGGTCTCTCACTGGAGAAGGATCAAGAGCCTTTTCCTCAATGGCCTTTTATTGGGTTCATTTGCACAAGAATCCAGGTAAAGCTCATTCATCATTGTCAGGCAGTAAGGATCAAACGATAGATAACAAAGAACTCTGAGGGCCAATTGAGTCAGGGTCAGATAGCTAAAGAGCTGTAAAACTTTGAGGAACAAGCTTACTTCTTGCTTGGACCCTTATCATTTAATTAAGAGCATTCTAAACAAAGCAGGTTTCACAGGATTTTACATATTCTTTCTTAGGCCTGATCACCCGGGGAACCCGCCCTTTCCAGGACAGGGCTGTACCACCCTGTCATTGTTTCAGGCTTAGGTGGACCAAGGGAACTAAGGCAGCCAAGAGATTAGGAGATTTCCCCCATACAATGAGGACTCAGGCTTTGTCAAAACCGAGGGGGGCGAGGGCCCATCACCCCCTTTTGCTGTAGCCCCCAAAGTCCTTCTTTTGGGGGCCTCCCACGTGATCGTGCCTGTCTTAGATCATTCCCCCCTTTGGGAATTTTACCCATCATTGGCTAACCGACCAAGCATTAGGGGCCAGTTATGGATGAAGTAAAAGGAGCAGAAGCAGTGCTCCTGCCAGGGAGAAAAGCTTTTGTCTCCTTGGTGGCTTACAGTACAAGGTCACTCCCTCAGCCTTAGCCTTGGTGGGGGTTGCAGCTTCTGAAACCAGGCAGGGCGGTTCCCAACAGGCTATATTAACTATTGGCTAAGAGAAACCTGGCCTAGGGCTCAAGGAGAATTCCCAGTGTGTAACCTGTCAGTGCTGGGGTGTGGAGTTTGGGGATTTGGTTGGTTGCAGGTGAAAAGTGGCAAAGTTATCAGAAGCATAAACAAGGAGAGTGTGAGAAAGGCCAGCTTGAAAGAGCACACTGCCTCCCAGGAGATGGTATTGCCACAAATTCCCCTTCCCCTCTCTTTAAGGTTGAGTTACAGAGGGCTGCCATTGAAATGCAGGTGATTTTTGGAGGATAACCCAGCAGGAACTTCGGGAATGGGTGTGGAGAGCAGGACCAATAAAATGCCATTGGTCTGATCAAGACAGCGTAAAGTATAAAACAAAGTGGAGTCATTCACGTCAACTAAAATGGCTATCAGTCAGCTGTGACAGTTTGGTTCAAGAGGAAAATTACCTAAGTCAGAGTAAACACATCTGGCATGGAGACATATCTACCCACATGGTCAGAGCAGACACGAGGAGACACTCATAAGATATCTGCACACATGGTCAGAGTAGCCAAGTCTGCAGAGCAGGACCACCCATAGAGAGGCTCCTCAGCAAATTCCATAGTTGGCATCAGGGGTGCCAAGACATTTATCTAAAAGACCCCAAGGGTGGAGTACATCACTCTCAAGGTATAACTGAGGCAGGCCCCAGACCACTGCTGAGACAGCCAAGCTCCACAAACCATAGTGCTGTTCCGTGCACGCTGGTCTCCCTTGGCATTGGCTGCCAGAGGCTCTGCCCTGCCAGACCGACTACTTCACCTGCCCTGCTGCCCACCGGGCTCCAGAGATCCTTCCTTACAAGATGCTGACAACTCCCTTGCCCACTGTGCTGTCTCCTGGACCTGCAGACTGAGACTCGGGAACTTGGGTTTACTATCCCCCAAGTGATTGCTCTATGTGTATGTGTTATAATTCTCTTAGATTGTTAGAGTGTAAGTAGGATATTAATGTATGTTGATGTTCTACTTTGACTGAACCTGACTTCAATAAAAGCTGAGTGAATAGCCTAGTTCCTGTGTGTGACTCTTGTCTATTCCTTGGTGCCCCGCGGCTCAGCAGGCAGCCAGCTGAACAGTTGCCCAGCTGACTTATAGGAAAGACTATATTGCAAACATATGCTTGTGACAGTGGGTCAGATCAATTCTTTAATGGTCAGCTAAAGACATCTTCGTGCTCTGAATGAAAAAGAAAAGGGGCCCTAGAGTGAAACCAAGGAGGATGCTAGCAGCAAAGGCAGCAAAGCAAATAGGTTCATGAGGAGGGTGTGGAGAGAGGAAAGCTGCTACTGTACAGCCAACTGAGGTGCCTGTGAGAGATTCAGTTCCATTCAAACAGCATCTCCAGCAGATGGATGAGGATGCTGCAGTGGATAGTTTGTGCAGTGATTTCAGCAAAATCTGTGACAAAATATCCAACAATATTTTATAGAAAGTATGGTGAAATACGGGCTAGATGATAACAAGGCTAGCTAAATTTGGAAGTGGAGAACAATGGAGTCTGAAGAGTGATGAACAGCCTGATAACATCTGGAGAGTTGTTTCTGAACTCAAACTTTTTTTTACCAGTGACTTTAATGATTAGAGAAAATTATCAACATTGCAATGGAAAAGCAAAATCAAAAAAGATAGCCAGTGCCGTGGGTAACAGATTCAAGATTCAAAATGTCATCAACAATCTCAAATATTGACTAAGCATTGATGGGATGAATCTTAACACAGAAGAAATGGAAAGTCTTAATAGTTACTCTCCAAAAATAAATCACAGAAGAAGAGGATATAGGAGATTTAGGTTGGCATAAATTCATAAGAAAAAGATTGGGGGATTAAGAATAACCAGCAGGCAAGCAGAGGAGGAGGGCTAATGGAGGAGAATTCAAAGAAACATGACAAATCACTCAAAAGGTAGGATGTGTTGCTTGGAAAAGATAGTTTGGAGAAGTGGGAGTGCTCTCTTCAAATATTTAAAGAACTGTCCACCAGGGAGAAGCAGGAGTTCTTGCAGCGGTCAGGAGTGACGGGAGACAGGCTTGTGCAACCAGAGAATGAAAGCTTCCTAGCCCAGTCTAGGAAATTCTTGGTGGAACCGTGACTTCAGTGACTTCCAAAGTCCCTCTCAGCCTTTTGATTCTGGGGCACTTTTTGCGACCCCTTTCCCTGCCTTGGTCTTGGCAAGGACACACGTCATTACGTCGCTACATGTTCTTTGTGAATCACTCATGGAACAAGCAGTTGCTCTGTCATGTCACAAAATAATTTTCCCTTTAAGGACACAAAAAATTTGTGTGAACACAGAAAACTCTGACATGCTGTCTACTTGCCAGCAGTCCCAGAAATTGTCTGAAAGAGAGTGGGAGGAGGGTGGAGAGAGAGGGGGTGTTTTCATACCCTTCACACACAGGGCTCCTCTGGGCAGGTCTTATTCAATCCATCTGGCTCATGAAACATTCTATTTTGTACCTTCTGCGGCTGTTGAAGAGGCAGAGTGGAGATTTATAACAACAGTTGTTCATTCCAGCCCAACTGGTTTGGCACAGAGGGGAGCTATGTTTTTCAGAACAGCTTTTTGACATTCCTACATGAGCTAAAATGCATGAAAATTTCGGTTTTGAAACAACCAGATGTTTTTGTCAGGGAAGAAATAGATGACCTAAAGGAGGCAGGGAAGATAAACGTGGGGCTCAGGGAAGAAAATGGTACTATAGGGAGCTCATGTCTCTCTCACAGCTCCTACCAGCCACTCACCATGATTGGCCTACCTGTACCAAAGCCAGACCCCACTCAGCATTTTCCATCCCATGGTCCCCACTTGGGCTGCAATGATGCTCAAGTTCTGGGAGTTAAGGGAGAAGTTTACCGTCTTCCCCAGCAGATGATGTTGGGGGAGGGGGAGAGGGCGGGTAGACGGCTGGGAGCAGAGCCTTCAAGGCAGAAGGGACCCAGATGAGGCAGATACACAATGGGCTGCAGAAAGTATTAGGAGAAAGAACACTGAGCTTAGAAATCAGATTCCTGGTTTCCTCAGCCATGAACTTGTCATTTATTTGAGACCCAGTCATATCATTTGTATAAGAGGGATCTTGGAAAAGATGATCCCTAACATTGTTTTAGCCCCCTGATTCAATGTTTTTCTGATTCTTCTCTTCCTTAAAAAACAGATAATACATTTAAATTGATATGAGGAAATAACTTTTCCATTACTAGTTATCAGATGAAAGATAGAAAGTTTTTTTCTCAATAAAGGTGACATTTTTAAAATTTGAAAAGCCCAAGTACTTCAATAGATTCATTAAATTAAATTACTTCAATAATTCATCGAAATATATTATACAATGACCACAGTCACAGATTTTTCAAAATTGTCTTGATTTCAGATTTTCTGACCTGCTCTCACACCATGAGTTCTAGTTTTCAGTTAAGCAGATACAGTCAGGTACTTACAAACACTGGCAGGAAAATGGAGAGAGGCTGGAGGGCATAGAGTTATTATTTCATACAACTATTTTGATCCTGAGTATGAAGTTTTCTTGTTAGTTCTTTACGTTTTTCTGGGTAAGACTTTTTAAAAGTTCTTGAGAAGCCCAGAAATCACATAGCTCACCCACCCCCGTCACCCTCTTTCCTCCCCAACCCCTGCCCATAGTCTTAGGAGTCCTGACTCCTCTTCAGCATTCTAAGACGTGGAGCTACTACACAAAGTATCTGTCTACTGCTATAGCCAAAGGCCAAGAGCTCCCGGCATTCTCACTGATTCTCCTTGGCGGTGTGGCACCTGCTACCATTTCCACTTTTGCTACCTCTTTTCCTTTGCTTTACCAAATCCTGTTTGGTTATAAGAGGAAAAGGGAGTTTGAAAAGTAGTGCAACTGAGAGTGACCTGGGCAGAGAGCACTGAGATTGCCTAGCTTCATTCGAACCTGCCATCTGCCCTTCTGGTTTGACTTCCAGCACCGCACATCAAACTCCAGCGCCGCCCTGTGCCCGCCCAGCCCTGGTTTCCCATGCTTTCCAAGTGCTACCAGCACCTGGGTGATTTGTTTAACATTACTCTTGTAAAGTTGCTGCCTCTCCTAGAGCCGCGTCAGCATGCCTCCCTCTTCTTCAGAGAGAGCCAAGAGAAACTATTAAAAATGTGTTTGAAATTACACGTTCCCCACTCTCCTTGACAGAGGAGCTTTGCAAAGCTCGTTAAGAGAGCCGGAGAAAATTCCACAGCACATTTCTGGGTTTATGGTTATTATTTTGCATGTGCTGCTGAGCTAATAGAATGTGACTTCGGACATCCATGATCCAAGGGAAAATGGCTGCCCGAGTCTGGAGGCTGTGCTACTGAACAACAGAGATGGTTAGCATTTTGGCTGTTCACCCCCATCGGCTCTACTTGCAGACTTCTTGAAAAAGATGAGAGCCAACGAGACGAAGACAAAGAGGAGAGGAATAAATTAGGCGGGTTTTGAAATGGGTCCTTTTTCTCTCCACCCCCTCTTCTGCCCTTTCAAATGTTGGATGGGCTGGTTTAAACTTATTTTACATCTTTTCTCTGAGTCTGTGAAACTGAGCTCCACCAGAGTGGAACTCTGACACTTGTAAATAATCTCCTGGAGGAGCCTCACTAAGTGGAAGCAGCCTGTTCAGCTCAATTTTCTCCTCCAGTTACCATCGATGACCTCCAGACATCTCAATTTCTTACATAATCCTCAAGCAAGCAAAGCCACCTCTCCATTGCCTCTGTTGGAAAGAATGTTACGCCTGACCGTCTCCCTCGCTGGTGTGTGAGCATGACAACGTGTGAACCAGCCCACCTCAGATCAGGGACCACCACATTAAAACTTCAGATGCAGACCTCATGGTCTTACATCTTCTTGAGAAGATTTGAATGCCTGGTGAGTGTATTGTGAAACAGACACATTAGAAGTGAAGTTCACTACCACTTCATTGAACCTGATCCTTTGCTATAAAAACAATGGGGCCCAGTGAGGTTTGTGTCAAGCAAAATGTGAAACAACACCATTTGACTTTAGGCCACGTAAATAACTTTAACAAGCGAAAGCTAAAACATACTGACGAGAAACATCTAACGAGAAACATATATTGAGAAATCTAGCATGTGGGAAAACTTCAGCAAAATTTTAAAAATCCATTGAAAATGGGAACTGAAGGGCTCAGAGATACCTGATTTCCAGTGTCTGACACATTTCCGAAGCAAAGAATGGAAGGCATTCTTAGTGCTATGCATAAATATAACTTCATCTTAAGCTAAGAGTTTCGAGCAGAGATATCACCCTTTCTATTTACCTGTAGCCTCAGCTCTTGATTTCCGGTATCGCTGTTAAAGAAGCCAGCTGTCCCCTGATGGATGGGCATCGTTGTTTGTTTTTCATTCGGATTGAATTTAGATTCCTTCAGTCTGAAAAAACGGGGGAAGAGAAAGAAAATATTCTTATCCCATTGGATTAAATATATCTCTTGATAAAATAATGCTGAATTCTTAACAAGAGACTATATAACCAACACCAAAAGGATTCTTCATTCTTCAAAATTTTAAGCACAATTTCAAGTCAACAAGTTAAAAAACAATTTCCAAAAAGACGATTCCAAAACTATATCCATCTGTCTAAAAAGACCTCATTTCTAAAACCCTGTTGTAAGTTTTTTTGTTTCTCTGGATATGTTTTTCTTTCCACCCCAACTTTTACCTAAAGTAAGAACTAATCTTTACTCACAATATTTCAGGAAATCTTTTCATACCACAATATTTTCTCTTCTGGATTTCTGGGCACTCTTACCCACGAAGCAGGATCTTTTTGTTTCTGATAATCACTGCCTACAAAGATATGACCCTTTTTACCTGAAACTGTGTGTTTTTCATTTTAGCATCAACTTTTATTCAACTAATTGTTTGAAGTTCACAGGCTTCGAACAGTCACCTTCATCTACCCATTGCTGCCATAGAGAAGGTAAGGCCCAGCATGCAACTCCATGGTCCCTAAAAGGGACATTTGTTCTTTGTATTTAAGAGGCACTTAGGGTACTTGGTGTCCTGAGACCTTGGACCATCTGGTAGATGGCGCACAGCAGATTCCTCAGATGCGGGACTCCAGTGCGCCCTCCTCTGCCCAACTGGGGGATTGCACTTACCAAATGAGGAGCTCAGGATCAGTCTTGTTGGAACTTGAACTATTGTTTTGGAGAACTAACTTTTTCCAACTGCCTGTAACTGAAGTCTCTCTCTGATTTGGTACATGAAGTCCTTTCCTTGAAATGTACAAGTGATCCAGGCATGGAAGGCAGGATCGAGTCTCCTCAGTGCTTCATTCACTTTGAGGTAGAGACCACTCCCACAGTAGCAGAGCCCGGACAGTGAGGTCAGGAACATTTTCCCAGGTGGTAGCATCTGAAATCTCAAGCAGCTTTTCAATTACTAGGCTCTGAAGAGCAGAGAAATTTGCTGAGCTTGAAAGGACTCTTACAACCACCATTGTCAGGAGCTAATTTACATAAAGAGGAAACCCGCAGGAGAAATTTTCTTTGAAGTGCACACAGTATAAGGAGGAACAAAAATGTACCTGGCACAGCCTGGCTGGGTTGATTTGGTTTCCACCCGCTGGCTTCGCCCCAGATGACAGACGCTGGGGGTCGGCACGTCCTCCAGCCAGTCTGTCTCGAGGTTGCACGTGTGGGACACCAGGACAAATAGGACACAGGGCTGAGCTCCACTCCAGTCATGCATGGGAACATCACCGTCTGGCAAACAGAAAAGATCAAAACATGCAGAAAAAGACATTTGAAAGAGCTTGTGTTGGAAACAAACAATGGGGGCATGGGGCTGTGGGGGGGGCACAAATATGGACTGAAAAAAATCAGTTTATTTGCTGAGGAGAGTTTCTTAATGCTTTTCCAAAAGGATGAAAAGAAGTAAAGGGGGAAAGTCAATGAATTCAAGTGTGAAAAGAGTGAAAAAAAAAAGTCCACTGGACTTAGGGAGACTCAGCAGCTGTTCCGGGGGCCACTCACTCCCACATGGCTTCCCTCTCTCACAGTTATCTTCTTAAATCCCGGCTAATTAACAAATTAATATCAAATTACCAAGTGGAAAATTCTCTTATGCTTCAAATGATATCTGCAGACTCCACCTCCTCAGGGAAGCCCCCCTGGATCCCTCCACTAGACCAGTCTCCTGTTAGAAGCTGTCAAACGCTGATTTACTGTGTCCTCCACTGGCCTGCAAGCCATGTGGAGGAAGAGGGTACCAGTTACTGTTGATCCTCAGCCACCAGTACCTGGCACATTTGTTCATTCATTCATTCATTCATTCAACATATGTTCACTGTGCTCCGTCTAAATATGTAACAGGATCTGTGCCAAGCATGAGGATACCATGAGGCATAAGGCAGAAAAAGCCTTCTTTGATCTCATTAAGTTTAAATTCAGAGATGGGGCCAAGGGTGGGTGAAATGGGTGAAGGGGGTCAAAAGGTATAAAACTCCTGTTATAAAATAAGTAAGTCATGAGGATGTAATGTTCAGCATGACAACTATAGTTAATACTGTATTGTGTATTTGAAAGTTGCTAAGAGAATAAATCTCAAAAGTCCTCATCACAAGACATAGAAAGAAAAAATTGCTACTACAATGTATGGTGATGCATGTTAATTAGACTTAATGTGGTGATTATTTCATAATATATACACCTATCGAGTCATTATGTTGTATGTTTGAAACTAATAGAACATTATGTCAATTATATCTCAGTTAAAAAATAAATAAATTCAGGGATGGGGTGGGGATGGAGAAGAGAAGATAATGCATAAATAAACAAATGAACAAGAGAACTGCAGAGACCTGTTAAGTACAGTGAAGAAAATAAAAGAGGACGCTATGTTTCTGATGCAGCCCTGAGGCGACAGACTTGTGCTAGGAGGCAATGGAGTTGTTAGAGAGGTGATGTTTGAGCAGAGATGAGAGTGACAGAATGTGGCCAGCTCTGCAAAGATCGCGGTGACAGAAGATTCCACACAGTATATAACAGTGGGCTGGGCATGTCCATGGAGGGGAAAGAAAATCCTTATAGCTGAAGCTTAGTGGGATCCGAAGAGAGAGGTTGGGAATGGGGTGGTTAGAAAGGCATGGAGATCATGTGGGTTGTATAGGTACACGGCAAGGAGTTTGCGTGTTGTTCTGAGCTCACAGGAAATCTCTGGAGAGGTTTAAGGAAGCAAGACATCTGCGTAATTTAGTAGGTGTTTTGTTGTTGTTTTAAATCACTGGATCTTGCAGGAGGGGTTCATAAACAGTGTAATGAAAACTAGGGACACAGGCTCTGGCCTGAGGTGGGAAGCTGGAAAGGGAGGAGATAAGAATCTGCCTGGATTTTTAGCTGGTGCACAGTCCTGTGTGACACACTCTCTCTCCAGCGTGAACCCCCCATACTTCCTGCAGGACACTTGGGTCCAGCACTAATACCATGACTGCCCTACCCATCCAACCGACCTCTCTTCTTGCTTACTTCTGATGAAATCCTGTAAGCTAAGCATTAGTAGAAGAAAACCAAAAGATCCCACATCTTTTATGGTGGTTTGGATGAATCGTCCACGAAGTTCACATCAGTTTTTCTGTTATACAAAATCAATGCAATTTCTCGCTTGCCGAGCCAACACCACCATCCAGCCAAATCAGCCATCAACTGTTATCTTTTCTCAACTTTAAATAATGAAGTAGTCTTGTTTTCCTGAAATGTCTTGAAAAGGTTACTTCCAGGCTGACACTGTACTTGCCAACTTTTATTTAGAAAACATATTTTTTTAATATAGTCACTTCAATGCTCAGGGAGAAAAGGGCCAAGAAAAAGTCAATGAAGCAGCGGCCGAGGTTGCTCCTCATCCGTGAATCCCCGGGCCCTGATTAAACCTGAGCCATGTAAACAGCTTTTATGAGCAGTACCACTGGCCAGACCCTCTTTCAAAAGAGACCCTTGTTGCCCTGGAGGGTTTAGAGTTGAAAAGGAAAGCTTTTCAAAGCCATCAGAAAGTGAACATTAATCTAAGTGCATCCTTATAGCTCAAAAGTGTCAGAATCCATAATTAGGGGTCAGAAATTTCTTTGCAATAGAGCAAAAATAAATAAGCTCATGCAAGCACAAATCCAAAGGCAGCGGGTGCATACACACTCCAAGTGTCAGCTTGAATTTATTCTCCACTTGGAAAGGAGAGACTCTGAAAGCTGGCTGCCAGTCTGAGGGAGCCTCCTTAGCTCTTCTTCTGGCCCAGACAAAAGTCTGAATGTTGTAGAGAGAAACCCAAAGAATAACACAGGAAGCTTTTGACTTCTTACATTAAAAAAGAGGTTTTTTAAAAAAACATTACAATTTACATTCAATATTATTCTGTATTACTTTCAGGTGTACAGCATACAGGTTAGACAATCATATACTTTACAAAGTGTTCTCCCTGATATTTCCGGTAACCACCTGGCACCATACGTAGTTATTATAATATTATTGATTATATTCCCTATACTCTAATTTACATCCCTATGATTATTCTGCAACTACCAATTTGTACTTTTTAATCCCTTCACCTTTTTTTGTGCAGCCCCCCAATCCCTTCCCCCTGGCAACCATCAGTCTTCTCTGCATCTATGAGTCTGTTGCAAAGTTATTTAAAAGGGGGAAAGGGAGGAGAAAAAAGAGAAAGAGAACAAACATCGTCCTTTTCTTTTTTAAAATTTTAGCCTTTATTTTATTTGTTTAACGATTTTATTTATTTATTTGTAGAGAGAGGGGAAGGGAGGGAGAAAGAAAGGGAAAGAAACATCATTGTGTGGTTGCCTCTCATGTGCCCCCTACTGGGGACCTGGCCCACACCCCTGGCACGTGCCCTGACTGGGAGTGGAATGGGTGACCCTTTGGTTCACAGGCCAAAGCTCAATCCACTGAGCCACACCAGACAGGGCCAAACCTCTTCTATAGTAATCTCCTCAATACAATAATCCATAATGCTTGGCACATTAAAACCAAATACCAACAAATGAAAATAAAGTCTGATTTCCAGTATGCTGCTGTTTGACACATCTGGAAGGGGTTTAGCAAAGACATTGGCATGTAATTTTAACTGCCATTGAGAACTTTGCTATGACAACAAAGATATATGGATATATTTTCACACAATTTGGAGTATAGAAGTCTGAGTACAAAACCGTCTCCCTTGTGAATGGAAACAACATTATTACAGCATTCAAATTAGAGGGGATCAATAGTAATAAAACTTCCCGAGAGTTCCACTGGAAAAGGGTAATGGAAAACAATATCCATAGAACTGAATACTTGTCAATAGACTCTGCCACATCAAAATAAAATGTTCCTCCCTCTTCGTGTTATTCACTTTCAGGCATCCAAACAGAAAGCTTCAAATTAGGTAAGTAAAAGCCACTCTGGGAAAATGTCTTCTTTAGTAATTTTTGAGATTAGAGCCAGGGGTAGAAGTTGATGAGCTGGGTCAATACTGATTGTACAAGCTGCCCATCTGTTGGGTCATACAGGAATCAGGCTGGGGGTTAGTCCCAGGCACCTGGGGTTACCTGTGAGCTTTAGTATCTCAGTTCCCCCATCTATTAAATAAGAAGACCTTTCTTCCCTCTTGAATCATTTTTTATGTTTAAGATAAAATTGTCAAGATGTTGAAAGCACTTTTAAAGCATGAAGTTCCTTTAGTGCACAAGAAATGTACTGTTCTCAAATTATTCTAAACAGGCTGAGCAGAAGATAGAGGGCAGAGGGCAGGTAGTTACCTGCACAAGCTGTTCCAGTTTCTCTTGACACCAATATGGGATGGAAGGTAGTATGTAGAAAAAGGAGTAGGTGACTCTGCTCTGGGTTTTATGCAGCCAGCTGGACTGGCAGGACTTGAGTTTGAGGGCATGGGCGGGCTTGCCTAATACATCCTGCCCCTTCCAAGTAAGAAACTCAGAGGGTGTCAGAGTTGCTAAAATTGCAACCTCACTTTTCAAACTCAGCTGTCTCCCACTGTCAAAAAGAGTTAAAGAAATTGACTGGGTTCTGTCAGGATGGCGGCATAGGCAAATGTAATATTCAGATGCTCCCACAACCATATCAAAATTACAACTCAACTATGGATCAACTATCACTTAGAACCACCTGAAATTTAGCTGAACAGAAGTCCTACAACTAAGGATATAAAGAAGAAGCCACATCAAGACTGGTAGCGGGGGGTAGAGATGCTGAATTGACTGGTCCCACACCCAGATGTAGCAGTTGAAAATCAGGAGGGGTATCTCAGCTGTGGAGGTATCTCCTGAGGAGGAAGGGGTCCCTGTCCCACATTAGTCCCTCCATCCTAGGGTTCTAGCACCATAAAGAGAAGTTCCCATAATTTCTGGTGGTAAAAACCAGTGGGCATTGTGGCTAAGAGAGACTGAAGGCAGTTGGAGTCCCAGACAGTTCCTCTTAAAGGGTCCATGTGGACTTACTTGGACTCACTAATTCTGAGATCCAGAGCTGGGGCAGCAGCCTGAAAGGAACCAGGAACACACAGGGAGGAACTGAACTGTCTGGCATCAGGCCAAAGCTGGAGGGGCAGTTTTCTCCCAGACAGAAGTACCGGCAGAGGCCATTGTGCCTTTTCTGAGTCCTCTTTCCACTGAGCTGGCAGGTGCCATATCTGAGTCTCCATCAACCTGGCTATCCCTGTTTGCCTCCCCCTGGTGAGTCCCTGAGACCCCACTGCATCCTAATGCATGACACACTCAAGCTATTTCCAGTGACTTTTCCACACAAACAACTCATTTTGGCTCATGCTTCAGACTTTCCTAACATCTCTCAAACAGGCAACATCTGGCCTCAGTGTGCCACATATCTGCCATTAAGTGGCCCCAACCTAGCACTAGGAACAGGCCACCTTGCTTCACAGTGAGGCCTCTCCCGGGCACCTCTAAGCCCAGCACAAGCAGCAGCCATCTGCAGATCACTTTGTAGCTCATGCTGGGTTGTCCCAGGAGGGGCACAGGCAGCAGCTGACCTTGGCATGTACCTCCTGGGAGGACTCAGGGACAGTGCACCTGGTAGAAAGCTTTAGATTTTGCTGAAGCACCAACCAACCTCTTCCACAAAGGATACACTCTATGAGCAAACTCAGTGGGCACCAAAGCTCCACTGAATTAAGACTGCTATAAGGGGTGAGCTGCTGTAAAGGTGATTCTCCCCAGTGGTCACAGCTAGTCCTTGCAGCCATTGGCTGGAGGTGAATCCCTCCCACTGAGGTGCCAACAGCAATCAAGACTCAACTATAAGAGGAGGGTGTACACAGCCCATGCAGCTTAGCTCAGGTGATCCAGGAGGCTGTGCCATTGGACCTTACAGGACACCAACTATATTAGGCCACTCTTCCAAGTCTGGGAGACATAGCAGCTCTACCTAATACATAAAAACAAATCTGGGGGGGGGGGACCCAAAAAGAGGAGACAAAAAAACATGTCCCAAGTGAAAGAACAAGATGAAACTAGCAAAAGAGCTAAATAAACACAATGAAGACAAGCAATCTACTAGAGGAAGAGTTCAAAACACTGGTTACAAGGATATTTGATTAATTTTGTGAGGACTTCAACAAAGAGATAGGAAACATAAAAAAGAAACTAGAAAACATAAAAAAGAACCAGTCAGAAATGAAGAATACATTACTGAAAGACAGACATTACAGGGAATACATTACAGGGAATCAACAGTGGAGTAGTTGACGCAGAGGATCAAATCAGATATTTGGATGATAGGGGAAGCAGAAAACACCCAATCAGAACAGGAAGAAGAAAAAAAATCCAAAATGAGGATAGTATAAGGAGCTTCTGAGACAACTTCAAGTGCACCGACATTCACATCACAGGGGTGCTGGAAGGAGAAGAGAGAGAGCAAGGAATTGAAAAACAATTTGAAAAAATAATAACAGAAAACTTGCTGGTGAAGGAACTAGACATACAAGCCCAGAAAATGCAGAGAGTACCAAACAAGAATGACCCTAAGAGGCCCACACCAAGGCATGTCATAATTAAAATGACAAAGGTTAAAGACAAAGAGATAATCTTAAAAGCAGCAAGAGAAAAATAGTTTTTTACAAGGAGCTCCCATAAAACTGTCAGCTGATTTCTCAATAGAAACTTTGCAGGCCAGAAGGGATTAGCAAGAAACATTCAAAGTGACTAAAAGCAAGGGACTACAACCAGAATTACTCTACACAGAAAAGCTGTCCTTTAGAATCTAAGGACAGATAAAGAGTTCCCCAGACAAGAAAAAGCTAAAGGAATTCATCACCACCAAACCAGTATTACAAGAAATATTAAAGGGTCTTCTTTGAGAATAAGAAAAAATATGAATAATAAAATGGCATAACTACATATCTATCAACAATTGAATCTAAAAAAACAAAATAAAAAAAAAAAACAAGCAAAACAGAAACAGACTTATAGAGGACATTTTCACAGTTGCCAGATGGGTAGGAGTTTTAAGGGGTGAGTGAAAAATGTGAACGGATTAAGAAGTACAAATTGGTAGTCACAGAATAGTCACAGGGATGTATAATACAGCATAGGGAAGATAGTCAACAATATTGAAATAACTATGCATAGTGTCAGATGGTACAAGATTTATCAGGATGATTACTTAGTAAATTAATATCTAATCATTGGGTTGCATACCTGAAAATATTATAATATTGTATGTCAACTATAGTTGAAAATTTAAAAAAATATATATTTAAAGTTAAAAAAAAGAAGTTGACCTGCATTTGGAATGATTCTTTAGAGTGATACCTGAGCCTTTTGACTACACTTTTTATCATTTCAGATGAAAAAGCCCATCAACTTAGCACTGAACCCTATACATACTGTTTTTTCCCCTGTATATACAAGTACACACCTTTTCAGTTTAAAAAAAAAAAGCCCTTTATGGCTTCTCTTTGTAATATCCAAATTGCCAGCATCATTACTCTTATGCTTTGGGGAAATTATCAAGTAAAATAAGGATGACTTGAACTGAAGGACTGTGATATGGTGGCAGTTGATCTAGTAGCCCAGATGGCTACGAGGTGACTGACAGGCAGGGAGTGTCTACAGTGCAGAGACTCTGGACAAAGGGGAGACTTACGCTACAGGTGGAATGGAGTTAGATGGTAAGATTTTAAAAAAGAATTGTTTATTTTTGGAATTTTCCATTAATATTTTTAGAGCAGCAGTTGACCATGGGTAACTAGAACCACAGAAAGTGAAACCGTGGATAAGGGGGGACCACTGTATTAGCAACATAATGCAAGCCAGTGTTTGCTCTCTTGAGCCTGTGTCATGAGAAGAGCATGTGCTGGGTAACTTGACAAACCCCCAAAATGACAAACTCCTGGAACATACTTGTACCACTGAGTTGAAGAGTGAAATCATCAGAGCTTCCCCAGCTAGCTGGGAATCTGAAGCTAGCTGGCCCCAACAGACCTACAGACAAGTGATGCAGAACAAAAGTTTATTTTTTGATGCCACCATGTTTGGAGGTGGCTTGTCATGCAGCCTTCTGTAGCAATAGCTAACTGCTATTGGTCCCCATGGAAAGTAGGACAAGTTATAAATTACAAGTGAAAGCCTGATGTTTGGTGTGTAATACAGGATTTTTTTACAGCTGCAAAATTCGGAGATTGTATTTTAGCAAAGTGACTTGACTGATTCTCATTGACATTAGGTTGGCATCCTAGATTCCTTCAATGACTGTCACTGTAAAGTAAGTGGGATAATAGAAACTAGATCTTTTAAAAGTTTTTTTTCCCATTTTTACTACAGACATGTTCAATCCCAAACGAAAGTGGATTAATGACCCTCACAAAACCATGACCCAGCTTTAACAATCATCAGTACTTTACAGAATTTGTTGCTGCTAGCCTACCCACTGTTTCCTTGATCTGCTGGAATACAACTTCTTTGAGTTCCTAGAGTCAATTCAAGTAGAAGAAATTCTCTGGTACAGTTTTCTAGATTTAAGTTCAAGGGGCCCAGGCATCTTTAGAAATTTATGCAAAAGTTTGTGGATGTAAATTTTTTGTGGATGAGGTCCATGATGTCCACCAAAATCAGAAGATGAGATCAGTGTAACTGTACACACATGGCAAACGCCAACCATTCTTGCCTTCTCTCCCAGCCTCACGCCGGCATTGCCCACCCTCTGCAGACAGCAGCAGGCACATCCGTGTGAGGGATCAAACTGCCTCGGCTTAGGGGAACCACAAATTCCCCAGGTGGCAAATGACTGACATGCTTATGGAGGCACAGAAATAAGAGAGTGTCAGCTTTAATTTTATCAGAGCTAGAAGTCACAGTCCTTTAAATAATCAGGAAGAACACCTCTGTCTTCCAGTAAAAGTGTCTGGGGTGGCTTAAGGGCTCAATTCCTAAACCTCAGCTGTCTAACAACTTCAGATGCGCCTGCCAGCCCACCTCATCAGCTGAGAGGAAGTACCTTGGGGTTGGTAGATTGAGCATAGTGCAGTGGTTCTTACATTTCAGAGAATAGATGAATCACCTGGAAGACTAAACTCCTTATTTTTGGTTCCTATTCCAGACCTACCGTGAAATCTGCATTTTTAACAAGGTCCACAGGCCACATGCCAAGAAGCGCTGGCTGAGGGTTGCCCAGGTCTAGAGCAACCATCTGAAGCTTAAAGTGAGTCTTCCTTTCTTGAATTTACATTTCCCTTCAGTATGTAAATGGGGTGGATTTTTTTTTTTTAAAAAAAGCTTTAAACCTTCTACCAGCCTAGAAATCTGTGATATCTAAGATTTCCAATTTCCTTTAGGGCCTGTGTACCTCTCTCTACTAATTCGTAGGACTCCTGTTCCACTGGGCTGGTTTGAAAAGTTTTGGGGGAATTCTCATCAATCCAAATTGGGGAGAGCTGACCAGAGTCAGAGGCCCCCCCCCCAGACATATCCAGGCGACACACGTGGCAGTGGCGTGCTTGGGACATAGAGTCAAGCGTTATTTGAATTTCTGAACCGGTTCTTCCCAGAAGAAATGTCACACAAGCAATGGGAGCTCCAGAAGTCCCCTTCAACTACAAAAGGGAACAAGAATGTAATGAGAAGCACAGAGCCCAAGGAAAGTAAATACAGCCACCCTCCCCCTCCATGTTCAACATCAAGGCCACTGGTGCAATGTGGGTTTCATTAATGGCTCAAAGACAATATTTCACAGAGTTATAAGTTCAAGATGTTATTTAAAAACCCATATTGTGATTTTTTTTTATCCCACCTCCCCCTCCCCCTCCCCCAGGGTTTTCTTAAATCATTTCTTAAAAGAAAAACCTTTTTAACATGGTTCTACCCCACTGGTCAAATTTCTAAGGGTCTGGGGCAATCCTCACTGGGCCAAGCAAGACCCGAAACGGTTTGGTGGAAGGATGATGCCATTTCCTCTGCCTCTCAGGGGGAGAGGGGGAAAAGCTGTGAACCCTTTAAGTATATAAGCAGGATCGTGTGGGTGGCCCCAGAGAGGGACACCTGTTTTGCTACTAAATGCGAGATTACAAACACAATTTTTCCATAATACTATCCTATCTGAAGCTCAGCCAGCCCTGCAAAGCCAAGGGGATTTCTAGAGAAACTGAGAGCAAGATCTCACAAGGTCTTAAAGGTATAATTTTGGGAAAGCCACTACATTAAAAGAAAAAGCCTTCTGGGCATACTTTTTCATAGTTGTGGACTATTCCACAATATGGCTATACTGCTTATTGGTGGACATCCAGGTTGTTTACACTTTTTTCTCTTATAATCAATGCCAAATAAATAAATAAATATATGTTCATATCTATTGCATATATTTATAGAGTAAGAATTTCACAATTAATGTTGATGGATTAAGAATAATCACCAGCATGGACATTGAATATTTAATAAATATTACCATACAGGGTGGGGCAAAAGTAGGATTACAGTTGTCTGTATGGAAAATAATACAATAATTAATAAATAATAATACAAGAATAAACTGTGTTTCACACACTCACAACTATAAACCTGCTTTTGCCCCACCGTGCACTCTTTTCCCACAAGTGACACTAACAAGCCTCATCCCCGTCAGAAGCAGGGGCAGCATCAGCTTTCTCACGCTCCTGTGAGCACAGTTGCTTCTGTTTTCCCCACTTCAATGGACATAAAATATTATTTTTACCCGCATTTCTGTGAGTCGGGTCAAGCATATTTGTATATGTTTATTGGTCATATAATAAGCATTTTCTCTTCCCTGCAGGCCTGCTCCACCCCTTGTCATAGTAGGTTCTTTTTCTTCTTTATTTTCAGAAGCTGCATAACATTAACACTTGGTCTTGCACATATGTTAATAATGTTTTTCCCAGACTTGTTTGTCTTTTAGCTTGGTTGCTAATCTTGCCCTTGGACATACAGAGACTTTAAATTTTTAGGTAGTTAACTCTTTACAGATTCTGGGTTTCCTAAAGTCTTAACCCACCAAGGTTGTAAAATCTTAAATTTTCTCCTAAAAATATTTATAGCTAAAAAGAACAAAAATTTTAAATCATACGTCTTAAGTTTATTTTTGTGTATATTATGTGAGGTTCAGGTCTTAGTTTAGATTCTTCTGATAAGTAAAGCCGATCATGGCCACGCTTCCTAGGAAACATCACCCTGTCCTCTGGTGAGCTGAAATGCCGTGGGGCCACACAGTGCGTTCCCGTGAATCTGTGTCTACACTCTCTCTCTCTTTCAAATGCCTATGACTCTGCTACATTCTTTTTTTACAATGCTTTCACAGTAAGTTTTAATATTCTCTACCTTTTAAGAAAAATTTGGGGCAACTCATATATCTGTTTTTATACAAAACTATAAAATAGTTTGTCTATTAAAAAAACTGCTCACTGGGTCCTGTCCAGTGGGGCTCAGTTTGTTGGAGCATCCTCCTGAACCAGAAGGTTGAGGGTTCTATTCCCAGTCAGGGCACAGACCTAGGTTGCGGGTTCGATCCTGGTCTGGGTGCATGTGGAAGGCAACCAATTGATGCTCCTCTCACCCATCGATATCTCTCTCTCTCCCTTTCTCTCTCCATTCCTCTCTCTCTAAAAAAGCAATTTAAAAACATCCTTGGGTTAGGACTGAAAAAAAAAAAAACCCAAAAACTACTCACTGGACTTCTGATTGAAATTACATCTTATGTAATTAAATTTTTGCATAAAGAAACATGGTATGTCTCATCTATTGCCCTATAAACCCATTTTACAAATCTTCAATTAGGTTTTCCCTCCACAATTAGAACTATGTTGCTAATATGGATAAAATTTTGCCATGCAGGCAACCTTCATTGTTCGCAGATTCTGTGTGTTTGCGAATACACCTAGTTGCTAAAAGGTATTTGTAACTCACTGCACTTTCATGGTCATTAATGGGCATGCGCAAAGTCGCAAAAATTTGAGTCACCTGATATGCAAGTTCTCAGCGGAGGTTGAAAAAGTAGATGTTCCAACATTTTGTTTTAGCTTTTATACTGTAAACAAGTATCTCTTTCACAGTATATTCAGTGCCATACTATTTGCACTTTTTGTTGGTGATTTCACTCTAAAATGGCATCTAAGCGTAGTACTGAAGTGCTGCCCAGTGTGCCTCAGTGTAGAAACACTGTAATGTGCCTTAGGAAGAAAATATGTGTGTTAGAAAAGCTTTATTCAGGCGTGAGATATAGGCATGAGTTGACTGTGAGTTCCATGTTAGTGAATCAACAATATACAGGGGTTGGCAAAAGTTGATTTAAAGTTGTGAGTATGCAAAGCACAGAGCTAATAAAATTATTGTTTTTTTTTTAATTTTTATTGTATTTTTTCCATTACCATTTAACCCCCTTATGCCTCCCTCCCTGTTTGCAATCACCACACTGTTGTCCATGGCCATAAGCCAGTTTTCTTTTATGCTCAGTCCCTTCACTCCCTAACTTCCCCCACCAATAGCTGTCAGCCTGCTCTCTATCTATGAGTCTGTCTGTATTTTGCTTGTCAGTCCAGTTTGTTCATTAGATTCCACATATAAATGAAATGATATGGTATTTGTCTTTCACTGGCTTATTTCACTTAGCATAATGTTCTCCAGCTCCATCCATGCTGTCAGAAAGGGTAAAATTTTCTTTTTATGGCCTAGTAATATTCCATTGTGTAAATGTCCCATAGTTGTTTTTTCCTCTCATCTACTGATGGACACTTGGACTGCTTCCATATCTTGGTGATTGTAAATAATGCTGCATGAACATAGGAGTGTTTATGTTCTTTCAAATTAGTGTTTCAGGTTTCTTCGGATATATTCCCAGAAGTGGGATCACTGGGTCAAAAGGCAGGTCCATTTTTAATTTTTTGAGGTAGCTCCATACTGCTTTCCACAGTGACTGCACCAGTCTGCATTCCCACCAAGGGTGAAAAGTGTTCCCCTTTCTCCACATCCTCTCCGGCATTTGTTGTTTGTTGATTTATTGATGACAGCCATTCTGACAGGATTGAGGTGATATCTTATTGTGGTTTTAATTTGCATTTCTCTGATGATTAGTGACATTGAGCATTTTTCATATGTCTATTGGCCATTTGTATGTCCTCTTTGAATAAGTATCTATTCAGGTCCTTTGCCTATTTTTTAATTGGGTTGTTTATTTTTTTGGTGTTGAGTTTTGTAAGTTCTTTATAAATTTTGGACACTAACCCCTTATCAGATATATCAGCAAATATGTTCTCCCATTCTGTGGGTTGTCTTTTCATTTTGTTCATGGTTTCTCTTGCTGTGCAAAAATGTTTTACTTTGATGTAGGTCCATTTGTTGATTTTTTCTTTTGTTTCCCTTACCTTGGGAGATATATCAGATAAAATATTGCTATGAACAATGTCCAAGATTTTACTGCCTATGTTTTCTTCTAGGATTTTTATGGTTTGGGATCCAATATTTAAGCCTTTGATTCATTTTTAATTTATTCTTCTGTGTAGTATAAGAAGGTAGTCTAGTTTCATTTTTCTGCATGTATTTGTCCATTTTCCCAATAGCATTTATTGAATGAACTATGTTAATAAAGCTATTGTAATAATCATAACCTATATGTCTTTTTCCATGTGAACAACTGTAAACCTATTTTCACCTACCCCTGTATGTTAAACAAGGTGTCTCCAAACAGAAACATGCATTCAGTGAGGGCATGTATTGATTGGTTGATGAAAATGTTATGATCAGAGACTTGTAGGAACCGAACCCTGTGTGTATTTCCCTAGGAGCAATGTTTCACCATTTGCTGATTCATTGTTTGTGGCAACCTCACAGAACACAAATACTGTAAATAAAAACAACTGCTATATATCTTTAACTGCTATCTTCATACCAGAGTTTAATATTAAGACTATGCTAAGTTCATAAAATTCATTAGTAAGCTTTTTATTCTTTAATATGATTTGAAAACGTTTAAATACAAAAATTCCTTTCTTTGGGCTAATCTATACTAAAGACTGAACGCTCACTCCATCCTATTTTCCAACCCAATTACATCCTGCCGCATTGCCAAAGACTCTTCAACATTATTTCAGTATTGTGTTAGTATTAAATCCTTTATTATGGAAATCACATTCCAATTTATAAATTGCTTCAAATTTGCATATAAATCCCCTCCCAGTATTAATTTTCTCCTGAGAAATTAAGATCTAAAGATTTTATCCCAAAGAGATCAAAATCCAAAAATTATTAAGTTATTGTCTAAAAGATGTAATATTCCAAATTTCTTGCCCTTGTGAGTGAAAAATGCAAAGAAATGAAATGTTCCTCCTCTACTGCAATGTATGTATGATTTTGTTCAGCATCACAAGACGGTCCTCCATGTTTGGGTAGGTAAGCTGAGTGTTGCTCAGGGCTGCAGATCAGGCTAACGACTGGAAGGGTGTAGTTCGTTCTGGACCACAGAAGTTGAACTAGCTTCTCATATACCCTGCCTTTTAAAAGTCCACTGTATTCAGAGAAAGGTGAGACTATCACAACATTGGCTTATAGCTACCAAACTTGGGAAGCAAGCCAATTTTCAGACCCTAAGTGCAATTATCCCAGACAAAATTATGTTCTCAGAACCAAGAGCTTAGTGTTGCCAGAATCCAAAGCAAAAATTCATTAGTGCCTGAAAGAAGGAAAGAATGATGAAAAGCTTGCTTCATTTCCCCAGGATAATGGTTAGTCTACATCAGTTGTCCAGAGTCCACCACCTGGGAATTTAAACTCTGTTGGAAGAAATCTTCCATCAAGAGGTTAGATTTGGCACCCTGCATTAACATATCAAGGGAAAAAAGCTATCTACACATCATGCCCTCTTTCAGAAAGTGGCATTTTTTAAAATGTTATGTCCTTAATAATATTTCTGCAATGATGTAGTTCCAAGCACTAGGTTTTATTTGAGGAGCCTTCATTTTTCAGCCAGCATTATTCAATCATCTTAATTTCTCATTTTGCTGTTGGATAACCCGATGTCGTGATGAGCTGAGCATGGCTCTGTCCTGCCCGTACTTTGTGCTGTCATGTGGACAGGCATTTTCAGTGCTGTGCTTCAGCGGCTCTCCTGCCAAAGCCTGTGAAACTTGCCTGCCGGGGACGGTTTCTCTTTCACTCCCCAAGTCTGTTTCAAATGGAAGATCAAAGCAGCTCTTGAAAATTGTGTTTGGTGTCCTAGAGCTCTAATGAACACCATTCTTCTATCATGGGCTGCTACTCCATACAACACACTGTACAGTTTGAGTCCTGGGCATTGGAAGCTACATTAAAAGCATGTTTACTTGACCCACCTACTAGAGGGTAGCTGGATAAAATGCAGCATGCTCAGTTAAATATGAATTTCAAATCAACAACAAAACCTTTTTAGTATGTCTCAGTATCGCATGGGATATAACCTAAATCTAAAAAAAATTAGTTTATCTGAAATTCAAATTTAACAAGCATCCTATATTTTTAAAATTTTATATTTCAATTACAGTTGACACTCAATATTATTTTATATTAGTTTCAAGTATACAGCAGAGTGGTTAAACAATTATATAAAAGTGATTCCCACCCCCAAAATTAAAGTACCCACCTGGCACTATACATAGTTATTATAATATTGTTAACTATATTCCCTAAGCTGAACTTAAGTGCCCATGACTATTTCATAACTACCAATTTATACTTCTTAATCCCTTCACCTTTCTTACCCAGGCTCCTAGGCCTCCTCCCCTCTGACAACCATCAGCCTGTTTTCTGTATTTAAGAGTCTGTTTCTATTTTATTTGTTGGTTTTGCTTTTTAGATTACACATGAAAGTAAAATCATATGGTATTTGTCTTTCTCTGACTGACTTATTTTACTTAGCATAATACCCTCTAGGTCCATCCATGTTGTCACAAATAGTAGCATTTCATTCTTTTTTTATGACTGAGTAATATTCTGTTGTATTTATGTACCACCACTTTTTTATCCACCCATCTACTGATGGGCACTTGGGCTGATTCTACATCTTGGCTATTGTAAATAATGTTGCAATGGACATGGAGGTGCATATATTCTTTTGAATTGTTTTTACTTTCTTCAGATATACTCCCAGAAGTGAAATCACTGGGTCATAAAGCAGTTCTAGTTTCAACTTTTTGAGGTAACTCCATACTGCTTTCCACAGTGGTTGCACTCATTTACATTCCCACCAATAGTACATGAGGGTTGCTTTTCTCCACATCCTTCTCAAAACTTAATTATTTGCTGATTTATTCCCATTTTTATATTGGATTCTTTGTTTTTGGTGTTGAGTTTTATAAGTTCTTTATAAATTTTGGATATTAATCCCTTATCAAATATATTAGCAAATATCTTCTCCCATTCAGTAGGTTGTATTTTCATTTTGTTGATGGTTTCCTTTACTGTGCACAAACTTTTTAGTTAGATGTAGTCCCATTTGTTGATTTTTTCCTGTTTCCCTTGCCTAAGGAGATATATCAGAAAAAAATATTGCTAAGAGAAATGCCACAGAGTTTATTGCCTATGTTTTCTTCTAAGAATTTTATAGTTTCAGGTCTTACATTTAAGTCTTTAATCCATTTTGAGTTTATTCTTATATATGATGTAAGAAGGGGATCTAGTTTCATTTTTGCATGTATCTGTCCAATTTTACCAACACCATTTATTGAATAGACTGCCTTTACCTCATTGTATGTTCTTGTCCCCTTTGTCATATATTAACTGACAATATAGTTGTGGGCTTATTTCTGGACTCTCAATTCCATTGCATTGATGTATGCTTCTGTTTTTATGCCAGTGCCATGCTATTTTGATTACTATGGCCTTGTAGTATAGTTTGATACCAGGTAGCATAATATCTCCAATTTTGTTCTTCTTTCTCAAGATTGCTGTGGCTATCTGGGGTCTTTTGTGGTTCCACAAATTTTTGAATTATTTGTTCTAGTTCTGTGAAAAATGTCATTGATATTTGATAAGAATTGTGTTGGATCTATAGATTGGGTAGTATGAACATTTTAACTATGTTAATTCTTCCTATCCATGTGCTTGTACTTATTTGTATCTTCTTCAGTTTCTTTCTTCAGTGTCTTATAGTTTTCAAAGTATAGGCCTTTTATCTTTGTTAAATTTATTCCTACGTATTTTATTTTTTGATGCTATTGCAAATGGGATTATTTTGTTAGTTTTTATTTCTGATAGTTCATTATTGGTCTATAAAATGCAACTAATTTCTGAATATTTATTTTGTATCCTGCTACTTTACTAAATTTATTTGTCAGTTCTAGTATTTTGTAGTGGAATCTTTAGGGTTCTCTCTATATAGTATCATGTTACCTGCAAATAATGAAAGCTTTACTTCTTTCTTTCCAATTTGGATGCCTTTTATTTCTTCTTGTCCAATTGCTGTGGCTACAACTTCCAGTACTATGTTGAATAAGAGAGGTGAAAGTGGACATCCCTGTCTTGTTCCTAATCTTAAGCATCCTATATTTTGATTCGCTCAATCTGGCAACCCTAATGTAGAGCTAATGTACATGGTGGGGGTGACTCCAACTTGAGGAGTGCCATTTATTCATAATTGGCCTCTTCATATTTCCTTCCTTGGCCCTGAATAAACCTTGACACTTGGAGCTAACTGATATAGTGCTGCCTATCTAGGCCTGGCAGCCACATTAACCTAGAACCTCACTTGTGCTTTGTAGAATACACTAAACTCAGCTCCTTGCTGTTGAAGAGAAATAAATATTGTTCCAACCATCAGTGTCTGAGGAGGTCTAATCCCACCTCAGTCTTTTGTTCCAGTGAGAATCAAGATCATGCTGCTGCAGACTTAGTCTCGACACCCCCCCCCCTCCGCCCCTTCATAGCAAGCTGCACACCTGCTGTCTGGCTCAGGTCCACTGGCACACACACCAATTGCACTATGTAATCTCAGTCCCAACAGACGTTGTATCGCTCATCTGTATAGTGTTCCATGTCTGTGCTGAGGGTAAAAACAGTCTAAGTGCAGTAAGCTGCCACAGGGTAATGCCACATGACAGAGTCTTGAGAAACTTGAGCTTTAAACATCCCACCTAGTTTGTACTTACAGTGACTTAATGAGACTTCCAGATTCAGAACTGAAAGGTGGGAGAGGGAAAGTATCAAATCATTGAAAGGGAAATAAAAGTTAAATGAGGTCAACAATATACATAGACAAAAATGCTCAGTTTCATTTATAATAGTTTTTCAAACTAAAGAAAGGAGATATCATTGGGGGCCTACATATTTGGTAAGAATTGCCAAGATTTAAAAGTATCTGGGGTTATCAAAGGTATGAAAAAATTGGTATTGTCAGTCAAATGTCACTATTTGTATGGTCTTGTTCGACAGTAAAATTGCATAGAAGAGGTATTTTATAATAAATAAAAATAAGAAACACCTAAATGTTAACTAATAGGAACTAATAATTATGTTACACTCTTATATATAATGGCAAGGAAATATCTGTGAGAGAGATTATATATAATGGCAAGGAAATATCTGTGATATGTTAAGAAAGGAAATCATAGGGTTGTGTATATATATTGTGTGCATGTTTCTCTTTCAGTTTTTAAATTATCTGGATTATAGACAACTAGATAGGCTGGTAGATATATGTGTTCTAGTTGGCTACTGAATTACCCAGAGTAAGGAGGACAGGTAAAATACTGTTTCCCAAATCTGAGTCAAACATATGTCCCAATTAAGTGGTGACTTCTAGGCCAGTTTTAAATGATCGAAAGGACAACTTGAGGGTTACTCATTCCATTTTAAGCTCCTACCCCTGGTCTTCCTTGGATTGTCGTGGGGGCAATTCATTCTGAGTCTAAGCAGTTTCCCTCAGGAGATGGGTTAACCAGGTTTTGTGGAGCCTAACCATAAAAAATTTGAGGTCCCCTTTAACAAAAAGTTTTAAAATATCTTGTGCAGAAGTTGAAAACCACTGGCCATGTAAACCCACTACTAGAGTACCCCTCAGGGCCAAGGCAGTGAGAGAGACCCAGAGCCCAGGCTCAGCAGGGTGTGGCCAGCACTTAAAGAGCAGAGGTGAAGTGGGAAACCCAGTCTCCCTGCACCCTCCAAGTGTGCAGCTAGGCGAGGTGGCTGATGAGTAGCATTCAACTTCACTGCCCCTCCATGAGGGAAGAGAGAGGTTATTCCCTTACTCCATCCAGGTGAGGGTGTTCCATGAAAAAATACTCCAGGAGATTGGGGGTGTCTGCTGCCCAACTGGAAGAACCTGAAGGCAGGAGGCATTCTGGATCAGCCTGCACATGAGGGCAGAGGCTGCAGGAGGCAGTCGTCTGGCAGTTTGCACTTCTCACTGTTTGAGGGAGGTTAGCAAGTACAAATCCCTGGGCCAAAGGATGCCATGGCTGGCAACTGCACATGAGAGATCTTGAAGGGACCCCACACAAGGGCTTCTAATCTAGATGAAGAGGTTAAAGAAAGAAGCGGGGGTGTCATGCCAGGGAAGCAGGGACTAGGATAAAGATGGCAGGGCCTAGCCAATGAGCATCAGAGTGTGGGCAGAGATCTCTGAGGAATCCACTAACATGCCCCGCACAGAGCCAGCATTTGGAGGTGTGCAGGACGGAAGGCTGTAGAGAGAATGATAAACAACACCACCTATGTGAACGGAGCTGTACTCCTCTGTCCCTTCTCCTCAACCTTGCTCTACTTCCACTTAGGAAATCACTTGTGAGTGAGGAGAAGTGGGAGACCATGGTGGAGCATGAATAAAGGCACAGAACCACCCCTCTAGCCACAGAGGATTCCCGAACCATGACTCAAGGGGCCACAGAAGAAGGAGAGGAGAAGCTGGGAATTAGAGTTGAGGTTGAGGTTTTGTGTCATACTGTATTGGACTTTTACTATCTGAAAATGTGACTGTTCTCAGAGACAAAAGTGAACGATGCAATCTGCCAGAATTGCCATCAATGAACACAGAAAGCGAGATGAGGAAGAGCTGGCTGAGAGGCAGTGGGGAGAGAAAAGTATGCTCCTTCCTGATTGTTGCCCTACTCTGTTCAGCCCATGAAGTACGTCAGTTACACACGATGTAGTTCTCATTCAATTTTTCTTTCTCACTTTGTTAAGACTGCTTACAATGGAGGGCCTACCTACTTCATCACAGCAACACTATGCACTAAGACATGGTGATTTGTCATAGGATTTGCACTCACACACATGACACATGATCCCCTTGACTCACATTCAGAGTCTCAGCAACCATCAGCACAACATTTTAAAAGTTCTCATTCATTCTATCCCTTGATTTCTAGCCCTCCCATTTCTTCTTAATAGAGGCAAGCAAAATGTGTAATCATAATTGATACTGATTTCTTTATGGTTTGCTTTCAGCTGAATGACATGGGCAAGTCTGGGAATGTTTAGGACAACAAACATAAAATTGAAGACGTCAGCAATGGCCAAAACTTTTGTATAAGTCTCTCAGATTTTTCTGTCCACATATACAATTTCAAAATATCTACAAACAATATTTAAAACTCATGAATAGATTCTCTCTTCCTTTTAGCAGAGTTTACATACTTTCCAATTTAGTAATAATATGCCTCAACCGTCTTAAAAATTTTCTTCCATTTTAGTTTTCATATCAGTGGGACACTATTTCATGAGTCACTCAAGTTGATGTTCTTTTCTCAAGTTGACATATTTGTCCCTTTCAGTGCCACTCCCAAAACATCTAAATGCATCACTGCCCACCCCCCCCAGCAGAATAATTTAATTTAGCAAACAATTGTTTGCACATTGATTAAGAGCTAATCTGGACATTGGGAATATAATGAAAAATAATACAAAGTTCTTGACTTCATGAGACTTTCACTATGTTGGGGGATTAGTCAACAGCAAATTGAGAGATACAGTAGTTGGGATTCTTTAGATAAAGGAATCCATAGAATAGGTAAGTAGGTAAGTAGGTAGGTAGGTAGGTAGGTAGGTAGACAGATAAAAGGAATTGGCTTACACAAGTATGGAATCTGGCAAACCCGAAATCTGCAGAGCCAAGGTTGCAGTTTCGGTCTGAAGACAGTAGGCTGCTGTAGAAGTAGGAAGATGACAATGTCCCAATTTGAAGCCTATCAGGCAGGAATTTTCTCTTCCTTGGGAGGCAGTCAACCTTTTGTTCTATTCAGGCTTTCAATTGATTGGATGGGGCCCACCCACATTATGGGAGGCAATCTTCTTTATTCAGTCTACCAATTGAAATATTAATCTTATCCAAAAACACTTTAACAGAAACACCCAGAATGATGTTTGACCAAATTTTGAGCACCTCATGGCCCAGTCAAGTTGACACATAAAATTAACCATCACGAGATATAAAAACAAGTAAATGAGATATTTTATGACAGTTAGACTATAGAGAAAACAGATCTGGTGATCTCATCACATGGTGATAGGAGAGAAAGTGACAAGGGAAGGGGAGGAGGTTAATATAGGCATGCCTTTAAGTTACAACACCGGCTCAAACTTTGAAACCATCAGTATCCAAATGCCATCTTGTGGCTGGTTATTCACATGAAGTTTCATTTATTTGGTGCCATTCATCCCACATCTGTTAAGATATGGTAAAATGTTTGGAATCAATGGAATTGCCTAAGGCTCCAGGGTTTCAGCTCCCGTTTCACTTGTATTTTTAGTGGCAAACCCATGCTTGGTGGGTTCCAGATACCAGCAGCCACACCAGTTTCACATCATGTCCAACTGCCTTCTTCACTTGTAATGGATTTATTGCAAGCACACCATAAAATACAATATTCATGATCAATATACATAAGGATGTCATAACAGAAATATGTACACATTTAAACTAACATACACAATCACTTTACAACCCCTATGTTTAGTGTAACAACAACATCATTACGCAGAACCAATAGGACTGAATCATTTCCCCAAATCCAAGCCTCCATAAATAGTAGTCTGCATTCTTGGCCCAATGTGGTAATCTTTGCTTGGTAACTTTATGCGGTCTAATAAAGAACTTATTATAGAAAAGGTCTTGGGCATGGCCCATAATCCATGATTTCTCTTGAAGACATATTATCATTATCATGTAGGTCAAATCTTTACATTCTTTTCACACACACCGCCACCACCACCACCACCACCGCTCCTTATATCTGCATCGCTCAGGGGGCCCACTGAAGTGGAGAATTGCTGCCTTTCTTTTTAACAAATAAGTGCATGTATGAAACCAACACACTATATACCTTAAACTTACAGAATATTATATATCAACTGTGTCTCAATAAAATAAAAATTTAAAAATATTCTACACGGCAAAAATGTTTATTAAATGATAAAATCACATGAAAGAACATTTAAAACATATGTAAAAGGTACAACTATAATAATTTAAATACTCTTGGTGCTCCCTTTGGCAGCACATACACTAAAATTGGAACGACATGGAGATTAGCATGGCCTCTGTGCAAGGATAACACACAAATTTGTGAAGTGTAAAAATTAAATAAATAAAAGCCCCTGTGTATTGGTTTCCTATTGCTCTATCACACATTACCACAAACTTAGCTGCTTAAAACAACACCCATTTATTAGCTCACAGCTGTGTGTGTCAGAAGTCCAGCATGGCGGAACCGAGCTCTCTGCTGAGGTTGCCACATGGCTGCAATCAATGTACCAGTCAGGCTGAATGCTCATTGGAGGCTCTGGGGAAGAATCAGTTCCAAGTTCATTCTTGCTGTTGGCAGACTTTAGCTCTTTGCGGTTGTAGGATTTAAGTCCTCCATTCATTGACATGTGGCCCCCTCTATCTTCAAGCCAGCAATGACATGTCAGTCAAATCCTTCTGATGCTTTGAATCTCTAACATCCTAATCTGCAACCCTGGAAAAAACTCTGCCTTTAGAGAGTTCGTGGGATCTGATTAGGCCCACCCAGATACTTCTCCCCTTTGATTAACTCAGAATCAGCTGATTATTAGCCTTAATCACATCTATAAAATGCCTTTTGCACATTAACTGACAGAATCACAGATGTAACACAAAGGAACAGAGATCATTAGGGCCTTTTTAGAGTTCTTCTTACCACATGTTGTATCCAGCATCAATGTAACAAGATGGAAATATTACCAGTCCTCTGTGGGTACCTTCCTGGTTTTATCCCCTTCCTGCTATCCTGAACTCAGGGTCTGGCCTTCTCTTGCTTTACTTTACCCTTAGCACATGTGCGTGTAACACTAAGAATATATCATTCCAGAGTACATAATTTCAAAGTATATCTAGATGAAATAATATGAAAATAACCTTGGTGGTAAAGGATAGTCTTTTCAACAAGGGTGCTAGAATTATTGGATATCCACAAGCAAAAAAAAAAAATCAGCTTTGTCCCACACCTTGCCAATGTACCAAAATTAATTCAAAATGGATCAGAGATCTAAATGTAAAGGCTAAAATTATAAAACTTTTAGAAAAAAAGAAAGCATAAGAGGAAATGTATGTGGCCTTAAGTTAGTCAAAAATTTCTTTTCCTTTTTTTAAGATTTTATGTATTTACTTTTAGAGAGGAGAAGGGAGGTAGAAAGAGAGGGAGAGAAACATCAACATGTGGTTGCCTCTTGTGCACCCCCTACCAGGGACCTGGCCTGCAGCTCAGTCATGTGCCCTAGACTGGGAGTGGAGCTGGTGACCCTTTGATTCACAGGCAGTGCTCAATCTACTGAGCCACACCAGCCAGGGCATGCAAAGATTTCTTAAACATGATACCAAAAGTACAATACACATATGTACAGATTGATAAACTGGGCTTCCTCAAAATTGAAAACTTCTGCTTTTCAAAATAAACTATACAAAGGACTTGTACCTGGGATATACAAAGAACTATCAAAACTAAATAATTTTTTAAAATCTCAAAATCAAAAATCCTCAAAAAAGATTCTGACACTTCATGTAAGATATATAGGTGGCAAATAGACACATGAAAATATGCTCAGCCTTATTAGTTATTAGAAAAATACAAATTAAAAGTATAAGATAAGATTATTCACCTAACTAAAATGGCTGAAAATAGAAAGGTGAGTGGGAAAAAAACTGTGGTATATCCATACAATGGAATACTATCTAACAACAAAACGGAATGACCTACTGATACATGCAACATGAATGAATCTCATTATTGTGAATGAAGAAGCCAGACAACAAAAGTACATAGTATAATTCCATTTATATAAATCCCTAGGAAAAGCAATATAATTTATTGGGAAAGAAAGCAGGTCAGTGGGTGTTTAGGGTGATGGGAAGAATCAGAAGGGGGTGTTACATGGGGCAGAAAACTTTTGAGAATTGTGCTATGTCTGTTATTTTGATGGTGTGATGGTTTCCTATATAAGTATGTAGAACTTCTTAAATTGTTTATATATGTGCAGCTTATTGTATAACAACAATTCTGAATAAATCCATTTAAAAGACAAAGAAAGCAATTTACTCTGAACTTTATATATTAAAAAATAAACTGAATGAATTATTTACCAGTTGCTTGAGCACATGCAAATGAAAACACAGCACAGAGGACAGTCACCCACAATTGTGTCTCTAATTAGTCTGAGGGGAACAAACAAATTTAAGAAATAAGAATCTTTGGCATATAATACACTATCATCATTGGTTCCTGCATAGTCTTATTTATTTTATTTGCTTCTATATTTATCATAATATTATGAAGAGTCATGAGTACCCGGCCAAATAAATAATTCTGATCATTACTTTGACCCATTTTATATCCTGGCCTTCAAAAACCCTGCCTAAAATTACCAACCGCCTTGAAATTCCTATTTAACCTTCTCTTGATATCTTAGAATATTTCATTTAACATGACTTTGAAAACTTGTTTAGTTCTGAATGTTCTTTAAACTTTTTTGAAATGGGTGTCATGCTCATAGCAGCACTATTCACAGTAGCCAAGAGACAGAAGCAACCCAAGTTTTCCACTGACAGATGAATGGATATATAAATTGTGGTGTATATACATACAGTGGAATACTATTCAGCCTTAAGAAAGAAGAAAATTTGGACACATGCTACAACATGGATGAGCCTTGAGGATATTATGTTAGGTGAAATAAACCAGACACAAAAAGACAAAAACTGTATGACTCCACTATACGAGGTGTCTAAAGTAGGCGCATCCACAGCCGCAGAAAGTATAAAGGTGGTTACTGGGGAGTGGGAAGAGGAGGGCATAGATGTTCAGATTTACAAAATGAAAAAGTTTTTTAGCTATGTTTCACAGCAATACACTTAAAAATGTATTGAACTATATACTTAAAAATGGTTAAGATGGTAAATTTCATTGTTATTTATCATATAAACCATTACAAAATAAATGCAAACACTAAATGTAGTCTTTTTCCACTAACATTACTAAATTATTATTCATATTATTGTATGTAACTATGTTTTCACTGTTGTAAAATATTACTTTCCTTATTCCTACTTTCTTTGGTTTGTTTTGATAGTTTATTTTGTCTCACATTCATTTTCAGCATTTTAAAAAAACTTTATGGATTAATGGTTATACATTTTCTGCAATATGTTTTAATATAGTAAAGATAATATGGCATGTATTTTAATACAAAGTATTTCTGTTATTGTTTAGAACATTTTCTAATTTTTATTATGATTTCTTCTGTGACACATAGGTTATTCAAAAGTATAATTTAAAGACTGTAATTAGATTAGTATTTTTCTAGCTACATTTTGTTCATTGTTTAATTCATTGTGTTCAAAGAATCACAATATACGGATTATTTAAAAAACATGTGATTGAAAAGAATGTCATTCAGTTTTAAGTATTTTCAAATTTTGGTCATCAGATTTTTAGAATTGTAGGTTGTTTAAATCTTCAAGTAGCAAAAAATTTTAATGACTTGTTTTTGTCATTAAATTCTGGTATATTTTGGTCAGTATAATACCTATTCTTCAAAATTTGTTGAGATTTTCTTTATGGCTTACAGAATGATAAGTTTTTATAACTGTTAAAATTGTCCATTAAATCAAGCTTATTAATAGTAACATTCAAATCTATGTTTCTAACTGGATTTTTTTTTTAAAGATTTTATTTATTTATTTTTAGGGAGGGAAGGAAGGGCGGGGGGGAGAGAGAGAGAGAGAGAGAAACAGAGAGAGAGAGAGACATCAATGTGCGGTTGCTGGGGGTTATGGCCTGCAACCCAGGAATGTACCCTGGCTGGGAATCGAACCTGGGACACTTTGGTTCCCAGCCCGCGCTCAATCCACTGAGCTACGCCAGCCAGGGCTTCTAACTGGATTTTTTAAAAATATATCAACAATTACATATTTGCTAAATTCTCTACCATGGCATTGGATTTGTTGATTTCTTCTTGTAGTTTTGTCAACTTTGTATATTCAGATCAATTTAGTATGTATATACACGTTTAGAATTTTTAATGTAATTTTTACATCTTATCGAATTGAACATTAACTATTATGTAATAAACATCTGTATCCCTAATAGTGCTTTTTATTTTAAAGTACATATTTTATATTATGTTATAATAATTAATAAGTTATGCCACCTTTCTTTTAATTAGCATTTACCTAACATATGTTTCATATTCTCTTATATCCTGCCTCTATATAGCCTTATGTATTAGATTATCTTATAAATTAGCATAAAACTGGATTTTTAAAATCCATGCCATCAATCTCTGTTTTTTCATTTACAATTTTATTTCATTTATATTGGTCATGATTATGTATATATTTGGATTTGTTTTAATTATCTTTTTATTCAATTTTCTTGCTTTACTATATTATTTTTCATTTCTTATTTGTTTCTCTGAAGCAAATAAGCATCCATATTACCAAGAACTTCATGGTTCTTGGTAATATAACCATCCATATTACCAAGAACTTCATGGTTAAAAAAAATTAGTTAGCATTAATTTTCTGTTTGGTGAGGGTGTCACAGCTTTCCTTCCACTCTTCTCTTTGCTGCTATTGGTCCAAAGCTGTGGAGATAACCCCAAGGAAATTTGACCCAATTTCTTCCCTGGTTTAATTTTCATTTTAAGAACCCAACCCCAGAGGATTAGGGAAACCCCAAGTGATAAGAATCTCACACCCTTTGAAGAAGCCAGCAGATGACAGGAACCTAGTAAGGAAGAACTACTTGCTTTTCCTTCCATCACCACCACCATTTACAGACCCTACCTTCCCTATGATCTGCAGGCAGTTGGGACCACAGGGTGTCAGTCTCTCTAAGGATCCACCAATGCCTCCAGACCTGTCCCATACAGTGTTGCTCCACTACCACCATCACTACCACCAGCATGTCCTTTTCTTAGTTGCCAAAATACTGCACTGCTTTCTCAGAAAAGGAAGAGATCCAGAGTTCTCTGCACCTTCTTTCACTTGGTCTAAACTGTAATTTATGAAGCAGGAATTCTATGATGTTTGAACAAAGTAGTCGAAATTTTCCTAAACACAGATATCTTACTTTACTTCCCCAAATTTAATTTCTTTAGCCTTTTATTTGAGAGTGATTTGGGGGGGTCAAAAATCAGGATCAGTACTATGTAAGCTTGCTCTTATATATGTTCATATCCTTGGTTATCTACATGGTCTAATTCTCCTAAAATGACTTTATACTGTTTGTGTAATTTAAATATAAATTTCACCTAAGTTTATTTAAAAATAAATGTCATTAAATTTCATCCTAGTGTTTTCCAATCAAGTCTTGCAACAAATATTTGAGCTTATAGTATTCTAGGATGACATTAGCTGACTTGTAATTGTCTGTTTAAATAAAGCCTCTTTTGCTCTTTTTACTACTAATATGATAAGTATATGAGCCAAGCAAAGTGCACCTCTGCTCTGGAGATTATCCGTGAAAATGATACAATTAATGTATTTTGATTTTATCCTGAGGCATTCTTTTTGAGTCTTTTCAATCCAACACTCTTATAAACAGGATAAAACCATCAGCATTTAGATTAACAGATGAATTTTGTTTTAAATATTTCCTTAATTATAATCTATTTAATTTTTTGCAATTTAAGGGATTTCTGTTGTTATTGTTATTGGTTTCCAGAGAAAATCTCTTACTTATGCTTCTTATATGACGATTTTGTGTTTTCTGGGATGCAGAGCTGAAAAAATATGATGGCAGTTGCTCCGAAAAGCTGTCTTCTTATTTTGCTCTTTTAAATTTTGCACCCAAGCAACAATTCTCTTTTGGAAATACATCTTTTAAAAAAAACAGTCATGGTTCACTAATTCATGCAGAAATACAAGTTTCCAAAACTGGAGGAAGCTCAGTGAATCTTGGGGAAAAGTTTTTTAAAAAAAGCAAACAATTTCTACTAGAATGCTGACTTCCTCTTGAAACTTAGAAAAACTGAGCAATATAAGACTCAGATGAATGTGAGATACTGGTTTTTCTCATCTTAGAGAAACTAGAGGCAAAGCCTACATGTAACTAGCAAAGCCATAGCTCTCAGAGAGCCAAGGTGGAGATTCATCATTTCAACAGAGACCAATTTTTGTTTTAAGACTCCACACATGATTCAGATTTAAAACTTTCAAGTTGTAGACTCGAAAAGCATCCTAGACAAAAATAAAAAAGTAAAAAAGTGGAAGAAATAAACTATAGTATCAAGATATGATGCCAATGATGAGGTGACCCTGGTGTCCACACAATGTAAATGAAGAAAAGGAAGGAGAATGAAGCAACTGGTAGCTGTATGCTAAAGCCAGGCCACCCTGGTTTTAGGAGACTGGGCTCTGTTCTGTGTCTGTTCTTTCACTTGTCTGCCCTTTCTTGGGAGCATAGTGTTGTGGAAAGAATATTGGCCAGATCAACAATAAAAACAAAAAACCCTCTGTTTTCAATGTAGAAAATGGATGGCATCCTTAGCTAATAAGTGTTTAATTCTATCAACAGCTCTAGTTAAATAGATTAAATATGGTCTCTATCATCAGATTTCACTGTTTCAGAAAGATGCATCTGTTACATACACAGAAAGGCAGGCCATCCATGAAACATGAAAGCGATATAGGACGCCTGGCTCAGGCCAAGGGCCTCCCCATCCTGCAGCTAAGTGGCGAAGCTCTGCCATGTGGTTCTAATCAAGTACCTCAAAAGTGCACTTCACATCAAAATCTAAAGAGACAACCCTAGATTAAATGCAGGCTCAACACATACACATTTTAGGATTCAGTGGAGGTATTTCGATTGTATAACATATGTAGTCATTTCTGGTACATAAAATGGATTTTAACAGGCTCTTACAGAATCCATAAAGAAGCCTACCTACTTTTCATAGTCTTTCTGACAACATTTTGTATAAATGTTGACATTTATCCTTTGAATTGTGTTAATTGGATGGTATGGCTTCTGCATCCCTATCGGATGACTTTGAGATATGTGAAGAGCAGCAAGAAGCAAGGAAAGGAACAAACGGGGCCCAGCAGGGATAGTGGGGGTGGGGAGAATGTAGAGGCAACAGGAAGAGGAGGAAGACAACAGGGAGAGGGCGAGGGATAATTAGAGAATCCACCCCAAACTCAGTGTGCATCCTCCTTACCTGCTCCTGCGATCACCCACTGCAGTACCTCACCAGCCTGAAGAGAGACACAAACCTCTTAGCTTTTATTGAAGGCAGGATAATGGCTCCCCAGAGTTGCCCACACTCTGATTCTCAAAACCAGTGAATATGTCACTTTCTATGGCAAAAGGGACTTTGCAGAATTGACTCAGTTAAGGATTTTGTAGAGAGATAATCCTAAATTATCTGAGTGTGCTCGATGTAATCACAAGTGTCCTTATAAGAAAGAAGAAGGGGGTTCAAGCTCAGAGGAGATGTATGACAGGAGAGAGAGAGAGAGAGAGAGAGAGGGATTTAGAGCCACTGTTGGCTCTGAAAATGGGGAAAGAACCATGAGCCAAGGAGTGCAGGTGGCCTCTGGAAGCCATAAAAAAAAGCAAGGAAATGGATTCCCGCCCCCAAGACCCTCCAGAAGGAACAAGGCCCTGGCAACACCTAGGGCTTCTGACCTCCAGGACTGTAAGAGATTAGATCTGTGTTGTTTTAACCCATTAAGTTTTTGATAATTTGTTACAGCAGCAATAGGAAACTAAAACATCTCTCTGCCCCAATGAAAAGTTACTGATTTACAACCCCATTGCTTCAAATCTTTTTTTAAAAGATTTTATTTCTTTATTTTTAGAGAAAGGGGAAGGGAAGGAGAAAGAGAGAGAGAAATGTCAGTGTGTGATTGCCTCTCGAGTGCCCCCAACTTGGGACCTGGCCCACAACCCAGGCATGTGCCTTGAATGGGAATCAAACCAGCAACCCTTTGGTTTGCAGGCCAGTGCTTAACACACTGAGCCACACCAGCCAGGGTCCACTTCTTCAAATCTTGATGGCCCTTCCAAACTTCAAAGTTTGTGTTTCTGTGATTACTAACTAGGTGACTATGAGGAAACCTTTGTTTTTTTTTTAATGTACTCAAAGTATAAATAAATTCATGAGGTCTAATAAATAGATTATGAGTTCCTCTAAATAAATTATGAGTTCTAATGTTAAAGATTCTCAGAGCTAAAAACAGTGTAGCCACAGAAATGGAGTGGTATGTCACATACATTTCAGCTGATAAGGATGGGAACCCTGTGCCCACAAGAGAAGGTAACCACTTACAGTAAGAAAAACCAACCTGCTTACACATCTTTTTTTCTGCACAACCTTGGGAATCTATATTCACTTCCAGAAAAACAAGACTTCTCAATTTGTTAAAGGAATATCTCTCACCTGAAAGCATTAAAATAGAAATGTATCTCATAAATATAAATATATGCTCAAGAACCACCAGATAATGAGGAAAATCAACAGCATGAAAAAGAACTAACACTGGGGGAAATAGAGTATGCAAAGAAGACTGGAGGAAATTGGTATCCTCAGAGAGATGAGAGGCCATCATAAGAAAAAGTTAGTAGGAAAAAGTGATCACAATTATTGGACAATGAAAACATTGCAATTCCCAACTCCCCAAATAAATCTCGGTACTTGAGTTGAATTATATAATAGAAATGTGAAGATTAAATAGGTAACCTGAATGGATTCTTCTGTAATAGAGTATAAAATAAAAATGTAATGAATTATTATAAAAAGGTTAAAAGATAAGAAAGATAGAGGAGTCCACTGAAAGTCAAGCAGAAATTATGTGGGAAAAGGTGTATCAGATATACATAATTGAAATTTTTGATAAGGATAAAGTTATTTAAATGTCAAAAAATAAATGATGGAAGAAAGAAAAAGGAAGGAAGGAAGGAAGGAAGGAAGGAAGGAAGGAAAGGAAAGGAAAGGAAAGGAAAGGAAAGGAAAAGGAAAGCGAAGGAACGAAAGCATGACCCCCCCGGACCGCCCGTCCAAGCCTGCCGTCCCGTCCCCGTCTCCGCTCCGCGCCGCCCTCCCTCCTACCCTCCCGACCGCCCCCTCCCGCCCCTCCCTCCTCCTCCCCCCTCCAGCTCCTACCTCCCGCCTCCCCTCTACTTCCCGCCCCTCCCTCCTTCCGGTTCTCTTGGCGGAGGGAGGGAGGAGGGCAAGGGGGAATAGATCAAAAACATGTTACATACACAAAAACATTTGAGCAACACTCGCCTCTGACCTGTCCATATGCACGCCATCCATACAGTAATATCTTTTAAAAACTAGAATTCACATACAGCACCAAACATCACCTAATCTGAAGGCAGAAAGGACGATATTTTTCAATTGCAAAGATTCTGAAAGTTGACCTCTCTTGGAATTCATGCCAATGAATTACTATATAATGTACTTCACCAAAAAGATTAGTAAACAAAAAATAAAAAGCTGGAAAAAAAAGCCATGCTAGAATTCAAGAGTACTAAAATGTTCTTCTAGTATTCTTTAGAATACTAAAGAATTTAGGCTAGCCAGTTGTTTTTTAAAATCATTTTTATTATTATTCTATTATAGTTGTCCCAGTTTTCCCCCTTTTACCCTCCTCTGCCCATCTCAACCCCCATTCCTGCAGTCATTTTTCACACTGTTGTCCATATCTGTGGGTCATTCATACATGTTCTTTGATTAGTCCCTTCCCCTTCTTTCCACCATTATCTCTCTTCCCCCTCCCCTCTGTCAGTCCATTCCATGTTTACATGCCTGTGGTTCTATTTGGTTCATTAGTTTATTTTTTTTCATTAGATTCCTCTTATAGGTGAGATCATATGGTATTTGTCTTTCATCAGCTGGCTTATTTCACTTAGCATAATATTCTCCAGTTCTACCCATGCTGTCAGAAAAGGTAGGAGTTCCTTATTTCTTTCTGCTGTGTAGTATTCCATTGTGTAAATGTACCAGCTTTTTATCCATTCATCTGATGGGAACTTAGGCTGTTTCCAGCACTTGGCTATTGTATATAGCACTGATATGAACATAGGGGTGCATAAGTTCTTTTGAATTGGTGATTCAGGATTCTTAGGGTACATTCCCATCAGTGTAATCGCTGGGCCAAAAGGCAGTTATACTTTTAGTTTTTTGAGGAAATTCCATACTGTTTTCCACAGTGGCTGCCCCAGTCTGCATTCCTACCGATAATGTTCCCTTTTCTCCACATGCTCTCCAGCACTGTTGTTTGTCGATTTATTAATGATAGCTATTCTTAAAGGTGTGAGGTGATATTTCTTTATGGTTTTCATTTGCATCTCTCTGATGGCTAATGATTACATTGAGCATCTTTTCATATGTCCATGGGTCATCTGTATGTAATTTTTGGAGAAGTGTCTATTCAGGTCCTTTTCCCAGTTTTTGATTGGACTGGTGTTGAATTGTATGAGTTCTTTATATATTTTGGAGATCAAACCCTTGTCCAATGTATCATTGGCAAACATGTTCTCCCATATGGTCAGTTCCCTTTTCATTTTGATGTTTGTTTCTTTAAGTATGCAGAAGCTTTTTAGTTTGATGTAGTCCCATTTATTTTTTCCTTTATTTCCCCTGCCCTAGAAGGTATATTGACAAATATATTGCTATATGGATTATCTGAAAATTTCCTGTCTATGTTTTCCGCTAGGACCTCTATGGTGTCACAACTTATATTTAAATCTCTTACCCATTTTGAGTTTATTCTGGTGTATGGTGTAAGTTGGTGGTTTAGTTTCATTTTTTTTTTTTTTGCATGTAGCTGTCCAGTTCTTTCAACACCATTTATTGAAGAGGATACTTTTACTCCATTGTATGCTCCTGCACCCTTTGTCAAATATTCATTGACCCTAGAGACATGGGTTTATTTTGGGCTCTCTATTAATGTTCCATTGATCTATGTGTCTGTTCTTAAGCCAGTATCAGACTAATTTGATTACAGTGACCTTGTAGTATAGTTTGATATAGTATTGTGATCCCTCCTACTTTGTTCTTTTCTCAAGATTGCTGAGGCTATTCAGGGTCTTATTTGGTTCCACATACATTTTTGAAATACTTGTTCTAGACCTATGAAAGATGCCACTGGTGTTTTAACAGGAATTGCACTGAATCTATAAATAGCTTTAGGTAGTATGGACATTTAATGATGTTAATTCTTCCAATCCATGAACACAGTATATGCTTGCATTTATTTGATTCTTCCTTAATTTCTTTCTTCAGAGTTCTACAGGTTTCTGAGTACAGGTCTTTTACCTCCTTTGTTACATTTATTCCTAAGTACTTTATTTTTCTTGTTGCTATAGTAAATGGGGCATTTTTCCTAGTTTCTCTTTCTGATATTTCATTGTTGGTGTACACAAATGCCCTTGACTTATGAGTACTGACTTAGTATCCTGTTATTTTGCCAAATTCACTTATTAGGTTGAATAGTTTTTTGTGGAGACTATAGGGTTTTCTATGTACACTATCATGTCATCATGAATAATGACAGTTTTACTTCCTCCTTTCTAATTGGGATGTCTTTTCTGATCACTGTGACTAAAACTTCCAGTACTATATTAAATATGAGCAGTGAAAGCAGACACCCTTGTCTTGTGCTTGATCTTAAGGAGAAAACTTTTAATTTTTGCCCCTTGACTATAAAGTTGGCTGTAGATTTCTTTTATATGGCATTTACTATGTTGAGGCATCCTCCCCCTATTCCCACTTTGCTAAGTGTTTTCATCATAAATGGGTGCTGAATTTTATCAAATGCTTTTTCAGCATCTATTGATATGATCGTGTGGTTATGTCTTTCATTTTGTTTATGCGATGTATTACACTTATTGATTTGTGAATATTGCACTATCCTTCCATCCCTGGGATAAATCCCACTTGATCATGGGGTATGATCTTTTTAATGTATTACTGAATCTGGTCTGCCAATATTTTGTTGAGGATTTTAGCATCTATGTTCATCAGAGATATTGGGCTGTAGTTTTCTTTTTTTGTTGTGTCTTTACCTGGCTTTGTAATTATACTGGCATCGTAAAAAAAGTTTGGGCATCTTCCCTCTTATTGAACTTTTTAGAACAGCTTGAGAAGGATAGGAGTTAGTTCTTCCTCAAACATTTGCTGAAATTCACCTGTGAAGCCATTTGGTTCAGGGCTTTTGTGTCCCAGGAGTTCTTTGATTACTGCTTCAATTTCACTAGTTGTTATTGGCCTATTCAGGCTTTCTGCTTCTTCTTGTGTCAGTTTTGGAAGATTGTATGTTTCTAGAAATTTGTCCATTTCACCCATGTTGTATAATTTCTTGGCATATAGTTGTTCATAGTAAATTTCTTACAATCCTTTGTGTTTCTGTGGTATCAGTTGTAACTTCTCTTTCATTTCTGATTTTATTTATTTGGGTGCTCTCTGTTTCTTGATGAGTCTGGTTAAAGGCTTGTCAATTTTCTTTATCTTTTCCAAGAACAAGCTCCTGGATTTATTGATCCTTTGGTCTTTTAGCCTCTGCTATTTAATTTTGCTCTGATCTTGACTATTTCTTTCCTTCTATTTGCTCTGAGCTTTGTTTGTTGTTGTTCCTCTAGTTCTTGTAGATGTAGGATTAGGTTGTTTATTTGAGAGTTTTCTGTCTCCTTTAGGTAGGCCTGTATTGCTATGAATGTCCCTCTCAGTATACTGCCCATAGGTTTTGGGTTGTTGTGTGTTCATTTTCATTTGTTTCCAGATACTTTTTGATTTTTTCCTTAATCTCACTGTTGACTCATTCATTATTTAATAATGTTATTTAATCTCTATGTACTTGAATGTTTTTGAGTTTGTCCTTGAGGTTGATTTCTAGTTTCAATCCATTGTGATCTGAGCACATGCTTGATATGATTTCAATTTTCTTGAATTTTTTGAGGCTTGTTTTATGTCCTACCATGTGGTCTATCTCTGAAAACGCTCCATGTGCATTTGAAATGAATGTATATTTTGCTCCTTTGGGGTGAAAGATTCTGTATATATCAGTGAAGTCCATTTGCTCTAGAGTGCCACTCAGTGCCACAATATCCTTGTTGATTCTTTGAAAGATCTATCCATTGTTGGAAATGGGGTGTTGAAATTCCCTATGATGACTGTGTTGTTGCCAATATCTCTCTTGAAGACCTCCAGGATTTTCTATATATATTTAGGTGCTCCTATGTTTGGTGCATATATTATTACAAGGGTTGTATCACCCTGTTGGATTACTCCCTTAAATATTATGTAGTGACCTTCTTTGTCCCTTTATGGCTTTTGTTTCGAAGTCTATTTTGTCTGATATAAGTGTTGCTATTCCAACTTCCTTTTTGTTTTCATTGGATTGGAATTTTTTTTTCCATCTCTTCACTTGCAACATGTGTAGGTCTTTTATTCTGAGATGGGTTTCTTACAGGCAGCACATATGCAGGTTGTATTTTCATATTCATTCAGCTTTCCTATGTCTTTTGATTAGAGCATTTAATCCATTTATATTTTACACTATTATTGATAGATACTTATTTGTTGCCACTTTTACTGTACCTGTGTTCCTCTCTCTGTCTCTCTCCTTTTTATAGAAGTCCCTTTAGCATCTCTTGCAGTGCTGGCTTTGTGGAGATGTACTCTTTTAGCATTCCTTTGCTTGGGAAGCACTTTATTTCACCTTCCATGTTAAATGGCAGCTTTGCTGGATAGAGTAGTCTTGGTTGTAGTTCCTTGCCTTTCATTAGTTGGAATATTTCGTGCCAGTCCCTTCTGGCTTGTCATGTTTCTGTGGAGAAATCCGGTAATAGCTTTATCAGAGCTCCCTTGTATGTTACTAGCTGTTTCTCCCTTGCTGCCTTTAAGATTCTCTTTGTCTTTAAAATATGCCATTTTAATTATGATGTGTCTTGGAGTGGGCCTCTTTGAGTTCATCTGGATTGTGACCCTCTGTGCTTCCTGAACTTGTGCAACTTTTTCCCTCTGCAAGTTAGGAAAGTTTTCTGTCTTTATTTTTTCAAAACAGGTTTTCTATTCTTTGCTCCTTTTCTTCTGATCTTCCTATGATGTGAGTGTTGTTATGTTTCATGTTGTCCTGAAGCTCCCTTAAACTATCCTCATTCCTTTTGAGTTTTTTTTTTTTTTCTCATTTTCTTGCTCTGACCGGGTATTTCTTTCTACCTTGCCTCCCAGCTCTCTGATTTGGTCCTCTGCTTTATCTAGCCTGCTTTTAATTCCTTCTAGTGTATTTTTCATTTCAAATATTGTACTCCTCATTTCTTCCTGGTTCTTGGTCATAGTTTCTATGTCCCTTTTCATGCTGCTATAGTTCCTTATAGTTCTCACTGAGTTCCTTGAGCATCCTTATAACCATTATTTTGAATTTTATGTCTGATAGATTACTTGCCTCAATTTCATTTAGCTTTTTCTGGCAATTCCTCCTTTCCTTTTGATTGGAAGCTGTCTCCCCATTTTAGGTGACTTTTTTTGTTTGTTTCTATATATCAGGTTCCTCTGCTTTGCCTGCCTGTTTATATATAGGTTGGCCTTCTGTGGTAGGAGTTCTATGGGACTCAGTGATGACTGCATCTCTTTGATCTCTTGATCTGGATACTCTAGGGTTGCCCCTTATTCAGTTTGTATGGGCTCTTTTTTTTTTAACTAGGGTGTTGACTAATGATGGCTCATTTGCTATTGGGTTTTCCCCTCTGGCTGGCTGACTGGAAGCCACAACCCCTGCTATGTCTTGTATGCTGCTGTACAGGTGCTGGTTAACAAAGCAATACTATCCAGAAAACCAAACCCATGACCACGGAAGTGCCCCACTCCACCACATCAGCCATATCAACAGCAATATTTCCAGCAATTGAGGAAACATTAATAAAGGTGGAGAGAGATTAAGAATATTATAAGATAGGGCCCTGGCTGGCGTAGCTCAGTGGATTGAGCATGGGCTGCAAACCAAAGTATCGCAGGTTCGATTCCCAGTCAGGGCACATGCCTGGGTTGCAGGCCATGGCCCCCAGCAACCGCACATTGATGTTTCTCTCTCTCTCTTTCTCCCTCCCTTCCCTTTCTAAAAATAAATAAATAAAATTTTCAAAAAAAAAGAATATTATAAGATAGGGAAAGGGAATAAAAGGAAAAATTATTTTGTGTGGGAAGAGGGAGGAGAAATAACAAGTAGGGAATAGAAAAAAGGTGAAGAGAGGGAGAAAATAAAATGTAAAATCTAAGTAACACAGGAAAAGGTAAAAGGAAAGTGGAGTGAGAAAGGGGTATATTATGAAGTTTGAAATATAATTTAAAAAGTACTGAACCAAAGGGGATAAAATTGCAGAAAAACCATAACAAGGCCAATAACAATGAGAGCTGAGAAAAGATTAATAAAGTTGGAAAGAGAATAAGAATATTATCCAAAAGAGGAAAGAGAATATGAGATGTCTACAATAAAGAAAATTATTTTTGAGAGGATAGAGGGAGGAGAAATAATGAGAGTAATGAATAGAATCCAGGCTAAGAAAGGGAAAAATTAAAATTCCAAACTCGAATAAACATGGGCAGGAAGAAGGCAAAATGAAATAAGACAGGGGGAGAGGAACCTATGAGATTTGAAATTTTAAAAAAGTGAACAAGTAGGAATACAGTTGAAGAAGAGCAATAACCGTAACATCCACACCACAGCTTATAAAAGTGGGAAGAGCAATAACCATAAACAAGCCACAGCTTATAAAAGTGGAAAGAAAATAAGAATATTATAAGGGGAAAAAGAATGAGAGATGACTAAAGGAGGAAAGGATGATTTTGAGACAACAGAGGGAGGGGAAATAGTAAGAGTAAGGAATAGGAATGAAGCATAATGTGGGGGGAAATAAGATTTAAAATGAAAATAAGAAAAGGCAGGAAGAAGGCAAAATGGAGTAAGACAAGGGAAGGGTACAATGTGAGATTTGAAGTAAAAAATAAAATAAAAAATAACATAACACCTACATAAAGAAAATAAGAAATAAAAGACAAAGAACAATGATTAAGTTGGAATATAATTGATGCAAAAGATATTAAAAGGCTATGTGAAAAAAAAATAATGCAAATTCTGATAAGGAACAAACTGGCATTCATCTCATCAGGGTTTGGAGTTTGTCTTTCATCTTCTCTTTCTGGATCCACCTCTGGTTTTTTATCAGCTCAAGGTCCCAGGGTGGGTCATCCAATTTCTGGCAACACCACCTATACCACTTTCACCTACCTCTCGATGGAGCTTCTATTGCAATCGGGAGGGTGGGGCCTTTGGGTTTTCCTTGGGAGGCACTGTTCAGTCTTCTGGGAAAGTTGTAGGTGTGCTCCCCCTACCGCTGTACCACCTGTCATGGCCTGTCCCAGCCTATTTCCAATAACGTATAGTTTCTGCTGAATTAGCTGTCTGTTCCGAGGGTGGGGGCGGTAAGGGGGCATCCAATCTGTGTAAGAGAGTTCTTTCCTGTTTGGTGTTGATGGTGGCTCTGTGTGTTGGCTGGGCAGGGCCCTGATTCCCCTTGCTGCACCAATTTTCAATCTTTCTGCTTTGCTGGCCTCAGTGGAGTAGGACCTTTTAAGCCAATGTACTTTGTTTCCCTGAGAGAAGTTCAAAATGGGCCCTTTAGACATTCTGCTTTCTGTCTTTGTCTTGTAGATATGCACTCTGCTGGGAGTTCTTGAGCCTCTCCTGCTAGTGATTCTGTAGGAGGTTAGACTTGGGTGGATCCTTCCCTTCCCAGAGGTTTGATCACCCCCAGGGAAGGCGGCTCTGTCTGGCTGTAAATAATGTCAGGTGCTGCACTCCCACCCATCCAGTTCCCAGCCCACTGCCCCCACAGCAGACACAGTCCTGGACTCTCCACTCTGTGCAGCCTTTGGCCTGCTAGCTGCACTGTGCTGGGGCTGAGAAGTCCACTCACTGTGCACCTTTCTGATCTCTCTGCCCACCTGCACTCAGTGGGTTTGCGCCCTCAATCCTTTCCCCTTGCTGGCAGGGCAGATGCACATGGGGTCCCTGCCCAGCACACCTCTGCTCCCCTTTTAGAAAGTCTCTCCAGCCATTCCCACTGCAGCACTGAGTCGCTGTCCAGCTTTCCTCACACACTACCTCCCCCCAAAGCCGAAAGTCTCTCACAGTAATGTCTGGCCACAGCCTGCCTCCTCTGCCTGACCCAGGTGCAGACAGACTCCCTCCCTCTGGCACTCTCCTGGTTGGAGTTTGCCATTGCAGCTATGGGTGTGATGGTTGCTGTGTGTGTGTGTGTGTAGCCTGGATCTCCCTGACTTTGGGTATCCAAGTCAGTCCAGGCCTGGGTCTGGGGGTTCTCTGCCCTGGGAGGGGAGGGAGCTGCAGAGCTGTGATTTCTGACTGGGCTCTCCGTGGCTGCAGGTACCACATATGGGGTATTTCCCTTCAACCTATAGAATCTCCTTACCGCCCACTGTGAAGTATCCTCTGTACTCCTTGGCTTCCAAACTTTGTATCAGCTAAGATTCCACTGAATGATCAGTTTGTATTTCAGAAGCTCAGCCAAGTATCCAAGCTGGGTACAAGAGCAAGTGGACTCAGCTACCATCTTCTCTTCTCCTAAGACTAGGCAGTTTTAAGTGAGGAAGGAGAGACATCATTTTTTTACTGAGGTAAAATTTATATAGGGTAAAATGTACAGACCTTAAGTAAATAATTCAATGAGTTTTGGAAAATGTTTCCTTAGGTTCGCTTTAGTCAATCCCTAACTTCCTTAGGCAATCACTCCTGATTTCTAGCAACACAGGTGAGTTTTGTTCATCCTTAAAATTCTCATAAATGAAATCAAACATTGATACCTGGCTTCTTTCAGTGAACTTTGAATGTGACTTATTCATGTTTGGCATGTATTAATATTATTCATTCATTCCTTTTTTAAAATGCTGTGTAGTATTCCATTTGAGAATATGCCATATTTTTTAATTTTTGGCCACTTTCCTGTGGGTGGATATGACACTCATTTCCAATTTAGGATTATTAAGAATAATGCCACTATGAGTATTATGCACAAGTCTTTCACATGTGAAATTGGTGGGTCATAGGACAGATGAATGTTTAACTTTTTTAAAAAGTGCCACATTCATTCATGATAAAAACTCTCAACAAACTGGGCAGAGAGGGCATGTACCTCAATATAATAAAGGCCAAGTAGGAAAAACACACAGCTATCACACTAGGGTAAAAACCTAAATGCTTTTCCTCTAGTACCAAGAAAAACATGAAGATGCCCACTCTGGCCACTTTTATTCAATACAGTATTGGAAGTCCCAACCAGGGCAATCAGACAAGAAAATAAAGTCATTCAAATGAAAAATTAAGTAAAACTGTCTCTATTTGCAGAATACATGATAGTATATGTAGAAAACTCTAGAGACTCCATCAAAATGCCTGTTAGAACCCATAAATAAATTCAATAAAGTTGCAGGATACAAAATCAATGTAAAAAATCAGTTTCATTTCTATATACTAACAGCAAACTATCAAAAAAAGAACACATATTAAATCTAATTTATAACTGCATCAAAAAGAATAAAATACCTAGGGATAATTTTAATCAAGGAGGTTAAAGATCTGTACAATGAAAGCTATAAGACATTTATGAAAGAAATTGAAGAAAAGACAGATAAATGGAAAGAGTCTGTGCTCATGGAAAAAAATCAGAAAAAGAAGAAAAGAGATGTTCAACTTCCCTTATAATTAATCAAATAAAAATTAAAACAACAAAAAACCTCAACATCAAAGATACTAACACAGAAATGAATAAGGGACTCCCCATCAAGATGGCAGAGTAGGTAACACTGTACCACCGTCTTCTCATGACTACATCAAAATTACAACTAAATTACAGATCAAACATCACTGAGAACCACTTGAAGTCTAGCTGAACAGAAGTCCTACAACTAAGGAAATACAGAAAAAGCCACTTTAAGACTGGTAGGAAGGGCAAAGAGATGGAATGAGCTCGACCCACACCTGTGTGTGGCAGTTAAAACTCAGAGGGGTATCTCAGCTCTGGAGACTCCCCCTAAAAAGAGGGGGGTTCCAGCCCTTACCAGGTCCCCCAGCCCAGGATTCCACACTTACTCTCACTCACTCTGAACTCCAGCCCTGGGCAGCAGCTTGAAAACTGCTGGGGACAAATGGGGAGGAACTGAGATGTCTGGCTTCAGGGCAAGGACAGGAGAGGCAGCTTTCTCCCAGACAGAAGTGCTGGCAGAAGCCACTGTCCCTTTGCTAAGTTCCCTCCCACCCTTACAGGTCGAGGCCAGTGCCATATCTGAGTCTCCAACCTGGCTAACACTGTACCACACCCTGGTGACTGTTTGAGACCCCACCCCACCTAAATTTTGGGTTCACACAAGCTGTTTCCAGGGCCTTTTCCATACAATTGGCCTGTCTTGGCTCATGCTGCAAACTTTGTTAAAATCTCTCAAAGGTTCACGAACACCCCAAAAGCAGCATCTGGCTTTGTGCCTTTTGCTAAGTGGCCCCAGGCCTGGCACTAACTGCAGGGGGCCTTGGTTTGTATCTTGGCCTCTCCCCAGCACAAGTAGCAGCCATCAGTAGTTCACTCTGTAGTTCATGCCAGGTGGCCCCAGACAGGGCCCAGGCAGCAGCTAACCATGACTTGAACTTCCTGGTAGACCCAAAAGCCTGCACACCAGTGCACAGCTTCAGATCATGCAGGAGCACCGCCCAACCACCTCCACAAGTAACACGCTCAAAGTGCAGACTCCACAGGCAACAGATCTCCACTGCAGTGAGTCCTTCTCTGTGGAGTCTGCCCCTTCACAGCAGCTCCTCCACTATAGTCGTGGCTAGTCCTCATAGTCAATCAGCCTGGGAGTCAGTCCCTCCCATTGAGATGCCAACAGCAATCAAGTCACCTACAACAGAGGGGTGCACAAATCCATGTGGGGATTGCACCTTGAGCACTTGGCTCAGATTACTGAGAAGGCTCCCCGATGCAGTAGGTACAGGGCATCTACTACATAAGGCCACTGAACCAAGATGAGGAAACATAGCAGATCTATCTAATATATAGAGACATAGAGAGGCAACCAAAATGGGGAGACATAAAAATATGTCCCAAATGAAAGAACAGGAGAAATCTCCAAAATAAACAAAAAAGACACAGCTAAATGAAATAAAGACAAGCAAACTACCAGATACTGAGTTCAAAACAACAGTTAGAAGAATGCTCAAAGAACTTAGTGAGAACTTAACTAGCATACAGAAAGACCCAGAAACCATAAGAAAGAGTCCATCAGAAATGAAAAATATAACTTAAATGAAGAATACACTAAAAGAAATGAACAGTAGATTTGATGAAGCAGAGCATCAAATCAGCAATTTGGAACTGGGTAACAGAAAACACCCAATCAGAATAGCAAAAACATTTTTTTAAAAATTGAGGCATATTTAAGGGATCTCTGGGACAACATTAAGTATAACAACATCCACATCATAGTGGTACCAGAAGTAGAAAAGAGAAAGCAAGGGACTGAGAACTCATTTGAAGAAATAATGACTGAAAACTTCCCTAACTTGGTGAAGGAAAAACACACAAGTCCAGGAAGAGTCCCAAACAATATGGACCCAAAGAGGACCACAGCAAGATACATCATAATTAAAATGTCAAAGGTTGAGAACACATAGAGAATCTTAAAAGCAGCAAGAGAAAGACAGTTAGTTATCCACATGAGAGCTTCCATAAGACTGTCAGCTGATTTCTCAACAGAAACATTTCAGACCAGAAAAGACTACCACAAAATATTAAAAGCAATGAAAAACAAGGACCTACAACCAAGGTTACCCAGCAAAGATATCATTTAGAATTGAAAGACATATAAAGATCTTCCCAGGCAAGAAAAAGCTAAAGTAGTTCATCACCACAAAACCAGTATTATAAGAAATGTCTTCTTTAAGAAGAAATAAAAAAAATAAGAATAATAAAATGGCAATAACTATATACCTATCAATAATTACTTTAAATGCAAATAGTTTAAATGTTTCAATCAAAAGGCATACAGTGGTAGAAAGGGTAGCAAAACAAGACCTATCATATGTGTCTACAAAAGGCTCACTTCAGATTAAAAGACACACACTGACTCAAATTGAATAGAAAATGATATTTCATGAAAATGGAAACAAAGATAAAATCTGGTGTACTAATTAACAGAAAAAATAGACTTTAAAACAAAGGCTATAAATGAGACAAAGAAGGACCTAGCAATTCCACTTCTGAGTATTTATCCAAAGAAACACAAAACACTAAATCAAAAAGATATATACATCCATATGTTCACTGAAGCATTATGTACAATAGCCAAGACAGGGAAGCAACCTACGTGTTCATCAATATTGAATGGATAAAGAAATGGTGCATATATACAATGAAATAGGACTCAACCATAAAAAAGAATGAAATCTTGCCACTGCAACAATGTGGGTGAACCTAGAAGGTATTGCACTGAGTGAAATAAGTCAGTGAAAAGACAAATGTCATTAAGATTTAAATTATATGTGGAATCTAAAAAACAAAATAAATGAATAAGCAGATGAAAAACAGACTCATAGATATACAGAACATTTTGCCAGCTAGTAGGATGCTTGGGGAGGAAAAAGTAAAGATATTAAGAAGTACAAATTGGTAATTACAGAATAGTCATGGGGATGTTAAGTACAGCACAGGGAACATAGTCAATAATATTGTAGTAAGTACGTATGGTGTCATATGGATGCTAGATTTATTGGGGTCATCACTTAATAAGTTATATAGATGTCTAATCACTGGGTTGTACACATGAAACTAATATAATATTGTATGTCAACTGTAATTAAAACTAAAAAGTGATTATTTTTTAAAATTTATTTTTATTTTGTAGTCCTCACCCAAGGATATGTGTATTGATTTCAGAGAGAGAAGGAGGTAGAGGGCTGGCAGAGAGAAAAGGAGAGGGAGGAAGGGAAGGGGAGGGGAGGGGAGGGGAGGAGAGGGGAGGGGAGGGGAGAGGAGAGGAACACAGATTGGTTGCCTTCCATATGTGCCCCAACCAGGGCTCAAATTCACAACCTAGGTATGTGCTCTAGTTGGAGATTGAACCCACAACACATTTGTGTGTAGGATGATGCTCCAACCCACTTAGCCACCTGGCCAGGGAGAAAACTAAAAAATTATTTTAAAAAATGTTTTGTGTACTTAACTTTATAGTCCAGGTGTGTTCTTTGGAGAAATCAGAGAGATGTTCAAGTTATGTTAAATTATTTTTGTTAAAAAAGAAAAAGAGAAAGGAAAAAAACAATGCCTTTGATGTGCTCATTAGTAGAACTGATACAGCCGAGACGAGAAATGCTGAGCTTAAGGATATGTCAACAGAAACTACCTAAACACAAAAGAGAAAAGAGTAAAGAATTGGAATAGAATATCCGGGAACTCTAGGACAAATACAAAACATATAACACACACTAATGGAAACACTATAAGGAAAAAAAGCCAGAGAAAGGTACAGAAGAAACATTTGAAACAATACTGACTGAGAATCTCCCCTAAATCAAAGTCAAACACCAAATCACAGCCTAAGGCAGTTCAGAGAATACCAACAGTGCATTTAATTGTGTATGTTTTATTATGCTTATGTATTGTTTATGTATAACCTCAATTAATCCCACCAAAAAATACAAGGGTTGAGGGAGAAAATTAGGAATATTTCATTTTTATATGAAACTTGTAGTACCCACAAAGCAGTATATTGTTATTAACAAGGGGACTTGCATTAGTGGTAACTGTAAATTGCAAACTCTACAGTGACCACTAAACAAGTCTTAAAAAAGAAGTATAATTGGGACTTCCAGCCAAGATGGAGGCATAGGTAGACACACTGTGCCTCCTCGCACAACCAAAATAAGGACGACAAAAATTTAGAAACAAAAATACAACCGGTACTGACAGAAAACTGAACTGTATGGAAGTCTGACAACCAAGGAGTTAAAATAGACACATTCGTCCAGACCAGTAGAAGACGCAAAGTCAGGTGGCCAGGCAGAGAGGGGTCTTGGCAAAAAAAGCAGTCGCTGGGGACCCCAGGTGTGCAGGCGGCGGCTGGCAGACCCTGGGTGCAGGGTGGCAGCAGGTGGACCCAGGGAGGTGGCAGATTGTGGTCGGGCGTGGCACACAAGGTGACTGGCAGACCAAGTGGTCCCGCATTCGTGCACAGATAAATCAGGCGAAACTGGGGAGTGAGACAGACTGCACAACCCAGAGCCCCAGCGTGGGGAAAAAAAAGCCTCAAAACACCTGTAGGGGTTGAGGTGCTGGGAGAGACTCCCAGCCACACAGGAGAGTTTGTTGAAGAGACACACAGGTCCTAGAACGTACACAAACCCACTCACCTGGGAATCAGCACCAGAAGGGCCCAGTTTGCTTGGGGAAGTGGGGAAATGACTGAAATCTGGCAGAGATTGGAGCAAGCGCCCTTGTTCCCTCTCGGACCCCGCCTCCACATACAGCGTCACAAGGCAGCAACTGGGTTGCCCTGCCCTGGTAAACACCTAAGGATCCACTCCTCATTATGTAACAGGCACATCAAGACAAAAAAAAAAAAAAATGGCCCAAACAAAAGAACAGATCAAAGCTCCAGGAAAATACAACTAAGCAACAAAGAGATAGCCAACCAATCAGATGCACAGTTCAAAGCACTGGTGATCAGGATGCTCACAGAATTGGTTGAATTTGGTTGCAAATTAGATGAAAAAATGAAGGCTACTCTAAGTGAAATAAAGGAAAATGTGCAGGGAACCAATAGTGATGGGAAGGAAACTGGGACTCAAATCAATGGAGTAGACCAGAAGGAAGAAAGAGACAACCAAACAGAAAAGAATGAAGAAACAAAAATTCAAAAAAATGAGGAGAGGCTCAGGAACCTCCAGGACATCTTTAAACATTCCAACATCCAAATTATAAGGGTACCAGAAGGGAAAGAGGAAGAGTAACAATTGGAATAGTTATTTGAACAAATAATAAAGGAGAACTTTCCCAATTTGGCAAAGGAAATAGACTTCCAAGAAGTCCAGGAAGCTCAAAGAGTCCCAAAGAAGTTGGACCCAAGAAGGAACACACCAAGGCACATCACAATTACATTAGCCAAGGTAAAAATGAAGGAGAGAATCCTAGAAGCAGCAAGAAATAAGGAGGCAGTTACCTATAAAGGAGTTCCCATCAGACTGTCAGCTGATTTCTCAAAAGAGACCTTGCAGGCAAGAAGGGGCTGGAAAGAAGTATTCCAAGTCACAAAAGGCAAGGACCTACATCCAAGATTGCTCTATCCAGCAAAGCTTTCATTTAGAATGGAAGGGCAGATAAAGTGCTTCCCAGATAAGGTCAAGTGAAAGGAGTTCATCATCACCAAGCCCTTATTTTATGGAATGTTAAAGGGATTTATCTAAGAAAAAGAAGATAAAAAAAAAACATGTATAGTAAAATGACAGCAAACTCACAATTATTAACAACCACACCTAAAACAAAAACAAACTAAGCAAACAACTAGAACAGGAACAGAACCACAGAAATGGAGATCACATGGAGGGTTAGCAACAGGGGAGGGGGAGGAACCACAAGGGAAAAGATATGGAGAATAAGCTGGTAGGTAGAAAATAGACAGGGGGAAGGCAAGAATAGTATGGGAAATGTAGAAGCTAAAGAACTTATAAGTATGACACATGGACATGAACTAAAGGCAGGGAATGTGGGTGGGAGAGGGTGTGCAGGGTGGACGAGAGTGCAGGGGGGGAAAATGGGACAATTGTAATAGCATAATCAATAAACTACACTTAAAAAAGAAGTATAATTGGTAAGTTAAGAAAGAAAAGTAAATTGAATTTTAAATGCTCAATTAAACTCACAAAAGACAAAAAAAGGGTGGAGGACAGAAATAAGAATAAAGAACAAGGACAACAAACAGAAAACAGTAACAAATATGGTAGATATTAGTCAAACTATATGAATTATCACTTTGAACATCAATTATCTAAATGCACCAATTAATAAACAGAGGTTTTCAGAATTGATCAAAAAAAGACCCAACTATAGGATGTCTACAAGTAATCTTTAATTATAAAGACACATATAAATTAAAAGTAAACAAATGGAACAAGATAAACCATGCTAGCATTAATAAAAAGCAAGAGTAGCTACATTAACCCCAGGCAGAGCAGACTTCAGAGCAAGGAGTTATCACGGACAAACAGGGGCATTAGACCATGACAAATGGATGAATTCTCTAAGAAGATACAACAACCCTTAATAACATCAAAATGGGTTAAGGCAAAAACTGATAGAACTGCAAGGAGAAATAGATGAAGCCACTATTGCAGTTGGAGATTTCGACATCCTTATAGTCAGAAACGAACAGACACAGCAGCCAGAAAATCAGTAAGGACATAGTTGAACTCAACAGCACCATCAATCAACTGGTTATAATCGACATCCTTAGACTACTTCATCCAATAATAGCCAAACATCATTCTTCTCAAACTCACCAGGATTATTCACCAAGACAGACCACATTCCAGGCCATGAAACATAACAAATTTGAAAGAATGAAAATCCTCCATGCTGTCAGACAACAGAAAACGAGCAGGAAAAATAGCTGGTGTGGGATGTGGACATTGCGGGAGGCTGTGCATATGCGGGGGAGGGGTGTATAGGAACTCTCTGTTCTTTTTGCTCAATTTTGCTGTGAACCTAAAACTGCTATAAAAAATAAAATTTAAAAAGTAAAGGAAGAGGTGCTGGCCAGGTACCTCAGTGGGTTAGAGCGTGGACCGGATACACCAAGGCTGCAGGCTTGATCCTTGGCCAGGGCACATACAAGACTCAACCAATGAGTGCATAAATAAGTAGAACAACGAAGTTTCCCTCTCTCTAAAACCAATTTAAAAAGTAGAGGAAGAAATAAATCAGTATAGAAGCAAAAATTAAAGAAATAGAAACATTACCAATGAAAATGTAGATGTTACAATAAAACCAATATTTTTAAAGTGTCAGGTGTCCTTGATGTTATCAAGAACATCAGCTGAAAAGACTTTCTAAAAAAGACCTTCTAAAAATGACTCTAACATTATAAATACATATTTATACCAAGCATGTCTGTCATTAATCCAGAAATAGTGTCATTTAAGCAAAGAAACAGAGGTAGTGCCAGATTCTGATAAAGAATACAATGACAGAATTGTCTTATAATTTGAAACACTTGGATAAGAAAGCCTGTTAGAATATAATGTATTCAATATACTGCAGTCAAAATCACCGAACGATTTAATTTTACAAGTTTTGTGGAAAATGAAGTGCAATTTTAAATTCTTTAACTGTTTCCAGAAAACATTTCTCTCTCCTCACAAAAGAACCCTAATAAAATCTCATCTTTAAGCTCTAAAATGATTTTAAAGCAAAAATATAAATAATCATTGTAAAGCCTTAAATTAACTCATTTTACAAAAATACTGGTGGCACCCTCATTTCATTTGTAATGCTTCTTTTCAACCCCCTGAAAAGTCTCTTTCAAAAGATAAAGGCATACTATAGGAAGGAAGCAATCTTCTCTTCTAAAATGCAAGATCTCTCAGCATCCATTATCTCCACCTTCGGCTGAACTGCAGTTTGGCCCTGAGGACTGTCGTGCAGTCTGTTGACTTCAGCATAAGTAGGCCGTTTCAGAACAGAAAGACTTGGATCTAATAAAAAGGTGATCCATGGCTGAACTTTGTCTCCAAAAAGAAAAACAAAGAGAGAGACAGAGAGGGAGGGGGAGAGGAACAAGGAGGGGGAGAGGGGAACAGATACGAGGCGTGTGCACTGGCGCACACACAAGCATGGTCTGTAAAAATTCCCAAACGTACAGTTTCTAAGGCTCTGAACTGGACCTTCGCTGCAGAATTTCTCAGATAACGAAGAGCTGCTGCCACCTCATGGAGAAAGCAAGGATGTCATTTAGAAATATTATTCTGCAATCACACATTTACACTTACCTGCCTTTTCTCTTCTATTGAACTACTACAAAGAAAATAACCACAAATATTTCTTATAGAAAATGTCCATTCTTCTTGGTATATAATTTCCCTTTAAAAATAACTAATTCAGTTTTGATTCCTATAACATTATATAGCACATGCATATGAAAGGATGAAATACAGTCTTACTTTATTATTACTGAGAGTTAGATACACCATCACTCAAATTCTGTTCCCCAAACACGACTGCAGAGACATAGTCTAACATGACAGGCTACTCTACCCTGAGCATACACTTTACAAATGTAATAGCTCAATGTCAAAGTTAAGAATAGCAAAATTGAAGTTGATCTTGATGCTCCATGTCTACCATTCCTGCAACGTTCTGACTGAAAATAAAAAATCTTTTACTTTTTATACTACTGCCTTTCCAATTTCTGCTCCTACTCAAGCAGTGTGATCCTAGCAACAGAAACGGGCAAGCACAAAAGCTGAAACACAATAATGAATTCACTTCCAAGGAGTGTTCATATCTTAATGGCAAACGAAACAGTGTGCCGCTCTCTGCAGAAGGCAAATATTCAATAGCGTGGATTTTGATCCAGAAAAAAAATAACCTCAAAGTTTAAACGTAATTTCTTTTATTGTCTGTCTTGTCCTACTAGAATATGAATTCTATGAAGTAGGGAACTTGGCTATCTGGTTCTAGGTTGTAGACAATTGAAAATATTTCTTTTGTGAATGAGAAAATTAACATTGGTTTACACAGCGATAACCACTAGCAGCTGTATCTTCATTGCATTTCCACGTTTATGAAAACATGTGATGCCAACCATCAACAAAATAAGATTGGTTTTCTTTTAAATTTAAATCAGAGAAGATCTAAAGTTCAATAAAGTTTTAGAAACTGCTGAATTTACTCCAATCTCTGTTTTCAAATACTAATCTAGCAACTGCAATACTTATCCTTTATGAGTCAAGACCCATTTTTGGAAGAACAGCTTTTCCCCCTAGCTTTATTGGGGTATAACTGACAAATAAAATTGTAAGATATCTAAAGTGAACATTGTGTGCACATACATTGTGAAAGAATTCCTTCCATTTAGTTAACTGACACATGTAAGATGTAATTTATACAATGGCATTTATCACTGGAGCTTGAAATGGGATTTCCATTTAAATCACTTGCAGTGATGTGAGTAAATTCTGACATTTCCACAGCCGTCCCTCTGAATGCTTCAACCAGGCCCTCTTCTCCATCGAATTTGTGTTTTGTGTTTACCTTCTATGGACCCCACTCCAGCCCTCAACCAGACCTTAATTCAATTTGAAAACAAAACTGAATTCCTGTAGTTTGCATATTTTTCAACTTTTTCCAAAGCTGGAACAGAAAATTGAAAGATAATTCTTTTAATTTGATCACCAAGCCTGGTTCATATAGAAATTAAATAAATCTTTAACAACAAACTTACACACGTGCACAACAGAACTTTAATGGGTGTTCGTCATATCATTCTTTATAACATACCTACATTATCTATGTTCTTTTAAAAAGATGAAAAACATTAATCAAACAAAAACAACAGAATACATGGTGGCAACCTTATCATCAGATGAAGCAAGATTCAATGCCCACACTAAATAAGATGAAAAGGAATATTATGTAATAATAAAAGCTATAATCATAAAGAATATATGCAATGTGTTTCTTTATGGACTAAACATAAAGCTAAAACTTCAGGAGCTATAGGAACTTGATAAAATCATATACCATAATAATACTCTTAATAAAACTGTTTCAGAGTTTGACAGATTAAGTAGGCAAAATAACAGTATTATAGAAGGTGTGAATGATATTGGCTTTACTTAATAGATGCATCTGTACAAACTTTTGTTTTCTACAAATATATATTAAAATTCTATATCCATGAAGTAGTTTTATAAATAATCAAAACCTCAACTCTACTATTCATCATCTTTGAAACCTTGGAAAAGTTTCTTAATATTTCCAAGCTTCTATTTACTTCTCTGTATAATAAAAACTGTTACACTTACTCCCTAGAGTGTTGTGACAGCTTGATAATTTTTTTTTCTAGCAGTCAGAGAAACATCTCCAACACATGTGCCTTTAAATACTGTATTCCATGCAGTACAGAGTGAGGAATGCATTTGAAGGTTTAATGATTAATACAAGTGAGAGCCAAACACAGGACCTGGCACTTATGAGAGAGGAAAGAATAAGTACTTTTTCTTATTGTTATTATATTTCTTCATTGTTTCCATTTTCCCTGTCTTGAGTACAAAGTACTTTTTAGTCCATCTTTATATCACAGCTCTCTTCTACTTGGAAAAATTTTAGGTGATTCAATCTAGGAAACCCCAACATACTTCAATACAACACACCAGATGAGTTTCTCTTACCTTGGCTGCCCTGGGCTATCTGAATGTAAATCTAAAACAAGTAATGATAGCTCTGGCTGGTGTGGCTCAGTGGATTGACTGCTGGCCTGTGAACCAAAGAGTGACTGGTTTGATTCCCAGTCAGGGCACATGCCTGGGTTGCAGGCCAGGTCCTGAGTAGGGGGTACACAAGAGGCAACTGCACATTGATATGTGTGTGTGTCTCTCTCTCCTTCCCTTCCCTTCCCTTCTCTCTAAAAATAAATAAATAAAACCATTTAAAAGTAAAATAAGTAATGATAAAACATAAACCAAGCAGGAAAAAAAATCAAATTCTTGGCCACCAAGAAAACCTTAATGAACTCCAAAATAATACAAATTGTTTTTTGTTCCACATTCTGTAACTATAACTGAGTTGTAAACCAGAAGTTTACAAGCAGAAAAACAAGTGGAAAAAAACAAAGTCCTTACAATAAAAAATTAAGACCCAGTCATCAAAATAGTAGCTACCCAAAAACATAATTAAAACATATTTCAAATAATAAGAATACTTGATATCAAAATATCTGGACATAGCTAAACTATATGCAGTAGGAAATAGTTTAAATGCTTCCATTACTAAAAACAAAAAAAAAAAGACTGACAGTAAACTAAGTACACAACTAAAAAACATGTTTTAAAATTATAATAAATCACCCTGGCTGGCGTAGCTCAGTGGATTGAGCGCGGGCTGGGAACCAAAGTGTCCCAGGTTCGATTCCCAGCCAGGGTACATTCCTGGGTTGCAGGCCATAACCCCCAGCAACCACACACTGATGTTTCTCTCTCTCTCTCTCTATCTCCTTCCCTTCCCTCTCTAAAAATAAATAAATAAAATCTTTAAAAATAAATAAATAAATAAATAAATAAAATTATAATAAATCAAAAGAAAGAAAATTAGGAATCAAGACTGATGACCCAGCAGCACCCCACTCCTTGATACCTTTGTGTACACAAAACCTGCACACAGTTATTCATAGCAGCTTTATTTACAACAGACCCAAACTGTAAATAATTAAAATGCCCTACAACAGGTGAATGAGTAAACAAAATATGTACATCCATATCATTACTACTCAGCAAAAAAACAAAAGAACAATACAACAATTCAGATGCATCTGAAGAGCACTATGCTGAATGAAAAAAAAAAGCTATGCTAATCTTAAAAGATTACATACTGTACTATTATTATTCCATTTATATAACATTCTTCAAGTAACACAATTATATAGGTAGAGAACAAACTGGTTGCTGAAAGTGGGGAAACAGGAAGACATGACTATAACAGGACAGAAAACGAACAATATTTGTGGTGATGGAAGTGCTCTGTATCTTCTATACTGTGGAGGTTACACTAATCTACATGCGATGAAATAGCACAGAAATACACATGCATTGGACTAGTGTCAATCTCCTGCCTGTGGTTTGCACTACAGTTATACAGGAGGTAACCAGTGGTGAAGGGGACACAGGACTTCTCTGTATTGTCTTTGTAATTTCCTGCAAATCTGTAATTATTCCAAAATAAAAAGTTTTTAATCCCTGGCTGGAGTAGCTCAATGGATTGAGCACAGGCTGCGAACCAAAGTGTCGCAGGTTCGATTCCCAGTCAGGGTACATCCTGGGTTGCAGGCCATGACCCCCAGCAACCGTACATTGATGTTTCTCTTTCTCTCTCTATCTCCCTCCCTTCCCTCTCTAAAAATAAATAAGTAAATAAAAAGTTTTTAAAAAGAATAAAGGATGAAATTTTTAAATGGAGGGAAAAATAAGATAAAATCTTGTTTTTAAAAAATACAAATAAAACAAATTAAATCCCCAATAAGTCTGACTAAGGGGAATAAAGGAGAGAAAATGAAAGAGCACAGTTAATGAGAAGTAAGGCATTACCCCAGCTACAGAAGAAATTAGAAGACCTCATACACTCAATGACAATAACTTTGAAATTTTTAAGGTAAATGAACTGTACTAGTATGGGCTACTTTTAAAGGTAGGACTTCCTTTGATGGCCACACAGTTTGTGCTCACTGAATCCATTCCATAAAACACAACAGAACCCCTACAGCTCTGGTGGGGAGCACAATTGTATGCATGAGTGTGACTGCATGTAGCTTATATGTGTAGAAGTTATACACACATAAGGTGAATCCAGTAGCATTTTTTTTTTAGTACACTTTAGGAGATTCAAGATGGCGGCCGAGTAGGTGGATGTTACACTCACCTCCTCCAGGGACAAAGTAGAATTACAGCTAACATATATATAGAACAATCAACCTGAACAGCCAATCTAAGACTTGCTGCCTAGGACTTCTACAAAGATTTAGAGAAAAAGCCAAATTGAGACTGGTAGAAGAGCGGAGATGTGAAAAGGGCTGGCTCTGTGCCCATGGGAGGCAGTTGAGAAGTGGAGAAATATCTCAGCTACAAAGGTTTCCCCTGAGGAACATGGGTCTCAGTGCAGCTGAGCTCCCCAGCCCAGAGCAACAGAGACGGGAAGAGCTGTGATAATCAGCAGAGTTTCAGTCAGGGAGAGATAAGACTCAACTAGAAGCCCAGGCCCAGTCTTAAAGGGCCAGGCCACAAAATCTCATTTGCAGCCACTCACCCGGGGCTCACCCTAAAAGAACATAGTTGTGTAAGGAGAAAATTGGTTGTGTGGCGCTGGGGAGAGAGCTGAAAGAACAGCTGCCAGGGGCCCTGTGCTGAGTTACACTCCCATACCACCCACAGATGCCGTCTTTCTTGGATGGAGCACTCCTCACCACACACCATCACCCTGGAAGAATGCAATGGTTCTACTTTCCTGGCTGTCACCCACCCTGAGGAGCCAGCACCCTGCAGAGTGGTCAACTGCCTGGGCGTGCAGTATATAGATCCAGGTGGACTCAGGGGGTGTCAGAGACTGATTTGTGTGGCTCTGGGGTAGGGCCATCCCCCACCTCTTCTCGAGCCTGACCTGAGCCACCCCTTCATGGGAGACCCATTAACTCACCCTCCTGATTCCCAGTGGCCCCATCCTGCCCAGCTCATGTTCCCCATGAGGTCCCGAAGAATCCAGGGCAGACTCAGTTGTGTGGCTCTAGGACAGGGGGCCATATTTCCCTCACAGTCTAGACCAGTGCGTACCCCTCCCTTCACATAGCCAAATCCTGGTCTGTTTGAGAGACCAACTCTGCTGGCCTCCCCTTGACAACACCCTGAGACTCCATCCCACCACCAAGTCTGGCAGCTGGCTGTGGTATATCTTGAGACTTGCTGAGTATCCTCACCCAGCATTGGCACTGAGTTTAAATCTCTATCAATTTGGCGAACACTAATGCTCCTACCTGGTGACTCACTGAGAACCTAGCTCACACAACTCAAGTACGTTCAGAAACTCACTCAGTGATAGTCAAGGCCTAGCAGGCAGCTGGTAGGTGAGGGCCTAGCAGGCAGCTGGTAGGTGAGGACAGACAGAGGCTGATTTCTCAGTCCCTTGGGATTTTGCTGACCTGTCCCCAGGCTTAATGCTGGTAGGAGCGAGCCTTGGTGCACAGCATGCACCTTCCCATGAACACCAAGCCCCAGGAGAGGCAGCCACAAACTGTAGACTGCTTTGCTTTGCAGCCCCCACAAGCTGTCAAGGTCATTCACAGGCAGCATCTGACAGTGACCTGCACCACAGTCCCTCCCAAGAGGCCGCACAAAAAATATACCCAGGTAAAGACTTCTGACAACATGCTTCAGAGCATGATCCAGTTGGCTCCACAAGTGGCATATTAAAGGGAGATCTATGCAAGCTCCAGGCCCTGTTGACATGAATTTTTGTATGGTAAACACACATAGCAGCTTGTACTATGAATAGGGTCAATCCTCATACTCAGCCATCATGAGGGTCAAATACATAAACAGATGGCCAACAAAATCAAAATTCAACTACAACAGGAAGACTAAAATAACCAACACAAGGGACACTCCTGGAGGACCTGTCAGGTGATCAGGAAGACTGTGCCACTAAGTCCCAAAGAACGCCTACTACGTAAGGGCACCCTACCAAGACCAGGATTAATAGGAGGGCTAGTTGATACAAATAAACCTACATAAAGGAAGCCAATGCAAGGAGATACAGAACATGCCCCAAATGGAAGAACAGGAGGAATGCCTAGAAAAATAATAAAATGAAATGGAGGCAAGCACTCTACCAGTTATAGAGTTTAAAATAATGGTTATAAGGATGCTCAAGCAACTTAGATAACATCAACAGCATGAAAAAAAAAAAAACAGAAACCATAAAAAGCACCAGTAAAAAATGAAAAACACAGTATCTCAAATGAAAATGCAACAGAAGGAATAAACAGTAGGTTAGATGAGTAGATGATCAAATCAATGATTTGGAAGACAAGGGAGCAGCAGCACACAATCAGCAACAGCAAGAAAAAGGAAGCTTAAAAAAATGACTTTAGTTTAAGAAACATTGGGGACAACAAGAAGTTTAACAACATCTGTACCATAGGAGTACCAGAATAAGAAGAAAGAGAACAAGGGAATGAGAACGTAATTGAAAAAATAATTACTAAAAACTTTCTACCTTAGTAAAAGAAAATGACATACAAGTCCAAGAAGTGCAGAGAGTCCCAAACAAGATGAACCCAAAGAGGTCCACACCAAGGCAGAACATAATTAAAGTGGCAAAGATGAAAACAAAGAATCTTAAAAGCAACACAGAAAAGATAGTTACTTACCTACAAGGGAGCTCCCATAAGATTCTCAGCTGATTTCTCAACGGAAACATTTCAGGCCAAAAAGGATTGGCACAAAATATTCAAAGCAATGAAAAACAAGGACCTACAACCAAGACTACTTCACCCCACAAGGCTATCATTTAAAGTTGAAAGAGAAATAAAAAGCTTCCCAAACACGAAAAAGCTAAAGAAGTTCACTAATAGCACACCAACATTACAAGAAATGTTAGAGGGTTTTCTCTAAAAGGAAAAAGGGAAAAAATAAGGAAGAGGTAAATGGTTATAAAGAAAAAATGATAATAAATATATATCTATCAATAATCATTTTAAATGCAAATGGCTTAAATGCTTCAGTCAAAGGTATAAGGTAGCTGAATGGGTGACAAAACAAAACCCATATACATATATATATACATATACATATATGCATACATATACATATACATGCTGTCTACAAGAGAACCATATACCTTAGAGCAGAAGACCCATATAGACTAAAAGTACAGGGATGGGAAAAATATTTCATGCAAATCAAAATAAAAAAATCTCTAGGGTAGCAACACTTATATCAAACAAAACAGACCTTAAAACAAAAATCTATTACAAGAGGCAATGAAGGACTCTATATAGTGATAAAGGGGATGAATCAATGAAAAGAATATTAACACTTTTAACATTGTGCACCCATCACTGGTGCACCAAAATATATAAGGCAAATCCTGAAAGACATAAGGGAGAGATCAACAGTAATACAGTCATAGTAGGGGATTTTAACAACACACAACATCAATGGATAGATCTTCCAGAGAGAAAATCAACAAGAAAACAGCAGCCTTAAATGACACACTGAGTCAAAGGGATTTAAGTATTATTATAAGAACACTGCACCCCAAAACAGCAGAATATACATTCTTTTCAGGTACATATGGAACATTTTCTAGGATATACCACATGTTGGAACACCAAAAAGTCGCAATAAATTTAAGAAGATTTAAATCATATCAAGCATCTTCTCTTACCACAATGGTATGAAACTAGAAACCAATTATAAGGAAAAAATGTGTAAAACACACAAAGACATATAACATAAATAACATGTTACAACAAATGGGTGAAAACTGATATCAAAAAAGAAATCAAAAGATACCTTCAAATGAATGAAGATGAGAACACAACAACCCAAAATCTGTAAGACACAGAGAAATCAGTCATAACAGGGAAATTCATAGCATTACAGGCCTATCTCAAGAAATAAGAAAAAAAGCTCAATTAAACAATCTAACTTCACACTTTAAGGAACTTAAAAAACAACAAAGATGAATAAGTAAAAGTAAGGACATAATAAAGCTCACAGTGGAAATAAAATAGAGCCTAAAAAAGCAACACAGAAGACCAATGAATCCAAGAGCTGGTTCTTTGAAAAGATAAACAAGATTGACTTTAACCACACTCATCACAAAAAGAGAGAGAGAAAGAAAACCCAAATAAATAAAATCAGAAATGAAAGAGAAGTAACAACTGACACCAAAGAAATACAAAGGATTATTTAAAAATATGAACTATATGTGAACAAATTGGACAATCTGGAAGAAATGGATAAATTCCTACAATCATACAATCTTGCAAAACTGAATCATGAAAAAACAAAATGTGAACATACCCATTTCAATTAATAAAACTGAAGCAGCAATTTAAAAAACTACCAACAACAACAACAACAAAAAACTGGACTGGGCAGCTGTATCAGTGAATTTTACAAAGCATTCAAAGAAGAACTAATACCTCTACTTCTCAAATTATTCCAAAAACATTCAAGAGGAGGAAAGACTCCCAAGCTCATTTTAAGTGGACAGCATTATGCTGATTTCAAAACCAGATAAAGACATCACAAAAACAAATAATAGGCCAATATCCCTAATCAACATAAATGCTAAAATCCTCAACAAAATACTAGAAATCAAATCCAGCAGTACATTAAAAAGATCATTCAGCATGATCAAGTGGAATTTTTTTCTGGGGAGGCAAGGCTGGTACAATATCCACAAAGCAATAAATGTAATATACCACATAAACAAAATAAAGAATAAAATCACATGGTCACATCAATAGATACAGAAAAAGCATTTGATGAAATCCAGCACCCATTTATGATAAAACCTCTCAGCAAAATGGGAATAGAGGACACATACATCAATGTAACAAAGGCCATATGTGACAAACACACAGCCAACATGACACTCAATAGGCAAAATCTAAAAGCGCTTCCCTTAAGATTGGTAACAAGACAGTGATGTGTGCTTTCATTCACCACTCCTATGCCATATAACACTGGAAGTCCTTGTTAGAGCAATCACACAAGAAAAAAATAAAAGGTATCCAATCTGGAAAGGAAGAAGTAAAACTATCATTATTTATAGATGACATTATACTGTGTATAGAAAACCCTAAATATTCCAACAAAACCAACTATAACTGATAAATTCAGTAAAGAAGCAGGATAAAAAAATAAATATCCAGAGATAGATCGCATTTTTTTACACCAATAATGAATTATCATAAAGGGAAACTAAGAAAACAATCCCATTTACCACTGCACCAAAAATAAAATATCTAGGATTAAATTTAACCAAGGACATAAAAGACTCATACTTGAAAAATTTATAAGACACTGAAAAAAGAATGGAAGAAGATACAAATAAATAGAAGCATATATCATGCTCATGGAATAGTTAAGAATTAACATCTTTAAAATGCCTATGCTACCCACAGCAATCTACAGACTCAATGCAACTACTATCAAAATACCAATGACATATTTTATAGAAGTAGAATAAATAAACCAAAAATTTGTATGATACCACAAAGACCCCAAATAGTAACAGAAATCTTGAGGAAGAAGAATGAAGCTGGAGGTATTATGCTACCTGATATCAAATTATACTACAAAGCCACAGTAATCAAAACAACATGGTATTGACATAAAAACAGATGTATAGATCAATGGAACAGAATGGAGAGCCCAGAAATAAGCCCATAATTGTAGTTCAATTAATATTAGACAAAGGAGGCAACAAAATATAGTGGGGTAAAGACGGTCTATTCAATAAATTATGTTGGAAAATTGGACAGATACATGTACAAAAGTGAAACTAGACCAACTTCTTACACCACACACAAGAATAAACTCAAAATGTATTCAAGACTTAAATGTTAGACTCCAAACCATAACACTACAAGAAGAAAACACAGACAGTAAAATCTTGAACATTTATCTTAATAATATACAGGGTCTGGCCCAAATAACACCCCTTTTATTACAAAATCTTTTATTACAAAATCATAAGCATATAATTCTGTAACATAACAATATCACACTCAAGCACACCATATGACATTTTAGGTGAAATGTTCAAACTAAAACTATAAACTACTACACCCATATGTTTACCCTACCAACCACGCTCAAACAGGCATTACTTCTGCCAGAGTCTGTATTTTCTGATATAGCTCCTTGGGCAAGAAAAACAAAAGAAAAAAGAAAACAAATGGGACTACATCAAACCAAAAAGTTTTTACACAGCAAGGGAAACCATCAACAAAATGAAAAGACAACCCACTGAATAGGAGAACATATTCACCAATGATACATCTGATAAGGGGTTAATATACAAAATTTATGAAAACCTTACAAAACTCAACAGTAAAAAAATCATGAACAATCCAATTTAAAAATGAGCAGAGGACATGAATAGACACTTCTCCAGAGAGGACATATAGATAGATAGCTAGTAGGGTATGAAAAGATGCTCAGTATCACTAATCATCAGAGAAATGCAAATTAAAACTACAATGAGATAACACATCACAAGTGTCAGAATAGTGTCATCAATAAACAACTGCTGGTGAGCATGTGGAGAAAAGGCAACACTTTTGCACTGTTGGTGTGAGTTCAGATTGGTGCTGCCACTATAGAAAACATTATGGTGGTCCCCCAAAAAACTAAAAGTGGAACTGCCTTAAGACCCAGTGATTCTACATCTGAGTATATAGCCAAAGAAACCCAGAACTCCAATTGGAAAAAAAATATATGCACCCCTATGTTCATCGCAGAATTATTTATAATACCCAAGCTATGCAAGCAACCCGAGTGCTACTCAATAGACAAGTGCATAAAAACGCTGTGGTACATTTACACAATGCGATGTTACTCTCATAAAAAAGAATGAAATCTTACCCTTTATGACAACATATGGATGAACCTAGAGGGTATTGTGGTTAAGTGAAATAAGTCAGAGAAAGACAAATATTATATGACTTCACTTGTATGTGTAATCTAAAAATAATATAAATGAGGAAACAAAACAGAAACTGATTCGTAGATACGGGGAACAGAACAGACTGATTATTGAGAGGGGCAAGGGTGGGGGTTGGGTGAAAAGGCCAAAGGGGCTGAGAACTACAGATAGGTATTTACAAAAAGTCACAGGAATGTAAATTATAGCTTAGGCGACAAACCTGTCCTCCAACATCTCCCATCTTGAACAACTCTGTTCCTGACCAAGTTGTCCGTGGAAAAAAAATCTCGATTGTTGAACAAAACTTTGGTTCTCCATCCCACAACCCTTTCATGCTGATACCTGTTATAATCAGTCACATGTCTCTCAGGTGACAATGGACAGAATGCTTGAATATGAGTCAGCTTATTGCCAAACTGTGCATTGTTAACATCTCAGGAAACTGTGCTGTGCATTTTTTTTTTTGCTTTTGTTGCTACTTATTATGAAATATGTACAGAAAGTCATCATGGTTCCTAAGGAGGTTAGTGACAGCAGCAAAAAGGAAAGTTGTGAGAACAAAAATAGAGCTTAAATAATTGCAAGTACGATTGAGGGGTTCACCTGTTGATCCGCCTAGAGTATGGAATGGTGCAATTGACTAACAGCACAATTTTCCAATATAAAGAAGCCATCAGTAGTGCTGGTGTTTGTAAGAGTGTGGGAGTGCTCACAAAACAATGATCACAGGCCACTGAAGAGGTAGAAAAAGTGTTGTTGATTTAGATAAAAAAGCAGATGGCTGGCGGTAGCATCTTGGAGGCAATATGTGAAAAGGCGAAGACGCTGCGCACTGACCTCCTGACAGACAGACACGCCTGGAACAAGTGCTGAAAGTGACTCAGTTAAGGCTCGCAGGGGCTGGTTTGCTAAACTTAAGAAGTGGCATTCATAGTGTAGTGAGACGTGGAGCAGCTGCCAGTTCTAACAAAGCAGTTGCTAATTTTGTGACAGAATTGCAGTATGCAGAGGCTGAGGGATTTTCTCCCCTAACAGGTGTTCAATTGTGATGAGGCAGGTGTCTCTTGGAGGAAAATGCCAAAGAAAACCTAGATAACACAGGAAGAGCAGTTACTTACCAGGACACAAGCCAATGAAGGACAGGCTGACATAATTGAGTAGGAATGCGAGTGAGAACTTTAAATTGAAGCCTATAGTTGTCTACCATTCTGAAAACCCAAGAGTTTTCAGGAAAAAAAAATGTCATAAAAAGCAAGTTGAGCCCTAGCTGGTGTACTGTGTATTTAGCACCCACCTGTGAACCAAAAGGTTGCAGGTTTGATTCCTGGTCAGGGCACATGCCTGGGTTGCAAGCTAGGTCCCCTGTTGGGGGTATGAGATAAATGTTTCCTCCCTCTCCTTCTCCCTCACTTCCTCACTCTGAAAATAAAAATCTTTTTAAAAAGTAAATGGAAGCTATTATTAAAACCAACAAGTTGAATGTGATGTAGGGGGCTAACAGTAAAGCTTGAGTAACCAATTTTTATTGAGTGGATTCAGGAAGTGTTTGCCCCGAGTGTGAAGAAATACTTCCAGGAAAAACAATCCCTATTCAGGGCACTTCTTGTAAATGGACGATGCTCCTGCCCACCCTGCAGCCCTGGAGGCCCAGTTGGTGGAGGAGTGGAGCCTCATCACTGTGCCCCTTAACACAACTCCTCTCAGCCAGCCCCTGCACCAGCAGGTCATTTCTAATTTTAAGAAACTACACAAATGTACTCTTGGAGAGGTGTTTTGAGGTGACTTCTGAAAGCAATTTTAACCCTCAGGGAGTTCTGGAAGGAATATTTTACTATCCTCCCGTGCTTGAGGCACACAGACAAAGCATGGGGGGAAGCGTCTTCCAGGACCACGCAATCAGCCTGGAAGAAACTGTAGCCTGAGTCTGTCGCTGAGACTTGGGGGCTTTAAGGATGAGCCTGTCTGCTGTGGAGGACGCTGGGTCCCTGGGCAAGTCCATGGGCCCTGACACGACGGTGATGGCGGGGAGGCGTTGGTGGAGGACCCCACACTGAGCTGACCACAGAGGAACTCCAAGACCTTCAGAGGGGGCAGCAACAAATGGCAGCTGGGGAGCCTTCTTCGGAGGCGGAGGAAAGGGAGGATATTCCTACTTCACTATCAAGGAAATGCTTGGGAAGTGGGGAAAATGCAAAGTTTTACTGAGAAATATCACCCTGATAAAGTAGCAGACCATGGGACAAACTTGTCCAGTGACAACACAGTGTTTCAATTCAAGCAAGCTATAAAACTCAGGCACAAACATCGCTGGACAGGTTTTCAGTGAGATAGAGGCCGAGTGAGCCCGAGGCAAGGTCTAGTGGAGGAAAAGGACAGGAGAGAGGAAGAGCCCCAGAGGAACAGCGACCTGATGTTTTTATGAAAGGGGCTCCCCTTCCAAACCACATCACCCCTCCACCCTCCTCTCCATCTGCACTCATCGCAGCTCTCAGCACTAAAGGTAAGTTCAAGTGTGTATGTAAATTTTTTTATTGTATATTTCATTTCCTTTCTGTTAAATTTTCACTTACATTTCATGTTCTTTTTGTTTTTAGAGTGTTTATGGATTTAGCAGTGCATTAGACATGTGAAAAAGAAAGGTTTAAACAGAATCATTTGGGAGTCTGGAATGGAATAATTCAATTTACATTATTTCTAATGGGAAAAAAATGATTCAGTTTTTGAACAAACCACTTCCCAAACAGCTTTCCAGAATGAATGAAGTTCAAGAACCACTGTACAGTCATAACATTGTAATAACTATGTGTGGTGCCAAGTTGTGTACAGGAAATAACAAGCAGAACACTTTGTAATATATGTGATTGTTTAACCACTGTGCTGTACACCTGAAACAAATATAAATACTGAATATACATTGTAATTGGAAAAAAATACACTTTAGACAAGATTTATTCTAAGAATGTAAGAATAGTTTTGCAAAGGGAAATCTTCAATGTAATTCATTACATTAATAAACCAAGCAGCAAAACTATTTGGTTATATTAATACATGGAAAAAAAACAGAAAAAATCAGCTTACACTTGAAGATTGAAGTCAAATATTGAAAGAATGAAGACAAAACTATTTTCTAAAATATTAAAGACTACTTCTTAAAGTAAAAAAAATAGTACATTAGAAAGAAAATACTAAAACTACTGTTGTAACTCAGATCAGACAAAATTACCTTTACTCAGAGATATTACTTTGAACCTAGAAAATAAGAAACACTAAAAAGATATTAGCACTAATAATTTGGTAAGATGCTGTTAATAAAAATACGTAACTAATTTTTCTCTGTAACAGAAAAAGATAAATAGCAAAGCTTTTAAAACCTTGATACACCATAGTAACAAAAATGATAAAACGCCCAGGAATACATGAACAATTATAACTAAAAGGTATATTATGAAGAGAGTCTATCATTTTATTGAAGGACATGAAATAAGAACTGAATAAATGGAAGGACAAGCCATGTTTCTGGATGGGAAGACTTTTTAAAATGTCTGTTTATAATCTAATACTATATAAATTTAATATAGCTCCTGTCACAATTCCAAAAAGCTTTATTTTGTAACTGGATAAAATGACTGCCAAATAAGTTGTTATAAAATTAGTACTGTATTTTGAAAGAACTTGATTTACAAATACACCATAAAACCAAAATGATTGTGATTTTGGCAGACTGCATTGGTAGAACAGAACAGAATCTAGGAATAATTCAACTGTGTTATCCATTGATTGAAGAAACATCCATGATCCATCTAACAATTTGGCATCCTCACTTCTAACTACCTTTTCTTCCACTCCACCTCAAGCACCTACATAAGCACCTATTCCATTCCCAAAATATGTCAAGAATCTTTCCAACACTGCCCATCTTTCCAACTTGCTTGCCTTGGTGTATGGACCTTCCAAAATATTGGACCTTATTAGGAAAGACCATCCTCTGGTCCTAAAATAGGGGTCTTTAAAATCTCATGTATGAAGTTAACTCATTTACTTTTTTTTTAAAGATTTTATTTCTTTATTTTTAGAGAGGGAAGGGAGGGAGATAGAGAGAAATATCAATGTGCAGTTGCTGGGGGTCATGGCCTGCAACGCAGGCATGTACCCTGACTGGGAATTGAACCTGGGACAATTTGGTTCGCAGCCCGCGCTCAATCCACTGAGCTACGCCAGCCAGGGCTTTCATTTACTTTTTAATTTGTTTTTATTTTACTTATCTTCAGAGAGAGGGGAAAAGAGAGAAACACAGATGTGTGAGAGAAACATCAATAGCTTGCCTCAGGCACACCTCCAACCGGGGACCTGGCTGCAGCCCAGGCATGTGCCCTGACTGGGAATCAAACCAGTGACCTTCAGTTCGCATGCCAGTGCTCAATCCACTGAGCCACACCAGCCACGGCTGAAGTTATCTCATTTATATGTATATATCCACACAGAAATATAAGTAAACTCACTAAAATACTAAGTTATTTATGAGTAGTAACTTTTCAAGTGATAGTCATCCCATATTGAACCTGCTGTACAAAGAGCCACTATATGTACACTCACACAGCATACATTTGGTTATAAGAAAAAAGAAAATCCAACTCAAAATGGCTTAAACAAAAAAGGAATTTATTGGCTCTCATAAGAGAAAAGTCTACAAATAATTTGCCTTCGGTTCCAATTTGATGGAGGTTCCAGACTGCTTCAGGGCTCCAAGCTCGAACCCCTCTCTTTTTCTTGGTACTGCCCTCAGGCTGGCTCCTTTGTGTTAGATAACTGGGCCGTGTCAAGGTCAGATATGAAGCCTCACATCACAGTTCCAAGCAGATGTCTTTGCCAGCAGTTCCTGAGGCAGCCTCAGCAAACACCTAGTCTCCAAGTAGCTTGACGTCTCCTGCCTATCCCTGAACCATTCACTGTGGCACTGTTAAAAGTAACTGGGCTCACTCTAAAGCTGGAGGCATGACAATCCCATCCAAACCACTTGCCTGATAATGGGGAGAGAGTTATCCAAAGAAAAAGCGGGTGGTCTTGTGAGAGAAGGAAGTGGGTGCTGGATGGGCAACCACAGCACGCATGAACAAGAAACTTACCCAATAAAATATGAAAAGTGCTCAATCTCATTAGTATTCAAGGAAATACAAATAAAATTACATAATGTGTTGCTTATCAGGTTAACAAAAACAGAAATATTGTTTGTGTATGTGAGAGAGGTGGGGAGGAGGCAGGATTGAGAAGAGGAGCTTACACTTCTATTGGAATGGTGTTTGTGTACAGTTTTAACAAAAAGGCACTTAAGCAAGGTTTATACCTGGATTAGAAATGTTACTGGTTGCTAAATATAAAACAAAAAGCTAGCAACAAATAGTAAAATTTAAAGCCCCACAATGTTACAGAAGATGACTACTTTTTTCCCTCCTCCAACCTGATAGATGTTTCCATTTTGGAAAAAAAAAATCAGAGATTCCTGGGTAAATCTATATTCCTTAGCTCCAAGTCTTGACTTGGCCTATTTCTTGCTATTCTCTTCTTTCAACATTCCTGGACAAAATACAGGATGAAGTCTGTAGTTAATTAATGTTGGCATGGCTGGGGTCAGAACTAGTAAAATGTCTTCTGAAAACTGATTAAATGTTTTACCCCATATCCAACTAGGAAAAAAATACATGAAGGGCAAAAAAACTTCCTAATACACACATACATGAAGGACAAAAAAACTTCCTAAGTTGAAATATACCCCAAGACATAGAAGCATAATGCCTGAATACAGAGAAGACTTACCATCTAGATCTACCTACACAATTACTCCAGTTCACTTGAAAATTAGAAAAAAATATACACTAAACTGTATTTAAAGATGCTATGGCAAGGAGGTAGGTCTGTGCCACCCCACAAGTAGAATCAGTAGCAGCATAAGAAGGATGCTCTTATGAGCTCTGGGGCCAGCCCCACGCTTTGTACAGAATCATGTATATTTCTTAAGTATGCATCAAAATGAAGTCCGATTTCACTGACCACAATTTGAAAGTCAACACCAAGGTGAATTTGTTGATGACAATTAAGCACTTGAAATGAAAATACCCCCAGATTTCCAATTTAAACTAAAGGCTGTTCCTAGGTTTAATTTTTCTCGAATCCAATTACAAATAGAAAGTTAAGGCCATAAGTCCCCTGACTTTGTACTATTTGAAGTCAGGGATTTTCATTCCAGTCTGAGAAGATAAAAAAACTAAGATACAACCTCCTCCTCTATCTTAACTTTCTGGTTAAATGACTTACATGGCTGGCTTACATCAAAGGGATTTACTCTAGAACCAAACTATCTGAAAAAGAATGATAATAGGGAACTCTCTGAACTCTGTGTTAATGACAGCGAGCTGGTACCTAGTCAGAGCAGAGGGAGCGGTGGTTAAAGAGCATGGACTCAGCAGTGAAGAGGCTGTGACTGAAATCCAGCTCCATCACTGATCAGCTGTGTGATCTTGGGACCTGACCCAACACACCTGTGTTTCATCATCCTCATCTTTAAAATGGGCATAATAACAGTACCACCCAGTCTCTTCCCGTTGCTGTGAGGTTTCATGAGATAATCTAGCACCACACAGCAAGAAAACGTTCAATTAATGCTATTACTTTTAATATAATTTGAATAGCTATTTGTTTCGGTCTATGTCAGTACTCCTAGAACACAAACACTGTATCCTAACTGTTCTAAATCTGCACCATCTGCAAAAAGTACTTTAAAATGACTTCAAGTGATTGGAAAAGAAAAACTAACAAAGTCCTTCCTGTGGCTAATAATTGTAGATACTATAACACTTCACTTAGAAAACCTCCACTGTGAAACAATAAGCTTGCAACAAAGTAGTAAAGTGAAAGCCATAGAATACAACAGAACTTGAATGACACTATATTCAGAAGTTTCTCAGCTGATGAAAGCAATAGGGAAATGTATAATACTTCCTGCACAAATGTGTCTAGGGAAAGCAGGCTATATTTATTCAAAACTATAAAAGGTTACAGTGTAAATCAAACAAAATTAGTTTTTAGAAGTTAAGTGACTCGTATGTATCCAAATTCTGACCAAGGCAATAATCCAATGTACAGAAAGGTTATATAGCTCAAGAAGCAAAAAGCAACAAACAGAAACATGTTGTCAATATAGACACTACATGAATATACAAATCTATAGTTTTAACATAACATGAACAAATCAGAAGTACATGTGTTGGCTATTTCCAACATTAAAGCAGTAAATGTTTTTAAACTTGGTAAAAAACATACATACTGTATAAAACCCTTAATCACACGTAATGAGGTCTACAAGTGTGAACCAAGTAGAATGTAAGGTTTTCTTATGTGAAGATGGACATTTTAGAAAGAATCCAACTTAAAGTAAATCCATTATCATCACATGTATTGTAAAGGTGATTCACCAAAATGCTTATTCTTTGTAACTGCATACAGGCAACAAAGTGCCCAGGAACTTGTATTATTTCTGTATTATAGTGACTTGCCCAAAAAGATAAATTACTTATTTGGGGACTTAAATAGCAGACGTCAATGTGAATTAAATAACATATGACTAAAAATATATATATAATGTACAAGAGCTAGAAGTTAGAAACCTGAATACTGTGGCAAAGATTTATTAGTCTGTACAAGTTGGTTTTGATAAAATATTGACTACTTGTTACAATAAATTACCAAGATTTTTGTTGCAACAGTATTTTCCCATACACATCAAAATCTGGAAGCAAATTGTCATTTAGTGTTTTTCCCCCAACCCTCAAAACACAGGCATAGGTTCTGAGTATCAACAAGTGATTTATGGAAGTCACAGACACAGCTATCATAAATATCACACAAGCTACAATGGAGGTACCTGGACAAACACCACCAACATTTACAGCAAAACGTGTTGGTTTAAAAAGTGTTAAGTACTAACATGAGCTACATAAACACACTATTCATATCCTTCTGAAACCAGAGTAAGGGAAAACCTTATTGCCACTCTGCCAAACATCACATAACTAAAAATCCTGCTCAAAGGGTTGTGAATCCAATGTACACATATCACAGAATTAAAACTCCAGTTAAGCAACTGAGCTACTCATTGAAGTAAATTAAAAAGACCAAACTTCTTTAACATATCAATGCTATTTTAGAAGCATCATTAGAACAGAGATTTAATTATAAATTGGCCTGGATTGCACCCTGTAAAAAGAACTTTGCTTAGTTCTAAAAGAGAATCTGTCAACAGACATCTTAGGAAAGCTGTGGAATCATGCTCTTTTTTATTCCTGAAGAAATTCACCAGATTGGATGATACTGCAATCTCCCAGTGGTTCTAGGAATTCTACATATCAATTAATTCAGTAATTGATAGGAGTATTTAGGCAAAAAGAAGACCAAAAGTAGACTTTGTTCTCAACATATTATAGGTGGATTTTTAAAAATCACATGATAAATGTAAATCATAAAATCAAGTGTACTTATAAAGGTACACCAGTTTTATGTTACATAAAAAAACTGCAGACTGCAAACTGTGCATGCTTACCATAACATTTTACCTGGGAAAGCCAATGAGTGGGATTTCTTGTAAATATTTACTGCCATGATACAAAACAAATATGTGCAAACTGCAAGGTCCCTAAAATAGCAGTTAGAGTTTATATACAGAAAGATGTCACTATCTGATCAAATATGCAAGAGATGGCGTTTCCCAGAGTTTATAACACAGAACAATAACCTCCACAGGCTCCTCCTCCGTGGCCTTCTTCCCTGTGTGACAGTTTGACTCCTTTATTCTGGTTCTCACTTTCCCACAGTCCAGGCGTCTGAATGATCTTTTCAACAAGTTCCTCAAAGGCACACTGTACACCATCACAGGTTTTTGCACTTGCCTCTGAAATTCAAGAAAAGGTGTCATAGTACATTCCTTTCCAGTCACACTCCTACATTTTCCTGTGAAACTATCATGGCATAAATATCAGCCAACAATATATAAAGATATAAATATAATTTTTCTTAAATACAAATGAACAAATTCCCCCCATATGTTTAAGATTAGTGAATCTCCCCCAACTCTCACTGGCTGTCAGCTGTACCATCAAAGCATCTCCCAGACCTGCCAACTTTCCACCACTCACCACTGCCACCTGCAGTCAAAGCCACCAGCTTCGGTCATCTGGGCTATTATAAGAGAATAACTAGCCACTTGTTTCTGCTTCTAATGGTTCATTTTCAACACAAATGGGCCCCTTTCCCCCCAACTTTTTTTAAAGAATATGAGATCACAGCACTATCCCCTTGCTTTCTACCACACTTAGAATGAAATCTATTTCTTACCATTTCCTGTGAGGTCCAGCGTGACCTTTTTTAAACCTTACCCCCCATTATTACCATCCTTCCCCCCAACACACATTGCTCCAGCCCACAAGCTTTCTTCCTTTTTCTTAAATACACTAAATTGGTTCCAAAGTCAGGAAATATTTGCTGTCCTCTCAGCCTGAGATGCTTTCCCTCTAGGTCTTCATAGGAGTGATCCCTGCTCAAACGGCATCGCCTTGAAGAACTTCCCCTAATCAGTCCCTGCATCAGTCATTCTCTGTCCCCTTACAATGCTTTACTTCTTCATAGCATTACTTATTTAACTGTTTCTCATACTTGAACGTAAGCTCCATAAGGGCAGGGAGTTTGTTCATTCTATTCACTATTATATCCTCAATGTTCAATCAATATTTATTAAGTAAACTAGCAAATATTATAACAAAAGGATACCCAGTAAGTAAGCAGTAGAGGTAGAGTACAGTTCCTTTCTAAAACTCCCTACACCTCCCACTTGTGCCACCCTGCTTCTGCCTATATACGATGTTCTCCTATATCCATTTCTGGGTTCCTAGGCAATTCTAACACTGAAATAGGTAAGTCAGTAATTCCTATATCTAGCTTCACGTTAGAATCAACTAGGGTGGTTTTTATATACTGCCTCCTAGGTCCTCTTTCAGACCTGTGTGATAAGTCCCAGGGACCTGTACTTTTAAAAGGCAGCCCACTTTTATAGATGAGGGGTCAGGAAACTGTTTTTGTAAAGGGCCAGATTGGAAACATGTTAGGCTTTGTAGGCCGTATAGTTTCTGTTGTAACTCAGCTCTGCCATGAACCCTGAGGCAGCCATGGATGACATGTAGGTGGCTGGGCATGGCTGTGTTCCACAGAAATGATGGGGCCAGATCTGGCCCCTGCTGTAGTTTGCCAACCCTGTTCCACCACACTTCTGAAATATTAGTGTGCATACAAATCACATGAAGATTTTTTTTAAATGAAGATTCTAATTCAGAAAATCTGGTTACAGCTTGAGATAAAGCATTTCTAGCAAGTTCCCAGGTGGTGTGACTTTAGCACTGGGAGGCTGGCTTTATTGAGTGGCATTATACCCTGACAGGAATGACTCCATTTGACTTCATATAATGGATCCTATTTTTTCTTACAGAAGGAAAAATAAAGAACCTGATTCTATAGTTACATTTTATACTGTGAGATAACTGTGAGCTAAATATACATCATGTATAATTTATAAAGAGAAAAATTAACAGAAATTTTAGTTTTAAATTCCTCATTAATAATGAAAGGATTCACACACCTACCTATAAATAACATGGAATGCTTTCGTGCAAATTTCAGGCCTTCACTTCTATCGACTTCACGATTTTCCTGAAAGACAGATGCAAAGACTAAGAAAAGCTACCAAAACATAGAGCCAAATGCCAAGTCTCTAACTTCTTACCTTATCAATTTTATTTCCAACTAGCATGTTTACTATGTCATTTCTTGTGCAGTATGTTTCCAATTCATTTAACCAGTTATCCAGTTTAACAAAGGTGTCTCTTCTTGTGACATCATAAACTGAAGTAAAAAAAGTATTTATTAAATAAGCATAAAAATAAGTAGCAATGACATCATATTTCTGATATGTAAATAGGAGCTAACACTATATAGATAGGTCTATTTTTAAGCCTTCGATGTTTAATCTTTAATGTCTACTGATCTAGATGGCAGGAACAAAGAAATTTTAAAAATACAAAATATATACACACATTTCAATTTTATTAACACACACTGTAAGAGGAATGAAATTATATCCTGTGTGATTACGGGAAAACTAATTTAAGTAAAACAGCTGCCCCCATCCCCATTCATAACAACAAAAAATGAGGTTTATCCAAAAACCAAGAGTTTAGGTTCAAATCTATGACAAAATACCAAAAATTTTACATGAATTTAAACATCCATGACCCTGCTAATTTGTTCTTACACAACCAGGATGTAAAGTTAGAAGATGGAATCCTGTTTTCCTCTGTTAATCACTTTTACATTATTTTGCACTATACTAAAGAGGTTTCTTAATTTACAGTATTTTCTAAACTTAGGAGATGCTAAAACCAAAACAATACGACTCACTGTCAAATTAAAAGAAATATAACCAAAGTCTCACAAATCATAATATAAAAGAATTCTCCCTACAAATGATCAATACTAATTTTAAACCCTTTCTCAGAGCACTAAGAACACACACTTTTCCGCAGCAGCAGCCAGGGCGTATCTGAGGTGCATGGGGTAGGCCCTGCTGCTCTAGGCAGCAGCTGTCAGCTCTGGAGGTTGCTGATCATTATGCAAGTCCCAGAAATGAGGGGGGTCTCTTGACAACACATCTAAAAATGCTGGAAGTGGATCTGTGGGGGCTCCAGCACATGGTGATGTCAGGAAATTACAGATTCAAATGGATTAAAAGGGGAAGATTGTGAATGCCAGGTTTAAATAATTTGGCTGTGGTTCTGCAATTGCCTCCAGGTCCTGGAGAACAGCTGAAAAGGGAAGAGAGTGGAGGAAGCCTTGACCATCAAAAACACAGATATGACCAAGGAACTCTGCCTTCTTCCCCTGTGAACCTGCACTGCTCCTTGCTGACTGAAGACACCATCAAGGCATCCCTGGCTAATTTACAAACTGAAACAAGAACCCAAGAAAGGGGAGGTGGAAAAGAAATGAGCCCTTGGGGAAGCTTCCAGCAGGACAATCATGGACTTGCCCACTTGCGGTGCAGTCACCCCATGCAGTCACTGGAGATTTCAAAAGCCCTTCCCACACTGCAGTGGAAGAGCTAGGAAATACCCACACCACTTGCTGTTCACATTGCGGCTCTAATGCAAGCAAAACACACGGTTTAATTGTTCTGAATCCTATGGTTTCTTTCAGCCCACTTTTATCACCCTAACCTAATTTGTGTATATTGTGAGTTGTATGTATGGCCTCAAAACTGAAATCAAGTGAAGTCTCAAGTTTTGACTGTGCATGAAGTGCACAAAGATCTATTTCAGGGAGGATTACCAATGGGATGCCTTGGTATGATTATTTGATAGAACCAAGTATTGTACATAAAACAGATCTGCATATATATAATAAACAAAAGAATGTAAGACCAAAAAAAGGACAAGCACTTTTCAATTGAGAACCCACATTTTGTCTTTAAAAATTCTGTGTTAAGTGCTTTGCACTATATTTTTAGGACTGATAAAATGCTGCTAACTAAAGATCAGTTTCTGGTAATATTCTAAGACCAATTATATGTGGACTAATCCCCAATTATTTCCTTATCAATATGTGCTTTTAAATGAAATAAATTTGTCTGATTTTTATTTTTTAATTGCTAGAAAAAGGGTTGAAAATAAATTTTTAAAGTTTCAATATTCATTAATATTAAAGTTAATACAACTTCAAGCTACATAAAAGATTTATAGAAAAATAAAACAAAAATGTATTGACCTTTACAGATAAGAAAAATCAAAAATTCCAGTAATAAACAATAATATTTTAACAGTATATTAAACAGTAATAATAAATGATAATAATAAACAGTATATTAAAGTAAAAACTTACCTAATATAACACCTTGTGCACCTCTATAATAACTGGGAGTTAATGTTCTGAACCTCTCTTGACCGGCAGTATCCTAAAAGTGACAATCAAGTACTATTAAATAAAATAAGTATAAATAACATTCAACATACTAATTTAAGAGCAGAAAGTAAACATTATTTAAAATAACAATGCACAAGAGCTCATTTAAAATTGAATTTAAATAAGATGTGTTCTCTTAATGAAAAATGTTACATTAGATAAAATTAAATACTGACTTATTTCTAGAAAATATGCAACTAGGTAAAGGTTTTCTACTATTTTGGCTTTAAGATTTTCATCACATGGAACCCACTTCATTGAAGGCATGGTTCTCAACTCTGACTGCAGAGTGAAATTTCCTGGGAAACAAAAACCATGAATGCCTGGGTCCAACCCACAAATATTCTGATTTAATTGGTCTAGGAAATGAGGGAAGTTTTTAAGATCTTCCCAGGTGATTCTAACATAGAGTCAAGGCCGAGAAACACTAATTTAAAGAGAGTCACAGAGGTGTCTTATTTTAGGCAAACAATTTTTGGTTGGATTTTTTAAAGTGTTTTCTATGTATCTTCTTTTAGGAAAATGCATAAAACCCAACCACTTCTTCTTTCTCATGCCAGGGTGATAAACATAAGATGTACACTAGCAGAAAATTAAGATTTCATGAGAAAGAATCCTCGTCTGCTTAGTCTCCAGTTTAACCCCAGTGCCTAGAGAAAAGTCCTGCATAGGATAGCTGCTCAACTTCTGTTAGGGGGAAAAAAGTGAAAAAACTAATTAAGAAGTTTCTACTGCCTGAATGGTTCCTTCTGGCTTCTTTCTACCATCCTTGGACTGACTGTGGCTTCCAGGTATCTAAGACTATGCAAAACAGCAGTTGGCAATCTGCTGCTTCAGGCCTCTACCTGTTTTATTATATAACGTTTTAGCAGCCAGGCCCATCCACTTATGTAATGCCATATGACCCAACTTAGGGTTGGACTAAATATTTACTATCCAGTCTTTTACAAAAAAGTTTGCACCAGAGGTGACAGGGGTTGGGGGGGCTGGGTGAAAAAGTTTAAGGGATTAAGAAGTAAAAGTTGGTAATCACAAAACAGCCACAGAGATGTCAAGTACAGCACTGGGAATATAATCAATAATATTATGATAACTATGCATGGTATCAGGTGGGTTCTAGAAATCTTGGGGGGAACACTGCATAAAGTTTATAACTGTCTAACCACTAGGCTGTACACCTGACACTAAAACAAAATAATAATGAATTTAAACCATAACTGAAAAATAAAATTAAAAAAAAGGACAAGTCTATAGTCTGCTAATGTAAAGTACCCTAAAAAAAGTAAAGATGTATATTAAATGTCAACTGAGCTACCAGTTCCATTGTTGTAAATGAGAATTTAGCTAAGGAGCAAATAGAAGATCCTTTATATATAAAACGTGTTAATAACTTCTAAGAGGTCTGTAATATTGGAGAGAAATTTTAAACCATCAGTGACAGGCTATAGTAATACCTAGTTTCTTAGCCTGGCCAAAGTACATAATGCTTTAAGAAAATAACAATATGGCAGAGAGTGTTTGAGGTAATTTAAAGCCCCAGAAGAGGCACTTAGGGAAAGAACTCTCACACAGACCACTCTGCACACCCTCTGCTCTCCCACAGATAAGGTTACATGAATTCAGGATGTCCTCAGCTTTCCGATTCCCACCACTACAGAGATGCTCCCCACCATGTTGAAGTGAAAAAGTAGCAAATTAAAGTCAAACTTTCTAAAGAGATAAATGTACAAAAGAAAAAAATGATTTCTTTTTACAAAAATTCTCTTATAAACCTGCCTCTGATATTTAAAACTATTCAATTTGCATGTTTACTCAAAACAATACTACAAATTAAAAGCTGCATAAAGTGAAATTACTTTGTTATCTAAAGCAGATTATAATTTTAACAATATAATATAGGTCAGAGAAAGGATGAAGCATGAAATATTCTTGTCCCAAAACTTCTTGGTGTAACAGGAAAATAGTTATTCTATTTACATAGTGAAAATATTCATACTTTAATATATTAATTTCCAAAACTAGCAGAAAACATTTGAATAAAAATTTTGTTCCCTTTGCTCTTCATTGAGATCAACTTCAGTGACTTGTATGTTAGAAAAAAATTAAGAAGAAAACATCAGAACACTTACATAGTTACTTGTTATTTGGTATAAAATGCTTCCTAGGAATAGTGTGCCATTCAAAGAATGCCATGATGATGAATGAGATCACACAATGCATCAATATTGTGGTCTCAGTCTGTAACTGATGCCTAGACTGCCCTTAGTATTTAACCACCATGTTGAAGTATGCCTCAGTTTGACGGTAGCTGACCAGTTCTAACATTACATATCATGTTATAAAAATATATTTACGTATTTATCATAGTATATGGAAAAATTAGATATATAAAATAGTACATTTTTATCACATATATGTAATATATATCTAACATACTAGCAATCATATTTAAATAGACAGACATGAATAGGTAGGTAGGTAAACAGCAGCAAGGGAGAGACAGGCAGACAAAGACACTAATTATCTTGGATGTTTCTGAAATTAAAGCTACCTATTCAAAATGAGGATAGTTTAAAGGACCTTTAGAACAATATGAAGTGTAACAGTGGTACCAAAAGAAGAGAGAGCAAGCAACAACCTATTTGAAGAAATAACGGCTTCCCTAACGTGGTAAAGAAAAAACACACGAGTCCAGGCAGAGTCCCAAACGGGATGAACCCAAAGAGGCCCACACCGAGACACATCATAATTCAAATGCCAAAGGTTAAGGACAATGAGAGAACCTTAAAAAGCAGCAAGAGATGAAGCTAACTGGTATGGCCTTCCATGGCCCCACCCACAATGTGTCAGTTGTAGATATGACCTGCCACCTAGAAAAACCTGTCTAATATGATGACACCAAGGTGGAATGAAACAGACATCAGAGGGCCCCTACTCAAGCATATACTGAATATATTGAGGACCAGGTTGTCTTCTGCGAATTTAACAAGTGAGATCCACTCCTCCACCTTTAATGCTGGGGCTAGGGCTGATCTCAATGACCACTTTGTCAAGCTCATTTCCTGGTATGACAATGAATTTGGCTGTAGCAACACAGTGGTGGACCTTATGGTCCACATGGCTTCCAAAGAGTAAGAGGCCCCTGGAACACCAGCCACAGGCAGAGGAGGAGATGACTTCAGCTGCTGGAGAGTGGTTGCCCTGTATCAACCTGCCAGCACACTGAGAATCTCCTGACTTCCAAAGTTTCCATCCTAGACACCCTGAAGAAGGGGAGAGGCTTAGAGAGCCCTACTTTGTCATGCACCATCATTAAAGGACCCAGCTCAATGCCCCTACTCCGCAAAAAAAAGCAGCAAGAGAAAGATGGTTAGTTGCCTAAAAGAGAGCTCCCATAACACTGTCAGCAAATTTCTCAACAGAAATATTTCAGGCCAAAAGGAACTGGCACAAATACATTTAAAGTGATAAAACACAAGGACCTCCACAACCAAGAGTACTTTACCCAGCAAGGTTATCATTTAAAGATGAAGGAGAAATAAAGGGCTTCTGAGGTAAGAAAAAGCTAAAGGAGTTCATTACCACCAAAGCAGTATTACAAGAAATGTTAAAGGGTCTTCTTTAAGAAGAAAAAGAAGAAGAAACCACAGAGGGTTACAGTTATAAAGAATAAAATAAATGGCAATAAATACATACCTATCAAGAATCACTTTATTCAATAATCACTTTAAATGTAAGTGGCTTAAATGCTCCAATCAAAAGGTAAGGGCACCCCTGGCCAGTGTGGCTCAGCTGGTTGGAGCATGGTTCTGTAACCAAAGGGTTGTAGGTTTGATTCCTGGCCAAGGCACATACCTAAGTTGCTGGTTTAATCCCTAGTCTGGACACATATGCTCCCCAGTCTGCGTGTGGATGCCAGGCAACTAATCAAATGCTTCTCTCTTGCATCAATGTCTATCTCTCTCTTCCTCTGTCCCTTCCTCTCTCTCGGGTAAGAATTTTTTAAAAAGGCATAGAGTAGCTGAATGAATAAGAACACAATACCCATATACATGCTGTCTACAAGAGATCCACTTCGGGGTATATGAAAGATACACACAGACTGTAAGTCAAGGAATATAAAAAATATTTCATGCAATTGGAAATGAAATAAGCTGGGGTAGTATATCATATAAAATAGACTTTAAACAAAAGGCTAAATAAAAAACAAAGAATGATACTACATAACAATAAAGGGATCAATCCAATGAAAGGATATAACCCTTATAAACATTTATGTACCTAACATAGGAGCACCTAAATATATAAAGCAAATCCTGATGGATGTAAATGGAGAGGCTGACTGTATCAGTCATAGTGGGGATTATAACACTCTGTTGACATCAATGGATAGATCTTCCAGACGAAAATCAACAAGAAAACAGCACCCTAAATGGTACACTAATGAGATGGTATCAATTGATACCTTCAGAGCATTTCACCTAAAGCAGCAGAATACAGATCCTTTCCAAGTGCACATGAACATTTTCTAGGATAGGTCACATGTTAAGACAAAAAACAAACCTCAATAAATTTAAGCAGACTAAAATCATATCAAGCATCTTCTCTGACCAGAATGGTAAGAAACTAGAACTCATAAGAAAAAAAATGAAAACACACAAACACTTGGAGGCTAAATAATATTTTACTAAACAATGAATGGGTTAAGAATGAAATCAAGGAAAAAGTCAAAATATACCTTGAGAAAAAAAGAAAATGAGAACACAAAAAACCAAAAATCTATTGGACCCAGCAAAAGCAGTACTAAAAGGAAAGTTCATAGCATTATAGGCCTACTATCCAGAAACAAGAAGAATCTCAAATAAACAATATAACTTTAACACTTAAAGGTACTAGAAAAAGAGCAACAAACAAAGCCCAAAATGGGTAGAGAAAGGAAATGATAAAGATCAGAGAATAAACAGAAAAAAAGTCTAGAAAAACACACCTCAAAACAAAAGATCAATGAAATCAATAGTAGGTACTTTGAAAAGATTAGCAAGGGTGATAAACCTTTATCCAGACTCATCAAGGAAGAGAGGACTCAAATAAATAAAATTGGAAATGAAAAAGGAGAAGTAACAACTGACACCAAAGCAATACAAATGATTGTTAAGAAAATAGTAATATAGTAATAGTAATACCTAAATGCCAAAAAAACTGGACAATCTGGAAGAAATGCATAAATTCCTAGAAACACACAATCTTCCAAAACTGAGTCAAGACAAAAATAGAAAATCTGAACAGACCAACTTCAACTAATGACTACCAACAAACAAAAGTCCTGGATCCAACGGCTTCACTGGTGATTTTTACTAAACATCCAAACAAGAACAAACACCTATACTTCTCAAACTATTCCAAAAAATTCAAGAGGAGGGAAGAAGCCCAAATTCTTCTGTCAAGGCCTGATAAAAAAACTACAAGGAAAGAAAATTACAGACCAATATCCCTGATGAACATAAATGCTAAAATCCTCAACAAATATTATCAAACCAGATCCAACAATACATTATAAAGATCATACACCACGATCAAGTGGGATTTATTCCAGGGATGCAAGGTTGGTACAATATCTGCAAATCAACAAACATGATACATCACATAAACAAAATGAAGGATAAAAATCACATGATCATATCAATAGATACAGAAAAAACATTTGATAAAATCCAGCACACATTCATGATAAAAACTCTCAGCAAAGTGGGAATAGAGGGATTGCACCTAAATATAATAAAGACCACAGGCAACAAACACATAGTCAATATCGTACTCAATGGGCAAAAACTAATAGTGTTTCATTAAGATCGATAACAAGACAGAAGTGTCCACTTTCACCACTTTTATTCAACATAATACTGGAAGTCCTAAACACAGCAACCAGACAAGAAGAAATAAAAAGCATCCAAATTAAAAAGGACAAAGTAAAACTGTCTTATTTGTAGATAACATGATACTGTATATAGAAAACCCTAAAAACTCCAAGAAAAAACTACTGGAACTGATAAATGAATTCAGTAATGCAGTAGGACACAAAATAAATACAGATATCAGTTGCATTTTTATGTACCAACAATAAACTGAGTGGGAAACTAATAAAACAATCCCATTTACAACTGCATCAAAAACTAAAATAAAATACCAAGGAATAAATTTAACCAAGGATGTAAAAGACCTCTACTTGGAAAATTATAACACACCAAAGAAAGAAACTGAAGAAGATACAAATAGATAAAAGCATGTACTGTATTCATGGATAGGGAGAATTAACATTATTAAAATGTCCATTCTACCCAAAGCAATCCATAGATTCAATGCAATTCCTATCAAACTACCAATGGCATGTTTCAGAGAACTAGAAAATACTCCAAACCTTTATGTGGAACCACAAAAACAAAAACAACAACAACAAAAAAACCCCTGAATAACCACAGCAATCTTGAGAAGGAACAACAAAGTTGGAGGAATCACACTACCTGATATCAGACTATATTAGAAGGCCACAGTAATCAAAATAGCATGGTACTGGCATACAAACAGACATATAGATCAACTGAATAGAAAAGAAAGCCAAGCCCTGGCTGGTATGACTCCACTGGTTGAGCATCATCCTGCAAACTGAAAGCTCGTGATTTGATTCTTGGTCAGGGAACATACCTGGGTTGTGGGTTTGGTCCCCAGTCAGGGCATGTGCAAGAGGCAGGGATTCTCTTTCACACTGATGTTTCTCTACCTCTCTTTGTCCCTTCCCCTCTCTCTAGTGTCAATAAAAGGAAAAATAAAAAAGAACAGAGCAACCAAAAATAAACCCACACCATTATAGTCTATTAATAGTTGAAGAAGGAGGCAAGAACATACAATGGGGTAAAGACAGTCTCTTCAGTAGATGGTGCTGGGAAAGCTGGACAGATAAGTGCAAAAAAGTGAAACTAGACCAACTTCTTATACCATACACAAGAATAAACTCAAAATGGATTAACGACTTATATGTTAAGACTCAAAACCACAAAAATCCTAGAAGAAAACATAGGCAATAAAATCTTGGATATTTTTCTTAGTAATATTTTTTCTAATATATCTCCTAAAGCAAGGTAAAAAAAAAGAAAAAATAACAAATGGGACTACATTAAACTAAAATGTTTTTTGCACAGCAAAATAAATCTTCAATAAAATGAAAAGACAACCCACTGAATGGGAGAACATATTCATGAATAATATACTTGATAAGGGGTTAATATCCAAAATCTATATACAACTGATACAACTCAACACCAAAAAACAGTTTTATTTAAAAATGGGCAAAAGATCCTAAATAGACACTTTTCCAAAGAGGACATATGGATGACCAATGGACACAGGCAAAGATGCTCAACATTTACTAATCATCAGAGAAATGCAAATTAAAATCACAATGAGATTATCACCTCACACCTGTCAGAATGCCTATTAATAAAACAAACAAATGTTGGCGAGGTTGTAGAGGAAAGGGAACCCTTGTGCACTGTTAGTGGCAGACCGGTGCAGCCAATATGGAAAGCAATATGGAGTTTCCTCAAAAAATTAAAAATGGAACTGCCTTATGACCCAGGAATTCCACTTCTGGGAAAATAATCAAAGAAACCCAAAACACTAATTTGAAAAAATATATGCACCCCTATGTTCATTGCAGCGTTATTTACAATATCCAAGATTTGGAAGCAGCCCAAGTGCCTAGCTGTAAGTGAATGGATAAAAAAGCTGTGTACATTTACATGACAGAATATTACCTGACCATAAAAAAGAAGGAAATCTTTCCAATTGCAACAACATGGGCAGACCTAGAGAATATTTTGCTAAGTGAAATAAACCAATCAGAGAAAGACAAGTACCATATGATTTCAGTTAAATGTGGAATCTGATGAACAAAATAAAATAATAAACAAAAGAGAAACAGACTCACAGGTAGAGTACACACTGGCAGCTGTCAGAGGGGAGGAGAGTTGGGGGCACTGGGTTAAAAAGTTGAAGGGTTTAAGAAAAATCTCACAGACACAGACAATGGTGTGGTGATTACAAGAGGGAAAGGGAGGGGGAGGCGAGGTAGAAGAGAGTAAAGGAGGGATAAATGGTGATGGAAGGAGACTTGATGTTGGGTGGTAAACACAATATGATATACAGATGATATATTATAGAATGGTACACTTGAAGCCTATATAATTTTATTATCCAATGTCACTCCAATAAATTCAATAAAAATGTTTTTAAAATTATGCTACCTATTCAGCATTACCATGAAGATGTCTTATCAGCAGAGCAATGTAGCTCAGAACCATTTGGTTGACAGGCAAGTGAAATAAAAGGCAGTATATAAAGACTGGGCATGGAGGGGAAAAGGGGTGGGGGGAAATAGAGACAACTGTATTTGAATAACAATAAAAAAATAAAAAATAAGCCAAACATTGGAAAACTCAAATTTTATAAATATTTACACTTAAAACAAAAATATTTTTTCTAAGTATGACTCCATTTCCCTTTTCCCCAACAACTGCCTTTAGTGTTATGTTAGTTTAGTCTAAGTTATCTTTTTAAAAGTTTAAAGAAATATATCCAGTAACAATAATTCTCTCTGGCAGGCAAGATGATTTTTTAAGTATTTTGTTCTGTTTTTCAACATTCTGAATGGACTGTTATATCTGAAAATTTTAAATAAAACAGGTCTCTTACCCAACCATAAGACAGAACTATTTATTGCTTATCCTTTAATCAACATCAAATTTCCCAAAAGTTATTTAATACAAATTGTTTTTTCACCTCTAAACAACTACAAACACCAAGATCTACTTCTTGAAAAAGTACAATTTAATATTTATACAAATACATTTTAAAAGTCTTACCCATATTGCAAGTTTAGCCTTATTTCCATCCACTGAAATTGTTTTCACCTTAAAGTCAACACCTTGAAAAAATGAAAATTTTGGTAAGAATCCCAGTAAAATATATTTTTTAAAATCAATTACCAAGAACACCAGAAAACAGAAAAGTCGCTTTATCAAATGCCCTAATTCATACCCCAAGTTCTTAAGAGTTATGGATGTGAAAATAAAAGAAAAAGTGTCAAATAAGTTCAGCACCTTAGGATTTAGTCAGGATAAATGAAAACCAGATGTTTATAGAATTCAAACATTCACTTACCTGTGCTTCTTGAAAAAATAAAAATTTTACTGAAAAAATAAAATTCAATGTAAGGTGGAGACTGAATATGCACATTAGAAGCCAAGAGTTAGAATTCAGAGTGTTCGAGTATGAAAGACTATCCATGGCTGGCTATGAATCCAGGCAATTTTCAGAGGCTCCCTAAGCATCTACACACTATTATTAAGTGTCTGTCATTCATAGTTAACCAACTCCCTAACTTGGATTCTGACTGCAGGAAACCTGGAGGACTAGTAAAAATATAAAGAAGCCACTCACTCCTTATCTGATAAATTCTTTGTTTTGTTTATTTTTATCCTAAAAACAGTATTAGTTTTATATAACCTTATCACTGATCACTTGCTACTGCACAATTTCAAAAAGAGAATTTACACACACAAATAATTTGTGCCCAACCCTTGTGAAAGACGGGGGTGGGGGGAAGGGGGGCTCACAGTTCTGTAAAATTCTTCTATTGGTAGTAATTTACATAAAGAGAAAAAGAGCTTCATAAAAAGTCACATAAGGTTTTACTACAGCAACCCCTAAAAGATCTCCCTTTTCAGGAAAAGGAGTTGACACATGCCATCTGGCTTGAATGAAAGTAACTGCCCACAGGTCTTTAAAGAGTATCAGAAATAATATTCAGTCTACTCCCCTGGCCAGAGGGAAAACATTAGCTCAAGAAGTTTGGAAAGTAACTTTCAAAAGATCTTATTAGCTTGTCACAATTAATTCAGAAACGCCACAACTAAGATGAACAGCACCCTCATATACTAACTGCTTAATAGAACACCTGTCACCAATAAGGAAATATATTAGTAATTCTTGAGATGATTACTGGTAATCCATTACATATACAAATTAGGTATAAAAATGCATTTCAAAATGTGCATTATGCCAGATCTTCCTGTGTGCCAAAGATTAAAAAAAAAGTTTTGTGTTTTGGGCTAAAGTGATAAAGGAGTTGTTAAATCCACGCCTAGAATGATATACAACCCATAAGTTAAACGATTGTGCCAATTACATAGTACAAGGAAAGTCTAAGTATAAAGCTTCTTTGCAACCCACCTCCCCCCAAAATCCCATGTTAAGTAACCTAGTATACACTGCATCTGGATTAATATATATATATATCAGTTTAAAAAACAAAAGAAAACCTAAGAAACTCCAGATGAGGGTAACACACTTGGTGCACATACTAATCAAGGCCATTGGTAGGGTAGATCTACATAGAGATAGCCTGTCATGCATATTTTACAGTTAAATTCTCAAGGTTTTTCAAAGAGTGGAAAACTCTTTTTTTCCTTAATAACCCCAGACAGCATGATCAGGGGCAAGCTGGCCTTTTTCCTAGTTACTGGCTAATTAGTTTACCCAAGAAAAGAAAGTCACTGTTCCCAGAATGTTTGTTTCCCTATCTTCCCCCAATTTCCTTTCTCTTTTATAATTTCCTGTTTCTGTGTGTTTCTGGACAGCCTAATGACTCTCTACATCATGTGTAGTTTGCATGTTGATAATTGTTTCCAAGTTATTCTTCTAACATAGCAGGTCTCCAAGTTACAGAGAACACCCTACCATCAAAGTCAACACACGTGGTTAGCCTGACAGGGCATCTCATCTGGACTGAGACCCCTTGAGTCCCCATTCATCTTCCCTCGTCTCTTCTAGTGATTCTAATGAACTGCCATGAGCTCTTTAGCCCTCATATACTCAAACTGTTTCTTCACCAAGACTGGCTCTGTTTTCAAGTGGCTGTTAATTTGACTTCATTGGCAGCAGAATGTGGGAATCTCTTTGATCAATTTTGCCAAATTCTTACTACTAGATTTGATTAAAATATCTTTTCAACCTCCTCATGTGGATGACAAGGAGCTCATAATAGAAGCAGAATGTCTAGAAACGCTCCCATGTTTCTCCTCTACTACAAAACTGAACAATTCCTGTGACCAGATATGTAGGGGTTTTCCCCACAAGAAGCAATTCTCCATCTCTCCAGGGACACCAGGTGTCCTACAATTCAGTGCAGCTCTGATACTACAAACCTGGAATTAGAGTGAGACCCCATAGAGTAAATGTTCAGTCCCACAAGACTGCTGCACCCGCCATTACAGAAGCCAACTGCAATCCAGGTTGTTAACTGTGCTTCTGACCAACTGGCTATAAATTAGAGAGGTGTTATAAAAGGGTACAACCCAGGAACAGTAAGATGGAAGATATGCAAAGGGCAAGGAATGTGGGAAGGGGCACATGGCTTCATGCCCTCCTCCAAGCCCACCCTCCTCCCAGCACCTCCAAGTGTTCACCAACATGGAGGCACTTCCTGTAAGATCAAAAACTGGCCAAGGAGGCCTACTCTCACGACAGAGTACTGGAAGTTCTAGCCAGAACAATTAGGAAAGAAAAGGCATGCAAAGTGGAAAGGAAGAAGTAAAATTATATCTATTCATACAACACATTCTTAATATATAGAAAATCCTGATGACTCTATTCCACGCATACACAAAAAAACCTGCAAGAATAAATGAATTCAGCAAAGTTGTAGAGTATAAAATCAACACAAAATCATTTGCATTTTTATACACTAACAATGAAAAACCCCAAAAGAGTATTTTTAAAAAACCATTCCATTCCACTTGTAACATCAAAAAAAAAAAAAATTACTTAAGAATAAATTTGACTAAGGAGGTTTAAGACTTATACACTCACACCTACAAACACTGCTGAAAGAAATTAAAGAGGACCCAAGTATGAAGAAAGAGATGCTGTGTTCATGAGTTGAAAGACTTAGCATTGTTAAGATGACAACACTACACACAGAAATCTACAGATTCATCAACACAACCTGTATAAAAATTCCAACAGCTTTTTTTGCAGAAATGTTTATGAAGTGGCTTTTAGACTCCACCTAAGGATGGAGACTGGTTGCCAGGGGACCCAACCTTGTGAGTAGGGGATTGGAACTTTCAGTCCCATCTCTGACCTCTGTGGAGTAGGGGAGAAGGGCTGAAGGTTGAATCAATCACCAATAGCCAATGATGTAATCAATCCTGCCTTTATAATGAAGCCTCCATAAAAATCAGAAACAAGGGGATTCAAAGAGCTTCCAGGTTGATTTTGGGATGAGGGGTGTACGGAAGCTCTACAATCCTTCTTATACACCTTGCCCTATGCATTTCTTTCATCAGTCTGTTCCTTTTATAATCTATCAGTGATGTAGTAAGTGAAATGTTTCTATGAGATCTCTAGTGAGAACTCTAGCTGCTCTAGTAAATTAATTGAACCTGAGGAGAGACTACAGGGAAACTGATTTACAGCCAATCAGTTGTAAGTACAGGTAACAACTTGAATTTGTGACTGACATCTGAAGTCCAAGGAGGAGATTGTGAGAACCCGCATGTATAGCCAGTCAGGAGCACAGGTGACAACCTGGCATTTGGACTGGCATCTGAAGCAGAAATGGTGGTGAAGAGAGGGCATCTGAAGTGGAGACAGGAGGAAGTGGGCAGTCTCATAGGACTGAACCCTTAACCTCTAAGATCTGACACTATCTCTGGTTAGATATCAAAATTGAGCCAGCTGGCACCTCAAGAACTTATGACATGGAAAACACTCCTTCCACACAAATTGGAATTGGGTCCAGGAACCAAAACTAAATCAATAAACAAAATGTGCTACATGATAGGCTGGAACATTATTCAGCCATAAAATGGAATGAAATTCTGACACATGAACAGCATGGAAGAATGTTGAAGACATTATGCTAAGTGAAAGAAGCCAGTCACAAAAGGACAAATATTGTATGATTGTTTGTATGAAGTGCCTAAACTAGGCAAAGTCATAGAGATTGAAAATGGAATAAAGGTTACCAGAAGCTAAGGAGGAGTGCAGTAGGAGTGACTGTTTAACTGGTAGAGTTTCTGTTTGAGTTAACGAAAAAGTTTGGGAAACTTACAGTGGTGATGGTTGCAAAAACAATGTGAATGTACCTAATGCCACAGTTAACATCATACCTAAAGTAAATATTAAATATTTTTCCTTAATATCAGAAACAAACAAAAAAGGATTTCAGCTTTTATCACTTATATTCAATATTGTACTGAAGATTTTTAGTGAGGATAATAAGACAAGAAATAAAAATCAACCAGAATGGAAAGGAAGAATATAGAAATCCAATGGAATCTACAGAATAAAAAACAAAGCAGAATGCTCCAAGCACTCATAAACAAGTTTAGCAAGGTTGGAGGATATAAAATAAACATTTTAAAAAATCAAGATATATGTTCCTATACATTAGCCATGAACAAAGGGAAGTTGAAAAATTATTTAAATATTCAATACAATTTTACATAAAAACATATGAAATACTTAGTGCTGAATTTAACAAAAGATGCAAAAGACCTGAAACAAAACACTTGAGAGAAATTTTAAAAGACATAAACAAATGGAGAGATATAACTTGTTCAGTGATCATAAGACTCAATATTGTTAAGAGGGCAATTCTCCCCAACTGATCTAAAATTGATTCAAAATAATACACAGACCCACTGTAATACATGAAAGCATAAAACTTTTAAAGAAAACATAGAGGAAATCATGCAACTTCTGTTGGGCAAAAGATACAACATGGATATCACCCATAAAAGAAAAAATTGATAAATCAAATTTCATCAAAATAAAAAATTTCCACTGTTAAAAAAATGACAAGAGGAATCACAGATGTGGAGGAAAATACTTGCAAAGCATAAATCATCTTAATTAATCCCATTAATAAGGGATTAATATGCAGAATATATAAAGAACTCTCAAAACTCAACAATGAAAAAAGATCCAATTAATAAATGAATGAAAGATCTGAACGAACACTTTGTATACACACATACACAACACACAGGGGTATGTGGTATGTAAGTACTTTAAAAGATGCTCAACCGCACTAGTCATTACAGAATGCAAATTAAACCACGAGATACCAATATACATCTACTAGATGGACAAAATTTAAAAGACACTTTATACTAAGTACAGGAGTGTGCAAAAGTAGGTTTACAGTTTTAAGTGAAATACCTAGTTTGTTCTTGTATTATTGCCTATTACTGTATTATTTTCCATATGAACTGTAAACCTACTTTTGTCCATCCCTGTATGATGAGTGAAGATGTGAAAGAGGAGGAACTTTCATATAATGTTAGTGGAAATAATGTAAAAATACTTTATTTAAAAATGGCCAAACTGTTTTCCAAAGTTAAGCATGCATTTACCACGTAATCCAGCAATCCCATTACTACATATTTACTCTAGAGAAATAAAAATTAGTATTTATATAAAATCCTATACCTGAAAGTTAAAAACCAGTCTATTCATAATTACCCAAAACTGGAAACAACCTAAATGTCTTACAATGGAAGAAAAGATAAACCAACTCTGAAACATCCATACAACGAAACATAACTCAGCAATAAAAGAGAGCAACTGCCCTGACCAGTGAGGCTCCATGGGTTGGGTGTCAACCTGCAAAGCATAAGGTCCCCGGTTTGATTCCTGGTCAGGGCACATGCCTGGGTTCCCAGTTCAGTCCCAGGTCAGGGCACATTCGAGAGGAAACCAACTGATGTTTCTCTCACATCGATGTTTCTCTCTCTCACTTCTTCCCCCCTTCCCTTTCTATAACAAACAAACAAATAAATAAAAATAAAGAAGGGACCAGCACTAGGTAGTTGGGGTGGTGGGTAATACTACTGTAGGGCATCCCATTGTGAAGGTAAAAATATGACCATATACAATTATTATAATACATGTTAAAATTCAAAAAACTGTATACCCCAGAAAAGTAAATTTTACTTCATCTCTATGTATGGACAGATTTTGCACATGCATGTGTGTACACACACACACACACACACAATATACATAAGCAATTATATATATAAATGAATGAAATGCACCATATATATATATATATATATATAGTGCTTCTATGTTTGGTGCCCACTTGTTTATGACTATATAGCTGCTTTGTTAATTAACTGGACCTTTGATCATTACATAATACCCTATTTTATTCTGTCCAGTGCATTAGCCTTAAATTCTACCCTAACTTAAATTACCACCTCTGCTTTTGGATTGTTTGCATTTGCCTGGCTCATTCCTTCATCTTCACAACCTTTCCTAATTTAAGTCTCTTCAACTCCACTGACATCAGTCTTATCAGAATGAACTGCGAGGTTCCAACCTGACTGCTGCTGAAGGACAGGACGCTGGCAGAGGGTTGCGGGGTCCTACTTCACATGGGGATCACTATCCAGTAAATAAGAAATAAAATGAACAACAACAAAAAAAGGCCTGGAAATTGAGAAGACCATTCCTAAGTCAAAGATTTCAAGTGTTCAAACTGAAAATTCAAACTACGTAAAAACAATAAAAAAAGAAGTACACCACACCACAACCTATGAGACACAGTAAAACTTACTCTAAGAGTACACCTTTATTAAAAAGTAACATTAAAAATAAGGTAAGAATATTCATCTTAAGAAACTAACAAAGTAAACCAAAAAAAAAAGTCAAAAGGAATGGAAAAAGTAAAGCAATCCCTTGAACAATAAAAGAGTATATCCCTTAGAAAAAGACAGACAACAAAAATATACCAAAATACACAAGTTTAGAAATGAGAAAGGAACTTAAACACAGATAATGAAGAGTTTGAAAGAATACTATGTGCAACTAACTTAAGAAGTAACTGGGCTTTCCAGATACACTCTCAAAACTATTTCTATTTCTATCTTAAGAAATAGAAAACTCAAAGAGGTTGGAATGGTATGGAAATGAACAGGATCAGATTGACACACAACCTTTAAAGAACAGATTTAAGCTAGTAAAGACAATTGAAAAAGATGAAAAGCTCCTTAATTTTATAAACCAGTACAACTCTAATACCAAATCCTGATTTTTAAAAAATAAAAAAAGGGGGGGGCATATCATCTATAAAAACAGGTGTAAAAATTCTTTTTAAAAACTTTACTTCTATTTTTAAAGAGATAGGAAGGGAGGGAGAGAGAGAGGGACAGAAACATCAATATGCAAGAGAAGCATCAATTGGCTGCCTTCTGCACACCCCCAACTGGGGACCTGGCCCACAACCCAGGCACATGCCCTGGCTGGGAATCGACTGAGTGACCTTTCAGTTCAAAGGCAGCGCTCAACCCACTGAGTCACACCAGCCAGGGCTAGATGTAAAAAATCAAACTAAATATCAGTCAACAGAATCCAGAAATATGTCAATAGTATGAGTGAAAACTTATCTAGGAAAGCAAGGACATTGCAGTATAAAGTCTATCAACAATGTGTCAATGCTGAAAAAACAAATGGAAAAAAATCACGTTTCCTAATAAAACCTCAAAGTAAAAGTAAAAACCTCAAAACAAACTAACTACTAAATATGATGAAGTATTTGCCATTATTCTAAATAAAGAAATGCTAGTGTCATAACTATTGCTTTATTCCAATTAACATGTTTAACTGAATGAAATTATATGAAATGGAAGAGTTAGATTTTCCTTTAAATTATTTCCAATTTCCAAATATTTTAACAAGCTTATGTTAAGGCATCAAACATCTATAAACTCTCCTGGGAACTCCAAGGCCAGCCATCTGTGGATCACTATGTAGATAATGCCAGGTGGCCCAGCACAGAGCACAGGTGGTGGCTGACCTTGGCCTGAAATTCCTGGGAGGTCCCAGAGCCAAAGCACTTGGTAGATAGCATCAGACAACTCTGAGTAGCACCCAACCACCTCCACTAGTGATACACTCAAGGGGCAGACTATCAGGCACCAGGGTTCTGCTGAAGCAGGTCCCATATGTGGGGTTGGCCTCTGCATAGCAGCCAATCCGACATAGTCATGGCTGGTCCTCATAGCCAACTGGCTGGGGGCAGTCAATCTCTCCTACTGAGGTGCCCAACAGTGATCAAGGCTCAACTATAATATGACTGTGTACACAGCCTACACACGGAGGGATGGGGTGATGGGATGTACCTGAACACCCAACTTGGGTGACAGGGGAGGCCACACCACTGGGCTACACAGGACACCTACTACGTATAAGACCACTTTACCAAGCCCAGAAGATATGGCAGCTCTACACAATACACAGAAACAAGCATAGAGAGGCAGCCAAAAAGAGGAAACAAAGAAACAGTCCCAAGTGAAAGAACAGAACAAAACTCCAAAAACAAAACTGTAACATCTCTCAGATACAGAGTTCAAAACACTGGTTATAAGGATACTCAATAAACTTAGGGGAAGAGTAAATTAACTTGTTAGAACTTCAACAAAGTTACAGAAACATAAAAATGGAGACAGAAAATATAGAAAAGAACCAGTCAGAAATGATGAACACATTAACTGAAACAAAGAACACATTACAGGGAATCAACAGTAGAGTAGATGAAGCAGACACAAATCAGTAATTTAGAATATAGGAAAGCAGAAAACATCCAAACAGAATAGCAAAAAGAAAAAAAAAATAAACCAAAAACAATGAGGATAATTTAAGGAGCCTCCTGGCACAACTTCAAACACACAGACATTCACATCATGCGGGTACCAGAAGAGAAACAGCAAGGAATGGAAAACCTACGTGGAAAAAAAAAATGATGGAAAACTTCCCTAACCTCGTGAAGGAAATAGACATACAAGCCCAGGAAGCACAGAGTCCCAATCAAGATAAACCCAACAAGGCCCACCCCAAGACACATCATAATTAAAATGCCAAAGGTTAAAGACAAGGGGACAATCTTAAAATCAGCAAGAGAAAAGAAGTTGTTAACCTGCAAGGGAGTTCCCATAAGAATGCCAGCTGATTTCTCAACAGAAACACTTCAGGCCAGAAGGGACTGGCAAGAAGTATTTAAAGTGATGAAAAATAAGGACATGAAACCAAGACTACTCTACCCAGTAAGGCTATCACTTAGAATCAAAGGATAGATAAAGAGCTTCCAAAACAAGAAAAAGCTAAAGGAGTTCATCATCACCAAACCAGTATTACAAGAAATGTTAAAGGATCTTCTCTAGGAAGAAAAAAAGATAGAACTACGGATAATAAAATGGCAATAAATATATACTTATCAACAACTACTATAAATTCAAATGGATTAAATGTTCCAAACGATACACAGTGGCTGAAGAGATAACAAGACCCAAACACATGCTATGTACAAGAGACTCACCTCAGATGAAAAGACACACACACTGAAAGTAAAGGGATGGAAAATATATTTCATTACAAAACAAATTAACTTGGAAAGCAATACTTGTAACAGACAAAATAGACTTTAAAACAAAGGCTATAACAAGAGACCAAGAAGAACCCAGCAATTCCACATCTGGATATATAACCAAAGTAACCCAAAACACTAAATTGTAAAGATATACAGCCATATGTTCACTGCAGCATTATTTACAAGAGCCAACATATGGAAGCAACCTAAGTGTCCATCAATAGATGAATAAAGACGAAGTAGTGCATATATACAATGGAATATGGCTTAAGTCATTTAAGAAATAAATAAAAAAGAATGAATGAAATCTCTCCATCTGCAACAACATGGATGGGCCTAAAAAGCATATTGTTCTGAGTGAAATAAGTGAGACAGGTTAAGACAAATGTCATATGATTTCACTTAAATGTGAAATCTAAAAAACAAAATAAATGAACAAGCAAATGGAAACAGGTTCATAGATACAGAGAACAATTTGAAGGTTGCCAGAGAGGAAAAGGGTAGGGCGTATGGGTAGAAAAACTGAAGGGATTAAGAAGGGCAAATCCGTAGTTAAGGAATAGTAACTGGGATGTAAAGTACAGCATCGGGAATATAGTCAATAATATTGTCTTAATTATGTATGATGTCAGGTGAGCACTAGGTTTAATGGGGTCATCGCTTCATGATCTATATAAATGTCTAATTACTGGGCTGTACACCTGAAATGAATAAATTATTGTATACCAACTGTAATTGAAAAATAAAAAATTATTTTTTAAAAAATGTCAAGACCATGAAACACAAAGAAAGACTGAAGACTGTCTGGATTAAAAGATATTAAAGAGAAATGACAACTAAGTTCAATGTGTGATCTTGCACTGAATCCTGGACCAGAAACAATTCTTTTACTTTTCCTATAGAAGACAATACTAAGAAAATTGATAAAATCTGACTGTATACAGTGGAATTTTATCCATGTTAACTTAGGAAATACACAATAAAGTATTTAGAAGTTAAAGGCATTAGATTGGCAATTTTCTCTCAAACAACTGGGAAAAACACAAGACCACTGTTTGAATGCAGAGAGAGAAGGATAAACCAAATGTGATTAATACTAACATTTGGGGAATTTGAGTAAGATATAGAGGAATTCTTTGAAATATTTTCACAACTTTTCTCTAGGTATAAAACTATTTAAAAACAAAAATAAACAAACCCACAATAAGTGAAAACAAATGAAGCCAATTAAGAGTAAAAGAAACCATTTTCCCCAACAACAGTGCTAGGATCATCTTTACTACATTCTATTCATCAGATTATAAAATGTCAGAGCTGGAAGAAATGTACTCTCTATTAGCAAAACTTCTCAATTTATAGTTGAAGGCAATGAAGTTAAATGCCTTGCCCAAGATCACAACTAGTTCAAGGCACAGCCCAGACTATCTTGCTCTCACTCAGCTCTCTGAACTCTGACAAGCTATCTCTTGATATCTTAATATTGTCGTGTACTCCCTAAACATATGATACCAAAATATTTAGTTCTATCTTCTCATATATTCTAAAAAGCTAGCATGGCAAACCATTCTCAGGTAATCTAAATTTCATTTTAAAAAGGAATTTAGGTATCACTGCTCCTAAAAATGTTTAATAACATACTGATAAATATATTGAGTGCAAAATTCATGCCAGATACTGTAGCAAATGCTAAAAACACAAAATTAACATATGCTACTAAGGCGACACTATTAGGTCCATGTTGATAGAGACCAAGTCTGTATTATTCATCATTATAACCCCACCTCTTAGGACAGTGCCTGGTATACAATAAATATTCAGATAATTGGATGCTGCTGAATAAAAGATAATCCACAGTACACAAAAGAAACTCTGTTTCAGGTAATCATAATATCTACAGTGCTAAAGTGCCATGATATAATAGATTAGGAAGTTATTTTTGCTTCGTGAGATCTACAAAGCCTTCAGAAAATTAATGACAACAAAGTTAAGCTCTGAAAGACAAATGGGGAGTGGGGAGTAGATAAAACATCCTGAAGGCAAGAAAACATTTAGCATGTCTACTGGATTTTTAAACATAGGCTTACCTATTGTTGCTGCAAGTTCTGGATCAAAAGTATCATCTGTGAACCTCAAGAGCAGGCTAGAAGAGATGTAAAAAAGACAGATTAGAAATTTGATTTTTCTGCTAATCATTTGATGTGTTCATGATGTTATATTTTCTCACCAATTACATGCATCTAAGAATATGCCTCCCCAAATATTGCTTCAGTGCAGGTATATAAGGACAAATTAAATTACTGAAAGGCAATTAAAGAAGAGCAAAGTAGTGTATTCTAGAAAACATATTCCCCATGCTTCCCTACACAAATTCCCCAAGTGTGAAAAGGTTTGTTTATTCATTTTAACTCTACTGGTATGTCCTTCCAAGAAAGTGGTATAACATCATGTCATGCTTTAACTAACATGGACAAAGGGGGAAAAATAAGTCTCTTGGAATGTAGCAAGTTAATTTTCTTAAAAAATACTTGATGTGTAATTCACTGTGAATTCAACTAAAAACAGAAAGATGTGAATATCTATACTTTGTAATACACAGTATGAGTACTCCCTATGTGGGATAAAAAGATTTACTAATAAATAGTGAGGACAAACAGATCACATGATGTACAGAGTACATATACTCTGGCAAATGATATGCAAGGTGTATGAAATCATGTACACAATAGGGAGCTACTGTACAGTTTTGAAAAAGGGATGGCATGAACTGCTCTACATTTTGAAAAGTTATGTTAGCAAAAAAAAAAAAGTAGGAAAATCAACAGAAGACAACTGCCAGGGTTTGGTGTATTGAGAGATTAACAAAGGATTAAACCTAAAAAACAGTAAAGAAACTAAAAAGGGAGGGGTGACATGAAAGTAAAAAGATACCAAAGTAGAAGAATATTCTAAGATTTTATATCTCCTAGGATTATTGTATTTAATATGAAGCAGAAGTATCAGTTATTAGAAGCTCTCCAAAAATAAAACCTAAGCTTTTGTTAAAGCCCCAATCAATTAATCAATCTTCCCACACATTATCTCCTGCAGTAGGACAAAACTGTTCTATTGACCTGTTTGCACTAATAAAATTAAGGCAATAAATATCAGATGTCTGAGTTGTGGATAAATATTTCTATAGGATGTCATTATTGATGTTAGAGATTTGGGGTGGGGGATTGGGAGGCCACAGAGCATACTGCAAAATATAGTGGCTTCCTGAGAATTTCCAAACCCAGTAGCACTGACTGTATTTGAAGGATTAACAGTTCCTTTCCTGGTTTTGCCTTCTTGTGTCTACCATAAAACCAGCACCACAAAGTCAAACAGAAGAGTCAATTTGTAGATTTTTCTGCTTAACATTGAACCTGCTTGACTGTAACTATTTTTACTTACTTTCAACATGAGCTAGGTGAGAGCAGTAATTAAAAATATTAAAAGACTCTCGCAAAAAATTTTTCCCTCTGCAACATTAAACTTTAAATTAAAGAAGTGAAAATTTCACAAAAAATTTCAGTCATCACAATTTAAGAATAGAAAAAGTATGTATCCATGCTTGGTCACTACAGAAAACATTACAAAAACATAGGTTAGCATAACCTTATAAAGCAGTAGTAGTAGTAATAGTAACAAGTTAAATAATATAAATAGTAACAATAGTGTTGGCTATTGTTTATTGAACATAGATAATGTGCCAGGCGTTGGGGCAGGGGTTTTTCTTACAGAATTGCTAATGCTTACAACTATTGTCACCAGTGACACTTTGTCAGGAAAGGCAGGGAATTGGTGTGGTGCGAAGCAACAAATTTTAATACAAGCTTTGGGTATAAGTCAGCCACTTTTAGCCAGGGATACATGGGCAGCTCAAAATGCATCCAAAAACCTAAGCATGCATGCATTCTTCTAGGCATAGAGTCCATTTCTCTATTAGATTTTGAAAGGAACCCATAAGCTGAAAATGATTAAGCAGCATTGCTCTAATGGACATGTGTTTAAGCTTTCATATTTTTAAAGTTAGAGGAGGAAAATACTCTCCATGTAGAGCTAAAGATGGAAGAAGTAACTACCACCATTCATTCCACTAAGAGGAGACCAAATTTATAATAAACAGTGTGATTTATAACTAATTTGCACCTCTTAAACAAATGAAATTAGCTATAAAGGATGGAGATACAAGGGGCACAGTGGGGACAGCAGCTTAGATAAAAGAAGATCCCTAGAATCACTTCCAGTTTCTAATACACTCTGCAACTTCTTTATTTCTGTCTGGCCAGCCATAGAATCAAAGAATCTTATATATTTAACATGAAATAGGGTTTGAGAGATTTCGATTCCAACCTCATTTTTCAAATAAAGAAAGTCTAGAGTGTTCAAATGTCAGATACAAGATCACATCAAGTGGGAGCACTAGTTTCATACTCCTGATATCCTGACTGCTAACATACATGCTCACTACACTCTAAGAGTCCGAAATAAACTAGAAAAATAACCCACTAATTTCAGTGAGTTAAGACATCCTTTGTTGTGCAATGATTTCTCAATAACAGTGGTATCTCACTTCCACTAACTCTAGAAGAAATAGAAATGAATTATTGGTTAGAACAACCCTTTAGGATCATGTCCATGACATATGTTTTTGAACTAACTCACCTTAAAAAGCATAGGCTTCTATTTTTTCAGTAGAGTCATTTATTCTCATCTTATCCAGAAAGGTGTTGTTTTCCATAACATATTATATACATAATATGTATATTTAGCTAGAAAAATAAGACAACTTTCTCCCTAAATGCAATTTTTCCATTAAAGAGATAGTTAAAAGTGTTAAAATTTTGCAGTAAGCAATTCATAACTCACCATGAAATACTAAGAAAAATTTTGGAGTAGATTAGATCCAAGTAAGTTTTTGTATGGAAAAATAAGAACGAAGAAAGCCAGTAATTACACTCAATACATTTTTCTCTAGAGAAAGAACCACAATTGCGTAAACACTGTTAACCTTCCAGAAAATTTTAACATAGCTTAACTAGTTACCCATCCAATAGATTTAGAAGAAATGCCAACCAACCATGTACTGGGTTGAACCACATGACATTCGACCTTTACTGACTTGAAAATCAGCAATTTCAAAGGCCTTAACTTAAATGAGAATCACACCTCAAGAAAAGAAAGGTCACAATGCTATGGAGTTCCTATTAAGAAAATGTTCAATAGATTTACTAACTTTTTAACCTTCAAACAAATGATGACTATAAAAATTATTTTATTCAGAAAAATCACAGTATCTGGCTAGCCCATATTGTTTCACTAATTTATTCCTTGTGTAGAAATCCCTTACTCCTATGTACACATTAAATGAGGAAAAACTACGAAATGTGTTGTCATATTTTAAAAATATATACAACTTCAGAATGTATTACAAAATAAGATTTCAAGTCTTTTTGTATCTAAAAAACTAAGACTTTAAATGCGATTCGAAAAATACGTTTATCAAGGAGGTGCAGTTAAAATGTAAAACTATTTACAGCTCCTGGAACTCGAAAATTGTTTAAAGTACAAGGCACCCTAGACTACCACCTACTCATAATCAGCTGGCAAGGACAAGTTCACCCAGAGAACTTGTTCTAAGACCCAGATGAAATCACTACCCTCTTGCAACACCTTCCCACCTCCACGTCAACAACTGTCAATATTATTTGCCCAAGAAAGTGTCAAGAAAAAAAAGCACAGCACTAATTTGTTCTCCTACCCCTATATAATGTGGCAAAATGAAAACTAACAATTACCCTTTATTTTCAAAGGTGGTCCACAGCTTAAACTCTTATCAACTCAACCCAAAGGCAATTGGCCAGTGAGTTCTTTCACAGCTGACTCAGAAAAGAAACAGAAGAGAAGCTGCAATGGGGTGCACCAAAACAGGTCAGGAATGTGACCTACGGCGTCACGAAACTTCCTGCGAAGAACATCACGTATTTAGATAAAGCCCCACAGAAATGCCTAAGTGATAAAGTTACAACTCTTAGCTCGCGGGGTGACAGGCAGCCCGAACCCCAGGGGCCTAGACGAGGCCTCAGCTGGGCCAGACTCCGGCCTAAACCAGCCCGCCACGCCCTGTGCTCCTCGGCAGCAAACCGGCCAGACGAGAAGCGGTTCCCCTATTTGTTTCTTGGTACGACAGGAGGCAAAGCGTCCCAGAGAACTCGGGCCTGGCCGAGGCCCCGAACCCGGCCAGCGCGGGGCGCAAAGACCTCAAGGCCTCGGCGGCCCTGAGGCTCCACAGGGCGCGAGCGAAGCCTGCCCCGCCCCGGCCCGCGCCCGGCCGCCGCCGGTTACCTTTCGTGTCACGGCACAGCACACAGCGGCCACGGAGGCGGAAAAGGCCCCGCCGCCCCCGTCGCGGCCCGCAGACCCCCTCACCTAGACTTGCCCACGCCGCTCTCGCCAATGATGAGGATCTTCAGGGTGGTCAGTACGTCCTCGTCCATCCTGACCCTTGTCCGCCCCGAGCGCAGCCTCCACGGTCTCGCTCTCAAACCCTCACCAAGAAGAGCTGCCCGTGCATGCGCACTGCTCCTCCGCCGCCGCCACCTTCTTTTTGGGTGGATGGCTGGAGCCCTATTTCCGCCTTGAGGTAGTTCTGCGTCTGCGCAAATGTAGTACCCTAGGCGTCTTTCCTCTCCTGAGCAAGCGCAGATGTGGGGGGGGGGGGGGGTGGGGGAAGGCGGGGGCACCGTGTGTGAGACTCACCCACTGGCTCTTACACCTTCCCATCTCTAACCTAACCCCGCCTCTGTGGTGCACTTGGGAAAGCGCTGAGTTGGGAGAGTATAACGCTCTATTTAAAATTTCAGCACCTGCTCCTAACAGTTGCAATAGGAAAAGTTGCAGTAGGAAAAGCTTTGTGGTTAAAGGCAGACTATTTTAAATTTAGGTCCCAAATCCACCGTATAACAGCTTTATATTACCTAGTCTTCTCAGCTTGTTTCCTCTCAGTCAACGCAATAATAATACCTCTTATAATAATACCGGCTTCTCAGAATTGTTATGAAGATTAAATAAGTTAATTCGTTGAAAGCACTCTGTAAACTTAAGCGCTCCATAGAGGGTATGATTGGATATTATTCTCTTCGTGGTTTATACCCTGTTAGATTGAAGAGTACCTGTCATACTTAAGTTCATCTCGAAAGGGAGATGTAAACTTCAGATAGATCAGATGCATGCAAACCTCTGGTAGTGCAACTTCCAAACGATTACTCCTTCTAAGAACCACTACACCACAACTGCAGGAATTGTATGTATATGCTTTGTCTCCTTCACTAGGTTGTAAATCTTCTGAAGGTACCTAAACCTCATACATAATACCTAGCAAAATGCCTGCAAAATGACAGACACTAAATAAAAAACTTGTTCTTGGTTTTTATCTTCTTATACTCGCAGACACAATAGATATTTGATGAAAGAATATATATTAATAAGAATTAGAATAAATTAAGAAATTAATTTTTTCAATACCTGAGAAAGTTCTTTCACCAGAAGTCCAAGTGGCTCCTTCTCCTCCTCCAGGTCTTTGCTCAAATGTTGCCTTCTTAATGAGTATTTCCCTGTCCATACTACTGAAATCTGCAAGTCCTCTTCACATTATTTTCCTGCGTAGCACTCACCACCCTCCAATATACTAGATATTTTACTACTTTATTTGTTCATTGTTTTATGTTCCCCAAAGAGAAGGGAAGCTTCATGAAATCAAGGAATTTTGTCCCTTTTGTTTGTCATGGCCTCTGTGTCTAAAGTAGTTCCTGGCATATAATATGTTCTGAATAAATATTTGTGAGGGAATTAACTGAATAAATGTTCTGCAGTCTGTTCCTAAATTTGGAAGGTCATGTCCACCAGACAACCTCAACCTCTCATAAAATAGCTCTTGAAATGTCCGTGAAGTCTATCCAGGCTACAGTATCAAGAGCATACTCATGAGGTTCACGGTATCACCTTGTTGTTCCACTCTAGGGCAGTAATTCTAAAAGTGTAGTCACTAGACTTGTAGAACTCCCTTTCATGGTGTCTCCATGAACAAACTATTTTTGTAATTATTCAAATTGCTGTTTACTTTTTTCACTCTTGTTCTCTGCTGTTACAGTGGAATTTTCCACAAATCATGACAACAAGACAAATTGAAGGCAGATCCAGATATGAGACTTTTATTAACCCTTCATGAGATTTGCAAAAATATAAAATAATGCTACTCTTCTCACTAATTTTTTGTTTTGAAATAATTTTCCTAAACACATAAATTAACTAGTAATAGGGATATTTTTAAAATGAATCAATACATATATTTAAATTTAACTCAATTTTAATTTCCTAGTAAATATTAATAGCTGTAGCCACATATTCAGCTTTTTTGAGTCCTCAATAATTTGTAAGAGTGTACAATAACTTGTATAACCAGAAAGTTTGAGAACTGTTGCCTGGTACTAATCACAACAAGATTAAAAAATAAAAATTGTATTTAAAAAACCAGGCCTGGATTCATCGATGACGCATGGAACATCGTCGAACTACTTTGGCAACACTATATTCTCTTAGATTTTTCTCCTACTTCTTTGCCACTTCTCAGTTTTTTGTGAGATCCTCTTCTAAACATTTTTGTTCTCTGGGTTTTAGCTTGGCTTTATTTCCTTACTTTGCACACACTCCTTTGTCTTTTTGACTTATGGCTTCCTCATCCCATGTACTTTGAGGAATCCCAAAGTTACATTTCTGGTGGAGGTTTCTCTCCTGATGTTCATCCAGGCCAGCATAGAACTGCCAAGCCATCTCCAGGTGGGTATGCCCTGGTGGAGAATGCCAAGTGAAACTTGACTGACACTGAACTCATTATTTCCCCCTGTACACTAGGTGTGTGGTGGTGGGGTTGCCAACTTTGTTTCTAAGGATTGACTAACACCCATTTAACTTGCTCTCCTTCACTTACCACACCCAAACCATTTAGTCTTCACTGTTCTACTACTTAAGCATCCCTGACATTTATGCACTTTTCCCCATCTCTATCTCCACTGCTATGATCAGGTCATCACCACCATCTTTTATAGTAGGATCACCTATCACATCACCTGCCCAACTGGCCTTCCTGCCTCCATTTTTCTCCCCCTTCAGAGTGCTCAGCAGAAAAAGTGGTATTCTTAAGATGCAAACCTGGTTACACCTTCCCCATGCTGATCACTGCCCTTACAAGTCTTTACCATTATCCCTCCAGCCTCATCTCTTTATATCCCATGCCTTGCATTCTGTGTTCTGGCCAAATTAAACTCCTTCAAGAAACCATGTTTTGCTTGTTTTCAGGACCTTGCATATGTTGTTCCTTCTGCCTGATGCACTCTTCTGTACCCCATCCCCCACGCAATCCATGCACAAACTCACACACTTTTTCTTGGGCAACTCCTATTCATCCTCCATGATTTAGCTTTTGGATCCTTTCTCTGGGATGACTTCCCTGGCCTCCCAGGTCAACATTACATGTTCCAGTGGTGTGTTCTGATAGTGGCCTATGTATCTATTTTAGTATGTACTCCACAGTATTATAAATGTATGTATGTTCCCCTACCAGAATGTGTGTTTTTTTGAAAGGGGAATTAATTAATGCCCTGTTCATTGTTCTGCCTCCAGCATTTAGTATGATGCCTAATCTCAAGTAGTTGCTTGAAATTATTAAAATACCCTAAGTCAACCTCAGGGGTTTGGAACAGTAATCTGCTTGTTCATTTGTGTTTTATATAGATTAGGATGTCTATTGAATCTCTAGATTGAACATTAGGGTGAGAAAGCCCTTAATAGCTCTTAATTAGGGAGAGGGTAGGAGTCCAGGCATACAGACCTCACAGGAAACTAGAGGAAGACCTGGATGTGGTGGCGACAGTGGGAGCTGGAGAATGGAGGGACTATGAAAAGGCACAGGATACAACTGTCCCAGTGAAGGACAAGAAGAAGAAAAGGGAGAGAAAATATCAAGCATTTCTCTAAGACTCAGTGCCACAGATACAAAAGAAAACTCATGACAGAAACAGGAAAGAAAATGAGTTAGGTTTTAACCACGTTGAATTTTATGTGAAGGTAGGTCTTGGAGGCAAAATTTTTCAGAACTCTTTTAGAGCAGTGGTTCTAAAATTCAGGGCACACAGCAAGACACAAAAACAGAAAAAATCAGGAAGAAGTCATACCTAACCAATGATTTGACCTAGGTGCCCTGCTCCCCATACACATTATTATTCTTAAACCCCTCGGGGGGGGAAAGGAGTCATCTCTTCTTAGGCTAAGACATAACTTATTGTCCTGTTTTTAGAAACATGTACCTATCTTCTTGTATTAACTCTTTCTGCGACATTCAAAGATATTATCAGATAATTAGGGGGTATCTAAGCCAAGATTCTGAAACCCTAAAGTTTGGGATGACCTATGAGCAATCCCAGAACAGAAGAAGAGGTTGTAATTAACAAGCACATGGAGCTGCGACAGGGAAAGCCTCCCGAGTCGGGGTTATTCACAACATGCCCACAGCAACAGTCCCAGAAAAGAGACTACAGGGGAGAAAAAAGTTCATATCTGATCCATGGACTTTTCTGCATCTTTCTGCTGTTCTTCTCAGCATCAATGGTAAAGAAGAGAAATGTTGCTTGTAGAACTCACATGCTCTGAACAGGTACCAACATAAGCATTGTGACTCATGGTTTGTATAGGGCTACTGTGTCCAAGTATAATAGTCCTTTGTGGCTGGAGTTCAGGTGCTACTGGTGGGAAGAATCCTATGGCATTCCTCTGCACCTCCTACCCATCTCTAGCAGAGGTTCCAAAACCACACCCTAACTTCCAGCTTTCTCCTTGCCTCTGTTGATCTTTGCTTGTCAAGGAGGAGTTCACTTCACTGTTTAGTTGTTTTGATAAAGCTCCGAGGACTTGGAAGATGTGGTGAGAGATGAATCCTTGGAAGAGGTAACTCCTGTGCTGTTTTGGGCCTTGGGGTGGGATTTCAGCCCTAGGATGAGGCAGGTCAGGGTCTAGAGACTGATGAGGTTTTGGAGACAAGCAGTGCTGTCTTTAGGGCCAATAGGACTCTTTAGCTCAGACTGGGAAAAGGGCAATTGTACTGTTATTCTTCATTTGACCAGACCCATTATAACCCATACAATTTCATTTTCTAACATAGAATTTATTTTGCACAAAAGTAATGTGGTAATGAACTCCTGACTGCCCTTGGACTTCATAGGTGTTATCACTACACTCACCACCCACTAGGAACTGGTCTGATAGACTGCAATGGCCTAAGGCAGGCTCAGTTTACTGTTATCTGCATTTATAGAAATGTTTCTATCTATTGATGATTGTTCCCCTGCTATTTCTCATAAGTACCCCTTCTCTTTGCTCCCCAATCAGGATATTAGGCTTCTGCCTGAATCAATGCTTCCTGAATAGATCTTCTTTTTGACCTCAAATAAATAGAGTTGCCTCTCACTTTGAAAAGCCTTTTATTTTTAGGTTAACGGATACATAATCATTTAAAACTATTTAGTCTTCTAGATGAGTTGGCCCTTTTATTGTTATAGATTATTTCTGTTTACCCCTGGTACTTTTGTTTCCTTTGAAGTCTACTTTGATAAACTACAACTGACAGGGGAACTCAAGATGTTAGCCTTGGCAGGTGTGGCTCAGTGGATTGAGTGCCAGTCTGTGAATCAAAAGGTTACCAGCTCCATTCCCAGTCAGGGCACATGCCTGGGTTGTGGGCCAGGTCCCCAGTTGAGGGTGTATGAGAGGCAACCACACTTTGATGTTTCTCTCCCTCTTTTTCTCTCTCCCTTCCCTTTTCTCTAAAAAGCAAAGAAGGGAGGGAGGAAGGGAAGAAGGGAGGGAGGGAGGGAGGAAGGGAGGAAGGGAGGAAGGGACTGGCTGATCAACAGATAAAAAAATACTAGGAAAATTGCCTCTGGACTGCAACTCTTGTCAATTAACCTTTCTCCCAAACCCCTTACCTACCCTTTCCTCTCCTTATAAAAAGGTTGGCTTGAGATGAGATGTTAAGAGAGTTTTTGAGGGTACAGAACCCGCTGTCTTCTCAGATCTCTGGCATCTGAATAAAGTGCCTATAAAGATTCAATCCTTGTTGCTTCTTATTGGTTTTAGCAGTGACAGGCAGAATGAACACTGACTTTTCCAGTTTCATAGCTATTCCAGCTCTCTTTTAAAGGGTGCTTTTTAACATAGCATTATATTTAAAGTGAGTTTATTGTAAACAGCATAGAGTTAGTTCAAGATATTTTTAAATTCTTGCTGACAAACTGTTTTTTAATTTGTGTATTTAGGTGATTGAAATTGATATATTTGAATTTAGGTCTACAATTTTATTAGTTAGTTTTTTTAAAATTTCTGTTTTTATTTCTCTGTTCCCTCTTTCCTGATTTGTTCTGTGTTATTGAACCTTTTTAGTATGCCATTTTAATTTACCTATTTTTAAAACTGTATATTGTTGCACAGTTTTGTAATGGTTGTTCTAAGGGTACAATATACATACTTAACTTTTCACAGGGCACTTGAAATAAGTATTTTCCCCCTTCATTGAAAAATGTAGAAACCTTAAAAATGTATAGGCCCTTGTTATTTCTCCCTCTTATATTCTATTTATCTTATGTATCACATCTGCACACACTGAAGCCCCCATCAGACATAGTTAAAACTTTTGCAATCAAACATTATATTTTAAAGAACTCCAGAAGAAAATAATAACTTACTGTATTTACCCAGGTATTTATCTTTTCTGTTGCTCTTCCTTATTTAATAGTATTCCAAGTATTCTTACAACACTATTTCTCTTCTGTCTGAAAAACTTCCTTTAGCAATTCCTTCATATCGAGTCTCCTGGAAATGAATACTCTTAGTTTTCCTAATCTAAGGTTATATTTCTTTCACCTTTATTCCTGAAGGATATATACATATATATGAAATATATATAATATATTTTTATATATTATTTATGTATTGCATATATTTTTTAAACCAGATACACCATTTTTGTTTGACAGTTCTTTTCTTTCAGCACTTGTAAACTGACTGACTTCTCTCTGGGCTCCCTGGTTTCTGATAAACAATTCATAGCCACTTGAATCCATTGTCCCTTTATAGGTAATGAACAGCAATGGAAGTTTTCAAGTTATAACATATTTAGAAATGGGTTTATCCTGTTGCTAAGGGTTTGCTGATTTTCTTAAACCTGTAGGTTTACATCTTTTGCCATATTTCAGAATTTTTAGCCATTTTTTCAAGTAGTTTTTTCACACCTCTTTTTCTTCTTTCCTTTTGAGATTTTGATGACGTGTTAGACTATTGCCTGATAGGTTCTAATGAGTGTTAGAATTTCACTACTGTTCCCAGTCTATGCTATGCTATGCTCTATCTTTTTGCTCTCTGTTGTTCAGATTCCATAATTTCTATTGATCCCCTGACATATCTATTCTGCTATTAATCCCATCCAGTGAGTTTTTTTTATTTCTGTTCTTGTGGTTTTTTTTTGGTTCTAAAATTTCTGTCTGCTTCTTTATATTATTTTTTTCTGATATTGTCTGCTTCCCAGACAAGCGTGTTTGTTATTATATTTTAAAGTAACTGCTTTAACATCTTTGTCAAATAATTTCAGGGTCTATGTCATCTCAGCATTGGAATCTCTTCATTGACTTTCTGAGTTGAAATTTTCTTGATTCTTTGTAAACTTAATAATTTTGAATTATATTATAGACATACTGAATAGTATGTTATTAGACATTGAGTCTTATTTAAAACCTATGAAGAATGTTGATATTTTGTTTTAGCAAGCAGACTATTTGACTAGGTTCAGGAAAAATTTCCAACTCACTTTCTGTCAACTGTGGTTCTTATATCTAAGTTCAGTTTTCAGAGCTTTTGAAGAGCTTTTCGGACCTATCTGGTGTATATACCACTCAGTGGCCAATGTAGTACACAGGCAGTGATGTATCTCTTTGTCCATTTCTTAGACTTGTTGGTTTGCTGAATAGGATCAGGCCCAACCATGTGAGCCTGGGGGTTAGCCCAGAAATTTATAAACAGATGCATGGTGCCGTTTCTCTGAGCTCCTTCCTCTTGGTAACCTGCCTAATACTTCCTGATTCCCCACAGATCTTCTTCTCAGTCCTCCATCCAGAAAGTTAGGGTTCTAGTTAACCTGGTATACTGTGCCCTTTCATAACTGATTCATGTCTGTTGTCAAATGGTGGTAGAACCAAGGGAGAAAACAAAGCAATGTTAGTTGGCCCTGATGTGTTGCTATCTTCACTAAACAGAGAGGAAGGCTTTTCTCCCTATGTTTTACCTGCTATTGCCAGTGGCTGCTTTGGCTGCCACAGGATTGTTTGGAGGCTGGGGCATAAAAGAACAAAGAAAAGAAAAAGAGGGACCTAAATTTCCAAACTCTCTTTGAACTTTGATGTTACATCTTTTTCAATCTCCAAGTCACCACCAGAGGAATTCTAGAGCTGTCTTTTTGTGCTCCACTGCCCACTTCCAGCGCATTGAGCTTAGGCCAGGAGAGATGGGAGGAAAGTGGTAAACTCACTGCGGGCTTTGTGGTATTTCAAATCCTGGCCTTCTTCCCCAAGTCACATGCTACTGTGTACTTTTCAGAGTCTTCAAATAGCTGCTGCTCCATACATTCTTTCCAGGCTTTACAGCTTCATTTGGTGGGAGAGTAGGGGTGGACCATGCTTGTTCTCTCTTACCTGAACTGGACCCTTTGACCAGTGGCTTTTAAATATTGGGATTTCTGGCCCTCTAGTTTACTTCCAAAGCTAGATCTATTGAGTAACAAAGGATCATCTACCATATCAATAATTCAAACTTCAATAGAATACCTTTCATTAATGTATTTAAAACACAGTGATTTATTTTATGGTATACCATTCACAACCCTCAGTATACATGGAGGGAATTGTCAAGGTTTGTCTCATACCATTCTCAACCCAGGTGTATTGTCAAACAAGTATCCATTTAGGAATAAGCTTCCTGCTCTCTCCCACTCCTGAACCAATGATCAGCCAGCCCAACATTACATCAAAATCTCTTGCCCTGCAGCTCTCACCTAAGTGTGCTTACTTTAGGTGTGTCTACAGTTCCAGTACCAACAGGTGCTGACAAATACAATACATGGCAAGTCTGAGCTCCTACCTGTTTCTCTTCTACCCAGAGCACTTGAGGACTCAGTGTCCTATGAGTATAGCAAGCCAGCTGGCTGGAACATGCTTCCAGTTCCACTCCTACCAGTGTCTCTTCCTGTGGGCTGGGTCCTGTTCTTCTTTTCCTCTGATTCTGAGATGATTCTTAGAACAACCTGGCTTTGTAACTAACACCCCCACTGTCCCTGTTCCAAAGCAAGTTTGTGTCCTTGTCCTTCAGAACAGATTCTGCTTGTTGATAAACTATATTGAATCTGTCCACTTTTGCTAGGTTTGGTCTCCTGTTGGTAGAACAATTCTCCCACTTTCTATTTATGATACTTTTAATATCTGCTTTCTTCCTTAATGCATTAACTAGCATTTTAAAATTAACTAATAATGATAATAATCAGCATCACTTTTTCTAGTTCTTAATTTTAATGGGACTAGCTATACCTTTACCTATTATTTGTTATTTCTCATAACTTATTAATACAAAACATCCGGCAAGATGGAGGAATAGGTGGACGCACCGTATCTCCTTGCACAACCAAGAACAGAACAACAATAATTTACAACAATGATTTGCAGTCATAATACCAGAACTGTCAGAGGATTTATCTAAATGGAAGTCGGACAGCCAAGAAGTTGAAGTAGATCTGTACATCCAGACTGGTAGGGGACGACGAGCCGAGCAGGCGCGGGGCTGGCGCGGGTCGTCGGCAAGCGTAGGTTGGGGGGGAAATTTGGCGCAAAATCGGCGTGACAGGAATCCGGGGCGCAAGAGCGCAGCGGTGCAGCGGTGATCCCTGAGTACGCAAGCAGCGGCTGGGGGAATCAGTGGGGCAGCGATTGTGGACCAGGGCAGAGCTCGCAGCCCAGAAGCCCAGGGAAGTGTCTGACTCCAGGAGAACGGAACTGTCGCCATTGATCCCTCCTGTCCCTGCTCCCGCCCCTGCCCCCACATATAATGTCACAATCTAGCGACTGGGGCGCCCAGCCCCGGTGAACACCTAAGGCTCCGCCCCCCACCGTAACAAGAGCGACCAGACCGGAGAAAAAAATAAATAAATAAATAAAATAATAGGAGAGACAGGGAAAGACATAAGACATGTTTCCAGCAGAACAGATCAGTCCCCCAGGACTCATCCTTTTGAGTGACCAAGAAATAGCCAATCTATCAGATGCACAGTTCAAAACACTGGTGATCAGGAAGCTCATGGAACTGGTTGATTTTGGATGCAAATTACATGAAAAAATGCAGATTACCATAAAAGAGATGCAGGAAGATATACGGAGGAGAGCCAATAGTGAAAGGAAGGAATCTGAGTCTCAAAACAATACAGTGGACCAGAAGGAAGATAGAATCAACCAAGCAGGAAAGCATGATGAAATAAGAATTCAAAAAAATCGAAGAAAAGCTTAAGACCATCGAGGACACCTTTAAACGTTCCAACATCCGAATTATAGGGGAACCAGAAGGGGAGGACCAACAAGTGGAAAAGTTATTTGAACAAATAATAAAGGAGAACTTCCCCAAACTGGCAAAGGGAACAGTCTTCCAAGAAATCCAAGGAGCACAGAGAGCCCCAAAGAAGTTGGACCCAAGAAGAAACACACCAAGGCACATCATAATTACATTAGCCAAGGTAAAAATGAAGGAGAGAATCCTAGAAGCAGCAAGAGATAAGGGGACAGTCACCTACAAAGGAGTTCCCATCAGACTGTCAGCTGATTTCTCAAAAGAGACCTTACAGACAAGAAGGGGCTGGAAAGAAATATTCCAAGTCATGAAAGACAAGGACCTACATCCCAGATTGCTCTATCCAGCAAAGCTCTCATTTAGAATGGAAGAGAAGATAAAGTGCTTTTCAGATAAGGTCAAATTAAAGGAGTTCATCATCACCAAGCCCTTACTTTATGAAATGCTAAAGGGACTTATCTAAGAAAAGAAGATAAAGAAAAGACATGTATAGTAAAAGGACAGCAAACTCACAATTATTAACAACCACACCTAAAGCAAAACCAAAAGAAACTAAGTAAACAACTAGAATAGGAACAGAACCACAGAAATGGAGGGCACATGGGGGACTAGCAGTGGGGGGGGGAGGAGGAGAGAGGAGGAAAAGGTATAGAGAATAAGTAGCATAGAATGTAGGTTGAAAATAGATAGGGGGAGGGCAAGAATAGTATGGGAAATGTAGAAGCTAAAGAACTCCTAAGTATGACACATGGACATGGACTAAAGGGGGGAATGTGGGTGGGAGAGGGGGTACAGTGTTGAGGGGAGTGAAGGGGGAAATGGGACAAATGTAATAGCATAATCAATAAAATATATTAAAAAAATACAAAACATTATGCTAATACATTTGTTCTAATATTCTAAGCTATAAAACATCTTGATTGATTTCAGTAAAATATTCCTTTATATACTATTCAGTTATATTTTCTGGCATTTCACTTATGAGTTTGCATATATAAATATATTCTTAAGTGAGATTGATTTGTATTTTCCTGTAAGATAATCATAGACAAAGCATACAGGTAATTTTTTTGTGTGTATGGAAAGGCTCATTATGGTAGATATCTGTTTTTTCTAATGACTCCAAATGTATTTCCTCTTCTTCTTATCACTCTCCTAATTTCCTTGGGAAACACCTTCCTTAATGTCATTTAGGAAAAACTGATACCTCATCACACCAATTCTGGAGATGGCACATAACCATGGTGTATCTATTAGCTCCCTCCCTCCATTAAAATGATTTAATTCACGGGTGCACACATTACTCAATGGGATGAAACTATAGGGCTCTTACTAAAACTGTCAGGAGAAGTGCTTGTTGTAAGAGAGGCTGAAAGGTTAGCACATGGGCCTAGAGCTACTGGGAGCCCTCTGGCCATCATAAATACAAACCTGATCAAGAACAGAACCCCGAGGGAAGAAAGCCAAGCCAAGATATGGAGAAAAAGGGCTCCTGACAAACTGATCCTCTGGGTAGGGCCATACTTTCAGATCTTTATGTTCCATGAGCCCATAAATTCTCTTTTGAAAAAGCACCATGAAATATTTTAAACATACAGATCAGAGTAGAGAATAATATGATGAACACTCAGTTTTGTCAAATATGTTAAACATCATACCTTAGGTGTCTTTAACATAAAGCAGTAAGCATTAAAGACAGGTCTGAGACACCTGTGTGCTCCTGCCTGACCCCTCCTCTCGCCCCAGAGATGGTCACTGTCAAATTCAGTATTTACCATGCCCATACCTGACATTGTATTTTTTACTATTTATGTATCCTTAAACTTCTTTTACTGATTTTTAAACTTTATAATCTTATCAAAATGCACAGACACTTCTGCAACTTGACATTTTTATTCGGTGTGATGTTTTGGAGATTTAACTATGTTGTGAGAGATAGCTGTAGTTCATTTAAAGTGCTGTATTCAACTTCAACAAAGCTTTGTATTCATCATTCCGCCTCTAAAGTTTCAGTTTTACTAGTGTATCTTCTTTTCCCTGAAACCAGGTTGAGTTTGAGTTTCCCTTGCTTGCTGAGCAAAGGCTCCTGGTTGACCCATTCAGGAAACCTCTAAGAGCATCTGTATCTTCCTCTCTTCAAGATGCCTATAATCCCAACCATCAGTGTTGGTCTTAGGTAAGGCATTGCTTTCAGACGTCTCTCACAGAGCAAAGGTATTATTCAGGAAGAGCCAAAGATGGACTCATCACATCCTTTGGGTAGCTATCTCCTAAAAAGGGACAGGGCCCTGGGAGGAGGGCAATAGGTACCTTTCTTCATCCAAGACCTTAAAGGAGAACTGGCCTGAGCTAGCTTGTAATGAGGGAGATTCTAGGAACCCAGTATTGGCCTAAGAGCACCAGGCACCTGAGAAGCATTAGATGAACTTTGTTTATGAGAGGCAGGGTGTAGGCAGACAGATCTGGTTCAAAGCTTCACTCATTTACTGTTTTTGTAACCCTTGGCAAGCCATTTGAGGTTCTGAGCCTTGACTGCTTCATTTGCAAAATGAGATGAGCAATACCTGCCTTTAAAGGTCAATTATATTATACAATATGATGAATATACAGTGTCTGTTGAACAGCTGTTCCTCAATGATGAAGGCTATTGTTGTTATTAATTCAGCTTATCCCATCAGTCAGGACTGCCATCAATGTTGTTGATTCCCCAGGGATTTTACTATGGAAAGATGCCTTGAGAATGGTTTGCCTTTGGCCTGGTTTCAAAGTTGGGACTTAAGAAAAGTTTATCAGGGGGTTACTTTTTTTCCTAGCAAAGGCATCTCTTGGAAGAAAATCATTTAGTCTCACATCCATTCTCCTAGCCTTTAAAACAGAAAAGTATTAGGTTAAAAGGAACTTGAAGAAAAACTGAAAGGAGGCAGCAGGGGACTGGGGGGTCAGGGGGTGTTCAAAGTACAATAACATGAAGAGAAGGGGCAGGAAGAAAAGGTGGGATGTCCCATTACTTTATTTGAAAATTGTGGGAAGGGTATGACAGGCGTCAGATATATTTGGAGCTAATTTCATATCTGGGCAGGAGGCTCAGGCCAGGTGACATGTCGCCTCCAGGGTGCCTTCTCAAGTTACTGCCCATCCTTTGGGTACCACATCATTCTGGTGCTGAAGGCAGGAAGCACGTCCCAGGAAGATCTCTTGGAATACAATACTTCCTAATGGTGGAAAAATCCAGAGAAAAGGGCATATGATAACATGCAAGGAAACAGGGACTGATTTTTATCATAAAAAAAAGTCCTCCACAGACCAGCCAATACCTCCACCTCTCTTCAGGCTCCTTCCGGACCTAACTTCTGGGATACCTCTTCCCCTGCCAGCCACCTTGAGCAGCCCCAGGCTTCTTACCTCACTCTCCCCTTCATATCACAGCTGCAACTCACAAGCTACCAAAACATAGCTGGTGACTGATGGATGGTTGCTGACAATAAAACTGACTTCAGAGACAGAGCGCTTGTGTATGCGGCTCTCTTTAGGTAGCCCACGTGTCCTGAAACGAGTGCAGCTGGGTGAAGGCATACTTCAGTGCTGAGGAAGATGTGGCTTCCACTGGCAGTGAACTCTAGTGATCATACCTTCATCACAGGGCTCTCGGGTGATCTCACTGTTACTGCCCAGTGCTCAATGGAGGGAAATTGGGAGAACATAGAGGTTTTTTGCCAGTCCATGACAACTGAAGGATAGTCCCTTCACTGGGGGGAAAAAAAACAAAAACCCAATGCCCTACCCTATGTCTAAAAGGTAATGAGGCAATAAAGGTTGGGGCCAAATTTTCAGTCACCTTGAGAATGTCATTAGAGTTGCTTGATATGCTGACAGTAGAAATGGAAGGGAGCTCCAAGAAAAAGTTGAAAGCTGCAATGCTCTTCAACCCTTTAGAAATACCTAAAACTTTAAAACTATCAATGCTGGATGACCTTCAAGAGAATCTGAGGTCATTGGTTTAGGGTGGGCATGAGCTTTCTTTATTGTAATTTTACAGAGAGTTGACATGTGCTGCCAGGAATAAGATTCACTGGGATAGAGAATTCTCCCAGTGACACCAGTCTGGTGTCTCATGCATGTTGAGACAGTCACAGTATAAAGTGGTAGTGTCGATGATTCTGGGAGCCAGAGCTTTACATGCACTTAATGTGAGCTCTGCTGGGAGAGTTGTAATCACTTCGTCACTCTTGGTGACTAGGAGAGAACCCCACCTAGGAAAGACTGATGGGACTCTGAGGAGTTCCAGAAGCAGGATCTGGAAGGTTTTCTCTCCCCTTTCAAATCCATAAACTGCAACATTAACATAATCACTACATGTTCAATGGTATGTGTACAAGTAATATAAACAATTGTGTGTGCCTTGTGATTGAATGCAACGCAGTAATAAAAAGTTACTCACCGGATTGCTCTTGTGAGAGCAAACTCTGTCATTAGAAAGTATTACAGTGATTGGTAGAGGGAACAAAGAGGCTTCTGGAAGGCTTGTAATGTTCTTTCTTGTTCTGGATACTGGTTACACAGGTGTGTTCAGTCTATAAAAGTTCACAGAGATGTACACTTATCAATTTGCACTTTTCAGTCTGTGTTTTATATTTCAGTACAAACTATTTAAGAAAATGAAAACTGACTAACCACTGCTTCCTTTCAAGATGTGCATGAGGTGTGGCTAGATAATTCTTATCAATGGGAAAATAAATGTCAGTGTTGAAGTCTTCCACTTATGGAGCTGGGAGGAGGACAATAAAGGTGGGGTAGGGACCAGAGAAAAACAGAAATTGCAAAGTCTGCCAGTTCTTCAGCATTGCACAGGGCTGAGCTCCTGAGAAGGTACCTTTTGTTTAGCAAAGTGACAAATGTATTTTCAAATATGCAGAGGTGAACCTCAACTTGAGGAGGGAGTGGAGAACTAATTGCTTTGCCCTGTAAATACAGGTAATTAAATTCCCAGAAGAGCTAAAGGTGAAGGGATCTAGAGAATCAGGGAATAAGAGGGGATACCTAAGGAGGAGGAGTGGTTAAGCTGTGTGATGGGAGGTTGGGGCCTGGAAAAAATGGGGTGCATTCTGGAGACGCAATGGTGGAAGGACTTATATGAAAAGGGGTATCTAATATTCAATTCCAAAGGGGTATTTAATATTTAATTCCAAATATTTAATTCCAAGGTGGCTGCAGTGAAGACCTGCTCCATTGCTCCAAATCCCCAGTAACACCTGCTACTCGCACTACTCTGCTACCCAGCTGCTATATATTAGCAATCAGCCAGATGAAAGAGTAATGGAACTCAATAACCTGGAGAGAGCATGGATTGATTTGGGCATTTTAACTGGCTTGTTACAGGACACTGAATTGGATTTTCTTTTAATGATGATACATGCCTGCAACCTGGTGATTTGGGGCCAGTCTCTCAAATTGTAAAATGGAAAAGCATAAAGACTGACCTGATAGCTTAATTCTGACACATAGATTATAATTGCTATTTTCATCTTCAAGTAGAAATGATCAGTGTCTCACTAACAGTGGTGATGTGGGACAAAGAAGAGTAAAGTCTGAAGATTATCCACATTTCTTGGGAAAGATCATTAACATCTCTAAGTTTGCTTTTTCATCTATAAAATGGAGACATCTCCCAAGGAGAGATATGCTGAGACTTAACTAGAAGGCCTGTTTGAAGTATGCCCTTTAGAAGACAGCAGATAGTGAAAAATAAATATTGACACCTTTCCTTTTCTCACATAATATTGCATGTAGAAGTATTTTGTAAATTGCAAAGCCACAAAATAATTGTTTGTAAAATTAGTGTGAATTGAAATTTGTTGATTATTTGAAAAGCATGTCCTTTATCAGAGCAAATTTCAGGTAGCGGAAGAAATATTTTTGTGCTGCAAATTAAATTAATGATTTTAGTGCAGTGATTTTTTGACTGGGATTGATTTTGCCCTCCAGGGGACATTTGGCAAATGGGAGAATGTTACTGGCGTCTAGTGAGTAGAAGCCACAGATGCTGCTAAATATCACACGATGCACAGAACAGTCTCCTACAGTAAAGAAGTATCCAGTTCAAATGCCAATGGCACTGTTGTTGAGAAACTGGTAGTAAGACAATTTAGTCTGGTTAGTCTTGGTTTACAACTTTGTTGGTGCCTCCACACATATTAACATTCCTTAATCTCAAAGTGTTCCTTTCTTAGCCTGTGAACTCTCTTAAAAGTGGGAAATTTTCATTCTAAAGTGATTATATATTCAGGCCTATATAAATCATGCACCTGTAGTAGTAATATGAAGCTGTGTTCAGCCCCAGAAAAGTTTAGAAAACACTGTCACTACACAGTCTTTTCCATTAAAAGATGTATATTTTATACAATGATTCCATTGTGAAACCTGTAGAGTCCTGCTTATCTTAAGCCATACTTGGTCATTGAAATTCCACTGTACTTAACTCATTTCATAATTCAACAATGTGGATGAGATCTTCCCAGTAGAGGTGACTGTTTCAGAGTAAGAACCCTCCTTCATACCAATCCTAAATCTTAATTTTAGAGATCAGAATAACATAACTCAGAGCTAGAAAAAATTGTTCAGAAATTCTGCTGTTATTGCATAATAATTGTCAGAAAGTTACTTCCTAGCTATGAACTTAACTGAGGGTGTAGCTGGTAATCTGGAACAACTGAGCTATTGGTACTGCTGTTCAGCTTCTTCACCTCCCATTGTCCACCTCACTACCATTGCCATCCTACTGCTGTCTCCACGATAGGGCCTGGAAATTCATCAGCAAGATCATGACTGAGTCAGGAACAAAGGACTCTGGGAATGTAGGGGTGGAACAAGCCTCATGAAGTTGTTCTAGAGCACAGTAACAATGATCCTATAATTTACTTTGTATTTTCAGAACACATTATTTGATCCTTTTAATAACTCAATGAGTAAGCAAGATAAGTAATTTTATCACTAGCTTTTGTGTCAGTTACATGCCATTGAGTCAGCTCCAACTCCCGACAATCCTTTGAATGAGTGATTCTACCAGGTCCTGCCCTCAACAGCCCTGCTCACCTCCTGTAAACTCATGCCTGTGGCTTCTTTTACGGAGTCAATCCACCCCATAGTTGATTTTCCTCTTTTCCTGCAACCTTCTGTTTTTCCCACCATTATTGCCTTTTCCAAAGAACCCTGCCTTCTCATGATGTGTCCAAAGTAGGATAGCTTCAGTTTTGTCATTTTTGTGATATTTTCCTAGCTTATAGATGGAAAAAAAAAAACAACCAAAACAGATCTATGAAATTTGAGTGTCTTGCTCTAAATTATTCAGTGTCTAGGATCCATATCTCCCATCTCTTCACCAAGAGTTCTGCACACTAAAGGAACAAAAACATGAAGCTTACCTTTGGGTCCTTTCCTTTGAGTTCTCTTGATCTGCTTCGCTTGTCTTAGCTGCAGGAGTGCACAGGAGAACTGGAGTTGGAGAACTGGAGACGCTGGCCCCATGAAACAAGTCTGCAGGCTCCAGAGAAGGGGCAGAAATTCTTCAGTATAACAAAGAGATTTTAACTAACAGTCATTCTCTAAACTAGAAAGAACCAACCACATAAACATTTTTCAGAAAATTATTAATTTCCTAAAATGTCATTTTCTGACCATAGTCAATCATGCTGGAAGGGTTTTTCAAAATTCGCCTTTAAAGAAGATAATAAATAACTTAGTTCTTGCTTAATTTTACACCATTACTCTAATTTAACCATATTACTGTGACTTAATGTGCTTTTCTTCAGGATGATTATTTTAAATATTTGAAGACAGCTTGTTCCAAATTAGCAATGTCATGACCTGAATGCCTATATTTATTTCCTTCATTAACTTTCTGTTTTACATCTACAAATAATGAATTTCCTTTTTAAAAAATTGTTTTCCAAGTACAGTCGTCTCCCTTTTCCCCCATCCCCTCCCCCACACCTCCCACCTCTTACCCTCAATCCTACCCCCCTTGGGCCTTGTCCATGGGTCCTTTATAAGCGTTCCTTGACTACCTTTCTCCTTCTTTCCCTCGTTATCCCCTCCCCCCTCCCCTCTGATTACCTGTCAGTCTGTTCTTTATTTCTAGGTCTCCTGTTTATATTTTGCTTGCTTGTTTGTTTTGTTGATCAGGTTCCACTTATAGGTGAGAGCATATGGTATTTGTCTTTCACCACCTGGCTTATTTCACTTAGCATAATGCTCTCCAGATCCTTCATTAGCTTTCTTAGCTATTCATTCTCCCTTGAAAGGATTTTTTAGTTCCTTAACTTCCTCCTCCTTGAATACTTAGTGTAATTGTTTTCATACAGAACAAACAGGTCTTTTTTTCTTTCTGAGAACATGAAGCCACACTGTGCAATTATAGGAAATTGTTTTGTTGGGAGCTTTTGTGCATGTATGTACAAGATGTAATTTTAGCTTCATTTTTGTTTGTTTTGAGGGGAGTTAAAAATTTCACAACACACTCTTCATACCATTTAAAGTCAGGGATTTTTTATACATAGCTACAAAATTATAGTTTGCCTTTTTTACCATGAAGGACAAAACCAAGAATGAAGTATTCGTGCAGCAGCTTTGAGGACCTGAATTAACAATGTGTACTTTTTAACTTCTACAAACATGACTCAGAGTTATGTTGTTATCCCTTTCTGGTGCCGTATTTTGAAAATTTATAGCTGCAAAAACATAGCAAAACTGGAGTAGATGTGAGCCATTCACTTCCTGCATAGTGAGAAAACCTTCAGTTGGAAAACACAGAACTATGGTATTCTGTACTGATCTCATCTACTTCTAGGAGAAAACAGAGAGGTTTTTTAGGAGTTACTGTGAACTTACAAAAATTCAGCACAGATCAAGAGTGGTAAGAAAGCCACTGGATGAAATGGATTTGCTTCAGCTCACCAGTTCCTTAGCATTTCTATCCCTGTGGATCTCTGAATGATACAATAATGACTTCTTGTAACTGAGTGGTTATTTTCTCATCTCCATTCCACATTTTTAAGACATGTATTCTTTAAATTTCTAAGCAAAATATTTATTGTTGCTGACAAATGCCTGCTTCAGTGTACAATATTGGGACCACATAAATCAAACTAAGATTCAATCTCTCTCTCTCTCATACACACAGATATATTACTTACATATAAAGTGTACATGTATAGTTTAACAAATAATTAAAAAAACCCATATGCCAGTACAATTATCACATAGATCACCAGATAGAAATTTTCTGGCAAAGCAGCCACTGATATGTACAGTCCTTCCTACTTCAACCCCACCTCTCCATAAAAGGTCATTGTTTATCCCAATGTTTATGCTAATCATTTCCTGCTTTCCTTTATATTTTCACTATATATGCATACATCCATAAGAAATATGCTTTGTTTTTTGCTTGCTTTTAAGTTTTTTAAGTGGAATAATATATTTTGTCTTCCTTTTAAAAATTTGTTTATAACATGCATCTATGTTGCATGCAGCTATAATTAATACAACTTCATTGCTGTATAAGATTCTACTTTATAAAAATACCACAGTTTATCCTTTCTGCCGATGACAACCAGGACACATCATGGGTCATTTCCAGTTTGGGGTTGTTTTATCAACAACACTGCTATGAATATTATTGTACATGTGTCTAGGGTGGAGCCAGAAGTGAAATTTCTAAGTCTTTGAGTAGACATATCTTGAATATTATCACAGGATTTCAAACCACCCTCCAAAGTCATTATAACAACTTAAGCACTCATTCATTCTACATGTGAATTCCTGTAGTTCCACATCCTTGCCAGCTTTGGTGTTGTGAGACTAGAGATCTGAAGGAAAAATCAGAATACACTTTTCTGGAAGTAATATTATTTACCTCCCTCTTCATTATTCTTTTATGCACAATGCCAGATCTAATATTAAAAACAATGACACCTTCAAAGAAGCAAGAAAATGTGAGCTATTGTTGAAAAAAAAATGTCAGTAAAAGCAAACTGAGGACCAGATGTTGGGCTTGTCATACAAGGACGGTAAACTAACAATAATAACATGTTAAAATATATAGTGAGTAAAAGATGGACACTGCATAAACAAATGGACAATATCTACAGAGAGCTGGTATAAAAAGAAACAAATAGAAATGTTAGAAATAAAAATCTAACAGATATGGGAATTATTCAATGGACTTAGCTGATAGGACATAGCAGAGAAAAAAAATCAATGAGCTTGTAGACAAGTCAATTAAAATTATCCAAATAAAACTAAAAGAAGGGGGAAAGAAAGTTTTAAAAGATAGGGAATCTGAGTTCTTTGGGATAGTAACAATAATTGCTTAACATTGTACATATACTAGTTTATTTCACTTAGAATAATGCTCTCCATGTCCATCCATGCTGTCACAAAAGGTAAGATTTCCTTCTTTTAATGGCCTAGTAGTATTCCATTCTGCAAATGTACCACCACTTCTTTACCCACTCATCTACTCATAGACATTTGGGTTGCTTTCAAGTTTTGGCTATTGTAAATAATGCCACAATGAACATAGGGGTGCATATATTCTTTCAAGCTAGTGTGTCAGGTTTCTTCAGATAAATTCCAAGGAGTGGAATCACTGAGTTAAAGCTCTTCCATTTTTAACTTTTTCAGGTAACTCCATACTGCTTTCCACAGTGGCCATACCAATCTGTATTTCCATCAACAGTGCACAAGGGTTCCCTCTTCTCCACATCCATGCCAACACTTATTGTTTATTGATTTTTCACGAGAGTCATTCTGACCAGGGTGAAGTAATTATCATTGTGGTTTTAATTTGCATTTCTCCGATGATTAGTGACATTGAGCATCTTTTCATATGTCTGTTGGCCATCTGTATGTTCCCTTTGAGAAGTGTCTATTCAGGTTCTTTACCCATTTTTAACTGGATTTTTTGTGGATTATTTTTTTGGTGTTTAGTTTTATAAGTTCTTTATAAATTTTGGATATTAACCCCTTATCAGGTGTATTGGTGAACATGTTCTCCTACTAAGTGGGTTCTCTTTTCATCATGTTGATGTTTTGTATGATTTCACTTATATATAGAATATAATGAATAAAATAAAATAAAAACAGACTCATAGCTGTCAGAGGAGAGGATGTAGGGGGCTGGGTAAAAAAGGTGAAGGGATTAAGCAAACACAAAACAAAGCAAAAAATCCTAATAGATGGACAACAATATGGTCATTACCAGAAAAAAATGGGTAGTGGGAGGCAGGAGAGGTTAAAGGTGGGATAAATGGTGACGGAAATAGACATGACTTGGGGTGATAGACACACAAGACAATATACAGGTGACGCATGATAGAACTGTACATATTAAACTTATGCAAATTTAATAACCAATATAACCCCAATTAAATCAATTACAAAGGAGCATCCAGATGGTGGGGTGGAATCATTAACTTTCAGGGAAATAATGATAACAATGATAGATGAATTCTCCCATGAACAATGATGAACAGAAAACACATCTTTTAAAGTCCTGAAAGGAGGGAAAAACCTGCCAAGCTAACATTCTATATCCAGTAAAAATATCCTTCAAAAATGGGACAAAGTAGGGATATTTTCAGAGTAAGGCTGGGAGAACTCATTGCCAACACACAGTCACTGTAAGAAATAAAACACTGACTCCCAGTCAAGATGGAGGCATAGGTAAACATGGCTTGCCTTCTCACACAACCACATCAAAATTACAACTAAAATATAGAACAACTGTCATTTAGAACAATCACAAATTGAGTTGAATGAAAGTCTGACAACTACAGAATTAAAGAAACCATATCCCTCAGATAGATTGGTAGGAGGGGGAGAGACACAGAATGGACTCATCCCACATTCATGTGTGAAGGATAAAAATTCAGGAGGGATATCTCAGGAGTGAGGAGTCTCAACCCCATACCAGGCCAGAGTTCCAGTCACAGGAAGATAAGTCTCTATAACTTCTGGCTGCAAAAACCAGTAGGGATTGAGTCAGTGGAAGAAAATTCTGGAGTCCCAAGCAGTTACCCTTAAAGAACCCACACACAGACTTACTCAGATACACTCACTCTGAGCTCCAGCACTGGGGGTAGCAGCTTGAAAGGTACCAGTGGCATATGGGGAGAAACTAAAGTGTCTAGAATCAAGACGTGAGCTGGGGGACAACTTTATCCCAGACAAAAAGGTAGGCAGAGTCCATTGGCCCTTTTCTGAGCCCTCCTCCCACACAGCCACAAAGGCAACAGACTGGTGCCATATCTGAGACTCAATCAACCTGGATAACCCTGTTTGCCCCTCCCTAGTGATCCCCTGATACTCTGTCCCACCAAATTATGGGCCCACCCAAATTGTTAATTAAGACTTTTCCTTATGAATGGCTGGTTTTGGCTCATGCTTCATAACTTTCCAAATTTATCAAACAAGTAACAACTGGCCTCAGTAAGACTCAGTCTCTGTATCCCTTGCTAAGTGACCCTTGGCCCAGTACTAGCAGCAGCCAGCCTAGATTCACAGCTTGGTTTTACCTGGGAATCTCCGAGCCCAGCACAAGTAGCAGCCATCTCAGATTGCTGTATAGCTCACACAGAGTGGTCACAGGCAGAACGCAGGTGAAGAATGACCTTGGCATGCACCACCAGGAAATCCCACAGCCTGCACACCCAGTGAACAGCTACAGACCACATCAGAGCACCACTACCCTGCCCCCTGCCTTGGCACAGCTGATCTTCCACAGAGGATTGAGGTCAGTGGTCAATAGTCACAGCTGGTCTTTGAAGTTGACTGACTTGGGCAAATCCCTCCCGTTGACTTGCCAACAGCAATCAAAGCTCAAACAAGAGGATGATGTACTCAGCCCACACAAGGGGTGCACCTTGAGTACCCAGCCTGCATGATAGGAGAGGCTATGGGACCCTACAGGACACCTACTACATTAGGCCATGCTACCTCCCTGACTGTAATCAGCTCTGGGATCAGGGCTGGAATCCAGCCCTGACTGGAATAGAGCTGCTGACTGAACTTTCATCTGTTCAGTCAGCCAGGGAGGCTGCCAAAATGAGGAGACAATGAAACATGGCCCAAATGAAAGAACAGATCAAAACTCCAGAAAAAGAATTAAACAAAAGGGAAAAAAGCAGTCTACCCAAAACTTATACCCCTCATTCCAGAGACAAAAATTGGTTGACTGAAGGGAAGGGAAAAAAAAGTAACTTTGTTGTCAATTTAGGCTTATGTTGCACTAAATAAAATTTCCTGAAATATAAATCAATCTTGGAATTCAAAAGATCACCTCTTGCAGATAATTTTAAAGGTACATTATATAGTCACATAGTCTCATGCCAGATGATGAGTATAAGAATGGGACAATTCTTCTTGGCTTTGTGACTCATTACCTTCCAATACTTTCATGATCTGGAAAAAGACAAGAGCAGCAGCAGCAAGTGGGTTGACTTCGGAAGCCAAAGGATGGCCTCAAAGTCCTTTAAACTCCAATACTTAAACTCCAATCTCCTCTAAAAGGGTGTTTTATGCCCAAACCTTGGTTGTGACATTCCTCCACTTTTGGTTTTTCCCCTTATACTATAGCATTTTTAACAGCCCAGCCAAAGAACCGTAAAGCAATCTGACTCTTATATAACAATGCCTTACATGTTATTATTTTTTAATACTTGCATTTCCCTGGCACACAGTAGAGAAAAAATTTTTTTTCTACAGATCAAAACCAAAGGTTGGACTGAACTAATATTTGTTTCACCTTGAATCACCACCCACCTTGGCCTGACTCGGGCTGGCAGTCCAAAAGGAAAATCCTGCCTGAGTGAATTACAGCCTATGCATCGGTCTCCTGCTCCGGTGCACAGAACCAGATTAGCTGTGAGAGGCGACAAGGCAAATTTGACTGGAGATGAATTCTGGGAAGCAGGAGGGTTTAGGGTAGCACAAACGTTTGGCAAGGACTAAGTAGGAATGACGTTTGAGGAAAACAATTTGAGCAAGAACAGGTTGTTCATGATTCCAAACTGGTGCCAGGGCTTGTTGAAGGTTTTCTTTTTTTTTAGCTGGAAATGCTTTCAGGACAAGACTCTTCCTCTCATGAAGCTTAATGCCTAAAAACCAGCCATCTTTCACTATTATAAGTTTAGAATATATACAATTTTAAAACAAAGACACATTCATGTTCAAGAATTTACTTAAAATAAAAATAAACTAGGATAAGTTGTTCTTTGCTTTTAAGATTTCTTTCAACACTAGGTTTTTATATACTAAAAGTAGAACCTTTTTTCAAATTAACTTTCAGGAAAAGGAAGCATAGTTTTATTGGACAATTATTATTTTTTCTTCTTACCCATTGACCAGATTTTGCCAGATTATTAACAGTGTTAGCTGACTGAGTCTTTCTAGCTGTAAATACTTAGCTCTCTTAAGCCTCCAGGATATTACTTTTTAAGGACGGGCATTAATTATTCTCTGCCCAAGGTTTAGCAATGTGGTGGGTCTCCCGAAGAGTTGGTGAGAAGGAGCTGTTGTGTGCCTTATCTACGGTTAGTCAAAAGTCCAGAAGCCAGGGAGACCATGGTGGCTGCTCTTGCAGGTGTTACTGATGTGACTGCTCAGAGTACCATGACAATGTTTCCAGCTGGTCCATTTAGTGGCTGGGTAGATTGGGACAAGTTCCTTAATCACTAAGGCCCATTTCCTTATCTGTAAAATGGGGCTAATCATAATGTCTGCATAATGCTGTTTGGGTGAGCAAATGACACGGAGGGAGCGTGAAGTAAGTGTGAGACATATGTTACCCATTACCACCAGATGTCTGGGCATGTGACTCACGTAGCTGCACTAAGACCAGTTTTTATTTGTGCCAGTAGGATTTCATTGTCAGCTCTAATCAGAAATATCATGTTTTTAAACTTCTTTTCTGATTGTAAAAGATCACAAAAAAAAGAAGCAATGAACTGATAGCTGAGGCCAAGGGAGAACAGGGGTCCCCTGAAATTGTTGCTCCCGATGTCCTTTCCCGTTCTCATCACCACTGAAAGCTACTCTTTTGGACGAAGAGGAAGCACTCTTGGGAACCTCCGTGGAACAGGCTCTGTGTGTGTGTTTAAGTTCCTCAACAAATATGCTAAACTTGGCTTTGGGGAAACAAGTCTTAGATTCACAAAGAGAAATCCATAGAAAGAAATGTTATGAAACCAAAAGACACTGTAGGGACTTCACTAATGTTTGCCTACTTAACACTATCTACACTTACAAATAAACCCTTAAATTTACCCATTAAGGTGACCCAAATAGGCTCAACATGAATGTGCTTTTAATGTGGCTATAGTGTAACTTCAAATGAATTCATAATTCATAAAATTACAAAATGTAGTTTCTGTGTCCAAGAATGATTTTATTGATTTTGCATCACTTTTGCTAAGTACATTTTCAAAGTAGAGGATTGTGTAATTAGTGAATAAAATCATTAGATATTAGGAAATGAACTTAAAATTTTCAGTTTTTTCCTTTCGTATTTTATTTTTTCTAAAAGAAAAAGATGATTAGTTTTTTTCCTTCTATTGCTAGAGAAACATGGAAGGAATTGTTACTTCATTCCTATTTAAAAGATGTTATAATATCATACTCTGGATTCAGATACCTGTTTAGAGTTTTGGGATTGTAGGAGAATTCTGAAAGTTTGTCTTTCAAATTCACAATGTGACTGCTGACATCCTAGGAAATTATTTTATTGTTTCACTGGCCAAAGAAAAGGGAAAAGGCACTCTGTATGACTCTCCTAAATACTAACAACATCTCTCAGTATGTATAACAAATTGTATTCTGATATCACCCATGGTGCTGAAACAAAAAGATTTCTAGTTTACATAAATTCTTGAATTTCATCTTTTGAGATGTTGCAATGAATATACATGTCTCATGAAATCAAAACTGTCTTAATTTTACAGACAGACAGTAGCATGAATCAGAGAGGGTCTGGTGCAGCCACTGCTGTGAATGTAAGCCTATGTAAGTCTCTTAATCTAATATCAGACCAATTCTGCCAGGGATAAAACTAGGAATGTTTGACTTCAACAGTCTAACTGGTGAAAGATAATTTCTTAAAAAAAATGGAAATCCTCCATTTTTTTTATGTATTTTACCAGGAGATATTTATAAATACTAACACATTTCCTAGTCATGCTCTACAAGAAGCCACTGCTTTAAAATATTTATGGAATGGTAGATTGTTTAAATTAAGGAACTAATGTAAGCAACAGTTTGTCATATTGATAGACATATTGACAGACATATTAACAGAGGATTTTAACAACAACGTCTTTTCATCACAAATGTAGTATGTCCAAAAGCAAAGTTCTCGATCTCTTCTGCCAACATAAATCTGTTTCTTTGGTGTTGTCTGCTCAGTAAATGGCTCCCTTCTCTCCCCCAAAATGTTTGCTCATTCCAAAGGCTCGAGAGTCACTCTTGACTCCTTTATTTCTCTCTTGTCTAACATCCAATCACTAGCAATTTTTTTTTTTTTTTTGGTTCTATCATCCCCAGTTATCCCAATCCAGCCACTTCTTACCACCTTGATCTTCTAACACCCTGACCCAAAGGGCCCTTATTTCTAACCTGATCTGCACAGTAGCTTCCTTGGCCACATCCCAAGTAGAGGAGCAGGGTGGTTTTGATGGCTAGCTAATCTCTCCATCTAGGCTCCACTCTGGGGAGATGGATTATTTAATGATTTATCTCTTCTTGGTACCTAACATACAGGAGAGTTAAACTACTTCAGCTCACAAAAGCAAAAACCAGTCCAGGGAGCTCTTTACACCATATTATGTGTTTGTTTGTTTTTTAAATAGCAACACAAACTACAACCTCACTTAAAAATTTCAAACTACACAGAATTAAAATGGAGAAATTTCCCAATTCTATGTTACCCATTTACTTTTCACAGGCAACTACTACCTGCAGTTTGAGTGAATCTTTTTAGACATTTTCTATGTATCTCTCTCTCTCTCTCTCTCTCTCTCTCTCACACACACACACACACACACACACACACACACGGATTTCCTCCATTCTATGATGCCATCAAATGTAATTAACATGCTACCATTCCTCCATCCTCTTTCATGGATCCTTGTCCTAAGTGTAGGCACAAGGAATCCCATATTTCTCCTCAGCAAGACTGAGACAAGGAGGCAAGTGTTTCCTGAACAATACTGGCATTCTGAGGGATAAGTGGCAGGAATTACATCATAAAACAGGCAAGAAATGAAACTAAAACTGGATATTGCACATTACCTCCCTGGAGTTAGATGACCAAGGTTCAAACCTTTGCTCTTCTACTCATTAATGCTATGACCTTGAGAATATTACCTAGGTCTCTTAATATCTCATTTGTAAAAAAGGGATAATAGTACCTACTTTCTGAAGTTGGTCACATATTGTATTACACACATGTAAAAAGCTTAGCATCACACTGGGCAAAAGTGAGTGTTCAGCATACATGAAGTTTTAGTATTACTTTTTGGAAAAGTCTATAAGTTATACCCTAAGGCAGGAATCATCAAACATTTTCAGTAAAGGGCCACAGAATGAATATTTTTCACTTTGGGAGCCATTTGGTCTCCGTCAGAACTATTCAACTCCATCATGGGGGGAGCAGCCACAGACAATATGCAAACCAACAGGCACAGCGTGATTCACTGAAACGGTATTTGTGGACACTGAAACTTAAATTCCATATAATTTTCATGTGTTATGAAATATCACTTTTAAAATGTATTTATCAACCATTTAATGTTAAAAAAAACATTCTTAACTCCTGGGTCATACAATACTAGGTGGTGGGCTGAATTTGGTCTATGGGCTGTGGATTGCCAACAACCTCTCCGCCCACCATCACCACAGGGTGTCCCTTTCTGGCTGTTTCTCATCTTGACTCTGCCATGCTACTGACAATCACGCTTGTCACTGACTATCAAAGCTTCTCTTCATCCTCTCTTGTTAAGGTCCCCAACTTCCTGCCTTTGCCCAGCTTTCCTCCACAGGAAAAAGCCAAAACTCAGTAATGGCCTTTCCTCTTCCTTATGACAGAACTAAACATGTTCCCTCTTTGTCTCAGTCACTATGCTCCAGCTTGAGCTCTGGCCTCGCCTTTATAAACTGAAGTAACCACAGAAAATGGCCACATACTGTGTAGGACCAAGCCTACCCTGTGTTTGGGAAATACACATACATAAATGTGATATTAATTGCTTCACAGTAGCCAATTGTTTGAGTCTACCAAGTTGTTTAACTTGTTCCTTATTTAACCAGTGTTTATATTATATTGCTTCCTGGTTCCAGGTTTTCACTATTACAAAGAATGTTGCATTTTCTCATGTGATCCTCAAACAACTCTATGAGATGACAACAATGTAATCCCATTTTACAGATGAAGATATACAGAGAGGCACAGGCAAAGAAAGTAACTTGCCTAATCTAATGCATGTAGTAAGTGGAAGAGTCAGAATTCTAATCTAGAGCCTACATTATTTCCTTCTGTGGTTTTCCTGCCAAAAAGGGGGAATATGTTAATATTTATGAAATATATTACATAAGATATTGGAGGGGGGTTGCAGAGTATTCATAACAGAAGATTCAGTAGCATTTGTAATACGCTATTTCCTCAGCTTAGGATGTGGATCCACAGGTGTTTATTTCTGTGCTTCTTAACATTAGTGTTGCATGTGAACTTTCATATGTATTATCTATTGTACAATTAAAGCTATTTTAAAAATCATGGCACTGGCATAAAAATGTGCAAGTAAAATCTAAGGACATGTTCTTTAGATTGCTTTAAATTTTTGGACCCATTTCCACATGGCTAGGGAGAGGAGGCATTGGAATGATGATTAGGAACATAAGGAGAGCACATAACAAGTTTGGTTCCGTAATGGCTTCCAAGGCAATTGTTCGTCTGGCACCCTTATTCTAGGAACTGGTCTTTTCCCAAAATTCCTAGTTATAGTGGAAGGCACTATGACCCCACTTCCTGGATACAGATGATTGGAACAAGAGTGGTCACTGGAACCAACATATTGTGACTGTGTTAGTTCATTTCCTAGCCTCAGCCAATTGGTCTATAAGTAGCACATGACTCAGGCTAAGCCAATTAGTACCCTTTTCCTAGAGTTGTAGAATAGGAATTGGAAGACTATTTTTAAATTATTTTTTTAAATTACAGTTTACATTCAATTGGGATACTATTAAGATTCCAACTCAAATCTGCCAGTAGACTCTTGAAGAATTTATGTGCATTCAAAGAGAAAGCCAAGGCAAACAGAAAACAGCTAAATCATTAGGAGTCTTGATGGCCTTTAAGCCTTAATCCAAGATGTTCCTGGGGCTCAGCTACACCCCACACCTTCCAGAAACTAAATTGTTTTGTAAGAATTCACATTGTATTTAATACATTACTTTTTAAAAGTACTTTTTTTAAAAAGTGCCTTTCATGTTAACTGAGGCAGTTTTAATTTTTTTTAAGTCGATCCATCAGCAGGTAGTGCTGTAAAAATTATAAGACAGCTATAAGTTAATAAGGATAATGAGGGCTGTTTCTGTGATGGCCCCTGAGAGTTTAATAACTTACAGACTCAGGACAAGTATTTCTACTGAACTGCCAGAAGACAGTACGGTTAGGAAACCAAGAAACATTCTATTAGTCATCATATACAAACAGACAAAAGTAAAGTCTCCACACCTGCAGAACTTTCTTTGCTAAAAAAAAAAATTAAAAGGAGGAAAATATTGAAAGGCTGAGGAGGAATAATGGATCCCAATCAACAGGAATAAGCCATTTAAAATATTTTTGTTACTTCCTCATGTCAGGGTGGGCGGGGTAGGACACAATAGTGGCTGACCCACAACCTGGAAAAGAGGCTGATGTCAAACCAGGGAGCCCAAACGGCGGGCTTTGCCCATACGAATATCCACAGGGCAACCTGAGCCCGAGGAGAACCACCAATGTTATATTGCCACTTTGTTCAAAGGGGACCAATCCCCAGCTCCCACGAAGGGAGCCAACCAAAATAAAACCCCGCCATATTCCCTGCTTGGGCGAGACTTCTTCGGCCCACGATGCGGACCCGGGAACCTCGCCCGGGTGCACAAACACCAATAAAGCTCTATACTGCCTAGGTTTGTGGCTGATTAGCATTTATTCCTTGGCGGAGCCTAAGAAAACCTTTCACCTCAGTGTTGTGTAAAATAAAGTAAGTAAACAAGGTAACTGCCTAGCTCCTTCCTAGCTCAAGAACGCTTTAGCTCTGGTCTTAAAAACATCAATTGTAATTCATAAATTTGTTAAAGTCCTTAACATATGACAAAGATTATTTCATATTAAATATAACTGTCAAAAATGGAGGTCTTAGTTCACTTCATTCCAATGATAAAAATCAGACCAGGAGCCTGAGAATATTCTTTATTAGTTAGTTAACAAAGTTATGTTGGTGACAAACTGTTACCAGCTCTCAGAGGTGATTTGTGAAGCATGCTCTTCAGATACTGAAAATATATAGAAATGTTGCATAAAGATTTAAGAAAGCAAAATCAAATTTCTATCATGTTTCGATATAGCTTTTAATTTAAAATTGCTACTCAGCTCAAGGTTCAATTCATATTTATTTTCACTTTAAGGTCTAGCTTCCATTTAACACCAATGGTTCACTTTATCATAAATATTTTCTTTCCTGTGACTTAGTACAATATGTATATGTAATTAGAGGAATGATTACAAAACATTTTTGACAAGTATGGAAAATAGTAGTTAATGTCTTCCATCTGCTACATGGTATATCACCAAGACTCCATTGATCCTGCAGAATAAGGAAACACCTATACAAGAACATGACAGAAATATAAATGATGAATTAATTTTGATCATTATGTATTTTTATAAATGCTATCATATGTTGTTTATCCATTATCGAAATTAGAAACTGAATATTGTCATTTCCAGAGCTTTACTCTGGAATGTTTTAAAAATTGTACATATTTTATTTGTTTGAAATGTAGTGTCATTTATTTCTAAATATCTAATTTCTAAAATTAAAGGAATAGTTCTGAAGACTCTTCCTTATAACAGCTTCAGCAGAGATGAGCCTTTTGTTTGGTTGGTAGACTTAAATTCTCCAAAGAGCCAAAACCAAGGATTATATCTACTGACCTCAAATTCAGACTACAAATTGTGGAAAGGCAATGCAGAATGCTTCGCTATTCAATCTTCAGGCCTGGGAAACATTGCAGATTGTCCATGTTCTAGGAAGTTGCCATGTCATGTTGGGACCCATCTGTCCCCATCCGACCCCCATCCCACTCCATCCCATCCCACCTCTTCTTTACCAGGGATGGTGCTGGAGGAAGAAAGCTGAGTCAGGATGACACAGAGAAGCTGAAGAAACTCTTTTTAGATGAGTCTAATTCACCAAACTGGCACAAAAATAGAGATCAGAGAGGCTTCCCATAACCAAAATAATTGTTCTAAATATTATAAATCGACATGTTACTTTGTCATTTATTGAGCACTTATGGGGTTCTTACAAAGTGCCAGCACTGTCCTAAACTGCTTAGAGGTAGGCGCTCATCCCACTCAACTTGCCCAGTGTCAGCCATCTAACATGTTGTTGAGCTGGGACATAAACACATAAACACAGGCTCCTGATTACAGAGCCTATGGCCCTAACCAGTGCACACTCCCACCTCTAATGACCAAATGCAGGGTGCTAGGTTTATGGATACAGACATAACTTTTTGTCTTCTTGTTCTAGTGATGTAACTAAGTAGCTTTTCTGGACCGATATTCTTGTAGTGTTCTATTAAAATTTATAGACCCTGGTATATCACAGTTAGTATTGGCACATGCAAATTCCACACAAAGAAAATTTAAAGAAAAAAATAAGACTTAAATCACATAGATCTTCAACTTGCAGTACAGACAGAAAAAGTATCAAAGTATCTGCTCTGTTCTCCTCCCTGCCACAACAAACCACTAAGTCTAGGTCTAGGGTGAACTCCAGGGGTCCCATGAACTCCTAAAAACAGGGAAAACCTTGAATATATGCACATATATGCATTCAGTCTGAGAAAGTTCTCATGGCTTTTCTCTGATATTTCCATCCCAAAACATGAAGGAAGAATGTTAATCCATGAAAGAAAACCTGGCCTGCTTGTTCTATTCCTCATGGTAAAGTAATAAATTCGTATTATGATTTATTCAAAAGCAAAGTTAGAGAAAAATTAAAAGTATTTGTACCAAGGCTTAAGAGCACATGATACAACTATGTCAAAAGAAAAAGCAACATTAAATTGACACAAAGTTAAATGTTTCATCAGTAATATACGTGCTGGGTGGAGTCTCTGAGAAATTTCGCCTTCTCTCATTTTGAAGGGAAAACAAATGATTCCTTTCTGTTTGAAATCCCTCCTTACAAGAGTCACAGCACTGAGTGAACACCTTGTAAATTATCCTTGCTAAGCTTCTGCGTTTGAGTTCAAATGCATTGTTACAACAGGATTTAAACATTTCAATCATACATCGATAATGTGGTACAATCACTCGGAATCTTTGATTAAACAGTACTTAGTGTGTACTTGATTGCTGAAGAATAGCAAATTTTCAGAGATTCAACTAATTGAATATAATTGAATCAGGCACAACCAGATTATCTAGGATAGTCTCCCTTCCTCAAAGTCAACTGGTTATGGACTTTAATCATATTACGAAAATGCCTTCCCATCACCTAACTGAATACCTGGGGACCATAGTCTAGTCCAGTTGACACATAAAACTGACTATCATGATCACATGGATATGAATGTATACACACATTAGTATTATGACCCAGATGCACTGTTGCACTGTGTGTGTGTGTAAACAGATAGAGTTCAGGATTGATGCACACTAAGTCACTTTTCTCCTTGCTTCCTTTTAGTATTTTTCCCCTTCCCCGTGTTTCTCCTCTTCCTGTGCTTCTCCTTTCAGTAGAATTAACTAGAAGAAATTCTTGTCTCCTAAGGGCTCAGGAAATACATGAATATCCACCTAAGAAACTTCATTACCTCAAAGCTTACCTAATCACATGTGAAGTAGTTTCATCGAACTGCCCAACTTCTCAACTTAAAAGTCTATTGAGATTTTCTTTAACAACTTTGACAGGCTCTTGTTTTCTCAAGAGAACATCTCCTAGGGCACCTGGATTTTGGCTCCCTCTGGGATCATTACTCCAGTTTCCTCTGTTAGATTCTTTTTTAGATTCTCTCTGTGCCCTATTCATTATTAAAATGGTTTCCTCTTTTAAAGTCTTATCTCAACAAGCTGTCAGTCTGTTTTGTTTTGTTTTGTTTTGTTTTTTCCTTTTTGTACATTGAATATGACCTTTGAGATCTTATTTTAACTTTTCTGTCTGACATGATTCCCCCAAATTCCAAAATTTCTATTAAGGAAATCTCTATTTTTCTTTCATTAAGCAGTCTTCAGTTTGTCTTCTGCTGTTCCCTAAGCCAGTTTTTTGGGCATCACTACACTACAGGAGATGAGAAATTCACTTTATTGAATACAAAGAAATTTAATAAAGATGAAGGATAAAGTAACTAGTACTTCAAAGAGCTTTACTATCAGCATGGTGAACTTGACCACAAGTCAACAGAAACCTGCACTCTCTTGCTTTAGGTAAGCAAAATCTGAAATGCACAGAATTTATCAACCTTCTACTGTGTCACTGTTGCTAATGTGACGATGGACCAAGTAAATCATCTGGCCAAACCCAAAGTCAAAGTTGAAGGATACAATGAAAAGTCAGAAATTCTGATTTATTGGAGGCCTTCAATATCAAAGTCTACCACCTCATCGTAGTATTTACATGTATTTTAACAATATGTCTTCCCTCCCCCAACACTGTTTAAGGTCAGTTCTTGCTGCTGTCACTTTTATGTTTCTTTCTTAATTGTTCATGTTTCAGTTTTAGAGCCTGTTTTCCATGACTGATGCAATATATTAAATCTTTAGATTTTAACCTAGAAAAAGGAAACTGAGTGATTTCATAATGCTCTGTGAAATTATTATACAAGTTAGGAGGAACTGCTGTACTGTTTTAATTCCTAACCAGGAAGAAAGAGGAAAAAACTTAAGGTGGGGCAGATGAGAAGATGAAAAATAAGACTTCATGTCTCAGTTAGAACACTGAGTTAGGCATCTAAACAGACCCTAAAGCAGTGGTCCCCAACCTTTTTGGCACCGGGGACCAGTTTTCCCACAGCGTCGGGGGGGAGACAGGAGGCAGAACTCCAGTGGTAATGGTAGAGAATCTTTGCTTGCTCACCCACCACTCCCCTCCTTTTATACAGCCTGGTTCTGGTACAGCCATGAACTGGTACTGGTTGGTGGCCTGCGGGTTGGGGGACACCTGCCCTAATGGATCTACAGAATATATTGTAGTCATTATGTCTGCTATATTTTAATTGTATTATTTCTGGAGCTATAGAAAGGCAAACAGGGTGGTAAAAATGGCAACATATATAAACACAGTTTGCTTCCTCACACAATCACATCAGAATTACAACTAAACTATAGAACAACCATCATTCAGAACCATCAGAAATTGAGCCAAATGGTAGTCCTACAACAACTAAATTAAAGAAGAAACCACACTGAGACTGGTAGGATGGATGAAGACATAGAATGAGCTGGTCCCACACCCTCATGTGGTGGATAAAAATCAGGAGGAATATCTCAAGAGCAAGGGGTCCCAGCCATATACCAGGCCCTCCTGCCCAGGGTTCCAGTGACAAAAAGATAAGTCTCCATAATTTCAGGCTGTAAAAACCAGCAGGGATTGAAGCTGTGAAAGACAGAAACTTCTGGAATCCTGGCAGTTCCTCTTAAAGGGCCCCCACACAGACTTACAGGGACTCACTCTGTCTGAGCTCCAGCAGAGGAGCAGCGAATTGAAAGACATCAGAGGCATAGAGGGAGGAAGTGAATTGTCCAGCATCAGGGCAAAAGCTGGGGGGCAGCTTTCTCACAGACAAAAGAGCTGGCCGAGGGCATTATTCCTCTGATAAGCCCTGCACCCACAGAACCAGCGGGCAGGCACCATATCTGATTCCATCAACCTGGCTCACACTATTTGCCCCACCCAGGTGATTCCCTGAGGCCCTGCCCCACCCAACTTTCAAACCCACTCAAGCTGTTTCCAGTGGCTTTTCCATATAAATGGTGTTTCTTGGCCCATGCTTTATATTTTCCTAAATTCTCTCAAACAAGCAGCATCTGGCTTCAGTGAGCCCCATACCTCTCGTTAAGTTGCCCTAGGCCCATTACTAGCAGCAGCCAGCCTTGATTCACAGCTTGGCTCTCCTCTCTACCTCCAAGACCAACACAAGTAGCAGCCATCTACAGATGGCTTTGTAGTTAATGCGGTATGACCCCAGAAAGAATACAGGTGGTGGCTGACCCTGGACGTGCCAACTGCAATCAAGTCTCAACTACAAGAGGAAGGTGTACACAGCCCACACTGTGGGTGCACCTTGAATACCCAGCTTGGGTAATAGGGGAGGCTGTGCCACTGGATCATACAGGACAACAATTACATTAAGCCACTCTACCAAGCCTGGGAGTCATAGTAGCTCTACCTAATACATAAAAACCACAGGTAGGGAACCAAAATAAGGAGACAAAGAAATGTGGCAGATACTGGCCAACAGTATCCATCTCTCCTGAGGATGCTTGTCAAAACACGAGAAAAACATACACGGAGACAACCAGGTCCTATGGGGAAATAGGGACAGAAGGGCCACTCTCTCTAGTGAAGAGTGCCATGGCCACCCTCTCTAGTGGAGAGTGCCTCATCCCAATTCCCAAGCAGATTTTTATTGAGAATACAGACTTAGTTTGTGGATTCCCAGTCTGGCAGAAAAGATCAAAAGGAGTAGGTAACTTACAAAGGTGCAGACAGAACCTCTGCTGTGATTCTGGGCAGAGACTGGAGTTTTAACATTTGAAAGGTCTAACAGGGCTCAAAGGGCAGTTTTGGTTTCCTGTCTGTGCCTTCAAATTCTAATGTAATAATATCCTCCAGCAAACAGATCTCACAGGATATTCTATGTCCCAGGCCTGATTACCCTGGGAGTCCGCTGTTTCTGGTCTGGGCTGCACCCCCCTGCTATTTCCACAGGCCTGGGTCAACAGAGACAAAGACAGCCAGGAGACTTGGATTACTCACTTCTAAGAACAAGGACTCAGGCTTTGACAAAGCCAAGGGGGCAGGGGTTGATGTCCATCACCCCTTCATTTCCACAGCCCCGAGTCTCTTCCCTTAGGGCATTCCCACATGATCGCATTAGATGCATTCTTTTTCCTAGAGAATTGTTGCCGGTCAGTGACTGCCGATCATGCAAAGGGAGCCAGGCATTAGAACAGGCAGCGTTCATGCCAGGGAAACAAGTTTTGTCTCCTTAGTCGCTCCTGGTCCGGAGGTCTTTCACTTAGCCTAAGTCACGGGGGATTACAGCTTCCTGAGACCAGGCAGGGCAGTCCCCAACAAAGAAATATGGTCTAAATGAAAGAGCAGAACAAAATTCCAGAAAAAAAAATAAACAAAATGGAGAAAAGCCATCTATGAGATGCAGAGTTCAAAACACTGGTTATAAGGATGCTCAAGGAACTTAGTGAGGACCTCAACACTATAAAAAATATCCAGTCAGAAATGAAGGGTACACTAATTGAAATAAAGAACAATTTACAGTGAATCAACAGTAGAACAGATGAAACCAAGAATCAAAGCTGCAATCTACAACATAAGGAAGCAGAAAACAACCAATCAGAACAGCAAGAAGAAAAAAAGAATAAAAAAAAAATGAGGGATCCAGCTGGTATGGCTTAGTGGATTGAATGCCAGCCCGTGAACCACAGGCTCACTGGTTCAATTCCCAATCAGAGCACATACCTGGGTTGTGGACCAGGTCCCCAGGAGTGAGTGCATGAGAGGAAACCACACATTGATGTTTCTCTCCCTCTCTTTCCCCCTCCCCTCCCCTCTCTAAAAATGAATAAAATCTTTTTTAAAAATATGAAGATAGTGTCATTTAAAAATGATGATAGAATCACTAGGACAACTTCAAACACACCAACATTTGCTCATAGAGGTACCAAAAAGAGAAGAGAAAGAGCAAGAAATTGGAAACTTATTTGAAGAAATAATGACAGAAAATTTCCCTAACTTGGTGAAGGAAATAGACATACAAGCCCAGGAGGCACAGAGAGACCAAACAAGATGAACCCAATGAGGCCCACTCCAAGACACATTATAATTAAAATGCCAAGGCTCATTATAATTAACTGTGTAAGTTAAATACAGAGAGAGAATCATAAAAGCAGCAAGAACAAAGCAGTTAGTCACCTGCAAGGGAGCCCCCATAAGACTGTCAGCTGATTTCTCAAAAGAAATTTCACAGGCTAGAAGGGACTAGCAAGAAGTATATAAGTGTTTAAAAGCAAAGACCTACAACCAAAATTACTCTACCCAGCAAAGCTATCATTTAGAATGTAAGGACAGATAAAGAAAGCCTCAGAGAAGAAACTACTAAAGGAATTCATCATCACCAAACCAGTATTATATGAAATGTTAAAGGGTATTCTTGAAGTGGAAGAAGAACAACAAAAATATGAACAATAAAAAGGCAATAAATATATATTTATAACAATGGAGTCCAAAAGACAAAATAAACAAACAAACAACAGAAACAGAATCAGAGATAGAACATTTTGATGGTTGCCAGTGGGGAGGGTGGTTGCAGGGATGGGTGAAAAAAGTCAAGAAGTACAAATTGGTAGTTACAGAATAGTCATGGGGGTGTAAAGCACAGTAGGGAGACTACAGTAGCCAAAGAACAAATATGCAGGATGCTTGGGCATGGAGAACAGTGTGGGGATTGCCAGAGGGAGTATGTGCAGCTGGGTAGAGGGGGACAAAAGGGGGAAACTTGGGGAAACTGCAATAGCATAAACAATAAAATATAATTTAAAAAAAGAAAGGCATGCAGGACCACCTCAGTAGTGAGAATAATCGAATATATAGTTCAATAGAAACTTCCTTATTTTTGCCACCAATGTCTCTAGTCTCTTTGCCACCTATGTCTCTCCCCTTTCAACTAACATGAGAGTGTCCTCTGAGTAATGAATTCCAGGATGAATGAGACACGGTTTTTGTCTCTGAAGAGCTCATGGTCAGATGTAGGAAACAGATAATCATATTATTAAAATACAATTATAACAGAGACACATTGTAAATAATAGTGGGTAACTTCCCTTTATTTATACCAAATTCAGTTTAGCTAGTCTGAGAGAAAGGACTTAGGAAAAGAGGGAGGGGAGAAGAGAAGAAAAAGGCAGCTTGAGAAAGAGTAGTAATAAAGAGGAAGTGGAATCTACATAGTGACAGTGACAGGAGATAATGTAAAGGTAGGTGATTGAGAACCAAATAGTGGTTTGCCTGCTTAATTTTGTCTAGATTGAATGTGGGTAAGAAGTAGATTACATACAATTTTAAGTTCTAAACTATATTATTGAATTCCCAATACCTTTCACCTTCTCATACAGAATGCATTTTCTAAAAGACAGAGGATCCTATCCTGAAAAAGTAGACACCATTCTTATTTTAAAAGCCAGAAAGATAGTCTTAGTTGAAAGGAAGAACCTTACTTAATCAGAAACCATGTTACTTCTAGGCCATGTTATAGCTGCACTTGGGTTTCAAAACCAATATGAAAGGATTTCACAACTCAAAAATAGCAGATGAACTCATAGAATATTTTGCCTGATTTTATTTTTTAGGCATTTTAAGGAGAGCAAATTCCTTTTATAGAATGATACAGAAAAATTGGCAGAGAGTACATAATGACAATCTTTTCTGACTGACATTGTAGACTCACACAAACGTGAGTAATTTAGAACTGGATTAATAAAATAAAATAACCTAGAATCAATCCTCTCAATGGAGGAGACAAGATAAAGTTGAATCCTGAAGCTCACATGTTTTTCTATAGAATTTAGTACTGTGCACTTACAGATTGGTGAGCAATTGTAGGCATTCAGTGGTTGTGTTTTGAGATGAAAAATATGCTGATGTTGTGCTGAAAAAGCACCATAAAGATGGTCAGTCAGAGGCCCTCTGTTTGGATTTGCTCCCTTAGAGAGCATTTGTGAACACCCTCACTGACACTTCATCTTAAGTACCCAGAAGACCAGCTGAGCCTTTCTCTCATTATGCAAATGTGGTTCAACAAATGAAATTCCCAAATCACTTACCCATCTACAGATTTTAAACTTGATACAGATGCCACTATGTGTACAGATGAAGAACTCAAGAGGTAGCTATAACTAGGACTTGCTACAGACAAATAAAGGAGGAAAGGAATCCTCAGTCCAATTTACTGTAACTTTTAAAATGGAAAACTGGTGCCATCTTGTGGTTATTTTAGTAAGATCACTGTTTAAACAAGGACTTTTCTGGAAGGCCAATATGCAAAAAATCACCTATATCTTTCTCCATTAAAACACTGTTAAAGATATTTTCCCTAAACTCTTTGATTCAGTGCTCTTACAATTTGGAGATTCCATAAAATGTTCTATCTACCCACATAAAAAATGCAATTACTATTTATTGCTAAGTGACTGCTAACCATGAAAAAAGTGCCAAGCAATGTTCAAAATTCTAGGAACTGCACACAACCTGCCTTTCAAGAGCCCAGTTATGTGTATCTTAAAAGTTAGGTTAGGTTTTTCATTCAAATGGTGACATGAATACAGGGGTCACTCCACCCTGGAAACTGGAATAGACCGGAGAAATACAACAAAAAAGGAGACAAGCTTACAAAACGATTAGAGATCAGAGAAAGCACCCTCCATCCCTGAAACAGAACTTCATATGGGAGAATTTCTTTGAGGTAGAGTGTAGAGGAAACCAGTTTGCAAAACGACTCCATGCACTGCTCATAATTAATTGCTAAGAAAAATGGTCCAGGCAAGCCTCCTAAACATAGATATGTGAATTTGTTTTATCCATCGACTCCCAATATTATTAAGAGAATTTATATATATGCATATACATTCAAAAGTATGCTCTTGGCAATAAAAATTACCAATATGAATATGGTAATTTACATACAAACACAAAATACATTAAGATTAAATGGAAATACTGTTAACTCTAAGTTGAGAAAGAAATCAGGGGTTGAAGGGTAAAAGGAAAAGCAAGAAGAAACTTCCCTAAATTCAGTTTAGAAAGTCCAGAGTTGAAATATTACTAAATACACATCCAATCATATTTAAAATTGAATAAAAATTTTCAATAAATATTTATTGGGCATAATTATGTCTAAGCTTTATTCTAATTGAATAATTATAAACATAAAAAGCATGTAACTATAATGACAAAAAGGAAATGTTGGTCTATTATGACAAAATCTAGACTCATAGAAGAATTAGTTAATTTAATTATACACATAAACCATAGCAAGCAGCAAAATGGGGGTGGAGGGACTTGTGACCCAAAACACAGAAAAAAGTGATCATTCCTTTAACATATGAATGGTTCCTATAAATCAAGATGAAAACTCCAACCATCCAAAAGGACAACTGGCAAAATATATAGATGATATTTCACCCAAAGAAGAAATATGATGAAATAAATTAAAAATAAAGTTAAAATAGTCCTGGCTGGTGTTGCTCAGTGGATTGAGTACTGGCCTGCAAACCAAAGGGTCACTGGTTCGATTCCCAGTCAGGGCACATGCCTGGGTTGTGAACCAGGTCCTCAGTAGGGGGTGCACGAGAGGCAACCACACATTAATGTTTCTCCCCCTCTCTTTCTCCCTCCCTTCCCTCTCTAAAATTAAATAAATAAAATCTTTCAAAAATAAAAAATAAAATACTAAGGCACAAATCAAACACTTTGTGACATTCTGTGATAGGTTTAGCAAAATACAACTTCATACACTGTTTATAAGGGTGTTAATTGACTAAACTTTTATGGATATTAATGATCAATAGCTTTAGAAATTTAAAAGGGGGTATCCTTTGGCCCAGTAAAGCCTCTTACAAAAAGTTAACTTGCAGATATTGTTCTGGTGTTCTAAATAAAAGACATTTACTCACTTAGCATTGTTTATAACAAACAAAAAACTTATCAATGAGGTTATAGTTAATTAATCTTTTTCACCCATACATTGGAAAAGTGTAGAGTAATCCAAAAAGTAAGCTAAATCTACATGCACCTACATGTTGAGATCCCTTGACATATTAGGCGAAAAATGCAATTTGCATATACAAGTAATACAATATTTATGAAAAGGATATATTTGCACATATTTTGACATACCTGTAAGTTCGTAAAAAAGTTTGTCAGGATAAGCACCCACTTTTGAACACTTCCTTTAAGAAGAGGAATAAAAGGGATATTGAGGGTTGGGTTTTGGATAGTTACTAAATTTTTTATCCTAACTTCGTACAAGAAAAAGGTACATATTACATCTACAATTAATAAAAACAGTAATTAAATTAGGTGCAGCCAGGTTCGCAGCAGCCTCACCTGAGAACTGCGCGACTGCATGATCCCAGCAAGGTAAAAGCTGCTGCTCTGAACACATACATGCAGCATCTGTGCTCTGTGTGTGTGTGTGTGTGCCTGCGAACAAGCCCTCCCAATAACTTGAGGACTGTGGAGGGCAGGCACCGATTATTGGCATTTAAAGTGTTTCTTGTAATAACTGAACTCCAGGGAGGACAGGCCCACCACAGACACATGGGCAGCTGCTCAGGCTGCAGGTCACGGCGAAGCTCCAGCATCCAGACACGACCAGCCAGAGCTCAAGCACGCTTCCTTAGAACTTCTCCTGAGACTGAGGCAGACATAGGCGCTCTGCCCAGAAGAAGCAACTGTCCCATCTGCTGTGGTGTTTGAGAACGTGGCCTTTCCTTCCCAGAAACGAGCTTCAGTTCCTAAAAGGTCGCCCCCAATGAGGAGTCCAGCCCTATATAAATCCTCACATTGGGCTACTTTATTTCTTTTGTAGAGTGGTAGTATTTCCTTCTTTGTGGTAAAAGTTGCAAGATACAGCAATTTGTCCTTTAATCTGGAAGGGATGACCTGGTTCACTCCAACCCCTGGACAACCCAAATCTTTACCAAAGTGACAGGTCCATGAATCTCCATAAAGATTATCTCCTACCCTGTGGAACACATGCCTTACCAAGGTCTCCTGCCACTGGCACCTCATGCTCATCCTGTCCAGTCAGAAGGCACCATCAGTGCAATAGATCCGTGTCACGTTCTCCACCATGTCCAGGTGACCAGATCACTTCTGATTATATGATGACAACCAGTGGGTGAGTTAAATCAGCCTAGGGAAAAACTGTAACTGTATATTGCCTAGTTCATGTAATTGCAAACTGTTTTGGATCCTCTGTTCTTACTGGGATAGAAAATAGGCATTTGCTGAATCAGTGGCCGCATAACATGTACCTGAAACCGTATTAATCTTCTCCAGCAGAGATACCATGCTCAGCCTAGCAGCCGCAGTGGGGGCTGTTGGGATGAGCTTGGCACAGTCCACACTCATTCTCCTGAATTCATCTGGTGCTGTGGGGCCAGCCTCATAATTTAACTACAGATGTGAGACGAGCCGGCACAGCTAGATGCTCAAGGGGCACTAACCTCTGCATCTTCCGTAGAATGCTATGTGGTATTTGTTTTCTAATCTTGGCCCGGGGTTTAGGATTCATTTCAAAGACTTCCCTGTGACCTTCCCCATTATGGCAGTTATTACTCCACAGGCCAAGAATGCCAGGTGGGGCTTACCCAAACTGCTGAGTGTGTCAGTCCCTATTATACCGTTGAACACCAGGAAAGCAATACTGCGCGGATTTGCCATTTATTCCCTGGTCTCTCTAAGCCCCCACCCTAACAAGGGACTGTGATGAGGCTCTGGGTCCCAGGCACCTAATGTTGACTCAGGCCCTGTGTTCAGTAGCCCATGAAATAGCCGGGTATTCCCCTTTGCCCAGGGCATAGTCACCCAGGTAAATGGCCACAGCTGCTTTAGGGAGGAACCCAGAACATCATTTAGTGTAGTATGTACTTGTATGACGTAGTAGGGTCCTTCTATCCAGGGACCTGGCTAACTCTTCAGTTAACAGATTCTGAGTCTGAAAACTGGCTTTGGTCTAGGAACTGGGAAACAAGTCATAATTCCAATTGGAGCTACAATTTTCACCCCTATTCTCATCCACTCTGCCCATCTATTTTGTCTATAGGGACAATAAATTACACTTAACTTTCTCCACTACTCTACCTGTAGGTCAAGTACCCTACAATTTCTTTGATCTCATTATACCTGATATTATTAAACTTAAAATTTATGTCAATCTAATAGAGGAAAAATGGGGTCTTTTTTTGTTTTGTTTGCATTTCCTGATTATAGGCTGATTATGTTTTTATATGATTATTGGCTTCTTGTACTTCCTCCCCTGTGAATTGCACATACATATCCATTGCCCATTCTTAATTGGGTAGTACTCCTTTTTTTTGTTAATTCAGTAATAGTAATGAAAATTACATTAGTCAATACAATTATTAAAATAACTATAATTAAAATTATGTTGTTAATTATAACTATATTAATGTTATATTGGCTAACATTATGTCAATAATATATGGATGTAATATATTATGATGTAATTAATAATGTAATATATAACATATAAATAATCCAAATATTGCTATTGTGTGGATTATTTAATGATGATTACCTATATCATGATTATATTAATTAATATTCACAAAAATATATACCAATACTCCACTAATTTAATTATATTATCTTATTTCCCATAACTAGTAATAATTATTGACTTATTAATGAATACTTATTAATCAACATTTATTAATGTCATTACTAAAACTATTTAAATAGAATTGTAAATATAATTTATTTTAAATAGAATTACATGGATATATTGTTAATGTATTAATATTATGAATATGAATTGATTTTCTATTATATATATTGCTAAACTTCTTTTGGTAGAGGTCGATGTTTATTGATTTTATTTACCTATCATCTCAATATTTAAATTAACCCTTTATGATCTGGCTTCTAACTCTAGTACCCTACTGAAATGTCTCTCACCGAAGTCCTAAATGACCTTCGAAGGTGAAATCCAAAGGTTTGTTTTTCATTTTTCTCTGAAATATATGCAGTTTCTTGCACGTCCTGACTTTCCTCTAGGCTCCCAGAACAGGGCTCCCGGTTCTCCTCCTACAACTCAGACAGTTACTCATCCATCCCTTACTCATCTCGGCCTCCTCTGGCTCCCCCTAAACGTCTGCCTTCTTCCAGGTTCTTTGTTTCTGTCCTTTCTTGCTGTTCCTCACACTCTTTCTTGGAGATCTCAGCAACCTCGGGTTTCAAAAACCACGTCCACATTGTTGCAAACCAGATCTAGTTTTGCATCCCAGACACGTCCCTCAGCTGTAGTTTTTTTATATCTGACTCTCTCTGGACATCTCCACTTCAGCACCACACAGACATATCCAGCTCAGCACTGCAGGTCCAGAACGGAAATCTCACCCCTTCACAGCCAACCTTCGTGAGTTGCCGACTTTCACTGGCTTCACGTCTCACCTCTCAGTCATTCTTCAACCCACGCCACTCTGGCATCTGCCCCCAACATCCTGTATATATGCTCTTGGTAGAGTCACTAATGATCACCTTGTTACCAAATCCAGTGGGCCCTTCCAGCATTTTTCTTACTGGTTTCCCGCAGTGATTTTCCTCCTTCCTGCAGCCCTGCTTTCTTGCCTTTTTAATGCCATACTACTGCCCTGTCTTCCTGCCCTGGGTAACAGGTGGGATCCCTGCATTTCTCCCTGACCCATGCAGGAAGGGCAGTCATGGTAGGAAGGGTCAGCTGACAGCTCACTGAGCTCTTCCCCACCTCCTAAAATTGTAAACAAAAAGCAATAATAGCAGGTCCCTGAAGAAATGCAGGAATTGATGCCACCTTCACATTTTGAAAGATGAAGAAGTGTAATTTGTTCCGTCCCCATTGAATTTGGCTGTGGAGCCTTTGCCAGAGAGAGAGAGGTGTCTTGGAAGATGGCCATGGATTATCCTAGGCCCAGCCAGTCAGTGACTCTCATTAGAGCTGCTCTCCCGGTATGATGCCTTTACTTCAACAAGTCAGCATGGCCCAGGTTCCTGGTACGCTGCTGTCCATCTGGAAAAGGCTTCTTTCCCCCTTTGACTCAACAGGCAGAAAAAAACTAGAAACAGTCATGTTCCCACCTGGCAGAGACAGCGGGGCATTTTCACTCTCTAACGTCAAATCGTCCCCGCCTTATTCAAGGGGGATGTCTGGGAACTTGATGTTCTCATTATCTATACAACATCCGACTTGTCCACTACCTTGATGACATTTATATAGGATTATAAGAATTATACAGGAGAGAATAGGACCTGTTGAACTAGAATTAAGTGGTCCCTTGGATGCTCAACTAAGATACATGCCTGCTAAAGTGTGGGAGACAAATCCCATAAAAATATGGATCCCCTACCATGAAAAAGGAGGCATGACATTTGATGGGACTTTGTGAATTTTAGAAGCTACTGCCTTAGTCCCTTTGGGCTGCTGTAACAAAACAACAGAGACTGAGTAGCTTATAAACAACAGAAGTCTGACCATGTGATTAGGCCATGATGGCAGAGCCCTTGTGAATGGGATGAGGTCCCTTACAACAGAGACCCCTGAGAGCTCCCTTGACCCTTCTGCCTTGTGAGGACACAGCAGAAAGAGGCAGTCTATGAATGAAGAAACCAGCCTCAAAACCCCCCACACCTGCTGGCACTTTGACCTTAGACTTCTCAGCCTCCAGAACTGTGAAAATGTTTTTGTTTAAGGCACCCAGTCTATGGTGTTTCATTACAGCAGCCCAAACGGAATAAATCACTGATCTTCCCAAGTTGGAATCTAGTCCACCCTCAGCATTTGTGTATTTTGTACTTGCAATCTCACCAAAGTTTATCGGTAACCGCATGTTGATACTGACAGGAGTTTGCAGTCATCTGAGGACATGCACACAGCAGTGACACAGTGAGTCACCCTGTGGACGTGTTGCCAGCTGAAACTGAGCAAGGCATCTGCCTTGTGTTTCAGCTGTCGTGGTAAACGAGCATCCTTTTTCATGGCCTATTTAGTGGCATGTATTTCACATTTCTGTGTTTTTTGTTGGTGATTTCACTGTTTGAAATAGCCCCCAAGCATGGCACTGACAGGCTATCTGCTGTTCCTAAATGCAAGAAGGCTGTGATGTGCCTTACAGAGAAGGCATGTGTGTTAAGTGAGCTTCATTCAGGCATGAATTATAGTGCTCTGCCTGTGTGTCCCTGCCAGGGAATCAACAATATGGCACATCTTAAAAAATAAAAGGAGGGAGGAAGGAAAGAAAGAAGAGAGAGAAAGGAAAGGAAAGGAAAGGAAAGGAAAGGAAAGGAAAGGAAAGGAAAGGAAAGGAAAGGAAAGGAAAAGAAAGGAAGGGAAAGGAAAGGGAAAAAAGGAAGGAAGGAGGGAAGGAGGGAAAAGAAAAAATTCACTGATCTGTATGTCAGACCACTCTAGGAAGTGCTAATGAAACATCCATAGTGTGTGACAAATAAATGAAATAGGGGATAAATTTATAAGTTCAGAGATGACAACTGATTAAAAAAAGAAGAAAATCATCGTGGACACCATTGTTATGAAGCTAAAAGTCAAAGAAATCAATGGTCATGTTACCCAGGGTCATGTTAAGCTCTTCTAGCCTAGTGCTGGCTCCCACATTTCAAAAGGCAATCAGCATGAAGAATGGGAAAGTTTTAGGTGATTGCAAGGCTGTGGAAGGATTTTAAATATGCCTCCTAGGTGCTGTATCAGAAAAGGATTATGTGGAAAACCTGGTTTTCTATGCTGATGAGACTGGCTTGTTTTCCAAGTGTGTGGTGTTTTTGTTGATAAAAATGCTGTCACCATAAGCTCACAAGATACTAATTAGCTGATTCAGCATTAGTGGTGACTTTATAGAACATAACTACCCTGGAAAATGTGTACTCTGAATAATCAACTTATATGGATTGGAGAATTAAGAGGTGAAAGTGAGAGTAGATCCTCCACTTTTATACCTAATATTTTTATACCCTAATATATATAATATGATTCTAGGCTTCTACTATTGTTTTGGAGTCAAATACTCAAGGAATGAATTTTTCTAGGAAACACAATGATGGTCTCTCAAGTATTTGTTAAATGCTTTATCAGACACGGCTTTGTATGTGTACTGGGGTGTGTTTGTGTGTGTGTGTGTGTGTGAGGGTCAGGGGTGGGGGTGGGAGTTTCCCATGAACTGATGATGTTATCTCCTCCACAGACGTCTCTACACCTTTGTGTCCAAACGGAACTCCTGCCGTCCCCTCAGAGTTCTGCTTTCATTTCCAAGCCCATTCCTCATTTTCTCTCTGCATCCACAGTGGCAACACATTCAAGCAGGAACCAAAATTAGAAATTTAGAAATTAATCTTGACTCTTCCCTTTTGCCAATCTCTTGCCTCCACTTAAACCCTCCAGCAGATTCTACTTCCAAATATATTTCAGCTCCAACTGCTTCTCTCCAGGTCTGCTATCCTGGTGCCCACTGTGAAGTGGGGTGCGGGCTGGGGGCGAAGAAGAGCATCACGGACAGTTCAGGCTTCTACAATCCCAAGTTTGTGACCCCAGAAGAGGGAGATAGCTGCCCTCTCCCAGCACTAACCTGTAAAATCCCAGAGAAGAGGGGGCCAAGTTTGGGTCACATGGAGGAGAAAGGGCAGTTTTCTAAAGGTGAGGTGGTGCTGTGGCCAGAAGAAGAGCAAAGGAAGCCAGACAGAGAAAAACCATATCTGCAAAGAGCAAAGGCTGGAGACAGGGACTCTCACCTCCCTTCCTTGTGCTTTGCTGTCCTGTGCACATCTCCCAGGCACACCAGATGCTTGTGGCAGATGGCTCTCAAATAAATTGTTCTCATTATAATGCCCCTGAGCTTTGAGGATTTCCTGGAGTAGGTCATGCATAGAACCTGGAAGTAAGACAGAGTCTTCTAAGACTCTGAAAACCTTCTTCTACATTTTGTTGCATTAATGAGTCTGGTAATAAGCAGAAGGTGTCTACTTCTCTGGTGTTTTATTGTATTTTATTTTTCAGTCTTTCATGAGGATTTCAGCTCTGGGTTTCCAGATTGGTAGGGTTCCAGGACATATATATTCATGTACATCCAACTCTTTAAATTTATTATGTAACTCCATTTATAACCTGAGAAAATGCACACTTGAAGAACTAAACAGCAAGACTTATATAAACAGAGGTCAAATGGTTTCCTCCCATCCCCACACCTTATCTCCAAACACAGTAATTCACATTAATATAATTAAAATTCACATGGCTTCTTTCAACATTTTTAGAAGTAGAATGTTCAACTGGAATTTTGATTTTTCAAAAACAAAACAAGCAAGAAAAACCTCAGAGGGTCAAAGAAAATAGTTCTAATCGTTCATGTTCTTCTTCTGAACAACCAGCAGAGGGCGAACAGGAGAGCAGATAAGATAAAATAAAATAAAAACATTCTATTACAATTTTAAAATAAATAATGTATGTGTGGTCTCTGTCCAGTCTGGGTTGCCTTGTGGATCTTGGAAACTGGAAGCTGCTTCCTGTGCCCAGCTTGTCGGCAGTGGCTTCAGGAATTCCCAGCAGGTCGAGGGGATGCCAGTCCGCCTGCAGCCTGGGGCCTCTACCTGGGGCCAGAGCTGGGCTCCAGGATGTGGATGGAGCTCTGAGCTACAAGCTACGAAACCTGTCTCTCCAGGACAAAGTTCAGGTCACTCCGGAATTCACAGAAGAGTTTTTCCATTCTCCTTTCATCATCCCTAAAGTCCTTCCTTTGCTGGCTACCCTGCACAGATTCAGAACCTATTATGTTTTTTTTTCAAATGCAGTCTCACTGACTTGCATTACAAGTGAGACTTGGCCCACTACTATTTCTAAACCACCGATTTCTGAGAAGTTTGTGCCATCTCTGTACACAGTTTTCTCATGTCCTGGAGTGACCGGCTCCAAATTCCACCACAGGATTTATCATCATTCTACAGAGCTGGTGTGCACTCTGACCTGGGACAATGAACTAATCTCTCTGTGACTCAATTTTCTTTTGTGAAATGGGGCAACTTACAGTATCTACAGCATAACATGTAAGGCCCTTAGGACAGAGCTTCATACTTAGTAGGCAGTCAAGAAATATGACAGTTGTCCCTCAGTATTCATGGGGGACTGGTTCCAGGACCCCCTGGGATACCAAATCCATGGATGCTCAAGTCTCTCATGTAAAATCATGTAGTGTTTGCGTATAATGTACGTATGCCCTCCCATATACTTTAAATCATCTCTAGTAGATTACGTATAATGCCTCATACAGTATAAACAGCTGTTATTCTGTATTGTCTAGGGAATAATGACCAAAAGTCTGCACATGTTCAGTACAGACACAACCATCCAAGGCCTGACCACACAGTACACGTCAGCAACAATGGACCATTGTTCCTGCATATTTTCAGTCCACAGCTGGTTGAGTCCCTGCATATGGAACCCACAGATACGGAGGGCAGCCTGGACTACCATCATCATCATGACTACCATTATTATTATTATTATTATGAATCCCATATGAATCCCTACATGCAGCAGGGCCAGTGAGTCTCAGGATACAGCTCAAATATGCAAAAACATGTAACTTTTTAATTTTTGCATAAGTCTACTCAGTTTCTATCCTGTGGGCCGACTCCACTGGGTTGGAGAAACATCACTCCTGTTAATTCAGGGCACTCTCACTGAGTTCAGCGCCTCCCTCTCCCCAGGGGGTGTCTGACTCCAGGGCCTCTGTGGGGTGCTGATGATCAGGACAGGCGTCTGGCCTCCGGTTGGTCAAAGTCATCCTAGATGGTCCTAGGCCAGCAGCCCACCCAGTTCCCAGCAATGGAACCGACCACCCTCCCCTTCCCAGAGAACCCAGTTTAGATCCAGTTCTCAGCCCCTGGGACTGTGGTAGCAGAGAACACCTACCTCTACTGAGAAGTCAGCTTTCTTTGTAAGGTCAAGGGCATTACAAGAGGGAGGGGGATGCGTTAGGGGTAAGTTTTTAGAATCCTATACCACGTGTTTTTCATGACTAGTAATTTATTTGTAGCCTATGGCCCTTTACCAAAGGAGACTGTGAGGCATCCATTGTGCTTTTCAGGGAGGGGTTATTACACCAGAGAGTCGGAGGAAATGCTTTTAGGAGGTTCAAACATCTGGGCTTCTCAGTATCAAAAGCCTGGCCTTGAAAGAGTCACAGCATTAATTTTATGCCATAAACACTAGATTTGAAAGAATATGTTTGTGATGATGAAGGTCAGGTTTTCCAAGCCGAAATGAGACACAGATTCTCTAAGTCAGAAGGGAGGAGAGAAGCGATGGAAAGGGAGCAGGTAAACTAGATATTGTTTGGGGAGGACCATACAGCTTAATCCCGGTCCAAACCGGGATCCTTTCAAAAGTTGAAAGGGAGGCTCTGAGCAACTGCTCTGGGACCACAGGCACAAACCGGACTGTCCCCGGCAAACCAGAGAGCATGTACCTTCCCCTACATGTGAGTCTCACTCCCCACTTCCCAGCCTAGCCCAGGACCAGGTGGAGGTGAGGGTTTCTAGAAACCACAGGTATGCTTGGGGAAACTGAGGGGAGAGCTGATGCCCTTCTTTGCTTATGAGAAAGCTCCCAGGGCTCCCCAGCTCCCAAACTTAGTGCAGGAGCTTGGTGACAGAGCGCAGCTGTGAGCAGGGCAGGAACTGATGAGATGCCCCACTCACCGACCTCAGGACCTGGCGAGGAAGTGGCCAAACGTGTTCTCCGCTGGCAAGAAGACCGTGCAAGAGCTGAGGAAAAACCAGGCTGGCGGCGAGGCCATGGGGCAGGACAGACACAGTTCCACAAGGGCCGGACAGGAGGGTGGGTGCCCCTGCAGGAACCTTGAGGGTCAATGACAGCAAGAGAGAACCGCACCACTCAGCCCCCTGCCACCAGTGCCCCTCTGTATTCCACTTTAAACTGGCAACTGGCCCCGGGGGCTGAAAGGGAGCCCCACACCAACTAAGCAACTTGTGACCTAGATTCATATCCCTTCATTTGACCGACTTTGTTTCAGGTGCCAGGCAGATGGGGACTTGATATAGAATTGAAACGGTTTTGAAGGTGAGGTCATGTTTCTCATATCTGAGTAGGTGGCCGGAGATTCACACCCACTATGCAAAGAAACAGAGACCCCATAGTCAGAGGTTCAATTTCTAGAGACAGATATTTCTTGAAACATTAAAATAAAAGTCCCTCTTTTAAAAATATTGTCTTAGGCCCTGGCTGGTATGGCTCAGTGGATTGAGTGCCAGCCTGGGAACCAAAGGGTCACTAGTTTGATTCTCAGAACACATGCCTGGATTGTGGGCCAGGTCCCCGGTAGGGGTCTTGTGAGAGGCAACTACATATTGATGTTTCTATCTCTCTCTCTCCCTCCCTTCCTCTCTCTAAAAATAAATAAATAAAATCTTTTTAAAAATTAAATGGGTGCTGGATTTTATCAAATGCTTTTTCTGCCCCTATTGATATGATCATGTGATTTTTATCTTTTACTTTAATTATGTGATATATTACATTTATTGATTTGCAAATATTGTACCAACCTTGCATCATTGGGATAAATCCCATTTAATCGTGTTGTATGACCTTTTTAATGCATTCCTGGATCCAGTTTACTAATATTTTGTTGAGGATTTTAGCATCTATGTTCACCAGGGATATTGGCCTATAATTTTTTTTCTTTGTTGTGTCTTTATCTAGTTTTGGAATTAGGATAATACTGGCCTCAAAAAAAGACTCAGAAGTATTCCTTCCTTTCAAATTTTTTATAATAGTTTGAGAAGGATAAGTGTTAGTTTTTCTTTGAGTGATCAGTAAAATTTGCCTGTGAAGGCATCCAGTCTAGGACTTTTGTTTTCTGGGAGCCTTTTTATTAGTGCTTCAAATTCAGTCATTGTAATTTGTCTAATCAAGTTTTCTGATTCTCCCTGATTCAGTTTTGAAAGATTGTATGTTTCTAGGAATTTATCCATTTTACCCAGATTGTCCAATTTTTGGCATGTGGTTGTACATAGTATTTTCTTACGGTCCTTCATATTTCTGTGATATCAATTGTTACTTCTCCTCTTTCACTTATGATGTTATTTATTTGGGTCCCCTCTCCTTTCTTCTTACTGAATCTGGTTAAAGGTTCATCAATTCTGTTTATGTTTTCAAACCACCAGCTCCTGGTTTCATTGATCGTTTTTTTTTTAGTCTCTATGTCATTTATTTCCACTCTGATTTTGACTACTGTCTTCCTTTTACTTTCTCTGAGCTTCATTTGTTGTTGTTTTTCTTGTTGTTTTACGTGTAGGGTTAGATTGTTTATTTGAAATTGTTTTGCTTCTTGATGTAGGCCTGTAATGCTATGCATTTCTTCTCGAGACTGCTTTTGCTGTGTCCCATAGATTATAGGTTGTCATGTGACCATTCTCACTTTTTTCCAGGTAATTTTTTATTTCTTTTTTGATCTCACTGATAACCCAGTCATTATTTAATAACATACTATTTAGCCCCCACGTATTTGAATGTATTTGAGTTTTTAATTGATGTTGATTTCTAATCATACAATTGTGATCTGAGAAAATGCTTTATATGATTTCTTTTTTTTTTAATCCTCACTAGAGGACATGCTTATTGATTTTTAGAGAGGGGGAAGATATGAGAAGAGAAGGAAAAAAACATCTCTGTGAGAGGGACACATTGATCAGTAACCTGTCATAGGCATCCTACCCTTGTACCAAACCCATGACCTAGGCTAATGTCTTAACCTGGAATTGAACCTGTGACCCTCCAGTTCATGGGATGTAGCTCCAACCAACTGAGCCTTCCCAGTAAGGGCTGATTTAATCCTCTTGAATTTTAAGACTGATTTTGTGTCCTAACATAGGATCTTTCTCTGAGAATGCTCCATGTACAGTTGAGAAGAATGGGTATTCTGTTGTTTTGGTATAAAATGTCCTGCAAATATCAGTTTAATCCAGTCTATCTGGTGTGTTATTTTAGATCGTTGTTTCCTTCTTGATTTTTTTGTCTGGAAGATCCATCCATTGATGACAGCGGGGTGTTAAAATCCCCTAGTATCACTGTATTGTCAATCTCTTCTTTAAAGTCCACCAAGATTTCCTTTATATATTTAGGTGCTCCTATATTGGGTGTATATATGTTTATAAAGGTTACATCCTCTTGTTGGATTGATTCCATTGGTATTTTGTAGGAACTTTCTTTGTCTCTTGTTATGGCCTTTGTTTTGGAGTCTGTTTTATCAAATGTAAGTATTGCTACATCAGCTTATTTTGGGTTTCCAATTGCATGGAATTTTTTTTCTATTTCCTCACTTTCAGCTTGTGTAAATCTTCTGTTTTGAGGTGGGTCTCTTATGGACAACATATAGATGGGTCTTCTTTTCTTATCCATTAAGCTACCCTATGTCTTTTTATTGGAGCATTTAACCCATTTACATTTAAGGTTATTGATAGATACTTATTCATTGCCATTTTATTCCCTTTGTACCTTTGTTCCTGTCTCTCTTATTTGTTCTTATGTGCAAGAAAATCTAGTGGTATATCTAGATGTTCAAGCTAATTTTAACTTTTGTATTTTATAATATCATTAAATAATGTAATAGAATAAAACTGTAAAATTACTGCTAATGTATAGGACAAACATCCCAGAATTAAACTAGAATATGAAAACTGAAGGTAAAAATTAGCAAACAGTTATGTAGTACTCTATACTATGATGGAACCAAGTGGGCAAGGCTAAATTTCATGTAATAGTGAGAGAGACAACAAATCTAAATATCAAGAACATAAAGAAAGCTGAAATCACAGATTATAGCAATACTTTATTAATCATATTCCTTAAAGTTAGAAAAGCAATGCTGAATAAGACAGAACTTCACAGTAGGAATGATCCAAAATGTTAAATAAAGCCTTAAAAAGTAAAGGGATTGATAAACAAATTCAATATTAATTTTACTTTTAACATTTTAATCTTCAGAATCATAGCTAAAAATCTTTTCAAACCTGTTCTTTTGTAATGCCCCATCCGAGAACCCACCCCTTTCTATTATTTTAGACAGCAGATTACCACCTCTCACATAGTTATTTTATGTTTTGCTAGCAGCAATAATTAAATTCCCAGCAACTCTAAAAGGTACCTTCTTTCTGTAAGTCTAACTAAGAATGTAAAAACAACTGCATAATAAGTCTCTCCAGGCATTCTGGAGGGACTTTCTGACCTACCTCTGTAACTTGATAGAGTGGTGCTTTTTTTTCACTTTTTCTTGTTAAATCTGGCATGATTTGGTGAACCAATGCCCCACAAGGGAACTATGTATGCCTGGGAACTACAACATTAAGTATAAAATAAATTTTTTTCAATTTATTTAGAAACACTAAAAAATAAACAAATCCTTCCTCCCAAAATATTAGAGGAAAACGTCAGTATCCTGGCGAAGTGAGACAACCCCTTTGTACTTTCCTTTAAATCTGCAGCTAGCTGGACATCTAGAACCCAACAAGCTTCCTCTGAGCAACAGATGGAAAGGTCCACACATCAGCACTGGGAGGGTGGGCATCCTGGAGTGTGTGGGGGTGGAGGTAGGCTGCTGGGAAGGAGGGGGCAGGCCCTCTGCTGCAGTTCTCCAAGGACAATGCTGAACCTGCAGCCCCAGCAACACAGTAGCAGTGGAGGAGTCGTGGTGCAGCCCTCAAACCACAGCCCAGCAGCGCTGTTTCCCCAACCAATCCAGACCATTCCCCAGGTGCAGCCGTGCTACCACCACCACAGACCAGGAGAAACAGCAGACACAAGGCCCAGCCTCTGGGCCACGGTGCAGCGCTGCCAGTAACGGCAGAGAATGAGGTAGACCTCAGTGGACTCACAGACTGGTTCTCCTCAACTGGCCAAATCCCTCTGCTGTGGTGGTGGTGCCCTGAGACCCAGATGACAGGATACAGCACTGCCACCAACCACGCTGGTCACCCAGGCCGCCACTCCCACTTGCAAACGTCCAAGGCTAGGCCTTCCACATCTGGACTTCCCCTGCCCTCAGGCTTAAGTAGCAGCAGTAGGAAAAAACAAAAACTGCGCTATAGCACCATCTACTGGAAAACAAAAGAAAGCGCTCTAATTATCAACCTGCTGAATTGTGAAAAGCAAAACGTTCTTGATAGGTAAAGTATGTGCTACTTCAAATGCCCCAGCAGAGGGACCACTTGTCGAGTAGCCTGGATTGACAGGAAGAGTAACACAGAAAAGGACAATTCTCCAGAAAGAAACTCAAAGTAGCAAAAACTTGTGATGGAAATCATGGAGAAATCAAAACAGCAGTCATGAAGAAAACAACATATTGGGTTGGCAATAAGTTACATTTGTTGGGTAAAGTTAATGACAGGCATCTCTTTAAAATGAGAGATCTGGGCACTTAAAAAAGATTGTAAAATGTGTGTCTTCTTTCTATATTAGCACAAATATTAAGCTTTTATTAGTGTGCATTAGCCAATGAAACAACTTGGAATTTCAACAAATTAAACACTAAAATTATATCAGAAATCTGAAGCCCAGGAGAAAAATGATAATATAACTCACCTTGATCAAGTAAGTCTCCATGCTCTTACTTGAAGTCTGTGGCCTTGAGGTAGGAACCAGCAAGTTTTCCCTTGGAGTAAAGTTTCCATAGAGCACCAAACTACTGTTAAGATTTCCAACACAAGGCATCTCCAGGCCTGGCTTTGGATGAAGAGTGCTGAGTAAAGATCTGTTCTGCTGTTTCTGCAGGAGAAGTTCAGTGTTGAGCTCTGCTAGCCTCTCGTTAGTCCTGTGAAGACTGGAAAAACAAATGCTTTACTAAGCATTTTTCCTTCAGTGACATGCATTTTTTAAAGTTGCCTCAATAGTACGTGGAATTTCCCATTGAACAGCATTGTAACACTGATAATGTGTCAGAGCAGGCCTACAGATACAAGTAGAGGTTCTAAACTGTTCTAAAGAAGTCCATGTGATTCTGCAGTGGGGAGGTTCCTGGTGATGATGGAGTAATTCACAGCAGGGAGGGGAGAGGACTGGCTCTCAGTGATGCTCTTATCAGGTGATACTTGCTGCCTTTGGAAGGGCTGTACTTACAAGATTCTTGAGGATGTCCTTGGACATATTTAGTAAACCAGTTGAGATTTAAAAAAAATCCTTCATAGACACTGTCAAGCATTTGCTTTCACTACCCTTGTACAATACACTCATTACCTTGGATATTTTAACTACTTGGAACCAGGCTTAATTTAGAGCAACAACCTCTGAGGGAACAAGATATCCTAGTTGGTGATCAAAGTGAACTGAAACAGCACCAGAGGCAATTACAACCTCGTTACCAAGTCCCTGGAGGTGGGATCTGCCCCTTCCGTCTGCCACACACCCCCTCCACAGACCACCTGATTATTTTTAGCCATTTTGTCAGTTTTACTGCCCTTCACCCCTATGTTAACCTTTCCCTATGGAACTCCCATGTCTTCATGCAGAGAAGATAGTTTGTCTCAAGGCGCCCTCTGGTGATGATAACAAAGATCACAATCAAGAAAGTAAATTTACCAAGTGCCAGAATGCACCCAGTACTCGAACCCTTTGGGTGTAAGTTGTTATCTTCCAAAAATAGTTAAACTTGTTAATATTTCTATTTAGGGGAGTTCTGACAAACACTTATAATAATATCACTGTCTAAAATGTAAAACTTCAAAAGCAGCTTAAAGACTAGGAGATCAGGTTAATGATATGAAAATATCAAGAGGAAAAAACAAAACAGTCATGTAAAACCAAAAACAGGAGAGAGATGCAAGCTGTCTTGGACGAACACTTGACCGATACTTTCATTCGCTATTATCATTTCCCAGATGACACTACCCAGTTAGCTTCCACTTCCTACTCATCTCATGAACCTGCTGGGTAAAAATTGTGCTTTAGAAACTAATGAGGGAAATGTATTTTCTCTCATTCTGTGTTTTGACCTACTTGTTTAGTTTAGTTGTCAATGACTTTCTACCTTTTTCTTTTTTTTCAAGCACTTTTCTTTTTTTCGAAAACTTTTACTCAGTTTGAAGTTCTGATGAGTTCTTTCTGGTTCTTTTCCATTTGGTCAACCACCAGACCCAGACCCAGCTGTCTCGGGTTCGAGGCCTTAACGGCTAACCCCTTGGAAGTTGCTTCAAAACCAGAAACCCTTGCTGTGTAGCTTTTAGTTGTGAGGCACTGACAGACAAAGAAAAAGGTAGAAAGAGAGAAAGGTTGGGATATTTATTCCCCTCCACTCCATGCCTTGCCAAGGTTCTAGTGGAAAGGTAGCTGCTCACCGCCACAGATGCAGTTCCCTTTTATAGCTCTTTTATAGTTCCTGCTCCCTCCAGGCTCTGGAACGCTGGTCTTTTGTGATATACCTAGATGCCTAGGAGTGGGAATGGCTTCAGACTAGACTCATCTCTGAGTGCCCACCATCCCCTTATTGGTTCCATTATCCCGGTCCACACCCCTGTGGACATGGTTAAATTTGCTTCCATTAAATTCATCTAAATGGACCATTTACTGATATGACCCTGACTGATATATGTAGTTAACTTGTTTCTTAACCAGGAGCAGTTTAGAAATAGTACAGGCCTTTGAAAAAATTTTAAAGTATATTTTATTGATTATGCTATTACAGTTGTCCCATATTTTTCTACCCTTTATCCTCTTCCGATCCGCATCCCCCTCCCTCTAGAATTCCCTAACTCTTAATTCATGTCCATGGGTCATACATATAAGTTTCTTGACTCTTCCATTCCCTACACTATTCTTAACCTCTTCCTGTCCATTTTGTACCTACCATTTATGCTTCTTATTCCCTATACCTTTCCCCTCACCCTCCCCCCTCTCTTTCCTCTCTGATTACCTTCCATGTGATCTCCATTTCTGTGATTCTGTTCCTGTTCTAGTTCTTTGCTTAGTTTGATTTTGGTTCTGGGGGCGGGGGGGGGGGGGGGGGTTAGGTTCAGTTGTTGATAGTTGGGAGCTTGTTGTCATTTTACTGTTCATAATTTTGTTCATCTTTTTCTTAGGTAAGTCCCTTTAATATTTCATATAATAAGAGCTTAGTGATGATGAACTCCTTTAACTTGACCTTATCTGGGAAGCATTTATCTGCCCTTCCATTCTAAATATAACTTTGCTGGATAGAGTATCGTGAAAAGGAAGGACCTACAACCTAGATTACTTTAGTCTTTGATAATTTTTATGCATACTTGAGATAAGAACGAGTCCAATGAGCACCTCAGGAAAAGAATAATAACTAACATCCTGAGGGCAAGTAAAATGAGAAAAGAAAACACTACATAAAAACCAGCAACAAATGCTTGAACCCAGCTGTGAAAACACAGTAAAGTCATTTCAAGAACCCTCAAGGTCATTGAATTTTTTATGATGTTCATTTTGATGACTCTAAGTGCTCCTTAGTAGCTAAAGCTTCGCGTAATCCTCCCAAAAGATACTGTAAACCTCCTCACAGTGAGATTTTGAAATGAAAGTACAGGTTTACTAGAAACCTCTGCTGCTGCCTCTCAGCTCTCACTGGGTCTAATGATGGGAGAGAGAGGACAGGACAGAACACCTTCCCACCAGACCCAAACCCTCCACAGGCAAGTCCTTATATTGTCATAGTCCGCATCAACACTGCCCGTGTAAAACTGACCGTTAACCACAAAACACCAGCTAATGGGTAGGCATTCAGATTTGTTTCCTCAAATTTGAGTTTCTATAACTTTAAGAAAATTGATTAAACCAATCATTTTTATTTCTACTTCAATATTTTTCATTTTATTTCCTCAAAATACAATAAGTAACACCACAGGTCAATCACCATTCACTAGGAGGAATACATTTTAAAAGATGAGTTGTGGCTTATTACAGTATTTTATCTAGTTGAGAAAAGAAAGACATTGCAAATTCTTTAAATTAATGTTGCATAGTTATTGACAAATGTCAAGGATTAAAATTATAGAGATTTTGGAAGGAAAAAAATTCTACTTCCAGGGAGCCCTGTACTACAGCTGTTGAGTTTATCATAGTAGCCTTTAGGTAACTGTCATGGCAACCATAATGTAATCCTTCATTAATGTCTTGGAACACCCAGGCACTCCAGGAAGCAAGGAGAATGATTCATCAGTCAGCATGCTCCCGTTGTGTGAGTCAGGAAAATACCAACGCCCTCATTCAACATTGTAGAGACATCATTATATGAGACATAAAATGCCGCCACTGTGTGATCTGTGACAGTTTCCACAAGAGCAAGGAACTAGCTTCATTAAATATTCCTGTAAATCTATGTTCATTGATTTAGAGACAATTTTTTACTTTGTGTTCTTGTGCAGCCTTTATTTCTCTTCTTTTTATCTTTTAAGCAATTTACAACATATTCTTCACTTTCATCTCTAGGATGCAAGGTCCATGAGAAAGGAGAACACTGCTTTTTTGCTGCCTTACCAGTTTTGTCTGAAAGCGAGAGAGCAGATTGAAATTAATAACTACATGAGATCGTTTTTGTCTTCATTTCCTGGTATAATATCCCACAGAATCTAAAATTGTCAGGACTACCGAATTCAAATCCAGAGCTGTGGTTTAAGCTCCTCTGCTTTGCATATTGTGTAAAATCTTGAAAATCAGAGGGAACTGCCTCATGATCTGAAACATGGAGTATCCACAGTGTGCTAAATTCAAATATTTATTTTAATAAGAGGAATAAAAATAGGCAAATAATACGGCTACTTTGAAAACTTATCAGAAAAGTTTTTGCCATGTAAACCTTTCTTAGCATTTTTTTCTGTTTAACTCTTTCTTACTATTTCATGTGTAGTGTGTGTGTACAAATAAAAGAGAATATTGTTCATCTAAATATATATTAAATCCCACTGAGGTTGGGGAAAAACATATGGAAGAAAGCAAAAGGTCTTTCATAGTTAAAAACTATTGAAGAAAAGGAAAACCCTCTCCCTTGCTTTGGCTAAGTTAGTCTCGGCTTTGGTACCACCACTAATAATTTTGTGTTTGAAATCTCGATCATTTGGAAGTATCTACTAATACAGTTTCCAAAAGTTTCACAAATAAACCAACCTGCTGCTTGTTTTCCCAGTCTTTGATAAAGAAGGTTCTCTGAGGTATTCACATTCAATTTCTTTATCACAAAACACAGTATGTCTGCAGAAAGTTTACAGACTTGTGTTTAGCTGAAAAAAAGGGTGAGTGCTCTAAAATCACAATGATTCCAGAGCTCTCTTTCTCAGTGGCTAACAAGTTTATTTCTTCTCATATTAATCAATCTCCTGGTACGAGATTGCACACTCTCTGTCAAACTGGTTTCACTTCATTTCGGCGACCTTTGCTCCCCAGTGTGTGTGCAGCACTGCCCAGCCTGGGAGCTGGAGCAAACGGCAGGGCACTGCCAGTGGTGGGGGCCTTCAGTCTCACTGAATCCTGCTCTGTGATGCTTACTTCTTACATTTTTAGACCTACAATGTTTTACATGTAAATTCACATTCTATTATCAGAAAACTTTATGGACATACTTCAGCTTATTTAACATAATTATTCTTATTATGAACAAAATTTTAACTCATACAATGAAGGGAGCATTGGAAATAGTTTCTATTAAAGGTGATGAAGAAATAAAATTGAACTCTTTCCTTGTTGGTGCTGAGTAAGTTTCTACCCACGGGGTGGGGGAGGGAGGCAGCAGGAATTCAGGACTCCCACGCTAGCATTCTTGCTCTGTCGTTAATTAGTAACGTGTTGTACAAGTGTCATCTTGGATGACACCTCTCATAGCCTCAGGTTCTCTCTCTGTCAAATGAGAGAGCTGACTTGGATAATCCTAAAATTTCATTCGTTCTTAACATCCCTTGATTCTTTTCATGACCTCAAGATATTTGACACAGGAAGTCAGTTTTGGATTTTGATTTGTATTTTGAAATAACACTTACTGTGATATAATGACATTTAATGCTCTTCCTTTCAACCTCAAAATGTTTTTTCGTATTATGTAATTTTTAAAATATCCCTTGGCTAAGAGGCAGAACCATTACAATCCCCATTTTTCAAATATGGACATATAGGGAGTTTCACTATTTGACCAAATGGAACAAACGCAGAGCCACTGAGTCCTACTTCCTGGTGTGGAGCCTTACGGTGGCCAGTTCTGGGAGCCTGGGTCTAGGTAGTCACCAGCGCAGAGGAAGGTAGTTCAGCTCATCCACTAGGGAGACTATGTTTAAGCCTCCGTCTGATACTTGCTCTTGCTGTTTCTATAAGAAAAATTATACATAGATATGCCAGCCTTTCAAGAAGAAACCCAGAATAGAGAAAGGCACTCCAAGATAAATTAAATCAAATCATATCTAATTAAATCATTTTAAAAGATGAGCACAGAATGGCAACATTTTGTGGAACTACCATGGCATCCCAGTGACTCATGGTCAGATGCATTCCTGGTATCATCTCACACATAACACGTGGTTTGAAAAGTGGTCAAAACGTACTGAACACAGTAGTAAAATGAGTACTGGGCTGAGTCAAGAAACAGTGTGCCATTTTACATGGTAACACGAACTGTCATTTCACTCGTTCCACAGAGAGAAATATATCACTTAGCTTTCCTATTTGTCCTGGTTGCCCTTTCATGTTGGTGTCGGAATGCTTTCTGGAATGACTAAAAGGGGAGGAATTCCACAGCTTTGCACACAGAAGGCCTTTCTCTCGGCTGTGCTTGTTAGTGCTCTTGGTAAAGTGGGATAACAAAGACCCCAAGAAATGAATGACAAATGACAGAAGTAAATAGTTCACAAAAGAGGAAATTCAGCCCTAAACGGTAGGAAAAGGTTTCATTTCACTACTAATCAAATATATGCAAATTAAAACACTAATGAGAGACTATTTAGCAAAGTGTTTGGTTCTTTGTGATAATACTCAGCAATGGCATCAGTGTGAAAGCTGCTTTCTGGTATGTTCCTTGCAGCACTGTAAACCCATTCAACTCTGCTAAAAAGAAAACTGGCAGAAGTACAAATCAACGTGTTCATCACAGGGCTATTTCACATCACACCAAAAAGGAGAGACTGGATTACTGTCTGACACAATGTTAAAGTATGGCTCATCCTTGCCCAAACATTGTGAAGCAGTTGAAGTTGTTTTTTAAGCCTTTCTAATCATAAAGGAAAATGCATGTTATCGTGTAATGTGAGAAATTAGGTTATAAAAACCATGAAACAACCGTGAAAGCAAACAGATTTTTTAAAGATTAAAAAAAAAAAAAAAAAAAAAAAAAAACCTTATCTCTGGGAAAAAAGAAAGCCTTTGGGAAAAAAAGTATTCTAAAATTTTAATAGTTGGCTTCAGATTAGTAACTCTTCTTTTTACTTTCCTGTATTTTCAACATATTTCTGTTACAGAACACAGGGGGCCAAGGGCAATATACTATTATTAAAAGGACGTCCTACTGGGCTCGGTTGTCCACCGCCTTATAGGAAAGACATCTCTCAATGCCAGAGATTTGTGAAAAAGAAAGGAAATGTTTATTTAACACTATACAGACTTAAAGTAGTGACCTAATGTCTTCATCAAAATCCCAAAATCCCTTAAAATACCTACAAACACACACAGTCCTTACTTTCCCCTTTGCCCAGTGTGGGGTAGCATATCTCAGGAAAAGAAACAGAAGCCTGTGTCTCAGGAAGCCCCTGGTTCTTCCCAGTAATCCATCTTGGCTGGTAGGCCTCCCTCGGTTCCTGGCACCATCAGCTGTGTCACCAGGATCTCTGCTAAAGCTGTGGGAGTCCCCACTCTGGCAAAGCCACATGGTTCTCCCTCCTCAATGGCTGCCGAGTCTCCATTTAAATCCCCATGCCAATCTGCCTCTGCAGCCCCATTTCTGACTCCTCCCACAATTGGCCACACTAGCCAGCACTCTCATATCCTTCCAACTTTATTGGACTGCCACAGGGAGTCTGGGTAGGTGTGGCCCCATGTGATGGAGCCAATCTTCTCCAAGCTCCCACGCAGGCGCTGTAACTCAGAGGACCTGCCCCCCAGTTATGTCTTGGGAGGGAAGTTACTTCCATTCCCCTGGCTCAGAGTGTGGCCACAGCTATTTAACATATCTATGCAACCAGCTAAGGGTTATAGACATGTTAAATGACCACACCAGATGTTAATAGCAGAGCTGTTGCTGTACAAAACAGCTCAATGGCCCTGCTCCATGTGTCCCTTCCCCCAAATCACACCTGTGGGGAAAGGGGTGAGGACATCCTAATATTTCCTGGACACCTTGAGTTCTGGACCCCTTTCCAAATCCCTTTTGGGGGCCCCCCTCTTGGCTGCACACTGTTTCTTTTCTGCTGATCACTTAAGACTTTTATAATAGACAAAGATGCAAAAGGACAGAAGCTTAAACTTTTTCATTAGTCTCCTTTTAAAAATATTTTCTAAAGAGAAAACTGAATTACCTGATTTCATCTCTCACCACTGTTATCTTTGTTTTTCTATTTTACATTCTATCTTCACCTATATTAAATAGATAATTAATCTATTTACCAAAACAAAAGGAAGCATTTCTAACAGCTTCCTTAGAAGTTTAGTATGGACATGCCCTAATAAACCACTCTGTTTAGATTCTTTCTAGTTTAACTCTATTTAAAATTTGAATCTCTATCTCACAAGCTAGAACTTCTTTTTGAAATTTAGCTGAGTGACCATATCGTTATTTTTCAAGAAGATAGGAAAATGGTTAAAAAAGTGATGAAAGTTGGTACTACTTAGTCTTTAAAAAGAACAGTATGGCCTTTATCAGAGGAAGTTCCAGTACTTAGAAAAAAAACCCAGAGTGAAAATAAACGATGGATAGTTTGGGGAGAAAAAAAGTCCTTTCTCACAAAACCAGTTAAGGAATAGAATTGCACAGTAATTTTGGACTATCACACACTGTGAATGATATGCATGAGATAACACAGCATGGGGCTGGATTTGTATGATGACACTTGAAATGGAAACCAAGTAGGTATACTCAATCAAACAGATTTGGAAAGACCAGTGAAGAGGTGTCTCCAGGATCCCTCAACAGGTCTTGCTGGAGGGGAAGAGAAATGGCTTCCAGACTTCATCCCCACAGTCCCTGCCGATTCCTTTCCCTGCTCTTTCCTTTTTTTTTTCTTAAAATACTCTCTGAATTTGTGACTTGTGTTAGGACCATACAATGTCTCCTTGATCTGAATTTGATTAATTCTACTAGAATGTCAACAAACTCTCCATTCTATAAGCTGTTCTTTAATAACTGTTTCTGAAAACAGAAAAAAAAGTCAAAAAAATCATACAAACTTGTTTTATTCTTAAACTTTATATTCATAATTAAAGATGAGTGATATGATCCCTTTTATGATGGTGGTTGTTAGCTCCTAGCATGTAAATTTACTAATCCATTATTTATCCTCTTCTCGAAGGACACATCATTTTTCCTACATTACCACATCGAGAGCTCACAGCCCCGTTAATGCTCATGCCCTGTGTATTCACATTCCATTCCTGCTGCTCACTCAGTGTGAATTTTTTGCCATCTGGTGGAAAAATAGGGTGGACTACCAAAATTTCTGGAGGTAAAATGAGGTAGTTTTCATCAGGGGAAATTTTTTTTAAAGATTTTATTTATTCATTTTCAGAGAGGGGAGGGAGGGAGATAGAGAGAGAGAGAGAAACATCAATGTGCAGTTGCTGGGGGTTATGGCCTGCAACCAGGCATGTACCCTGGCTGGGAATTGAACCTGCGACACTTTGGTTCCCAGTCCATGCTCAATCCACTGAGCTATGCCACCCAGGGCCAGGGGAAATTCTTTTAATGCAGGTGTTTTTTCTTTCAGCATATTTTGGGGTCCGTTTGTCCACTGGTGAGAAGCCGATCCCCCACCCCAGCTTCCCCTCGCTCTGGTCCTCTCTTTCATCATTGCTGTACCTGGTCTTCTGCAGGTTGGGTCAGGTGGTCTATAGGTGGAAGCAATCATTGCTTGAGCTCTCCCACCCCTGGCAAGCTTTGGACAGATCATTTAACCTTGGTTTTATTGCCATTATCAGTAAATATGGGGCTAAAGTAGATAATTACTTCTATACTCTCTAGCTACAAAACCTTATGGTTATTAAACATGAAATTTGGGAGCATTGCTGATTATACAGAATTTTACATTAACTAACAGCACATCAGTTTTACTCTGCTCCTGTGGTAAACTTTCATTGATATATTTTATGAATACCATCACTTTTTTTGATACCTTCAGATTTTTTTTAGATATTATATATTTATTTTTAGAGACAGGGAAAGGGAGGGAGAAAGAGAGGGAGAGAAACTCTGATGGATGGTTTGCCTCATGCACGTATCCCAACAGGCCAACCAGGACCAGGCCTGAAACCCAGGAATGTGCCCTGACAGGGAACTTAACGGCTGCCTTTCGTTGGCAGAAGGATGCCCAACCCACTGCACGACACTGGTCAGGTATACCCTCAGGATCTTAAAAAAAAAAATTGTAAAAGTCAATGGGGGAGAGAATAGCTTAGTGCAGAAAGAGGGGAAAGCTGCTTATCTGTTACTGAAGCTCCTTGTCACCTCCTCTCACTGGCTGTGTAGCGCAAAAACCCAGGTGGGAAAGACAGAAGAGGACAAATTTTGTCTTTGTCTTTTTATTTCTCTGTCTCTGCTGGACAAATGGAGGGGGGGTGTTAGGTAGCAAAGAGTGGATGTGAATAAGAGCACAGAATTAAGAAACCTCTTTTGAAATCTTGGAAAATTGTGCTTTATTGAAACAGAAATGAAGCAGAATTTACAACAATTCAATGACCTGCAATGATAAAATTAAACACAAAAATATTTGTATTGATTAAACTCATGGCGAACTAAGAGTCAAATGATAAAATTAATGAAAACACAAGTCTTTTTTTATGAATAAAGTAATAACAATTATTCTTAATATCAAACTTTCATCAAAGGTTGAAGAAACAAAAGCTGCATAAAACTAGTGAAACGGAAGTAACAGAAAACATAATGCTGCTGTGGATGATGACAGCGATAGATTAATTCAACAAAGGAAGAGTAAACAAGCTGATAACCAGCAATTTCCTATTGTGGAAAATGAATATGCTGATAGATAAGCCTATAGCAATATTTAACCATAGTTATTATTTTCCTATAAATCAAATTCTTACTTGAGCTAATATTCATGATTAACAAACCTTATCATTTTAATCTAACTTTGTCTGCCAATCAGAAAAATGCAAATTAACAAACAAAAAGATACCATTTTCTGAAGTTGTAATGGTAAGTATTTTATTTAAAAAAAAACCAACCTGCCCTGGTTGGTATGGCTCAGTTGGTTGGAGCATTGTCCTATACACCGAAATGCTGGGGGTTTGATTCCTAGTCAGGGCACATGTCTGGGTTGCAGGCCAGGTCCCCAGTAGGGGGCATGGGAAAAGCAACCGCATATTGATGTTTCTCCCTCTAGTTCTCCCTCCTTCCCCCTCTCTAAAAATAAAAACAAATAAAATCTTAAAAAATAAATAAATAAAAATTGAAAACAACAACAACCAGGGTTGGCAAATGGGAGGAAAAAGGCATTCTCATCCACTGTTGGTAGATGAAATTGGTACATCTTTTTTGAAGGGAAATTTAGCAGAGTGTTTCAAAATTTCAATTGTGTCATTCTTTTATCCCAACAACTTTACTTCTAGGACTAGATCCTACATGAAAACATGACCTATAAACCCACACACATTCTAAGGATATTTATGATATATTACTAAGTATATAAAACATACTATAGGTCATTATATGTTATTATATATACATAACATGACATAGACGTTAAGGATATATAATATACATACATACAATATTCATACAAGGTCTATCTGAAAAAAGTTCTACTGTTGTTAATATAATGAGAACGGTTTGCACATCAATGTAACCTTGCAGCCAAGGAGAGTTGACTGTAATGCACATGTGTAAACGACAACTTTACTGTACTAGTGAGTAGGGGTGGTAGATGGCACTGAGTGAACATGTGTACTGTCTGGCCATCACATTCAAAATGACTGAGTGAGTAGAGCAACAAATCTGCATCAAATTGTGTGTTACACTTGAACATTCCTCTATGGAAACTATTTGGATGATTCAGAAGGCCGGAACTATGGGCAACTAGTGATTAGCAACTTCATCCTGATGATGTGCCCACTCATGCATCACGTGTCATGTAGAGATTTTGGTGAAACATCAAATCGCCCAGGTGACTCAGACTCCCACAGTCCAAATTTGGTGCCCTGGACTTCTGTTTTTTCCCAAAACTAAAATCACCTTTGAAAGGGAAGAGATTTCAGACCATCGATGAGATTCAGGAAAATGCAACAGGGCAGCTGATGGCAGCTGGGAGAACTGTGTGAGGTCTCAAGGTGCCTACTTTGAAGGGGACTGAGGCATCATTGTCCTTTTTGTATCTTTTGTTTCTTGTATCTTGTATCTTCTTCAATAAATGTCTCTATTTTTCATATTACACAGCTGGATACTTCCTGGACAGACCTCATCATATAAATATGTTACACACACACACACACACACACATATATGTTAAGGACATTTATTAAAGTATGGCATACCAGAAAGCTGGCGGTAGTCTAAATACCTATGAATAAAGAAGTAAATTTTATAGCCATAAAATAATGTAGTATAAAAACACAGGAAAATGAAGTTAGCTCAAGTCTACAGTATATTGTTTATTTCAAAGTTATTTAAAAGTGTGTTTAAAGCATTGGGTTTGATATCATGTCTTAAGCAAATTTTGTTAGAATACTTTTAATATCTGCTGAGTTACAAAAGGAAGTTACATGCTACACTGGTACTCTAGTTTGTTACCATGAAAATTGCTCGTTATTAAATTTTCGTGTTTTGTTCCCAATATGTGAGTGCTAAAATTAATCTGAAAGTCAAGGGGTTTCACAAAGCAATTTGTTCCATATCATATATAAGTACTCAAGTGTGTTGGGTAGAACATATTAAAACACTAAAAGGAATCAATCTGCTAAATCAGAGGTTGGCTGACCTTTTCTGTAAGAGGCCAGATCGTCAATATTTTAGGCTTTGTGGACCATCAAATCTCTGAAATGTCAGACAATAGGTAAGTTAATGGGTGTGACTCTGTTCCAACAGAACTTTATTTACAAAAACAAACAATGGGCTGGACTTGGCCTGCAGGCAGTTGTTTGCTGACCCCTGCACTAGGAGCCAAGGTGCTGCTAATACAATCAATCTTCTTTTTAAAGGCATCCAGCGTGGATACCTTTATCCTTTCTTTTTAGGGAGAATATATTTCAGTATGCAGCACACCGAAATTTTCAACAGTGATTTCATATTATACAATTTACAAAAAGTCTATTTATAAAGTAATATTATCTGCATGTTCTCTTTATTACTGCTATGCAACTTTAATATGACTAATTACTTTGTATATTTCAGTAGTGTAAAATATTCTGGAGTTGGATGATTGTTAAGCAAGAAATTCTTCTGTGGTCTTTGTAAGCATGAGAAAAATAATAATCAGGTTATATAATATTATATAGCTAGAAAATTTCACAGGTTCCTTTAGTTGTATAATTTTGTGAATTTATTATTTAATACCTGAGCTGGCATTTTTAAACTATGTAGTGCCACAGGTATGTAATTAAAAAAACTTTTTAAGTATTACAAAAATACTTCATAATCATTATCAAAGGATTGAAAACCATAGCTGAACAAAAAGAAAAGTAGGTCATCTACAATCATGCCATTTAGCTACAACAGCCTTAAAAGAACTACCTATACTCACTAACTCTAATTTCCCTTCCATGCACTCTTGAACCCACTCTAGTAATTTTCTGTCCCATCTCTTCTCCAAAATTGGTTTTTTCAAGGTTACCACTGCTTTCACTTTAATAAATCTAGACATAATGTCTTATACTTCATTTTACACAATCTATCAGCAATTTTTGACCCAATGGAAAATGCTCTTCCAAAATACTGTCTTCATTTTGCTTTCAGGACTCAGTTTTCAGGTGGAAAACACACTTACCTGGTTTCCCCGCTGCCTGTCTAGTCCATTCATCTGAATTCATTTCGTGTGTTTCTCCTCATCCCACCTTTTACACAATTCAGGTATCCCAGGACTCAGTTCTTGATCTTTTTTCCCATGACTTTTACTACCTTATATATGCTAATGATGTTCAAATTTATATTCCCAACCCAGATATCTCTCTCTCCTTAATTCCAGACCTATATGCCAAACTGCCTACTTGATATCTCTTTTTTGATAGCTACTGGGCATTGCAGACTTAAGAGGTCCAAAACTGAACTACTGATATTCTTTCTGCTACTTGCTTTGTTTGAGTTAATGACAACTCTTCCAATTGCTCTGACAAAAAGTTGGCATCATTTTCTCTTACATCTCACATCTAATCTGCGAGCAAATCTTGTCAGGTTACCTACAAAATATATCCAAAAGACAGTCACTCACATCTCCCAGACCCAAGCCACTATCATCTGCTGTCTAGATTAGTATAAGAGGTGACTAATTGGTTTTCTTTCTTTCTTTCTTCCTTTCTTTCTTCCTTCTTCCTTTCTCCCTCCCTTCCTTCCTGCTCTCCTTGCTTTTTATTTACTTTCTTTGCATTAATTCTGTTCTTTCCACCAATTTAAACACAGTGTACCTATAAACAATAAGTCAGATAATGTTGTTCTCTGCTCAAAACCTAACTGTTTCCCATTTCACTCAGAGTACGTGCCAAATTCTTCCTAATACCTAGAAGGCCTTACGTAATCTGTTCATCTCAGATGTCTGTCTCCATCTCTGACTTGAACTTCTAATTTCTACCCCTTTCACTCTGTTCCAACCGCACTGAATTTCTCAGTGTTCCTAAATATACCAGGCATACTCTCTGTACTTGCTGTTGATTTGATCTGGGATGCATTTCCCTCAGATAGCCTTATGGCATGTTCTTTCCATTCTTTTAGTTGTTTATTTAAAAGCCACTTTCTTTTTTTTTTCCTAGGATTTTATTTATTTATTTTTAGGGAGAGGGAAGGGATGGAGAAAGAGAGGGAGAAAAACATGATCATTGATCATGGGGCCCCTCGAATGCCCCATCTGGGGACCTGGCCTGCAACCCAGGCATGTGTCCTAACTGGTAATTGAACCAGTGACCTTTCAGTTTGTGGGGCAACACCCAAACCACTGAGCCACATCAGTCAGGGCAGAAAACCATTTCCTTTTTTTTTTTTTTAGATTTTATTTATTTATTTTTAGAGAGGGAAGGGAGGGAGAAAGAGAAAGAGAGAGAAACATCAATGAGCGGTTGCTAGGAGCCATGGCCTGCAACCCAGGCGTGTGCCCTGATTGGGAATTGAACCTGCGATGCTTTGGTTCGAAGCCTGTGCTCAATCTACTGAGCTATGCCAGCCAGGGCAAAAAGCCATTTTCTTAACGAGACCTTTCTTGGCCAGCATAATATTTTCCCCACCCCTCCCCCTACAATACATGAAAATTTTATTTCTCTGCTTTAATTTTTGTCCTCTAACATGCTGTATATTTTGCACATTGAATTTATTGTTATTGTGCATTTATTTCACTCTCATGACTAGGGTTTTTGTGTATTCACTGAGATACTCTCAGTGCAGAACAGTCTAGCATGCAGTGCTACCCAAATACTGACTGAGTGAATGGAGTTTCACCTATGTATGTTGTTTTAAACATTATGCTAATTCTCACTTAAACAAGAAACAAGTGTGATGTGGAATCTTTCTGAAAATTTTACTTGTCAATTATATGCATTTTAAATATTCTTTTTCACTCTCTCTAGTAAGCTCTATTCTCTTCATGAATGTTTCCCCATTTAGGGACAAAAGCCCAATATTGTAGTTACTCACTATTTTTTATTAATATTTATAGTAGTGTTAAGTATGGTGAAATGGATCAAAGGAATAGCAAATTTCACTTATATTTTATTTGAAAATAAAAATACAATGGTGGTAAGTTATTCCAGGACTTTAAAATTTTTTTGTGAAAGGTTAGTGAGCCCTTGATATCTGAAATAAAAAGACCAAGTTGGAATTTGTTGCTCATTATACTGAGAGAGCTATGCTGGTCAAGCATAGTCTTATTTTGACAGACTGGACTGCTCCTTTTTTATATGGTTTCTGGACAAGTGGGGTTTAAGGACTAGTGGACTTTCAGAGGCTTAAGTGGGTTGACATCATATGAGGTAGCATGGTTATTCTGGTGAGATGGGTGTTGATTGGTTGGCACTCTGAGGCTTGTTTATTCCAATAAGGTTGTCTCTGAATGGCTTTCCTTCAGAAGGAAGTGGTCTACGGTGATTGGTGAGTGAGCCCTGTGGTCACTGACTGATTAAACACAATAAAAACTGATTCCAGTGGCTTCTTGTTACCATGGTTATTTGTTAGTCTTTCCCTAAGTCTGAGGCAACTTTAAACACATTTTTTCTGTTTACAAGTTGCCTTCCATCACCTATGTTCAAAATGAAAACAATCTCATATTCCATAATTATGGACTTCTTTTTTGAAGTCTGGGTCAAGAGAAATTGTTTACTAATTAGTCTCAGGAAGATTTCTCTTTTTTTTCTCAGTTGCTTAGTGTTAGCCAAAAGAGTTATTTGCATAACTATATTTTTAAAAAACATTGTTAGTTTCCTTTTTATTTTCGGTACTCTTAAGGGCTCAGTCTCAGTTCCCAAAAACAATAAATTCTCAGAGGAAATTTAAGTCTTTGTATAACTTTGTAGGCATATGATGATGTTCTTATCCTTGCATTTACTCCATAAGAAAAGAAGGACTTTTCCTTCTTGTAGGACTTTAGGTCAAGATGGCATCTTACTTAAATGCAATCCTCAAATCTTCCCACAACCACAAGAAAATTACAACTAACCTACAGAATAACAATCATTCACAACTGCCTGAAAAAAGGCTGAATAGAAGTCTTGCAACTAGGGATTTAAAGAAGTTACATTGGTAGGAAGGGCTGGGATGAAGAACAGGTTGGTTCTACTTCCACATGTGGCAGATAAAAATAGGGAGGGATATCTCAGTGGCAGAGGTCGCCCCTGAGTAGTGAGGGCTCCCAGCCCTACACCAGACCTCCCAGCCATGGAGAGAAATCCCCGTAACTTCTGGTTGTAAAAACCAGTGCTAATTACAGCTGAGTGAGATGGAGGGCTTCTGGAGTTCCAGGCAGTTTTTCTTAAAGGACCCACACATAACTACTTGGACTCACTCCCTTTAAGCTCCAGTGCTGTGGGAGCAGCTTGCAAGGAACTGGGGACATACATAGGGAAACTGAATTGTCTGGCTGGGAGGGCAGCTTTCTGCCAGACAAAAGTGCTGACAGAGGCCACTGTTTTGTTTTGTTTTCTTTCGGAGACTCACCCCTACAGAGCTGGCAGGTGGGTGTCACGTCTGAGTTTCCAACAACCTACCTAACAATGTTCAAGGTAGGATTCCCTGAGACCCTGCCTCACCCAACTTCTGGGTCCATGCAAGCCATTTTCGTGGAATTTCTACCGGCCTCTCTTGCCTCATGATTGGGACGTTTCTAAAATCTCTCAAACAAGGAACATTTGGTCTCTGCATACCCTGTACCACTTGCTATGTGGCCCCAGGCATGGCACTAGTGGACTTGGTTCACAGCTTGGCCTCTCCTGGCCACCTTCAAGCCCAGCACAAGTAGCAGCCATCTGCAGATTCCTCTGTAGCTCGTGCCAGGTGTCCTTAGGCAGGGCACAGGCAGTGGCTGACCTTGCACCTTCCAGGAGGCCCCAGTGGCAGTGTGCCTGGTGGACAGCTTCAGACCAGGCCAATTACAACTCAACCACCTCTATGAGTGACACTCAAGGGACAGACTCAGAGAACACCAAAGCCCCAGTGAAGCAAGTCCTGCTCCATAGGGCCGACTCCTGCACAGTAGCTCCTCCGCTGTGGTCACAGATGGGCCTTTCAGTCCAACAGTCTGAAGGGTCAGTTCCTCTTAATGATGCCAACAGCAATGAAGGCTCAACTACAACAGGACAGGGCACACAGCCCACACAGAGGCATACTTGAAACAGCCAGTTCAGGTGGCTAGAGAGGCTGTGTGAAGGACCCTACAGGACACCTACCACACAAGGCCGCTCTAACAAGTCTGGGAGATGTAGACATTCTACATAATAAATAGAAACTGTTGGGAACCACCCTGCCTAGTATCAGAAGCTGTAACCCCCGCCTAGGCTAAGACTGAGGGAACGCCCTTGGTCTTCCTGCTTCATTCATAACTGAACTCCAAAGCTTGGTCAATTAGCCAAAGATGGGTAAGATTCCCCAAGGGGGGAACGACCTAAGACAGGCACGATCATGTGGGAGGCCCCCAAAAGAAGGACTTTGGGAGCTACAGCAAAAGGGGGTGATGGACTCTGGCTCCTCGGCTTTGACACAGCCTGAGTCCTCATCGTTTGGGAGAAAATCTCATCTCTTGGTTGCCTTAGTTCCCTTGGTCCACCTAAGCCTGAAACAATGACAGGGTGGTGCAGCTCTGTGCTGAAAAGGGAGGATTCCCCAGGTGATCAGGCCTAAGAAAGAACATGTAAAATCCTGTGAAACCTGCTTTGTTTAGAATGCTCTCAGTTGAATGAGAAGGGTCCAAGGAGGAAGTTAGTTTGTTCCTTAAAGTTTTACAGCTGTTTGACCCTGACTCAAAATAGGCCCTCAGACTTCCTTGTTATCTATTGTTTGATCTTTACTTCCTAGCAATGAGTAATGAGCTTTTACCTGAATTCTTATGCAAATGAAACCAATAAAAAGCCTCTCCGGAGGGGGAATGTCACACTCTTCCCACAAGGGAGGGTGGCCATGGCGCCCTCCAGGAGAGAGGGTGGCCAAGCGCTCCCCACGTGAGGAGTGGCCCTGCTGTTCCTATTCCCCTACAGGACCTGGTTGTCTCTGTGTATGTTTTTTCTCGCGTTTTTCGATGAGCCATCTGCAGTGTGCCATGATCACTGCTGGTCGGTGACCCACATATCAAGAAACAAATATAGGGAAGCAGCAAAAATGTGGACACGATGAAACAGGTCCAAAATAAAAGAACAGGAGAAATCTCCACGAAAAGAACTACATGAAATGGAGGCAAGCAACTACCAGATACAGAGTTCAAAATAATGGGTATAAGGATCAATGTTTATCATAGCTAAAGGAACTTAGTAACAGCATGAAAAAGGACATAAAAACCATAAAAAAGAACCAGTCAAAATTGAAGGATACACTAACTGAAACAAAAAGTAATTCACAGGAAATCAACAGTAAAGTAGATGAAGCTGAGAATCAAATGAGCAATTTGGAATATAGAAATGTAAAAAACACCCAACCAGAACAGTAAAAAGAAAAAAAGGGCATTTTAACACCGCATTGACACCAGTGGATAGATTTTTTTAGACAGAAAATCAACAAGGAAACGGTGGCCTTAAATGATTCACTAGATCAGATGGGTTTAATTGATATCTTCAGAGCATTTCACCCCAAAGCAGCAGAATATACATTATTTGCAAGTGCACATGGAACATATTCTAGGATAGATCACATGTTAGGACAAAAAACAAGTCTTAATAAATTTAAGTAGACTGATATCATATAAAGCAACTTCTTTGACCACAATGCTATGCAACTAGAAATTAATCACAAGAAAAAATTGGAAAACAAAGTTGTGGAGGCTAAATAACATGTTACTAAACAATGAATGGGTTAAAAATGAAATAAATAAAGAAATCAAAAGATGCCTTGAAACAGATGAAAAGGAGAACATAACAACCCAAAATCTATGGGACACAAGAAAGCAGGCATAAGAGGGAAACTCATAGCATTTCAGAATATCTCAAGAAAAAAAGAGAAAACATAAACAAACAATTGAACTTTACACTCAAAGGAATTGGGAAAAAAAAAACCCTCAAAGTTCAGTGAGTACATGGAAGGAAATAATAAAGATAAGACCAGAAATAAACAAAATAGAGTCTAAGAAAACAATACAAAACATCAGTGAAACCAAGAGCTGGTTCTTTGAAAAGATAAACAAGATTGACAAACCTTTAACCAGACTCATCAAGAAAAAAAGAGAGAGGACCAAATAAATGCAATCTGAAATACAAGAAGAGAAGAAACAACTGACACTAAAGAAATACAAAGCATTGTAAGAGAATATTACAACCAACTATATGCCAACAAATTGGACAATCTGAAAGATATGGATAAATTCCTAGAAACATACAACCTTCCAAAACTAAATCAGGAAGAGTCAGATAATCTGAATGGATGGATTACAACTAGTGAAATTGAAGCTGTAATTAAAAAAAAAAAAGAAAGAAAGAAACCTCCCAACAAATAAAAGGCCTGGACCAGATGGCTTCACAGGGGAATTTTATCAAACATTCAAAGAAGAATTAACATCTATCCTTCTTAAACTGTTCCAAAAAATTCAATAGGAGGGAGAATTCCCAAGCTCATTTTGTGAGGCCAGCATTTTCCTAATTCCAAAACAAGGTAAAGACACTACAAAGAAAGAAAACTATAGGCCAATATTCCTGGTGAACATATATGCTAAAATCATCAACAAAATATTAGCAAACCAGATCCAGCAATATATTTTAAAAATCATACACAATGATTAAGTGGAATTTATTTTGGGGACTTAAGTTTGGTACAATATCAGCAAATCAATAAACATGATAGACCACATAAACAAAATAAAGGATGAAGACCACAGGATCATAGCAATAGATGCAGAAAAACCACCTGATAAAATCCAGCACACATTTATAATAGAAGATTTCAGCAAAGTGAGACTAGAGGGAATGTTCATCAATGTAATAAAGGCCATATATGACAAACCAAGAGCCAACATCACACTCAACGGGCAAAACTAAAAGTATTTTTTTAATATCATGAAGAGGATAGGGATATTCACTTTCACCACTCTTATTTAATATACAGTCCTAGCCATAGCAATCAGACAGAAAAAGAAATGAAAGACATCAAAATTGGAAAGGAGGAAGTAAAACTGTCATTATTCATAGATGACATGATATTGTACACAGAAAACCCTAAAGACTCCACTAAAAATCTACTTAAGCTACCAAATGAATTTGGAAAGTAGCAGGATACAAACTTAACATTAAGAAATGAGTGGCATTTCTATGCACAGTAATGAACTATCAGAAAGAGAAACTAAGAGAACAATCCCAATTACTATTGTAACAAAAAAACTATGGTACCTGGGAATAAATTTTAAAAAGGAGGTAAAAACCTTTACTTGGAAAACTACAGGTCATGGGAGAAAGAAATTGAGAAAGATACAAATTTGTGGAAGTATATACCATGTTCATAGATTAGAAGAATTAACATCATTAAAATGTCCGTACTACCCAAAGCAATCTATAGATTCAAGACAATTCCTATTAAGACACCAGTGGCATATATCACAGATCTAGAATAAATATTCTAAAAATTTATATAGAACCAAAAAAGACCTCGAATATCCTCAACAATCTTGAGAAACAAGAACAAAGTTAGAAGGATCACAATACCTGATATCAAACTATGCTACAAGGCCATTTTTTAAAATTTACTTTTATATAGAGTGGAAGGGAGGGAGAAAGAGAGGGAAACATTGATATGTGAGAGAAACATCGATTGGTTGCCTCTCACATGCCCACAACCAAGGATCTGGCCCACAACCCAGGCATGTGCCCTGACCAGGAATTGAACTGGAGATTTTTTGGTATGCAATTTGCAGAATGATGCCTGAACCATTGTGCCACACAAGTCAGGGCTACAAGGCTATTTTAATTAAAACAGCCTGGTACTGATGTAAGAAGAGGCATATAGATCAATGGAACAGAACAGAGAGCCCAGAAATGAACCCACACCTATGTGGTCAATTAATATTTGACAAAGGAGGCAAGAGCATATAATGGATTAGAGACTATTTCTTCAAGATTAGCCAGATAACATATAAGCATACATGCAAAGCCCATGGTCATAGACAACGTGGTGAAAGCTGGGGTGGGTCTTGGTGGAGAAGGGGAGAGAAGGGGAAATGGGGGACATCTGTAATAGTGTCAACAATAAAATAAATAATAAGTAAATAAAAGACTGTCTCTTCAATAAATGGTGTTGGGAAAATTTGACAGGGACATGCAAAAATATGAAACTAGATCACCAACTTACACCACACAAAAGAATAAACTCAAAATGGATTAGACTTAAATGTAAGTCACTAAACCATAAAACTCCTAAAAGAAAACATAGGCAGTAAAATCTCAGACATCTCTCATAGCAATATTTCTGCGATATGTCTCTGAGGGCAAGGAAAATAAAGGAAAAAATAAACAAATGAGACTACATCAAATTAAAAAGTTTCTGTACAGCTAAAGAAACCACCATTAAATGAACAGGGAACTCACTATCTGGGAGAATGTATTCACCAATGATACACCTGACAAAGGGTTAATTTCCAAAATATATAAAAACCACATACAATTGAACACCAGGATATGAGTGAAAATGACAATTTTTCCTTTATCATTTTACTATGAAAAGGTATTACTGTTAACTCTCTTATGTCTTAAACCCCAGCAAGAAGCATACCATTACAGGAGCCCAACCACTAGCATCAAATCAAAAAAGTTTGTGGTAACAGCTTTATTGAGATGTAATGAACATACCATACAGATCACTCATTTAAAGTGTACAATTCAGTGGCTTTTTGTATATTCAAAGAGTTACACAGTCACCATTACAATCAATTTGAGAACATTTTCATCACCCTAAAGGGTAACCCCGTGCCCTTCAGCAATCACCTTCAGTACTTCGTTTCTGTTTATTGCTGCATAAAATTTCATTGTATGGAGAGACATTTTTTAATTTACTTATCATTTGATAGATCTTTGGGTAGTTTCCACTTTTTGATGTTAGTAATGCTGCTTTGAACACTTATATCTAAGTTTCTATGTGGACATATGTTTTCATTCTATTGGGAATATACTTGTAAATGGAATTGCTTGAGCATATCTTTGACCTTCTGAAGAACTGCCAGACTGATTTCTAAAGTGGCTGCACAATTTCACAGTTTCATTTGCAGTGTGTGAAGGTTCCAATTTGTCTGCATTCCTGCCAATACTTGACATCACCTGTCTTTTGATTATAGTCATTCTAGTGGGTATGAAGTGGTACATTATTTTGGTTTTGATTTGCAATTTTCTAATGAGTAATGATGTTGACCATCTTTTTGCATTTTATTATCCATTTGGATATCTTCTTTGAAGAACTGTCTATTCAATCCCTTTGTCCATTTTTAAGTGTATTGTCTTATTGAATTGCAAGAGTTTATATATCTTAGATAGAAATCCCTTATTAGACATAGGACTTTCAAATATTTCTCCCACTCAGTAGCTTAGCTTTTCACTTTCTTGATGGTGTCCTTTGAAGCACAGAACTTCTTGATTATGATGAAGTCCAGTTAATCTATTTTTGTCTTTTGCTTTCGCATCTAAAAAAACATCCAAACCCAGTTATCAAGATATACACCTGTTTTCTTCTAAGAGTTTTGCAGTTTTAGGTTTTATATTTTGAGTTTATTTTTATGTATGGTGTGAGGTAGCAGTCCAGTTTTATTCTTTTGCATGTGGATAACTGTTTATCCCAGTACCATTTGTTAAAAAGACTATTCATGTCTGATTTAATTATTTGGCAACCTTGTCCAAAAGTGCCTGACCATAAAAGTGAGGGTTGATTTTTAGATTCTCCCTTCTAATCATCAATGATATGTCTGTTCTTATTCCAGTACCAAATCAAATTTTATGAGAATTTTTTCCTGTTGCATATTACCTGTTGTTTTATGTAATATTAAAAAGTCAATGTGGTGGAATGTTCTTAACTCTACTTTTATAAAGATTTTTTGTCTCTTGATAAAGCCTGTGGCCAATTTACGTTTTGCTGACTCTGACATGATGGGAAACTGGTCTTACAGAGACAATGTTCATTCCTTTTTATCTCCATGCAAACCTTCAGTCTCTAACCCAGTGCCTCTCATTTCACTCCCATTTCCATTAAGTCCTGGTGACAGGATCTGCTGACTTAGCCATATACGTCATTGTGTTTAACTCATAATTCATAGTCTCACCAATCGATTTCACTGCCTAGGAAGGAGAAGGTATATCCGGACTGTTAGGAAGGAGAAGGTAAATCTGGACTGTTACCTTTCCTTTTAAAAAGCTCTCAATTTGAAATTTCAGAATTTTAAAGCCAATTTGTGTGCTATGGGGGAACATTGTATTATAACATAAAGATGAAATGGTCTTACCTTTCGATACAAATATAACCTTGAAGTAAAATAGAGGAGAAATTGTGTATATCTAATAGTGCCAAAGGACACTACTTTTTTACTACTGAAATTTAAAATGATTCCATAATGTTCTCTATTTCCTCACTGCAGAGGAAAGGAAAACTTAGTCTGAACCAAGGATTGCTTTTCCACTACCCTTTGCTGTTCCATCCTTTTCATCAGCAATGGCCTGTGCTTGCAGCTCTTTTCTCCACCGGCTTCCTCCCTGTAGAACATCTGTGATACACAGGCCTCTTTTTATTGTGTCCTGTCTTGCTCTCCTTTAGAACAAGTTAGCAAGCAGGGTTTCTGCTTCTACAACTCTCTCAGAAGCTTTGAGTTGTGTGTGAATTTTACTAGGGTTCATACCATTGGAAAAGTCAATCTCACAAATCATTTTGGGCTTCACCTAGGGCTTCCTGGACCTATTTTAAGACAGTGCCTTTAAAATTCTTATATTTTGAAGATCCTTAAAGAAATTTCAGATACTGCCTGAAACCTTTCTGAGATGTTAAGGGTTTTCCAGTCTTGGCTTCATCCTTAGACCATGTTTTCCTGGAAGCACCTGGATTTGATCTTAGCCCAGAAGTCTTTTCTTTATTTTAGCATTACTTCACAGCCAGACATGTGGGAGAAGCTATAAACGAGAAACAAATATTTGAAACCAATAAATCTTGGTTCTTTTATATTTAATTGTCTTTTTTAGCTTATTTTTCTCATTGATTTTACTTTCAGCAGCTTCATGACAAGAGTCCCTTTCCATCCAGGTTTCAGGGGACTTCGGTTCACTGGCCTGGCAGCCCTTGCTGTCAGCCTCTTCAGGGGCCATCAGGCCTCCATTAACCATCTCTAGGAGGCCCTTTTGGTTTTCATTTTCATGCTTCTGCACATTATTTCAGGTTCCACCTGCCTCCTGTTTCAAGGCACTCCTATAGGTGCATGGTGTTTTGTTATTTTTTTGTTGTTGTTGTTGTTTTAGTGGCAGCACTCTTCAATATCAGTATCTGTGCCAGTTACTTATTGCTGCTTAATAAACCACCTCCAAACCTACTGGCTCAAAACAGCATTTATTTTGTTCACAAACCTCCAGTTACTCCAGACCCAGTGAGGCCAGCTCATTTCTTTACCACCATCTTGCCATCAGCTGAGATGACTTGAACCTGGGAACTAGACTCATCTTGTTCATTCACACATTTGTCAGTTGCAGCAGGCTCTTGATTGGGACGGTAGCTGGGGCAGTCCCAGCTGGAACACCCGTACGAGGACTGACTGTGTGTGGCCTGGGCTGCTGCATGCCTGACAGCATGGCTGGGTTCTCAGGGTGAGCTTTCCCGGAGAGAGAAAGTCAGATGGAAGCTGTATCACCCAGACATGGACGTCACCCAGCAGTTCCACCATATTCCATTCTCCAGGAACCGGTTACTTACTAAGGCCACAACCTGTTTCATGGGAGGTGTGCCAAAGACTCTGTAGACATGTTTTAAAAACTCCACATTACTCACCTTGTCTTACCAAGTAATCATTGTATCTAAAGGAAAGTAGTTCATCCCAAGTCAGTATCACTGAATTTCCAGCAAGTTTTTGTTGTTATTGTTTAGTATGTTCTCATATTTTGTAGGAAGTAACAAAAAATTGCAAGATAGCACTACTGAATTAAAACTTTTTTTTGTTCTAAAAAATATGCAATTCATCTCACTAAACTTCTACAGTGTAAGATGTGATTTCTCCTTAACCCTGGGAATCATGTGTTCTTGGAATGCAACTGAAATTAGCATCAAACATTTGTAGTTCAGTAAAAGGCTTATGGCAATAGAATCATATTTATAAGATTCATTAATTAGAGTATAATTTTGAAAGCCTTATTTTGGGACATATTTATTGACTCAGGCTTTAATAACTCAATATGATATTCCTAAAACCTCTCTTAAAATTATGGAGAGTTATTATTGGGGAAGAGGTAAGAGACTTAATACTAAGAGATGATTTATAGTCATTTGGTGGAGGAAGACGTGAAACAGTCATAAAAAAGAATATAAAATCAAGTGTAGACTTTGTGTGGCAAAGACAATGATAGTAAATACATATTTTTTGACTCCTGGTGGTTTTAATTTCATTCTTGATTTGGAGTAATTTGAGGTTCCACATACTAAGACTACTAACAGTACAGGTAACATTTTATTGCAACTGAATTTATTTCAAAATTTGATACTGGTGTTGACTTCAACTATTCACAGCTACTTCCTTCATAACCAAATGTATTATTTTATTCATGCAAAATGACCATCTTAAAACAAAACTGGAAACTGCATCTTCAAAATGTTTACTTTTGGGTGAAAAAAATTCTTCAACAAGAGTTATTATCTATGAAAGCAATACAAAAGAAATGTAAAAAACTAGAGAATGACAAAGAGAACTTGAAACAAAAAGTAGTATAGCTCAAAAGACATACGGAAATGAATATGGTAGAATACAAGGAAACAGAACAGAATAAACAGAAGATTAAAGAAAGCAAGACAGGATATAGAAAAAAATTAGAAGTCAATTTATTTTCATAGATTTATTTATTGATCTTTAATTTGCTTTAATTCATTTCACTGCAAATTACATTTTGGATATATACATTGTATGTGTTTACTCTACTTCCCTTAATAGCAGTTTGTTTGGTAGATTTCTGGAAGAAAGGAGGCATTTGTTTCTCCCTTTCAATATTTCTGTTTCCATTGTTATTATCACTAAATTGAATCTTTCAGAATGATTCTTACTAGAGGATCACATTATTTTTAAGGCCATAAGGAAGAAAAGAAAAAATTGTCATTTAAAAATTAGAAGTGGTACCTCAGTATTCATTGTCTCATTGTTAATTTGTTCCAGAACTTGTGACGAATGCCCAAATCAAGTGCGGAACAAAGAGGCATTTTCTCTTTCGGGGCAGTGTGGTGACTCATACAAGTTCCAGCAAGTGCAATGGGTTCCAAGCAAGCCCTGAGTGCTGAAACTTTTTTTCTCATCAAAATGCAATGAGTACAGGGTTTGACGAGTTGTGAAGCCAATGAGTACCAAGGTATGACATTACTGTATACCATTATTGTTATATTGCTCTATTTTTTAATTTTTAAACTGATTGTGTTATTCTTTTTTTAAGATTTTATTTATTTATTTTTAGAGAGGGAAGGAAGGGAGAAAGAGAGAGAGAGAAAGATCAATGTGCAGTTGCTGGGGGCCATGGCCTGCAACCCAGGCATGTGTCCTGATTGGGAATCGAACCTGCGATGCTTTGGTTTGCAGCCTGCGCTCAATCCACTGAGCTATGCTAGCCAGGGCTGATTGTGTTATTTTTTAAATTATCAAATACATGAGTACTAATAAAAAAGGATTTAACTTTATTTTTATAATTTAGATTTAACTTAGTTGACATCGATAATACATATTTTGAGTTCAGCTTTTGAACTTCAGCTTTTCTCATGTTTAAAGCTGCTCTCTGAATCACTGACTCAACACTAAAGGAAACAAATATAATTGTTTAGATTATACTTATTTTAAAAATGTATCTTTTTTATTTGCTTTAGACACAAGCAGCATCTCAAGAAAATGTAGAGAAGTTTAAGAGAGAATCATAATGCTTCAATAAGAAATCAGCTGGAACTCAGAATTAAAAATCTAAAATCTGAATACTCCAAAATGAAAGCTTCTCCAGATTCTAAAGAGATAGGTTTGAAAATATAAGGAACTCTACCTAGAGAAATAGGTTCCATCTGAGCACCAAATCCCGGTTTTTGTTGTTATTGTTGTTATTTCTTGGTCTTAGCTCTTTGGATACTCTCTACCGGCAGATATCTGATTTGTAGTTGACCTGACATATAGTTTTGTGGTCCTATAATCACATTTGGATTGATATTGGGAAATGACAAGGCTCTACTTTAGGCAGCAATAAAGATGGCAATATGCACTCTAATATCCTAATAGTCTTAACATAATTCTGAACACACAAAAGTAAATGTTTTGTCCTAAGTATGCAATAGAGAAAAATTCTAGTATTGATCCCTCAAATCAATATTATACACAATTATTAGGTGGAGTCGGCAAATTATCTAAACTTCACAGGCTCAACTGAAAGGGTTACAGGCCCCTGTTAGCATGGAGCTGGAGGATTCACCCAGCATCTTCAGGAAACTGACTCTGATGGCCGGGTCCATCCTGCACATGTATATTTTGAAAATCCTAGTATTTGAGATTAGGGCTGCTCAATTTTATTTGAAAATAGAAGAGGTTATTCGATTCCTGCTTCCAGAATTTCCTTAGTGGGATTAACCTCCAACTGCCCACAGTGGCTGGATAAGCACCTTTTAGCAATTGCCTTTTTCCCTGTTTTATTTCCTCACTCCCATCACCTCCCAAATAAACTTCTTGCACTTTAATCTTTGCCTCAAGTTCAGATTCTGGAGCAAACCAAACTAAGAAAGAGATATATTTTCATCTTCTACCTTCATAAATCTGTAAAGGTCTACCTTCCACTACTTAATAACAAATTATTTTTTTACTAAGTGTTGAAAAAGTTCACAAAACTTCAATTTTATCATTTACCAACCACCCAACAAATGTAAGGTTTTAGACTAGTTGCTTTTCTCTCATTCTCCCAAACCACCATGATATACCAATCATGGGTTTTTAATAACGTGATTTGTTTGGATGTTTTATCTACTATACTAAATTACATAAATTTACATAAAGTTTTATCTGCTGGTTACCTGCTAGAACTGCCAGTACAATGTTGACTAAAAGTGGTGAAAGCAGATAGCCTTGTTTTATTCCCAAAGTTAGGGAAGTATCTTTATTTTTACATCAAGAAATATTATTTTTATCTTTCCTTTGTTTTACCTGGAAACTTTGCACTACAGCCTAATTGTGACAAATACTAATGGATCTTCATGGTATAAATAGGCTAAATAATGAATTATTGACTATAGATTTTTATTAGTTTTAGGGTCATTTCCTTAGTGCCTATATCAAAGTCTGAGATACAGATAAAACTGAAATGAATGCTTATTTAACTTAAAGAATATAAGCAAAACAAATTAACAATTAAAATATAACTGAATTATTGATTGGCTGATTTACATAGTTTCAACTTTAAGGCCAATAACTAATTTTCTTGTGTTAGGCAGCCCTGGCTATACAATTTTGGGGGAAAAAGCTCCAGGTGGCAATTTTTCCTTTAATTTTAATTATTTATGCCAGCACTTATCTTTCATAACAGCATAAAAAATCTGGTCATGTAAATTTATATAGTAAAAATGGTGAGATTTCCCAAGAAAACAATAAAGCCTTTAAAATCCTTAAAGGGATGGTGTTATATAAATCTGAATGTGGTTGCAATGTATGATTATACTTCCCTTTTGAGGTTTCTGGAAATTAAGCCCACAAATAAATATAATCAAATACTGAAACACATTAGGCAAAATAATTTCCAGGGCATCTGTGTAACCCATGTAAATGGGAGGTAGTTGACATTACAAAGTAGGTGAGTGGACAGATACATAAAGAAACATGTGCCCTGATGCCTCTAATACACCGCAGCCGCAGGCCTGGCCTGCAACCTAGGCATGTCTCCTGACCTGGAAGTGAACCAGTGACCTTTTTGTTTGCGGGAGGTCACCCAGCCCACTGAACCACACCAGTCAGGGCCCAGGTATATTTTTCTTGACCTTATTAGGAGATGAACAAATGATTCATGAAATTATAATTTTATTATTTAAAACAGAGGATCCAAGTTGTTGAAACTTGTTCAAGGAAGTCTCTACTTCAAGAAAAATACTTTAGAAAATTTATAAATATTTGATACAATTTATACAAAGTCTCGAATGTAGTACCTGGATCCTAAATCATTACAGTAAGGAATAGATATTGTTCAATCTGAATTTAATAAAAATAACTGAATTTTGAAGAAGTTTACCTGATATGAGGTCTGTCCAGAAAGTATCCAACCATGCAATATGAAAAACAGAGAAATTTATTGAAGATTCGGGATACAAGAAATACTGTATACGTGACAATGATGCCTCAGTTCCCTTCAAAGTTATGACTTTCTTGAGGAAATCTGGTTCATTGGTAGCCGTTCGAATCAAGTCATTAGCAACCGTAGCATGATGTTCCTTCTGCTCTAGTACCAGAAGCCACAGAAGGAATTTTGCCACAAGTTTCATGCCAAGATCCTACATCAAAATCTCCGACACAGTAGTTTTTGGAATCCCCAGATCAGCTTCTAGTTCTCACACTGTCAGTTGCTGATCTTTGTTGATTGCAGCCTTTACACGTTCAACATTCTCAGGTGTTCTGCTTGTTGTGGTCCTTCCAGAACGTGGATCACATTCAACAAGATTCTTGATGATCTTTGAAGTATTTATGCCAGACTTTTATTTGCGTAGCAGTCATTGCATCATCCCTGAAAGCCTTCTGAATCATCTGAATAGTTTCTGAGGAGGAATGTTCAAGCTTAATGCAAAATATGATACATATTTGTCGCTCTATTTGCTCAGTCATTTTGAATGTGATGGCCACACAGTACACATGCTCACTCAATGGCATCTACTGCCCTCACTGACTTGTACAGTGAAGTTGTCATTGTTTACACATGTACATTCCAGTCTATTCTCCTTGGCTACCAGGTTATACCAATATTGAGCAAACCATTCTCATTATATTAACAATGGCTGGACTTTTTCCAGACTGACCTCATAGATACTGGCAAACATGATACTCTAATCTGGCAAATTATCTGATAAAATAGATGAAGCCAGAATATTTAAATTACAAAGATACTAGAAAAAAATTTAAGTTAACATTTTTGTTTAACTTTTTGAAGAAGTAAATTATTCTCATGGTTTGAATATCAAAAATTTAAATATGAATACAGTGAAAAGTCTTTCCTGTGTCTTCCATCTGCTGATTTCTCATACCTTGACAGTTAGTGCTAGTTTAATGCATCTACAAGTCAGTACACTATCCTGCAGCATTTTCCTGCTTTTTTTTCATTCAACAAAAAAGTCTTGAAGGTAGTAATATGAAAACATAAGGAACTTTGTCTTTTTTGTTAACAGCTACATATCACATTCAAATATATGGATATCATAATTTAACTAGTGTACTGCTGATGGATATTTAAGTTGCTCCCAATCATTTGCTGCTTTCAGCAATGCAAGAAATACCTTATCATCCCCAGAGTGTGAAAATTTATCTGTGGGATGATAAATCCTTAGAAGTGAAATTGGAGGTTCAGACTACATACATATGCATCTGAAATTTTGTTAGATACTGTCAAATTCCTGTTTCTCAATAGCCTAGACAAAGCAATAATGCCAGAAACAATTTTATGCTTTTTCATTTAGAAATGCACAATGAAAAATGGGTTACCTATTTAAAAATTAGGAAGCAGTACAAGTTTTTTCAGCAATTTACAGACTACATTTTCACTCAAAGATACATCCAACAGAAATTTATTGTGCACTTACTACATGCCAAGTGCTTTTTAGGCACTTGGGAAACATATAATCAAACACCTCACACACACACATCAAACTCAAAACCTCTCCCTTTGTGGAGCTTACATTTGAATTACACATTTTAGAACTCTATGTTACTTCTTAAGAAGCCAATTAAATGTAATTATCTTGAAAATGAACTGTTGATATCCTGAGCAAAGGAACCAGGCATATGCTGCCACTGTTATTTAAAAACTAACTACAGTCAATGTTGCATATGATTTTACAGCTCCCCATCAGGTTCTTTTAAAACTACACACTTGAGTGAGAGCTCTTTTTATCTGACTCCATCTGCTGTTGTAGTGATCAGCATACTGTGGGCAGTGTGGTATCATCTGAGATTAGGTTGTGAAATAGGAAGTGGAGTTACAGGCAGATCTGCAAGTATATGCAAACTGTTGCTGAAACCAAAGGTGTCCAATTCAGGTTTGGAGAGTAGGGAAGATAAGGTTATCAATACATTCCCATCAGTGCAGTTTACTTTTTGCAGTCTGTCCTTGTTTTGGTTCTAGAAAGAGGTCAAAAGAGATTCTATAAAAAATATTCGAAGCATACAACAGCAACACTCAGTATGCTGAATACGGGAATAGAAATGTCAACACGTTAGAAACTGAGGGAGGCAGAAAAGACCATTGGTGCCAAGAAAAAGGTGGTAGCAAGTACAATGACAGAGAAAGTATGGTCTCAGGCTTATTTTAAGTATTTTTCCTTTGTAAGAGGAGAGTGTCTTAAAACTTTAGCCCTCCATTAGATTTAATTTTATAAGGTGATAAACGACAGCTTTTAAAGTGCCACCAATATCCTACTTGGTTCTTAGCAATCTTTAAAGAACAATTGGGAGTTCCACTTATGATAAGGAAGCCAGGCACAATGGCATCTTCAAGTATGAGGTGAAGAACAGAAAAGAGCTAATTCCATTGAGTGGCTCTTGAATCACATCTTGGCAGCTCCCTATTAAAATTTCATATCGGCACCATAAAAGCCACAATCAACAATTGGCTATTGAAAGAGTGGTTTCTGAAGTCCTAATGTTTATCACTTAAGTTTTCAGTTATTGAATTTTAGAACTTTTGAGTTTCGTCAACACGCTCCTTTAATTGCTGAGGTCGGGAAGGGTGAAATGGCAATGGTAGAATTCAGGTCTCTTTCCAGATTTTTAGTCCATCAAGAAAAACCTTTAACACTCTGCCTTCCGGATTCTGAGTTGCCACACAGCAAACAGTATAAACTGGAATGACTTTGGGCAATGACACCGTAGCCCCTGTGGGGCGTGCACACAGCAGGCCCAGTGAATAGCTGAGCGCTGAGGGTGAGTGGTCATGCAGCTCTGAAGCCGCCAGTCCGAGGAGCGAGGAGCGGATGCTACTGGGTCCCAGTGGCCTCCTCCGCCCAGAGTGTGCACAGCTGGCCCAGCAGTCTGCTCGGTCGCTCCGGCAAAGGACATCTCCGCATGGGTCGCATAATGGACTCAATGACTCTAGAGTTCCATTTTGTCCTTTTGAGGCAGCACTTTCTCCGAGTCTCCTGGGGATTTCGGGGTCCCGTGAATGGCTGACCTCGCTCAACCACAGCTCCTGGCAGGCCAGTGGGCCCTGGACGGGATCGCGTAAGGACCACCACCCCACTGTCTTCCCTGGGCTCCATTCCTGCCACTCTAGCCTTAGATTTGTTTCCATTTCGCTCTTCCCTCATTTTCCCCACGAGCGTTTTCTCAGCACTTCCCACTTCATGTTTACCAAGTGCTTACGCCCACTCACTTTCCAGCTCCCTCAGGCTCCAAGCCCTCGGCCCCTCCCTCTCCTGGATCAGCAAGTCCGATTCACCTCGCGCTTCCCCGTCGTCACGTGCTCTGAGCCCCGCCCCCACGACCACGTGACCCGCCCCCACCCCCGCCCCCGCGCCGGCGCGCTCCGACGTGCCCTGGAACTTACCCTCCTGCGGAGACTAGCCTGCGGGAAGCGGCCGGACGCAGGTTGCCTCCAGGCTCGATTCAACTGCCTGCAGCCCCCTTGGTGGGTGAAGAGGCCGCTGCCTGCGAGAGGCCACCGTGCCTTCGGTAAGGTGGTGGACGCGGGGCCCCGCGTACGAGGGCAGGTTGGTGGGGCGCTGCACAAAGGCGCTCCGGGGCCGGAGCTTAGTCCTCCGAGGGCTGCGGAGTTGGGGGTGCCGAGGTGTGCGCGAGGTGAGGTGGAGAGGGCTGCCTGAGGGGTCGGGGCGCGAAAGTGGCCTTGGATCATTAAAGGGGCTGTTGCTAGCTTAGGGGCTGACGTAGGCGAGAGGGTTTAAATGACTAGAAGTTGTGGCTCCTTAGCCCCCCAGTTTCCTGACTTCCTGTGTGAGGGCAGCGCCCGCCCCGCCCCCAAGAAGGAGGGAGTAGGGGTGTGTGTGTGTGTGTGTGTGTGTGTGTTAGTGTTAAAGACTGGCTGGTGCCGCCCTCCTTTCTTGCCTCCTGCTGCTGCGTGTGTGCCCCTCCCTACCTGCTGTAGGGTGTTTAAACCTCCGCCCATCCAGGGATCCCACCTAGGGCCTCCATTCCTGGACTGTTGACCTTAAACTGGGCGCTTTCATCTCTGCAGTCTTGAGAGGTGCCCCACCCCTGCTGAATAGATGTTTGCTACTTTTCTGGGAGGAATCTCCGCAGAGTCCTTGAATTTAAAACATCCTCTTTACAAACGTGCTGCACTCCTCGCATCTTAGGGTACTGATCGTTTTCCAAGACAGTCTACTGCCCTAAATTTTTTTGTTACTGCAGACCCTCTTAGAAGAAATGTGCACATGGTCATCAGTAGAGAAATAGGCACAGCCTTTAGTTTAAGAGGCCTGTGATGTTTTCCTTTTAGATGCAGCAGCGGTTTTAAATGCATTTGCAAAAGCTCAGAAAGCAAAATGTTTAAAGCATATCTTTATGGAAGTTCTGATATCATTTCAAGTGAAGTGTGTGTTGTGGGAATAGGCTGTTAACAGTCCTATTGCCTTATGGGTAATGATGACATATGGAAGTAGATTTTATTGATCATTTATGCATATATTGCTGTAAGGGGAGAGGTAATGTGGAGGAGCATTGAATAAGGAGTCACTTGCATTCTGGTTCAGATTCTCCCAGACATTTCTAAAGGTGAGAACTTGAAAGATTGAATGTTACAGTGAAAGGTTATTAAAAAGTATATTGTCCCTAGCCACACCTCTTTCAGATTTAAAGGTTAGGAAATGGTGGCCTGGAGATGTATTTGTTCATATCCAGTACTCCTTACATGATCTTCAGGAGGATGTATTAGAGAATGGGTCATCTTTCTATACCTTTTTTGGCCTGGCTGCTGCTGTTAGTATTTTTCTTTCTCTTTGTTTTAAAAATACTCCTGGAACCGTTGCAGAGCAGGGATTAGGATCCCAGAACAGTGACTAAAAGCAGGCTGTGAAGACTTGACCCTGAGCCGTGCAACCTCAAGAGTTAGACGGGCTGGGCACATATGTGTGATCCATGGTCGCATGTAGTTCAGCTGCTTTGGAGGTGTTTCTTTGTGGGAAAAGTACTGTAACAGATCTTGTGTGTGTATGTATGTATATGCCCCAGTCTTTGTTGATAGATACCAGTTTGTACTTTGTCAATCATAGGAGTCAGAGAAGATTGATAACTCACTCATTCTTTGTGCCGTCTGTATATATTAGTGTCTGTATGTAGTCAGTGTTTTATGTAACTTGATATATTTTTTTACTACACCAGTTGAGATGCACAGCTACACATAAATGCTGTAGTAAAACAGCATGTTATTTGTAATCATTTGGCTTTTTTCCCATTAATTGGAAAGTATCTGTTGAGTGCTTTTTGTAAAAGGTAGATAGAAAGTGGAATTTACAAATTGAAGTACTTTAAGTTACTCAGTCGACATTTCTGAGAATAAAAGGCTAATAAAAATTCTAAATTGACTAAAACAGTGAGTTTGACATTTTGTAAAATTATTAAATGATAGTACTAATATTTGGCTTATCTGAGAAAATTGGTACTAGGAAAAAGCAGCTAAAGGTGAATCTGCCTAAATCAGGGATTATAATTTATGATAAATAGTGGGGGAGAAAAGTGAAATTATAACTTTTATAACAGTTTTAATTATATGTTGCAAAAATTGCAAATATGCACTGTTTTGTAGAATGAATCAGATGTGAAAAGGTATGATGCTACCATATAGCATCATTGTACTTCAAATCCTACTTTTCAAATTATGCTCTTTTGAGGTACCCATCCAGCCACTATCTGTGTGGTTTGTCTTTTTTTCAGTTAACAGGTCTGATTGTGCCACTTCCTCATTTGTGGATGGCTTTGCGGTGATTCAGCCATTTTCCTATTACTTTTATTGACTTAATAAATATCCTGCAGTTTCAGTTTGCTGTTGATACAGCTTTTCCTTTGACCTGAACTGCGAATGCTGACATCTCTAAGTGCCCCTCCCCTGTTGGTAATCTAGTGCTTCTCAGACTTCAATGTGCATGGGAATCACCCGAACTCTAACAAGCCCCCAGATAACACCCATGCTGCTCTTCTGCCCAGAACACAGATCACTGCTGTCTGGTAGAAATAAATGCTGTCATCTGTGTAATTTTGAAGTTTTAAGTAGCTACATGATAAAAGTAAAAAAGGGGAAAAAACCCAAGTGCAATAAATTTTTATCATTTTATCATGTAATCAATACAAAATTATTAATAAGATATTTATATTCTTTTTTTTTTAACTAAGTCTTCAAAATTGCATGTGCACTTTACAGCACATCTCAGTTTGGATTAGCCTCACATCAAATGCTCAGTAGCCGTATTTAGCTAGTGGTTGGTAGCACAGGTCTGGTGTCTAGAATCCAGATCAGTGCTATATTAAGTTTATTTTAGATTGGCCACAACTGCAAACTTTTGGAATTTGTTAGGAATGTAAATTTTGGGGCTCTATCTCATACCTACTTGTTTTAGAATACCTGGGTTTCAGTAACTTGTATTTTGAAAGCTACAGAATGTGACTATACAATGTATATGTGGTATTCTGAATGGGATCTTAGAACAGAAAAAAAGTTTTTTAGGGAAAACTAATCTGAATAAGTATCAACATTTTTATCAGCATTGTTCATTGAGTATGACAGACACCATACTGATGTAAGATAGCAGGGGAAATTGTGGACAGGGTAGATGGGGAACTCTCTGTATTGTCTTGGCAATGATTCTGTAAAGTTGACTTACTGAAAATAAAGCGTGTGTGTGTGTGTTTAAAGTGGTAGTTCCCCAGGTGATTCCATTTGCAGTGCGGAAGCTGGTCAAGGTACAGGCCTGGGTTGCAGTTCCCATCCCAGGTCTGGGCGCTTACAGGAGGCAACCAGTTGTTTCTCACATCAGTGTTTTCTCCCTTTCTCCCTCCCTTCCCCTCTCTCTAAAATCAAAAATTAAAATTAAAACATTTTTTGAGGAGTAGTGATTTAGATCAGTAACATGACCTACACTACTGCAGCTTGGGTGGCAGGATGGAGGCTAGCATTATGTTGGGTAGGGTAATAATAGTATTTTTGTAATATAACTAAAACTTGTAAGGCACTTACCATGTGCCAAGCATTATACCATGTGCTTTACACATATCCACTCTAATTCTCCCAGTATGTGGAATGCCCTACTAATAAGCTTTGTTTCACAAATGGAAAAAAAAACCTGAGGCTCAGAGAGGTTCAGTGATGTAAGTCACATAGCTACTTACTAGCAAGAGGCAGAAACAGGGATGGATGTTTGAGGAGGGAGTAATGTCATAAGCTATCAGTTAATTTGTGAGTATTTTTCTATTCTGAGAATTTTGCCTTTTTGAGTAAGCAATGATTAGTGTGGATATTCTGTATCAGCTCTTGTAGTTTATAAAGTACTTTTTCTCTTTTCATTCTCACAAGGATCTTTTGAAGTTGTTTTCCAAATAAGTGAAGATGCTCAGGGTTTGAGAGCGGATATGTGGCAGATCCTAGATATAAGTTTCAGGCCTCTGAAAGTAAGTTATATGCTCTTTCCTTTTACTACAGAAGGATTTAGAAAGTGGTATCTTTAAAAGTTTGCTGAAAATTAGCTCTATTTTCCTATATATACTAGTGGTGTATTTAAAAATTCAATTTTATTGAGGTATAATGTATACACTAAAATACATTAAACCAACAATAAAGAGTACAGATACCTACGCCAACATGGATGAGTCTCAAAAGCATTATTCTGAGTAAAGCAAACCAGACATAGAAAGCTACAAGTATGATTTGTGAGTACTTTTCTGTTACAACTTTGCTTCCTTGAGTAAGCAATGTTTAGTGTGATGCTATCAAGCTTTATAGCTTACTTTTTTCCCCCCACATTTTCTCTTTACATTTTCACAAGGATCTTTTGGGGTTTGTATTGTTTCCTTTTTACAGATGGATGTGTTTGCTTAGGCATTCACCAGATGATAGGCCTTTGGGTCATTTCCAGTTTCTTACTCTTAAGAATAAAACTGTTATGAATGCCCATTGTAAGGCCTTTGCATGAACTTACTATTTTTTTCTCTTGGCTAAAATACCTAGAAGAGGATTTGCTAGATCATCTGGTAAATGTACGTTTATAAGAAATTGCCAAAATATTTTCCAAAGTGGCTGTATCATTCTACATTCCCCACCGGTAGTGAATGGGAGTTCCAGTTGGTGTTATCCTTACCAAATACAAATAATAGGTTTAACTCCATTCTAGCAGAGGGGGTAGTGATATCTGGGAATTTTAATTTGCATTATTAGGTTTTAACAGCTTTATTGAGGTATAATTACTGTATAATATTTAAGTGTCCAATATGATAGGTTTTCACATATGCACTGTGAAGTGCATACCATTATCACCATTATTAAGGTAATGAACATATTTATCACCTCCCCCAAAAAGAAAATTTTTCTTGAGCCTCTTTGTCATTCATTGTCCTGTTCCCTGGTGACTTTTGATCTGCTTTCCATCACTATGGATTATATTTTCTAGAATTTTATGCAGATAGAATTTTTGTAGTACACACTCTATCTTATCTGGATTTTTTTACCCGGTAAAATTATTTTGAGATTTATCCAGTTTTTTTGTGTGTATCAGTGGTGGTTTTTTTGGTTTTTGGGTTTTTTTTTATATAGTTGGTGAGTGATAGACCCATATGTGGGTATACTGCAATTAGTTTATCCACTCACCTGCTGATGGACATTTGGGTTGATCCCAATTTGGGGCTATTACAAATAAAGCTGCCATGAACATTCACATACAGGTCTTTGTGTTGTCATGTGCTTTCATTTCTTTTGGGTAAATCCCTAGGAGTATAATCCCTGTATCATATAGTAGATATTCTTTTAAACATTTAAGAACCTGCCAGCCCTGGCTGGTATGGCTCAGTGGATTGAATGTCATCTTATGAACCAAAGGGTTGCTGGTTTGATTCCCAGTTAGGGCACATGCCTGAGTTGCTGGCTAGGTCCCCAGTTGGGGATGCACGAGAGGCAACCATTTGATGTTTCTTTCCCTCTCTTTCTCACTCTGTTCCCCCTCTCTAAAAATAAGATAAATAAAATCTTCTATAACAAAACAAAGAACCTGCCAAACATTTTCCAAAGTACTTTTACTATTTTACATTTCCACCAGCAGTGAGAGTTCTAGTTCTTTCACATTCTCAAAAATAGTAGTGTTATCAGTATTTTAAACTTTAGCCATTCTAGTAGATGTGTAGTATTATTTCTTTGGTTTTCATTTGCATTTTCCTAATGACTAAAGATTTTGGGCATCTTTTTATGGGCTTATTTATTGCTGTCTTCTTTGGATGTTTATATCTTTTGCCCATTTTTATTGGATTATTTGTGTTATTGACATGTACAGTTCTTCATATGTTCTAAATATGAGTTGTTTGTTAGAGATACATGTTCATGAGGGAAATTGAGCTGTAGATTTTCTTTCTTACAATGTTTTTGGTTTGGGCATTGTGATAACACTAATCTCATAGAATGAGTTAGGATGTTTTCCCTCTTTCAGTTTTCTTTGAGAGGTTTGTATAGAATTTATATTATCTTCTTTACACTTTTGGTAAATCACTAGTGACGCCATCTGGGCCAGGAGTTTTCTTTCTGGGATGATTTTTAAAGACAGATTCAATATTTTTAATAGATACAGGGCTCTTTGGATTACCTGTTTCTTAAGCAAGCTTAGGTAATGTCTTTCAAGAAATTTGTCCAGTTCATCTAAATTGTTGAGTTTATTGGCATAAAAATCATGGCATTATCTTCCTTTTGCTGTCTTAATCTGTAGTTATGTCCTTTGTCTTATTCCTGATATTGTCTTATTCCTGTGTTTTTTCTGATTTGTTCTTGATCAATTTGGCTAGAGGATTATCAGTATTACTGACCTTCTCAAAGAACCGCCTCTGGTTTCATTTATTTCCTCAAACATTTTACCATTTTCTCTTTTATTGATTTCTACTCTGATCTTTATCATGTTCCTTTTTCTTCTTGCTTTGGGTTTATTTTTCTCTATTTAGTTTCTTAGAGTGGAAGCTTATGCCATTGATTTGAGATGTTTTTCTTTTCTAATATGGGCATTTAGTGCTATACATTTTCTCTAAGCACCACTTAGCTGCATCCAACAAATCTTGAGATTTCATGTTTTCATTTGCATTCAGTCCAAATTTCCTGTTTAATTTCTGCTTTGACCACTGAGAAAAATAACCATTTAGAAAAGTGTTTTTTAGATTCTTAACAACAAATTTGGGGGTTTTAGGATACCTTTTTATTAATTTATAATTTAATTTAATTGTCAGAGAAAACACTTTGTATGATCTCAGTTTTTTTAAAATGTATTGAGATTTGTTTCATGGCCCAAGATATAGTCTAAGGAGAATGTATGTTTGTAAGAAGTTACTGAGCAGACTGTGCCATTTAGCATTCTCACTAGGACTGTTTGATGGTTCTTGTTGTTGATATCCTTGTCAGCACTTCGTGTCGTCTTTGAAGAAAAAACCTTTATCTATTGTAGTTGGCTTGTGGTGATACGTTGTTTTGGCTTTAATTTGCATTATTAGGTTTTTAATGTTTTGTAAAATAATTTAAACGTGATAAAAATTAAGAATCATGGAGAGTTTTCTTTTTTTCCAGTAGAGGACAGAAAGCTCTGAGGGATTTGTAGTATAGTTCATTATTTGTGTTTATTTGCTTTTTAATACAGGGTGGGGAAAAGGTAGGTTTACAGTTGTTCATATGGAAAATGATACAATAATTAATAAACAATAGTACAAGAATAAACTGTGTCTCATGTACTAACAACTGTAAACCTGCTTTTACTCCACCCTGTATATACATTGAAGGAGGATCTGTAAAAGATCAAGTACTACAGTACTGAGCTTGTGAAATTTTTTTGAATGCAATACACTTCTCACTTTCTGGTATGTTATATATTAACTGGGTCAGTATTTTCATCTCCATATATGAGATTATTTTTACAATAATTTTGAAGGTTTTACAACCACAGGTAATGGAAAACTCTAGTACCTCTTAAATAGTTGTAATTTGTGTTTTGGCAAGAAATATAGGCTGTGAAATTCTCTATAAATACATTGTTTAAAAGTAAAGAAGAAAGGAAATATGAATTTATTTAAATCATTTAAATGTAAGGCAATATAACATATGTTTGTCTGAATATCAGATACACATGATGTCACTTTAAATATGAGATAAAGTTAAGACAGTTGTCTAGCCCTGGCCAGGAGGCTCAGTTGTTTGGAGTGTCATCCCATACACCACAAGGTTGTGGGTTTGATTCCTGGTCAGGGCACATGCAGAAGGCAGCTGATGGATGTTTTTCTCTGTCATTGATATTTCTTTCTTGCACTCTCTTTCACCCCTCCCTCTCCTTTCCTTCTCTAAAATCAATAAATATATCCTTGGGTGAGGATTTTAAAAAAAGTTGTCTAATAATAAGCATTTAAATCAAGTACTGTAGTTAAAATCCAGATGAGGGAGTTAGGTAGGAGGGCCAGTATAGCACTACAAGATGCTTCAGGTTCATCTTGTATATTTCTTGCCCCAGTTCTAGAATCAGCCGTTTCACCAAAGAGCCTTGGTTCTGTTATTTGGAGAATGGTATTAGCAACCAAATCAGAATGTTAGGTGTGCCTGTTGTTGCTAGGGTGTCCTTTTTATTGACAGCAAGGAAACACACGTACTAAACACTGTATAGACATCTAGCTGTAATTTTCAAAATGTAATCACCTGTACCCGTGGTGAAATAAAAATGAATTCATTGAGTTCATACGGATGTCTCCAAGTCTGATCCATTACCACATGGATCACCCTAGCCTTCTCCCCTTGCTTTCAGTCCAACATTGAGAAATCTGGCTCCTACCACCCACATTCCATTTACTTAATTGTTCAATTCTAGTATACATGTATAGCAGTTTCAGAATTTATTATTTATGTTTTTATTACTACAACACAGTACTTAGTACATTTCCTTTGCTTATGTTTTTATAGACCCCAATTATATCCAAAATTAGGTCATCATTTCTCTTCCTCCCTTTCAGTGAGGTTCTATATGTTTGTATTCCAGTTATACTGTCATGTCACGCCTGCGTTCCTTCCTGGGATTCCGCTGACCTCCTAACAGATTTTTTAAAAATTTGCATACATTGAATTTCACATCTTCTGTTGTAAAGATTAATGGATTTGACAAGTGGTTCACCTATGAAACACTCCCTCTTCTTCTCCCACTCCAAATACTCACTGTCTCTTTGGTTTTGACTTTTCCAAAATGGCTTATACTTGAAATCATTCAGTGTGTGGCTTTTCAAACTGACTTCTTTCACTTTAGCAAAATATATGTAACCTCTTTGTGTGTTCTTAGCTTGATAGCTATTTCTTTTTATCAATGAATAATATCTCCTTATAAGGAATCTTACAGTTTACCCTGTTGCCTATTGTAGGACAACTTGGTTGCTTTCTGTTTGTAGCAGTCATAAAGCTGCTATAAACATTTGCTGTAGGACTTTTTGTGCAAATAAGTTTTCAGCTCATTCGGGTAAATACCTAGGAGTGTGATTGCTTAGGTTGTATGGTAAGATCATGTTTAGCTTTGTAAGAAACTGCTAAACTGTCTTCCAACGTGGATGTACCATTTTGCATTCCTCCCAGCAATGAGTAAAAGTTCCTGTTGCTCTACACCCTAACTAGCATTTGGTGTTGTCAGTTTTTGAACTTTAGCCATTTTAATGAGTATGCAGTGATATCTTGTTTTAATTTGCAATTCCTTAATGACATGATGTTGATAATTTTTTCATGTGCTTATTTACCATGTTTTCTTTCATGATGTGTCTTCTCAGATCCTTTTTCCATGTAAAAATTTTGGTTCATTTTGTTGAGTTTTAAGATTTCTTTGTATATTTTGAGCACAAGTCCTTCATCACATGTCTTTTGCAAATATTTCCTCCTTTGCAATTTGTGTTTTCATTCTCTTAACAGTAACTTTCACAGAGCAGAACTTTTAAATTTTAATAAATTTCTACTTAATATTTTCTTTCATTGATCATACATTTGGTGGGTGTGTTTAAAAATTTATTGCCTCTTCAGAGGAAAGATGATAGCAGAGTAGATGGAAGCTATACTACCCTCCTCCCAGGACCAAAATGGAATTACAACTAAATTATAGAAAAACCATCCTGAATAACCAGCTGAACACTAACTAGCTGGAGAAAAGCTTTATAACCAAGGACTTATGGAAGAAACCACACCAAGACTGGTAGGAAGTGCAGAGGTGGGCTGGCTGGGCTCCCCCAAGCAGCAACTGAAGTTCCAGAGAGATTTTTCAGTGACCCAGAGGGTTCCCCCTGAGAAGAGTGGGGTCTGAACCCCAAGCTGGGCTTCCCAGCTAGGGCAACAAAGCCTGGAAAGAAACTCAAATAACATCCATCTGTGAAAAGCAGTGGGATTTCTGTCTGCCAGGGAGAGATGACTAGAGATGCAGAGAGCCTCTTAAAGGGTCAACACACACAATTTCATTTGCAGCCACTTACCCTGGGCTCTGGCAGAGGGAGGGCAGAGCAGACTAGCCACATGAGGAGTTGGTGGCTGTGGGGAGAGAGCTGAGGGGTTAGTTGCCAGGATTCCTGTGCTCAGCCATTTTTACATTGCAGAAGCCACCTTTTTCAGGCAGACCACTCCCCTCACCTGGCATCAGCCTAGGGGGAAGGCAGTAGCCTCACCTGCAGGAATCCCTCTCACTTCACCCTGTGTAGCTTAAGCGAGGCTGCTGAGGAGTACAGTTGGAGGCAATTTCATTGATAAAGTCAAACAGAGGCCTGCAGCTGAAAGCAGATCTTTGGGAGCTTGAGGACTTTAGCTGACCCTTCTCTGGGCCCTGTGCCTGTAAAAGCTGGCCTTAGTGTGCAGCCTCGTTCTTTCAACATACATCTGGGCCCAGAAGAGGGAGTCATAAGCTATAGATTACTGATAGCTCCAAATAGGTTGCCCAGGGCTAGTCACAGGCAGCACCAGAGTTTGCAGATCTAATTAATACATAGAAACAAATACAAGGAGACAACCAAAGTGGAAAGACAAAGAAATAGGACCCAAATGAAAGAACAAGAGAATTGTCCAGAAGAAGAGCTAAATGAAATGGAGGGAAGCAATTTATCAGATATAGAGTTTAAAGTAATGATTATAAGGATTAGTAACAACATGAAAAAGACATAGACACCATAAACAAGGATCAAAAGCAAAGAATGCACTATCTGAAATAAAAAATACAGTGGAAGGAATAAACAATAGGTTAAATGAAGCAGAGGGTTGAGTCAGCGATGTGTAAGACAATGTAGAAAAAACACCCAAGCAGAACAACAAAAGGAAAAAAGAATTAAAAAAAAGAGTTTAAGGGTCCTTTGGGACAATATGGAGCATAACAATATCCACATCATGGGGATACCAGAAGGAGAAGAGAGTGAGCAGGGGATCAAGAACCTGTTTGAAGGAATAATGACTGAAAACGTCCCTAACCTGATGAAGGAAAAAGAGACACAGTCCAGGAAACGCAGAGAGCCCCAAACAAGATCAACTGAAAGAGGCCCCCACCAGGATACATCATAATAAAAGTGACAAAAAAGCCATAAGACTAAAGCAGTTAGTTACCTACAAGTGAACTCCCATTAGAATTATCATCTGATTTTTCAACAGGAACATTTCTGGCCAGAAGGAATTGGCATGAAATATTCAGGGTGATGAAAAGCAAGGACCTACAACTGAGGCTACTTACTTACCCAGCTAGACTATAATTTAAAATTGAAGGAGGAAAAAGCTTTCCAGACAAGAAAAATCTAAGGGAGTTTGTAACCACCAAACCAGTACTGCTAAAAATGTTAAAGGGCTTGCTTTAAGAAGAAGAAAAGGAAAAAAAAGGGAAATGGGTTAAAAAGGCAATAAATAGGTATCTATCAATAATCACTGTAAAGGCACCGTATTTTTCCGACCATAGGACACACCTAGGTTTTAGAGGAAAATAGAGAAAATATTTTGAAGCAAAAAATGTAAAATATTTAATAACATAAATAACATAATATTTTACCAAATGTAAATGTAAACAGAACTCAACAGCAGCATTAACAACCATTATTCCTCCCAAAATGGGGGGTGCGTCTTATAGTCTGCAAAACACGGTGAATGGTTTAAATGTTCCAGTGAAAAGATACAGGGTAGCTGAACAGTTAAGACAGCTCAAAACAGAAGATACACACATACTAAAAGCAAATGGATAGAAAAAAAGGTATTTCATGCAAATGGAAAAGAAAAAAAATTGGGGGATAGATACTTATTTCTGGTAAAATAGACTTTAAAACAGTAAGAGACAAAGAAGGACACTACATAATGAAAAAGGGAACAATCAAGCAAGAGGATATAACCCTAGTAAACAATTATGCACCTAACATAGGAGTGCCTAAATATGTAAAGCAAATCTTGATGGACGTAAAAGGAGAGATGGACAGAATTACGCTCATAGTAGGGAGATGTTAACACCCCATTGACTTCAATGGATAGATCTTCTAGACAATCAATAAGGAGACATAAGCTTTAAGTGACAAACTAGATCAGATGAATTTAATTGATATTTTCAGAGCATTTCACCCTAAAGTGCAGAATATATTATATATTCTTTTCAAGTACAAATGGAATGTTTGTAGGATAAACCACATGTTAGGACACAAAACAAGTCTCAATAAATTTAAGAAGATTGAAATCATATCAAGCATCTTCTCTGACCATAATGCTATGAAACTAGAAATCAATCACAAGAAGAAAACTGAAAAAATACACCAAAACATGGAAGCTAAATAACATGTTATTAAATATTAAATGGGTCAACAGGGAGATCAAGGTAGAAATCAGAAGATACCTTGAAACAAGTGAAAAATGAGAACATGACCAACAAAATCTGCAGAACAGTCCTAAGAGGGAAATTCGTAGCATTATAGCCTTATCTCAAGAAACAAGAAAAAGCTTAAATAAACAATCTAACTTGATACTTATAGGAACTTGAAAAAGAACAACAAGCAAAGCCTAAAGTGAGTACAAGGAAGGAAATAATAAAGATCAGAGGAGAAATAAAATAGTCTAAAAATTGATGCAAAAGATCATTGAATCAAGAGCCGCTTTTTTAAAAAGATAAACAGATTGACAAACTTTTAACCCCTCATGAAGAAAAAAAGAGGACCTAAATAAATAAAATCAGAAATGAAAGAGGAGAAATAACAATTGACACCAGAGAAATACAAAGGATTGTAAGAAAATATTACGATCAACTTCATGCCAACCAATTGGACAATCTGGACAAAGTGGATAAATTCCTAGAAACATACAGTTTTCAAATCTAAATCAGGAAGAATCAGAGGATCCGAATAAACAGATTATATCTAGTGCAATTGAAGTAGTAATTTAAAAAACTCGCAACAAATAAGCCCTGGATCAGATGGCTTCACAGGTGAAATTTTACCAAACATTCTGAGAACTAACACCACCCCTCAAACTATTCCAAAAAATTCAAGAGGAAGGAAGACTCCCATTTTGTTTTCCCTCCAAGCTCATTTTGTGATGCCAGCATTATCCTAATTCCAAACCCAGGTACAGACACTACAAAGAAAGATTTATAAGCCAATATCCTTGATGAACATAGATGCTAAAATCATCAACAAAATATTAGCAAACTGATACAGCAATACATTAAAAGATTATATACCATGATCAAGTGGGATTTATTCCAGGAATGCACGATTGGTACAACTTTGCAAATTGATAAATGTAGTTCACCATATAAACAAAATGAAGGGTAAAAACTACATGATCAAATCAATAAATGCAGAAAAAGCGTCTGATAAAATCCAACACCCGTTTATGATAAAAACTCTCAGCAAAGTGGGAATAGAGGCGGCATACCTAAATATAATGACTATAAATGAAAATCCACTGCCAGCATCATACTCAACAGGGAAAAAGTACACCTTAAGATCGGGAAGAATACAGGGATGTTCGCTTTCACCTCTCTTGTTCAACATAGTTCTGGAAGTCCTCGCCATAGAAGTGGGACAAGAAGAAATAAGAGGCATTCAAATTGGAAAGGAAGAAGTTAAACTGTCATTATTTGCAGATGGCATGATACTGTACATAAAGAACCCTAAAGATTCCGCCAAGAAACTATAGAACTGATAAATGAATTCAGTGAAATAGCAGGATGCAAAATTAATATCCAAAAATCAGTTGCATTTTTATATGCTAGTAATGAACTGTCAGAAAGGGACATTAAGAAAACAATCCTATTCACAATTGCTTCAAAAAGAATAAAATACCTAGGAATAAACCTAACCAAGGGTATAAAAGACTTACATTTAGAAAATTGTGTGATACTGAAGAAAGAACTTAAAGAAGATACAAATAGTGGGAGCATGTACTGTGTTCATGGATAGGAAGAATTAGCATCATTAAAATGTCCATACTACCCAAGGCAATCCATAGATTCAGTGTAATTCTTATCAAGATATCACAGAACTAGATCAAGTATTTCAAAAACATACAGAAACACAAAAGGCCCCCAAAAGGCAACAGTGATTTTGAAAAATAAGAACAAAGTTGGAGGAATCATGCTACCTAATATCGAGCTATACTGTAAGGTCATAGTATTCAAAACAGTGTGGTATTGGCATAAAAATACACATAAATGAGTGAACAGAGTAGAGAGCCTGGAAATAAACCTATGCCTTTACAGTCAATTACTATTTGACAGAGGAAGCAAGCACATGCAGTGGACTAAAGATAGTTTATTGAATAAATGGTGTTGGGACAATTGGGCAGTACATACAGAAAATGAAAGTAGATCACCTGCTTACACCACACACAAGAATAAATTCAAAATGGATTAGACTTAAATGTTAGACCCGACACCATAAAAATTTTAGAAGAAAAAATAGGCAGTAAAATCTCAGACATTGCCCATAGCAATACTATTTCTGATATCTCTCTTCAGGCCACAACAACAACAACAAAAAAAATGGGACTACTTCATACTACAAAGTTCTTACACAACAAAGGAAATCATCAACACACTAAAAAGACAGCCCACTGAATGGGAGAATATATTCACTGATACACCTGATGGGTTAATTTCCAAAATTTATAAATAACTTATCAAAATCAACACTCAAAAAACAGTCCAATTAAAAAATGGGCAAAGGACCTGAATAGACACTTCTCCAAAGAGGACATACAGATGGACAGTAAACATGTGAAAAGATGCTCAACGTCTGTAATAGCAAATTAAAACCATGATGAGATGTCACCTCACCTTGGTCAGAATGGCTGTCATCAACAAATCATCAAACAAGTGCTAGCCAGGATGTGGAGAAAGGGGAACCCTTTTGCACTGTTGGGAATGAAGATTGGTGCAGCCACTGTGGAAAACAGTATGGAGATACCTCAAAAAAATAAAAAATGGAACTGCCTTTTGACCCAGCGATTCCACCTCTGGGAGCTTATCTGAAGAAAGCTGAAACACTAATTTGAAAGACTATAAGCACCCCTTTATTCATCGCAGTCTTATTTACAATAGCCATGATCTGGAAGCATTCCAAGTGTCTATCAGTAGATGATTGGATAAAACAACTAGGATACATTTATGCAGTGGAACAGTACTCAGCTGTAAAAATGAAAATTTTACTCTTTGCAATGGCAAGGGTGTACTTGGAGAACGTTATGTTAGGTGAACTAAGCCAATAAGAGAAAGACAAATACCATGTTATTTCATTCATATGTGGAATTTAGTGAACAAACTGAACAAGGAAAATAGAGACAGATTCACAGATAAAAGGTGGGTGGTTAACAGGTGGAAGGACTCAGCAATAAAGGAAATGTATACCCATGGACAAGTGTGGTGAATGTTGGATGGGGGTGGGTGGGGTTAAAAAAGGGAGGGGATGGGGGATAAATGGTAATGGGAAAAATACAATAAAAAAACCCCTAAAAATTCATTGCCAATTGCAGTCATACTTTTTCCTTTTTAAGTTGGAATGTTTTCTCCATTCTTGTAATAATCCAAGAAAAATTCACATTCATCCATTTCTGGCTAAGACTTCATGGCACAAATCTTCCTAAAATACCTCATGGAAATGTGTTTTTTACTGTAATATGCTTATTTCCCCAAATATCTTTCTCTATTTCCTCATTTTTGTTTTAGATTTACATCTTGGTTTTGAGTTTCCTATACCAGTTTATAGCTGATTGTGTTCTCTGTGCTTTCCAGTTACCCAATTATTTCCTGCATGCTTTCTGCTGTTCCAGTTTCGCTATTTCATGTGGTCAGAATAGTTTATATTAATCACTTTATTTTTCTTTACTTTGTTAGGTCCAAATGTATGACTTATATATTTTTTTAAGTTAGATCATGCATTAAGAAAAAACTCTAAGTGCTCTCTAATGACTGATGTCTTGTTAGGTGTACGATTTATAGAATTGTTTGGGTGAGTAATTTCTTTTATTGGAATTGTTCTTAACATTTTTTTGTGCTCATTAAGTTTAACTGATACTTTAGCAGAGGCCTGTATAGGGGTTAATTTTAAACAACTACTTTTAAAACTCCTTGTAGGACAGTGCTTAGATTGTGTTATTTTTAAGTTGGTTAACATTTGCATGTGAGCTGTATTAACATTTTGTTGTTCATGGTACTAGAATTGCTAAATAGGTTATACATATATATTGGACTTGATTGTAAATTTACTAATTATGGATACACTTACTGTATTTCTCTTCAGATTTTGTTTACTTGTTTACTTTTTTTGATATACTTAGTAAGGATACTATACTTAGATGTAGTTGGTTAAAGCAGATGTCCTGGGGGAGGAAGATAACATTTACTGAGCTGTATAATTTGTGGTAAGGAAAAAAATGAGAAAATTGGCAGACAGAAAGGAGGAGCCTATTATATTTTAAAATAGCATGATTGAAAGTTCTGAATTTGATATGGAGGAAGACGAGTTAAAGATGTAAGCAGTTGTATGCTTGTATATTGGTTCTCATTGAAACATGAGGAAGAATGGTAAGATGTATGAAAAGCCTACATGGATATTTTTAAAGCTGCAAAGAAAAGCAGTTGGTTGGTACTGGACATTAGATATGCAAAAACTTTACTGGTGGGTAGGTACTTTGTAGTTGTCTGTGTGTGTGATGAATGTGGATGCAGGAGTGTGGCAGTGAGTACAGGATACATTTCAGTTAGTAATTGAATGACTACCATTCTGACCAAAATACTTGAAAGGATACCAGGATGAACAGTGCTCAACCTAATACCTACCTAATCTTAAGAGAAAAATCCACAGTTTGAGGAATAGAGGAAGAAATGAGCCAAAATTAAAACTATGAACATTTGTTTTAAGTAAAAATAGGGTAGCATAAATTATTCACTCATTTGCAGATAATTTTCACTTAAATCTAAGTTTTTAGAGCTATTCCATAATTATTTTAATTTTCTTTGACTTCATAGTGTATAATAAGGCTTTTATTTTCATTTATATTTTACCTAACTTTCCTGGAGCTTGGATTGTAATACACATAATTCCTGTTATGTGATTTTCTAGAAGTTTATAATTTTATTAGTCTCTCTTAGGAGCTTCCCAGTTTCATTAGCCATCCTCCACCCCAGTATTAGAAATCTATCACAACTCCTGTTCTCTTACTACATTGTGCCCACTCTTGTTCATGCTGTCTGCCTTGATATCTAACTATCTTTGTTTGTATAGGTGTCTTTTGACTACTACTGTGTCATCCCAATTCCCATTGCTTTTAACTAAAACTTTATAGATAGGATGTTTCATGTTGAATGTGGTTAAACTGACAACTTTATCTTTTTTCTCGAATGCCCCCTTCATACTTCTGGTTACTGGGGAAGGTGCAGTCATAAAGCCTGGCAGTGAAAGAAATAGAAGATGGACTGGTCTTTATCCCACAGTTGCTCCCCACCCCACAGCTCCTCTCTGACTAGCATGAAATCACACAATTTTTCTTATTATTCTTCATACCTTTCTTTTATCTATTCCTATGGATAAATGACCAGTATAGTATGTCTGAGCTACTGTAACATTCTGCAGATTCCCTTAGTTGTTTCACTATCTTCAAAGGTATTTCTTAAGTTATATTATTTCCTGAAAAGAAAAATAAATCACTGAGGATAAGTATTTCAGTGTGGAATTTTGAAAAGTTGTAGCGAAAAACTTACGTAGGTAAAAGTGTTAAAGCACATAGTGAGTAATGTCCTGGTAATGCATGAAAGTAAAGGCTGGACATTTTAGGAGATTAGAATTTCTATTTCCTGTGAGGGAAAAGACCATGTAGATTTGCCAGGGCTGGGGTTGGTTACAGACAGGAAGTGAATTTGAATACTGTGAGTTGTAGGTATCTATTAAAACATCACATGGATTTGTTTGTTGTGTGTCTGTAGTCATTTTTAATCTAGAAGAATCTCCCTCTCTTTTTCATTTTTTTATGCATTCAGGTCTGTTGTCTAAGAATGTCTCACCTTCTGGATTTGTTTGTATCCTAATAATTAGCTACGGTTAAACTTTTTTTTCCACAAGAGTACAACATAGGTGACATTGTAACGTTTTAGTACATCAGGAGACATGTATCATTAGGCTGCTTGTCATACTGTTGGTGTAGCTCAGTTTGACCCCTTAGTTAAGCTCATGACTTAACAGATCTTTACATTGTAAAGGTATATTTCCCCACTTATAATTACTGTATTTTTCAGACTATAAGAGGCACTCCCCCCAATTTGGAGGGAAGGGGGTGTGTCTTATAGTCCAGATGTAGCTTGCCTGACTCACTGTGGGGGAGCAGCGGTGGAGCAGGGTCATGGGTTGTTAAATATTTTACTACATATTTTGCTCCAAAATTTTTTTCTATTTTCCTCCTCTAAAACCTAGGTGTGTCTTATGGTCCGGTGCACCTTATAGTCCTAAAGATATAGTAATAAGTAATCTGTGGGGTAATCCGTATTAGGGCTCCCAACAACTTTTAACATTTGTTTTCATTCTCTTTACCCACTCGATACCATAAACTTGAAAAACAGTTCTGTCATTTTAACAATTTTACAAAAGTTGTTTCTCATGTTACTAGAAGTTTAAAAGAGTATTCTGTCATAATATAAATAAGGAACAAATGAAATTGAAACAATGTGGAAATGAAGTAAGAGAGGCTGTGGTAAAGCATACCTGTGTTTGGAGGGTGGAGCTAACACTGTGTCATATACAAAATTGTACTGTGTTCCTTATAGCCACAAAGTTATGCTTCTAAAATGTGAGCAACATTGTATTTATGACTTTCTTTAAGCAATTCTGGCCAAAGTTAATGAACTTTATTTTTTTTAATAGGTTTAAATGTAATACTGGATATTTATTTCTCTTTCTAAGGTAAGTTTTATTTCTACTTTTTGAAATAACATTACTATATTAAATTTATTATTCAAGTAGTTTGTCTAGAAAGTAAATTTTAGTTACTGAAGTTGTATCACTGATTTATTTATAATCGGGCTTATGGGTTTATCTGTTACAAAGAGTAATTGTCCTTAGGGGAATGATTGTTAGTTATGGCACATATGGCATACAATAATATCATGCTCAGTACTTGGGTGCTCATAAACATTTCGGTACAGTGAATGTTCAGAATTGCCTTAGGATCCTTGAGCATTGGGTTGAGTGTTTAAGTTTCCTAGGACTACTGTAACAAAGTGCCGCAAACTTGGTGGCTTAAAACAACAAAAACATTCTCTCATAGTTCTGGAGGCTAGCTGTCCAAAATAAAGGCATCAGTAGGTCTCTGCTCCCTCTGAAGGCTCTACAGGAAGATCCTTCCTTGCCTCTTCCTAGGTTCTGGTTGTGCCAGCATCCTTGGTGTTCGGGCTTAGCTGAATCACTCTTGTTTCTGCCTCTGTTCTTGGGCTTATTTTCTGTGTCTCCTCTCCTTGTTTTCAAATCTCCCCCTCCTTAAAAAGACACCAGTCATTGGATTTTCGGGTCCTCCCTAATCAAGTATAACTTCATCTTAAGTGAATTATATGGTCCTTAGGACTTCACCATAACTTTTTTGGGGAACACACTTCATCTCACAGTAGTTGGGGCTTGCAATGAGTTGTAGCAATGTCAAGATGCTCTGATCATTTTGGAACTTGAATGCTGTATTCTGTGAGGTGCAGAATATTTTGGAGTTTGTATAGAAATTAAAATGAAAACTAGGTTTCTTAAGCCAGTTTAGGACTATTTAATAGACTTTGAATGTTGGAGTATGTAGATGTGGATTTTTTAAAAAGATTTTATTTATTTGTTTGTTTGTTTATTTTAGAGAGGGGAAGGAAGGGAGAAAGAGAGAGGGGAACATTAATGTGTGGTTGCCTCTTGTGTGCCTACCACTGGGGACCCGGCCACAACCCAGGCGTGTACCCTGACTGGGAATCAAACCACTGGCAACTCCCTGGTTCACATGCCTGTACTCAGTCCACTGAGCTACACCAGCCAGGGCAAGATGTGGATTTTTAACATTTACAAATATAAATACTGGTTATATATTGGCATTTGTGGGATTCAGCCCAACAAGAATTGTGGCCCTTCTGAGGTAGACATAATAGGGAAACAAAGTAAACTCTTTATCAGTGTATTTTGCCTAATAATAACAATGCTGTATTTTTTTATATTAGGAAACAAAACGTACAAATTGGATAATTTTCTTTAAAGCTCACTAAATGCTCTTGATCATTTTTAAAAATAAAGAGTTCAGGGTCATTGAAATTCAGCTCTAACTTCAAAGATGATCTTAGGTAAGGCATGCAGTGGATTTAGGTCGGTGTGTGGCCTGTGGGAAGTACTTCATACACATTAGCTGTTACTATTAGTGAGCCTTTCTGAGAACGTGAAGAGGTTTGAGGTAGTCATGAAAAGAAGGAAAGTTCTTCTCGCCTCTTATTTTTGATACTCTTGTATCTGGTTGGTTAGTGTATTTACTATTACAGTCATTGGTTTGGTAACGGACATAAATGACTAAATGTAGATTACAGTATTACAAGTTTTTAAATGTGAGACAATAGGAAAACATTAGACACATATTTACTTTCTGAGTTTGAGATTTGAAGGTAATGTTCTTTAAATGGCTTGTACTGTGTGATGCTTGTAAGTAAATATTAAAAATCCAGACTGTGTTTAACTTTCTTTTTCATTCTCTTTTTCTATTTAAATAAAAACAGCTATATTAATCCAACAAGCCATAATGTGGCATACCATCTTTTTTGAGAGGTGAAGAGTATTGAGTAAAAATGGCTGACAGAAGTGGCAAGATTGTTCCAGGACAAGTGTATATCGAAGTGGAATATGATTACGAATATGAGGCAAAGGACAGAAAAATTGTAATAAAACAAGGGGAACGATACATCTTGGTAAAAAAGACCAATGATGACTGGTGGCAAGTCAAACCAGATGAGAATTCCAAAACGTTTTATGTGCCAGCCCAGTATGTTAAGGAAGTCACTCGCAAAGCCCTGATGCCGCCTGTTAAACAGGCAGTTGGACTGCCAAATAATTCTGTGAAAATGACACCGAGTCTGCATCTGCAGAGATCAACAGAAAATGTGAACAAATTGCCTGAGCTTTCAAGTTTTGGAAAGCCATCATCATCTGTTCATGGAACAAGTCTTATTCGTGATGCCAATCAGAATTTTGGACCCAATTATAATCCAAGTCAAACTGTCAACCTAAGCCTGGACCTCACCCACAATAATGGGAAGTTTAGCACTGACTCACATTCTCCTAAAGTTTCTGGGCAGAACACGACACGCTTATTTGGTCACTTTCCCGGTCCAGAGTTCTTGGACATAGAGAAAACTAGCTTCTCCCAGGATCAGTCTTGCGATTCAGCAGGAGAAGGCTCAGAAAGGGTACATCAAGATTCTGAGTCTGGTGATGAACTCAGCAGCAGCTCCACGGAACAGATAAGGGTAAGATTGACTGTAGAGCGAACCACTTGCACCTTAATAAAAATATTAATTACAGCTTTTATTTTAATTAAAAAGCTTTTTGTAAGAGTTAGGAATCATTTGTTTTGCCTTATGTTTTCAGGATACATGAGTTCTATCCTGAGTTAAATAGGTAGGGAATGTGTGAAATAACTTGTGGAGTTCACATTATAGTGTAGAATTACTGTACGTATGAGAAAAAAAATTTTCCATTCTATTGATAATGCATGGTATAGAAAGGACTTAATTTACCCAGTGCTATTTCTTTTATTAGAAAAAGTTTGTTTTTAAGCCCTGGCTGGTGTAGCTCAGTGGATTGAGCGCGGGCTGGGAACCAAAGTGTCCCAGGTTCAATTCCCAGCCAGGGTACATTCCTGGGTTGCAGGTCATAACCCCCGGCAACCACACATTGATGTTTCTCTCTCTCTCTCTCTCTCTCCCTCCCTTCCCTCTCTAAAAATAAATAAATAAAATATTAAAAAAAAAAAAAAAAAGAAAAGAAAAAGTTTGTTTTCCAGCAGTACTAATTTTGACTTGTTTCCAGTAAGTCTCCAGCTAACAATGGATATATGGGGAAAGATGTCACTGGACTATTAACCACTAACTTGTGTTCTTTGAAACTTGTTTGTTAACCTTGAGTATTAAGACAAACTACAGAGCTCACAAACCTTTACTTCCATTCATGTACTTTTGTGTCTGAAGTTTCTTAAGTATCCATGCTTACTTGCATTGCAGGGGGAAAAATTTGTGTCTGTGGTTTGGTTTTCTAAATTTTTCATTATCTAACTTTGAGATTAGTTTATGCCAGTTTGTTGGTCAGGTGAAGTGAAGTAATTTGAAAAGCACATACATGAAATTAAAATTTAAATGTATTTGGCAAAGTCTTAATTTTAAAGGAACTTTGAAATTGGTACGTTTATGGCTTAAAACTCTTGTAAAGCTTAATCATCAAGTTAAGTCATTGAGTAGTATGGCTGTTGTAAGGTGTGGTCTGATTATAATGGAATTAGTATGTTATTTCTCTAGATTTTAATTTTTCTTGTGACATCTTGAATGGAAATAGGAAAAAGGGAATGTTCTCTAGAAAAACTCCAGATGTTCGTGATCAATAGAGGTATGTGAAGGAGCATAGTCAGTTTATCATGATGTTATTATCATCATGACATAGAGTATGTAGTATTACTTGGAGCTCTTTTTATACATGGCTCCTTTTTGAGCCAGTGGGATTTGGGAAAGCTGTGCTTTTTCTCTTCCATCTCGCCATCACCACTGTTTGACAGTTCAAATTACATTTTTTTATTTAGGTACACTGACTGGCCTGTGTTCTCTTCATTATGGTCATCTTAAATTTATGGCATCCAAGTTCATGGCTCTTAACCTCTCTTGGGACCTTGACACTGTTTTGAAATTCTGTTAGATTTCCCTGGCCAGTCCTTTTTCTTACTCTTCGTGGCAACTCTGCAAACCTTTTCTGTTACCTTCAGTTCTCTGATTCACCTGCTTTTTCCTGCTCTCTTATCAGGGAACCTTTCCTTGTATTTCACAGCAAAAATAAAAACCATGGGATAGAACTTTATTCAGCTTTGGGGAGGTTACTAGTGCCAATAGTAGCACTTACTGGCACTTACCAGCAGTTAGCAGCAGTGGGTTTTGATTTGAACCTGGAGTTCATCAAGGTTCACTTTATGGTTTTCATAATTCCATCACTTAACCATCTGTATGATAGTTGGGGAAAATTAGTTAACTTCTGTGAGTTTCAGTTTTCTTATCTTAAATTGCAGATTGGGTGGTTGAGGATTAAGTGGATTACTAGATCTAATTTGCTTAAAACTATACTTGGCATATTAGTACTGAATACTTATTGCTGTTTAATGAATTACTCCCAAAATTAGTAGCTTAACATAGTAAACATTGATCACCTCACTGTTTCTGTGGGTCTGTAATTCAGAAGTAGCTTAGTTGGGCCGTTTTAAAGACTTAGGGTCTCATGAATTTGCAGTCTTAAGAAGACTTGGCTGGGGATGCTTTTAAAATGGCTCACTCACATGGTACTAGTTTGACCTCCTCAGGTATGCTGGAATGTTGTAACTAGGTTTCCCCTTGAAGAAGCAAAGCATGAAAGAACAAGGTAGAAGCTGCACTGTCTTTTTGCCCAGTCTTGGAGGTCACACACAGTCACATCTTACTAAGTATACAGTTCACCCCAGTTCTCTGTGGGAAGAGACTACACTGGGTACAAACATCGGGATATGAGGACATTGAGGCCAGCTTGGAGGCTGGCTAGCACAGTCAGCAGTCATTAGCTATAGCTGTCATTATTGTTGTTGTTTCTAGTATTATTGCTACCATCTAATCTGTAAGTGCACCTGTGTCAGCGATCATCTTTACCCCCAGTGCAGTGTAAGCGTTGTCTCACCTATCAGAGGGCAATCTCTTTGTATCTGCTTTTCCCTTTCTTCCATAAACCTTTTACTAAAGATTATATAGTATTGTGCCCATATGGTTTTAGAGCCATTATTTACCAAGTTTTTCCCGTCATCATTTAAATTTGCTCATGTTTTTCCCATTTTAGTAAAGCTCTTTAGTGTACCTTCCCTACTGAGTATCACTTACTACCCTTTCCCTTTATTGGCACCTTATGTGAAGAGTTGTATAGGTTTGCTTCTCTACATTTGCTCATTTCCCACTCGTTCCTTAACCAATTCTAGTATGTCTTTTGACTCCACCTTGCCACCTAAGTGGCTTGCAAAATTGTGATATCACAATCAGGACATTGACCTTGGTACAGAAGAGATACTGAGCATTTCCAACACCACAAGTATCCTTTGTGGTTCCCTCCCATTCCCACCCCTCCTTAACCCCTGCTTACCCCTAATATACTCTCCATTTAAAATTTTTTGTTATTTCAAGAATGTTATCTAAATGCTATATAACCTTTTGGGATTGGCCTTTTCATTCAGCATAATTCGCTAGAGATTGATCCAGGTTGTTGTGTGTATCAATGTCCTTTTTGTTGGTGACTAACTGTATTCTGTGGTGTGGATGTGCCATACTTTGTTTCACCATGTACCCATTAAGGAGCATCTGGGTTTCCAGTTTTTGGCTATTGCAAACAGCTGCTTATATACAAACATTTCTGCACAAGTTTTTATGTGAACATAACTTTTTATTCCTCTGGCATAAATGCTCACAGGTGTAATTGCTATTGGTAGTTGCATGTTTATTTCTTCAGACACAGGCAAATTTTCCAAATAGTCTTTGGAAAGAAGTCATTATATATGGCCCATATTAAGAAATAGATGTTATACCCCACCTCACTGAAGGTGTAGTTTCTACATGGATTTTTTGGAATTATTTTGTATGGAAGATTTTTATCTTTTACTTCATTTGTTTATTCAGTCATTTATTTATGTCTGTATGAACTCATAGGTATTTTTTATACCTTATATTATAATCCAATATTCCTATATTTTGCTGCTCAAGTATTTCAGCTTTGGCAGTTGAGAACTTGTATTGTCAGTTTGAGCACTGCCCTACTCTCTGGCTCTACAAGGTACTCCATGTTACATATTGTATATTTTTTGCCCCAGTCTGGAACCAGCCATTCCTGTAAGGACTTCCGTTCCCCTTAATTGGAGAATGGTATTAGAAACCAGGATCTGTGCTGGTGTGCTCATTGCTACCTCAGTGTCGTTGCTTCAAAGCCTTCTTGGATGATAGAGCAGGGAATACACATTGGTATGCTAACCTGTATATATACACGTATCTATAACTATTTCCACATGTAACCATCTGCATCTCTGTTAAACTAAACAGGTTCATATTGATGTCTTCAATTCTAATCTATAACCACATAGATCATTGCTTCTTTATAAACTGTCACCCCAAAATTGAAAAATGTACCTACTGCCATCCACTGTCATTTGCACAATTGTTCAGTTTAAGTATATATGTATAGGAGTATTAGAGATGTTAACTTGTGCCCTTGTGGAGTACAACTTTATCAGCTAGAATATGATTATTTCATGTGTGATTTTTTTTTTACAGACTCCACTCATTTTCAGAGTTTACTTGATCAGCACCTTTTGTCCCCGCCTGATTAATGAGATTGTTTCATACATTTGTAATAAAGTTAGGCTTTTTTCCCCTCATATTCTGCATTCTTTTCTGGGGTTCTTGACCTCACTTTGAATTTCTACGTTTAAAAAAATTGCATACATTGAGGTTTGTTCTTGGTGCTATAAAGCTCAGTGGATTTTGACAAATGCACAGTATTGTGTTTTCATAATTACACTATCATACAGAATAGTTTCATTGCCCTAATCCCCTGGGCTTCACCTGTTTGCCATTCCTCTGCTTCTGGAGACTCCAGTCCTCTGCAACTGCTCATCCTTATGTGTAGTTTTGCCTTTTCCAGAATGTCTTTCAATTGGAATCATAAAGTAGGTGTACTTTTTAGATTGGCTTCTTTCACTTAGCAAGATGTGTTTAAGATGCATCCATGTGTTTTAATGTTTGATAACATTTCTTTTATTGATGAGTAACCCATTGTAGTGATCTATTGAGGTACATCTTGGTTGCTTTGAGTTTTTGGCTATTATGAATAAAATTGCTATTAATATTTGCATGCAGACTTTTGTGTAGACATAAACTTCAGATCATTTGGGTAAACACCTAAAATCACTTGGGTAATGTCTTCAGTAAATACCTAAGGTTGCTGAATAGTATGGAAAGGCTATGTTTTTCTACATCTCACCATCATTTGGAACTGTCAATTTTTTGGATTTTTAGCCATTCTAATAATATGTAGGATCTTGTTTTAATTTGCATTTCTGAATAACAATGGATATTGACCATCTTTTCATATGCTTATTTTGTCTTTGTTTCTGCTTTGATGAAGTGTCTAGATCTTTTGCTCCTTTTTAAATTGTTTTGTTTTAAGAGTTCCTTGTATGTTTAGATACATATCCTTTATTAGATATATAGTTTACAAATACTTTCTGTGGCTTGTCTTTTTATTCTCTTAAGAGTGACTTTCACAGAGCTGAAGTTTTTAATCTTAACGAAGTTCAAAACTTTACTATTTTTCTTATGGACCATGTTTTTACAGTTATATCTAGAAACTCATTGCCAAACCCAAGGTCATCTAGATTTTGTTTCAGTTTTGGAATTTTTATAGTTTTGCATTTTAAATTTAGGTCTATGATTCATTTTGATTTAGTTTTTATGAAAGGTCTTTGTTGAGGGTATGTGTGTGTGTGTGTGTGTGTGTGTTTTACACGTATATGTCCAGTTCCTCATTTGTTGAAAAGATTTACCTTTCTCTATTGAGTTGCATTGTTCCTTTTGTCAATAATCAGTTGACTATTTGGGTGTATTTGTTGCTTTCCATTCTGTTCTTTTGATTCATGTGTCATTGTTTTGTCAATACCAGGCTGTGTGGATTAATGTAGTTGTATTGTAAGGGCTGAAAGTAGGTTGTGTGCATCTTCCAACTTTATTGTTCAGTATTGCGTTGACTATTCTGTGTTTTGTCTTTCCATATAAAATTTAGATTTACTTTGTTGATATCCAAACCATGGCCAAGGAATATTTCTTCATTTATTTAGACTTGTTTTTTATTTCTTTCATCATAGTTTAGTAGTTTTCAGTACCCTTTAGCTATCACCCTTAATGTGCCGCTATCTTTCTCAGCTCCAAGCAACCATTAATCTAATTTTCTGTTCTGGATATTCCATTTTAGTGGAATTATGTAATATGTGGTCTTTTGTAACTGGCTTCTTTCACTTATCAAGGTTCATCCATGTTGCACATGTATCACTTCATTCCTTTTTATGGCAGGATAATCTATTGTTTGTTTATTCATCACTTCTTGGACATTTTGGTTGTTCCTACCTCTTTGCTAATATGAATAATACTGCTGTAAGCATGGTGTACAAGTTTTTGTGTGGATATGTGACGTTTTTCTCTTGAGTTGATAACCTAGGAGAAGAAATGCTGGTTCATAGGGTAACTCTGTTTAATTGTTCAGGAACTTCCAGGCTCTTTTCCAAAGTGGCTACACCATTTTATATTCCCACTAGCAATGTATGAGGTCTCCGATGTCTCTGTATCCTTGTCAGTTTCTAACTTTTTGGTTATAGCTATCCTAGTGGGTGTGAAGTGGTGTCACATTGTCTTTGATTTGCATTTCCCTCAAGACTAAGGATGTTGAGTATTTTTTCATATGTACACTGACTGTTGATCTTAGAGAAATGTCTATTCAGATTTTCTGTTCGTTTTAATTTGAGCTATTTGTTTTATGGCTGAATTTTAAGAATTCTTTATATAGTCTCATCAAATATATGGTTTGCAAATTTTTTCTCCCATTTTGTGGACTCTTATTTTCTTGATGTCTCTTTAAGCACAAGTTTTTAATTTTGAAGTCCAAATTGATCTAATGTTTTGTTTTATTGCTCATGCTTTTGGTGCCATTTCTAAGACTCTTGCCAAATTTGAGGTCATGAAGATTTAATCCTATATTTTACCTAACAATTTTATAATTTTAGCTCCTACATTTAATTCTGATCTCTTTTGAGTTCATTTTTATGTATGGTATGAAGTAAGGTTGTAACTTCATTTTTTGTATGTAACTATCAAGTTGTCCGAGACATTTGTTGAAATACTATTTCCTTCCCTCATTGAATGGTTTTGACACCTTTGTTGAAAATCAGTTGACATGTATATATGGGATTATTTCTGGACTGTCACTCTATTCTGTTGATCTACATGTCTATCTTTATGCTTGTCCTAGATCATTTTGATTACTGTTGCTTTGTAGTAAGCTGAAAAGTTGAAAAGTACTCTTCTTTCTACTTTGCTCTTTTTCAAGAATATTTTGTCTATTCTGACTCCTTTGTAATTCCACTTGAATTTTAGAATCAACTTGTCAATTTCTACAAAGAAACTAGCCAGAATTCTGATAGGGGTGGTGTTAAGTCTATAGATAGGTATGGGAAGTAATACCTTCTTAACAGTATTCACATTTCTTTCAGGAAGTTCTGCTAGTGCTGAATTCTCTCAGTTTTATTTGTTCAGGAAACTTCCATTTCAATTGATAATTTATGTGGATATAGAGTTCTTGTGATTGTTTTCTTTCAGCACTTTAAATATTCTGACCAAAGTGGGTAAAATATTTTCTGGTGGCATATTTTGTTTGTATCGCTTCTGGTGAGATAAATGCTGTTATGTTTATTCTTGTTCTCCAGTAGTTAAGGTGTAAAGGTGTTTTTCCTCTCTGGCTTCTTCCAAAGTTTTCCCTTCATCTTTGTTTTTTCTGCAGTTGGTTTATGTTATGCCTTTATATATGTTTTTGGTATTTACATTGTGTGTTCAGTTTGGGAAGTTTCTATTGACATGTCTTCAGGCCCATTGATTATTTTCCCAGCCATGTTCAGTCTACTGATCATCATTTCATAGGAATTTTCCATTTCTGTTACAGTGTTTTAATTTGATTGTCTTAGATTTTTCATCTCTGCTTAAATTACTCATTTGTTCTTGGATGTCTGCTATTTCCTTTTAAAGCCCTTAAGATATTAATAATATTTAAAAAATTTTTGTCTGATATGCACAACATTTATGCCATATCTGAACTTGACTCTGATGCTTCCTTTCTCTCTTCAGATTATTTCTTCTTGTTTTTTTGGCCATGCTTTGTAATTTTTTGTTGAAAGCCAGACATGTCATATTTGGTAATAGGAACAGAAGTAAGTGTCTAGTGGGAGGTGTTAGGTTAATATGATTATAAATTGGACTATGTTTAATGTTTGCTGTTGTTGTGAGTATCAGTGACTTTAAACTCCTCGAGTACATGTGCCCTGGGCCTCTAAGGCTTCCTCATTAGTTTCTGGCGTCCCAAAATCTCTGTGTTACCTCTTCTAGCCCTTGAACTGCCTAATTCCTTGGCCCATGTGACCTCTGCTAACATCATTGGTTAGTGGATGGCCTCCTTGCCACTTGACAGTGGTGAAAGTTCTAACACTTCACTAGGCCTCTGTGTGTTTGTGAGCGTGCATGCACATGCGTGCAGTCTTGTTACTGTCCAGAAGTGACTTCTTTTGTCCTTTCCTCTGCCTTCTCTGATAGTGCACTGGTGGGGTGTGGGGGTGCCTTATTACAGTCTGGCATATACGGAAACCTAGGTTCTGTGTTCGCCATTGCTAGTGGTATGTGGGTGGAACTGTTGATTTTTCTGTGTCATTTGGCAGGAATAGCATAGTAATACTAAAAGTCTTCCCCTTTTTTGGTCCTTTTGCTACATAGACAGGGATTTGTTGGACTTTTCCCGGCCTCTGCCTGTTGGTGTTTCTGGGTTGCTGACTTCTACCTTCAAACCTGGGATATATGAAGCCAGAAGTAAATCCAGGGAACTCACCAGCATGTTGTTCGTTGGGTCCTGAAGTTACTAGTTGGTATATTCTAACTTTCAGAGTTGCCTTGTGTATGTTTTATATATTTTATCTAGTGTTTTTATTTGTAGTTAGAGGGATAGAGGACTCCTTTTTCCCAGGATTGGAAGTGCTTGGTTAGTTTTCTAATGGTAGTTTTTAAGTATTAATTTTCTTGACCTCTTAACAATCTTGTTAGTCTTAGCTTCTATAGGATATCCTCTTATAAGCTTCCATGGCACCTTGTACTGTTCCCATGTTCTCGTTACATTTAAGATTGTTTTCTTCTCACTCGTCAGTCTGTGATCTCTAGTGTTGTGCTAGCTGTGTTCCTTATCTCTATATTAAGTACCTGCTACAGTACCTTGTATATACTAGCTATGCTAAATGCTTCTTGAATGATGACCAGTGTTTAGCGACAAACATAGGAAGGGGAAACCTTGATTAATGTCCCATCAAAGATGCATGTTTCTGTATGAAAAACAGTAATTTAGAACAGCAGTTCCCAACCTTTTTGGCATGGGAGACTAGTTTTGTGTAAGGTTTTTCCATGGACAGGAGGTGGAGCTCAGGTGGTAATGTGAGCTAGGCTTCACTCACTCACCCACTGCTCATTTCCTGCTGTGCAGTCTGGTTTCTGACAGGTTACTGGCCACGAACCAGTACCTGTCCATGGCCCAGGGGTTGGGGACCCCAGGTCTTAAAATGCTAAGCTTCTGCATGCAACATAGTTTTTAGTAAAGAATGTTATTAGAGAGATGGAGTTGGGGGTAAAAAGTTGTAATGCAGTATGGAGATCACACACACACACACACACACACACACACACACACATAGTTTTATGATTCTAGTAGAGTAGCAATTGTAGACATGGTTGAAAAGATGACAGAATCTTAATAGAGTCATTAAAAAATGTGTACATTACAAACGTTCTGTGTTTTCACCCTGTTTTTGTCCTGGGAAAGAATTTGAAAATCTAGGTGACACATCAACAAAAACAACAGATGTGGAAACATTTTTTCATTTTCATTGAGAAAACTCTCATCTGTATGCATGGAATATCTTTAGCAATTGCTTCAGTAAATGCTTCAGACAGATAGTTTAAACCCTGAATGACTAATATCACAATTATTTTGAAGTGTGGTATATTAACACTCAAGCTCTAGAAAATCATGAGTGTAACTTGGTACATAAAAGAAAGATGCAAGAATAGGCTTTTAAACCAGAGAAATTTGTGACTCAGCCTTTCTACAAAATACTTGACTTCTGAAGCCCTTTTTTTGTAACATGTGTTTGACTACTACTTATTTGTCTGTTTTTTCTGTCTCATAGCAGAGTGTAATTCAGTTACTTAAAAATGATTGGTGAATAGCTGAGTGACAACTTGTTTGTTTGTTTGTTTGTTTGTTTGTTTCCAGAGAGGGAAGGGAGGGAGAAAAAGAGAGCAAGAGAAACATCAATGTGTGGTTGCTGGGGGTCATGGCCTGCAACCCAGGCATGTACCCTGACTGGGAATCGAACCTGCGATGCTTTGGTTCACAGCCCGCGCTCAATACACTGAGCTACACCAGCCAGGGCAACAACTTGGTTTTTAATGTGAGTTAGAAAAATAAAAAAACAAGATTCATCAGAATAACCATATGATAGAGAAAGAGAGGAGGGTGAAAGGAACTAACATTCAAGCATTTAAATAGATGCTTACATATGTGGTTTCCTACAATTGCTTTATAAGGTAGGTAGAGATAACTTCCTTTTTGCATTGAAGAAGCAATTTCATATTCTTGGTTTAAAAAGTCAGGGGAGAAATTTGCAGTTTAAAAAAGTTAATTATTAAAAATTCTTGACATTCTCGTTTGATTAAGTTGAGTTGAACTTCTGTTCACTTTTATAATGGAACTCCGGTTTTACTTGAAAGTATGACTGACAAACTAGTTATTCACACTAGGGTGTTTGTTAGACGCTTTGTCTAACATGATCAAAATAAGCCCATCACTTTTAGGAAAACAATTGATTTTTTTTGTGTTAAAATGATACAATTCAAGCTTTCAGGTGAAAATGAGAATTTTGAAAACTTTTATCTGCTAACATGAGCTTACAGCTTCAACCCAAGACTTTTTGATGAAAGCAGTGGTGATATTTAAGTTTGTTTTGTTTAATGTTTTTTATACTGTATAATGAAATGTTTCGGCATTTGGGAGATAACATAAGCATAACCTTGTGAATTAATGCTTTTTTAAATGGCCAGTGCATGATGGGTACAAGAGTCATTCAAAGACAAGATAGACCAATGAATTTAATGTGAAAAAGTACAAATAGAGTTAATATTTAAGAACTTTTCACTCAAGTTTTGATGGAATGCCAGAGAAGAAGGTCCACAATTACCTGAAAAGCTTTCTCTTTTTTGTCTCCCTAAGGCTGTTTTTTCTTTATGTATTCAACCAAAAGAACAAATTCTAACAGATTTAATGTAGAAGCTGATATGAGAATCTAGAAGACATTAGAAAGTATATTATAAATGTAAAACAGTGTCATTTTTCTCAGTAATGTTTTTGGGGGAGACTATCATTTTGAATAAATGTATATTTATGTTAACATGTAATATGTCATTATTTTTTTAAAATGAGTTTCATGAATAATGTTAAAATTTCTTAGTTTTAAATTTGAATATTAAATATCAGTAGATAACTGAACATGAACTAAAGCTCTTTGGTGTCTCCAGTGATTTTTAAGAGTGTAAAAGGGGCTCTGTGCCCACAATGTTTGAAAATTGCTGTTTTGGTGAAAGAGTCTACATTTGTCTAAGTGAAAGTGCTATTTAATTGATGCCTTGGAAGATTCTTTTCCTTAGGTACATACAGGACACATGCTAATGGTTGATGATAAAAATTTTTGATAAAACTTTTAAAATTTGGCTAAATATTTTTTGGCTGAAGTCTGAGGGAAGGCAAGTGGTAGATAAGTTCTTCATTAAAATTTTGTATCAGTTAATTTGGAAAACACATAGTGGTCTTAACAATACATAGAATTAAGTTTATATTTTTCTTGTAAGCATATATGCAGTATTATAAACTATAGTAATGTTAAAGTGTTGGAAATTTCTGTGTTAGAAAGAGTTATATTGAACATTATTATACATAAAGTCACATTTCCACAAGGAAGGCACAGTGCGAAAATGCTCAGTTTCAAGAATTGAAAACCTTGAATTTGCAGAAATAGAAATGACAAGAAATGAAAGACTTATGTCTGTAGTAAGGATAGAAAGAGGAAGGAAAGATTTCCTGTTCTCGGACTGTTTTAAATATTTTTGTGCTGAAGTTAGAAAATGGAAAGCTTACCAAGAAAAATAAGGACTGCCTACTAGATTGATTCTTCCTTAAGCATAGTATACAGTGTGAGAGATGCCTTAATGTGACAGAACTATTTTTCAATACTTTGATATAAGATGAATTGTGTTAATTCATCTTGTATCTCTTTTCATCTATATAGCTTGTTGAACTAAAATTTGAAGCAAGTTTGGTCAAGGGGATAATTAATGTTAAGTCTTACGGAATAAATATTTCTGAATGCAGTGAAACCTTGATCACTTTTCCTGAGGGACTTACATTTTTGCCTAATTGAAATTTCTTTAGTAAAACAGGGACACCCAATATCTATTTTTTATTCACCATTTATGAAAGGCTTTCTCTACTAGATGAAATGCAAAGACTTACCTAATTTCTGTCATTAATGAGCTTGTATTTTAGGGTATTTTGGTTCACTCTCCAGTATTAGTAAAAGTAATATGAAAGATTATTGAACCTTTTCAAAAAGAATCAGACTTTTGTATTTATCATTATTACTATTAGTTTTCTTTATAGTAGTAGTTTTGTTTGTTTGTAGTATCTCCAGGACATACTCAATGTTATCTTTAGAGAAAAACGAAAAATTATACTATCAGGTATCATTGCCTGATTTGCCTAAAATGAAGATACTAAAAATTTCTAGGTAATAGTTTTGTGTAGGTAGGCTCTAATTTTTTAAAAATGTAAATGTTCACTTTTTAAAAATCTGATAAAAGAGAATACATCTAAACAAAAAAGAAAGCTTGTTTACCCTACATTCTAAATTGGAAATGCATGTTTTTCTACCATGTCAGCTCTTAAAGTGTTTATTATTTCTGACATTCATTTCAACTCCTATAGATGTAGACTTAGTTTTATTTTAGTGACTCTACCCTCTGAATTTTACTTAACCATTCTTGGCCTCTTAGCACCCAGAGGATACACCTGGTCTTCTTTATTGTTCTATCTAGTGTTGTCTTCACAGACGAAGACTGTAGGAAACGTTAAAATCTCCTAAATACCCAAGAATGTAATCTAGCAGAAAGATTCACAGTGGGAGAGTTGTTCTGTCTCCCTCTCTCTGAGGATCTAAATATGAGGGTGTCCATTTCCTTTGGGAGAGCACACAGAAGTGTAGTGCTCTGGTCAGAAATGTATTTGAAGCTTATTTTTAAACGAATTTGGTGAGCATGTCTTGGCAGTTATTTTTATAATATTTGAGTGATTTTTTTATTACCTAAGAGTACTAAAGAACCATGAAAATTAATGTTCAAAGTTTTCTGTTTTCCTGTTTAAACTTAACAGTACCCCAAACTTATTAGCACTCAGTAAGTTGGATGAATCTGTGTATTGGATCAAGTAACCTGCTTCCTAGTGGAACGCATATTTACACCGCTGGTTGTCTTGCTTTTATTTTGCACAGAAAAATCAGTTGGAGAGTGAGAAACATTTTGAGCTGGGATTTTGGGTAGTGTCATAGATGTGATGACTATACTTTCTGAACTAAAAATCAGAACATTTGTTCTGATGATTGTGAGAAGTGAGAATGTACTTCTGGAAACAGTGAGAGGCAACATTTGAAATCTGAAGTAAGCCAGAGAGTTGCCACTCTCATAGAGTGAGCAGATCATGTTATTCATATTTATTGATTACTTCAGCTGTGCTATGCATATTTTAGGAAGCAGGACATTATTTTCAAATCTTTTAGTAAAAATAGGCAAACTGAAATTAAAGCTGATAACTTAACATTTAATGTTTCTTGGTTAGTGTTTTTCTGTTTGTAGCTTCAGGGAGAAAGAATGTGCCAGCTCTTAAATTTGAAAATATTTTACACTGTGGTAACAAAAATATTTATTAAACAAAGCTTTAAGAAATTACTATAATTACTTTTATCTGGTAGGTACACATAGGTAGTGAGTAATAGCCTGAACTTTGAAATCAAATAGACGTAGTTGTGAATCTTGGTTCAGCAACTTCCTTATGAGGAGGAATAATTAACTCCTGGGTGTGAGAGAGATTAACAAGATGAGTAAATCAAGTGCCTCAAACAGTGTGTTTGCTTAAACAATATTAATCGCTATATATTATTTTCATTACTGCCAAAGGAAAATTTTATGGAGAAGAAGACGGTTTGCAAATCTGAATTTCTATCTTAGACTCTCAGAAGAGCTTTTGTTAACCTCTAAGTAGGCAAGCAAAAAATTTTAAATGTACAGTTAGTGTATTAGATTAGAATCAGTTTGTTTGGGTGTGTGCTTCATGTAATTCGTGTACTGTATTATGCTTCCATAATATATTTGGGGGCCCATGAGATTTATTTTTGTTTTTCAGCTTGTATGGATACTGCTATTGCTTTAGGCAAGTTGTTTTAAAAATTAACTTTATTGGGGTAACATTGGTTTAATAACATTGTATAAGTTTCAGGTGTACAACTTTATAATACAACATCTGTATACTCCATTGTATGTTCACTGCTCCAAGTCTAGTCTTCTTTTGTCACTGAAAATTTCACTCCCTTTACTCTCCTCATCCTCCCCTTACCCCTGTACCACTCTGGTAACTACTCGTCTGTTGTCTGTATCCATGAATGTATTTGTTGCTTTTGTTTTATATCCCACATGTGAGTGAAATCATGCGGTTCTTGTCCTTTTTTGTGTGTGACTTATTTCTATTAGCATGATACTCTTTTAAGAGCTATCCATGCTGTTGCAAGTGGCAATACTTCATCTTTTTATGGCTGAGTAGTATTCCATTGTGTAAATGTAACATATCTTCTTGTCCTTTCATTGGTCAAAGGACACTTAGATTGTTTCTGTGTCTTGGCTATTGTGAATAAGCTGCAGTGAACATAGTGGTACATACACCTTTATGAATAAGTGTTTTCAAAAGTTTCAGGTAGATACCCAGAAGAGGGATTGCTGGGTCATATGCTAATTCTATTCTTCATTTCTTGAGAAACCTCCACACTGTTTTCAATAGTGAATGCACCAATTTACATCCCCACCAGCACTGTACAAGGGTTCCCTTTTCTCTGCATCCTCTTCAACACTTGGTGTTGCTTGGTATTATCTTACTGATAATAGTTTAGGCAAACCAAACACATTTTTTAACAGAGCATTGCTCACTAGGTTTATTTTATGTTTTATAATACTTTGTCAATTTTAATATTCTTATGGAAAACTGGTATCATAAGTTTTGGGGGAACTAGTCTAGGAAGGATCTAGTGTAGGAAGCCCACTTTACTGTTTTGAGTCTTGCTTCTCAAGGACAGAGATTTGTTATTTTGTTCTACCCCTTCAGTCAGGGATGTATATGTGTATTGCATGTTTCCTGAATGTAAGCATGAATGGAAGAGAGCAGAAAAAACTACTAGTGAAGTCAAAAGACCTGGACATTAAAAAGAGTATGACTTTTCAGTTCTATTTCCTAAATAATATAGCATACATTATAAAATAAATACACACACACACACACACACATATATATATATATATATATATATATATATATATATAAATTTTACTGGTACAAGTCCTTGCTTTTTCCGATTTAATCTACAATGTACTTCTAAAGAGGACTTGAATGTTGTCATGGTTTACTTTCTGTAGCTTGTAACTGTTAACCCTTTCTAAAAACTTACTATGTTACATTTATAACCTTAATAAATTTTTTACCCATTAATAAAGTGTAAAGGTAACATAGGATAAGAGAGGCAAAAAACACAGGCACAGATTCTGAAGCCAGGTTGCTTTGATTCAAAATATAGATTGGTCACTTTCTACTTATTTGACCCTAGACAGGTTCTCAAATGTTTTTTTTGTTTTGTTTTGTTTTGTTTAAGATTTTATTTATCTATTTTTAGAGCGGGAAGAGAGGGAGGGAAACATTAAAGTGTGGTTGCCTTTCATGCACCCCCTACTGGGGACCTGGCCCGCAACCCAGGCATGTGCCCTGACTGGGAATCAAACCAGTGACCCTTTGGTTTGCAGGTTGGCACTCAATCCACTGAGCCACACGAGCCAGGGCTCGGTTCTTAAATTTTTTGGAACTATTTGTCCATCTGTAAAATGAGAATGATAGTAGTACTATGTCATAGCGTTTTTATGAAAATTAAATGAATTAGCATAAGTACTCAGAATAGTGCCTTGCTCACGAAATATAACATATAAATGGTTATGTATAGATGTACTCGTATTACTTTGATACCAGACATAAGATAGCACTATATATTTTTTTGACATTTTAATTAAAAAGAGAAGAAAGGGGAAATAGCTTAAGACTACTTTAATACTTAGGAAATAAAATTTACTTATCAAGCGGATGTATGACTTATAAAAGTCATAGAAATATAATGATCTATCTGGTTGAAGTATTAAAGGTGTAACTTAGTTAATCACTGGGGATAATCTGATGTGGACGTTTATATGAAGTGATGTGGGGCTGTTTTTCTACATAAGCATTTTTCTAAGACTGACAAGACAGGTATTTAAAAATAGAATCTGCTGTGACTTCTTGTATTTCAGAGAAGCTTGAACACATCAAACTAAACAATAGTTTTTATTTTATAAGTATATTTTATTGATTATGCTATTACAGTTGTCCCATTTTTTTCTCCTTTATTACCCTTCACCTCTCTACCCCCCCCACCAGAATTCCTCTCTTTCCCCTAGTTCATGTCCATGGGTTGTACTTATAAGTTCCTTTGGCTTCTACATTTCCTGTACTATTCTTAACCTTCCCCTGTCTATTTTGTGCCTACCAATTATGTTTCTTATTCCCTGTACCTTTTCCGCCTCTCTCCCCCGTCTACCTCCCTGCTGGTAACCCTCCCTGGGATTTCCATTTCTGTAATTCTGTTCATGTTCTAGGTGTTTGTTTAGTTTGTTTTTGTTATTTTTAGGTTTAGTTGTTGATAGTTGTGAGTTTGTGTCATTTTACAATTCATAGTTTTGATCTTTTTTTCTTTTTTTTTTTAGTTTTATTGTTGTTCAAGTACAGTTATCTGCAAGTCCCTTTAACATTTCATATAATAAGGGCTTGGTGATGATGAACTCCTTTAATTTGACCTTATCTGGAAAGCACTTTATCTGCCCTTTCATTCTAAATGATAGCTTTGCTGGATAAAGTAATCTTGGATGGAGGTCCTTGCCTTTCATAACTCTGAGTACTTCTTTGCAGCCCCTTCTTGCCTGTCAGGTCTCTTTTGAGAAAACACCTGATAGTCTTATGGGAATTCCTTTGTAGGTAATTGTCTCCTTTTCTCTTGCTGCTTTTAAGATTCTCTCCTTATCTTTAATCCTGGATAATGTAATTATGATGTGCCTTGGTGTGTGCTTTCTTGGGTCCAACTTCTTTGGGACTCTCTGAGCTTACTGGACTTCCTGGAAGTCTATTTCCTTTGCCAGATTAAGGAAGTTCCCCTTCATTATTTTTTCAAATAAGTTGTTGATTCTTGCTCTTCTTCTCCTTCTTCTCCTCCTCCTCCTCCCCTTCCCCCTCCTCCCCCCCCCCCCACCATGATTCAGATGTTGGAACATTTAAAGTTGTCCTGGAAGTTCCTAAGCCTCTTCTTATTTTTTGAATTCGTGTTTCTTCGTTCTGTTCTGGTTGAATAAATGTTTCTTTCTTCTGGTCCAAACCATTGATTTGAGTCCCAGTTCCTTTCCCATCACTATTGTTTCCCTCTACATTTTTCTTTATTTCACTATTTCAGTCTTCAGTTTTTCCTCTATTTTGTGACCATATTCAATAATCTGTGAGCATCCTGATTACCAGTGTTTTGAACTCTGCATGTGATAGGTTGGCAATCTTTTCATCCCTTAGTTGCATTTTTGCTGGAGCTTTTATTCTTTCATGTGGACCATATTTTTTTTTGTCTCAGGAAGCCTGTTATATAGTAAGGGGTAGAACCTTAGGTATTTGCCAGTTCTGGGCAACCATGTCACTGTTTTGTGGTGCTGTATGTGGGAGAGGGGTTTGAGAGCAGCTTTCAGTCACTTCCTCTGCCACTCACAAGCAACTTGGACCCTTCTGGTGCTGATTCTCAGGTGGGTAGTTTTATGTACATTTTAGGACCCCGTGGGGTTCGTGGGGGCTCCCACAAACTCTCCTGGGAGGCTGGGAGTTTCTCCATCTGCTGTGACACTCACAGGTTTTTTCAGCCAGAGATTTTGATGATTTATTTCCCTGCACTGGAAGCCTGGGTTGCGTGGTCTGTCTCACTCCCCGGTGGTTCCTCCTGGTTATCCCCATGCAAATGTGGCACCACTCGCCTTACGGAGAGTGCTCTCTATCTCTGCTGCCAGTCTCTGCCCCTCCTCCCAGTCTGGGTGAATGTTTCTTCTTTAACTCCCTGGTGGTTGGACTTCTATACAGTTTGGTTTTCTGGCAGTTCTGGTCATTTTTTGTTTTCTGATTTTTTGTTGTCCTCTTTTTTGTTGTGTGAAGATGCAAAGTATATCTACCTATGCTTCTATCTTGGCCAGTAGTCTAGTTTTTAAATATTTATTGTGAACTAGGGGCTTTAAATAACTGTTACATTTTTTTCGTAACATTTGTTAAAATACTTCAATCATTTTTATTTGGAAAGGAAGATAAAAATCGCCAATAGAGAAGAATAAAATAAAGCAAAAATTACAACTTTAAATTTACTGGAATAATTGACTTATGCATTCATTAAATAAATATTTATGAGCACCACCAGCTCTGTACCTTGTATTGTGCAGGATTCTGGAGATATGATGGTGAACAAATATGTCTTGTAATAGAACCATGCTTTATGAATGAATACTAGACACTACGTAGGATCGTTTCTGCTGCTTCTCTGTTATGTCTCATAACAGAAAAAGTGGACATTCCCTGACCTCTGGGCATTGCTAAAAGTACCTGCACAGAATGGCTAAAAACCTTATAGAAGCTTGTAAAAGCCATTATTGTAACCACTAAGGAATTATATAGGATATTCTAATAAGATTTTGGTAGTGTAAATAGTTGATGTGTTTACTTACGGGATTTATTTGAGAAGAAAACTGCCAGCTTGGTGTCAGTCTATTAATCTGTATTGCCTTTTTTTTTTTTTCCAAACTGCAGCCAAGTGTGAGCATGCTTGGTGATTTTTTGGGATTTAAGTAATAGTATGATAAGAAAGTAAATAGGGTAATGTAAGATACGAGGTCAGAGGAAAAATATGCCGGGAAGAAAAAGTTAAATAAGTTAAACAGTAATTAAAGCCAGAGATTCTGCATTTAATTTTTGTGTCTCTTCTATTTGGGCTAGGTACTAATAAAGTTATATTTTTAAAATAAAATTTTTCTTTATTAAAGGAAACCAACTAAAGTTCTTTGTGATAACTGTTTCCATAGTTAAGCAAAAGAAATGTTTTGTCTTTTAAATAGGTATTAAAATTTACAGCTCATTTAAGAAAATCAGTTGAAACTTAACTGTTAACAAGAAAGTGACATTTTTACAAAGCTGAAGATTGCATTTTCTGTTCATCTTTTCTTATGTTTATAGGACAATGCTACTGTTGAAGGGACCTAAATTTTGTAACTTTTTGAAGTAATTATTTTGGAAGAATGCAGTATAATACTCAGATCTAAGTCTTGTGCGCTTTTAATAAAATGCAGCTTAAAATGGGGAGAGCATTTTCACAAGAGTTGACAAACTTTTTCTGTGAAGAACCGGATAGTAGACATTTTAGGTTTTGTGAGCTAATGGGATCTCTCAAAAGTTTTCAACGATAGGCAAACAAAGGCACATATATGGCTATGTTTCATACAATTTTATTTACAAAAACAGGCCACAGGCTCGATTTGGACCAGGGTTTGGTTATCCCTTTAACTAAAAGGAAATATAGAGAAGTGATGCACTATTTTTTTCACCTTTCATTTTTTTGCCTCATTTAGTAAGTGTAAATTACAGTAAAATGCTCAAATACAAAATTGTGCAGGCATTACTGTATAGATAATGCCTGAGGCTTCTGAAAGAGAATTGTTGCTGTCAACAATGTAGGGAACATCCAGACATCTAAGAATTTTTATGAGTTTGAGTCAAACTGACAATTTCAGGGAAGCAAAACCTGAACAGATTGAGAAAATACTCTGGGAAAATGGCAGCTTCATCCCTTAATTTATGCATTACAATCAAAAGAGAAGATGTTAAGTGGGTTACATGATCATCAGTGATAGTTTAGGGAGGCTGGAGAAAGCAAAGCAGAGGTGGGGGAACCTCTGGGATTGGATAAAAAGTAAAGTGATGACATATCTTTTATATAGGTGGGCACAATAAATTGTCTTTTGCTTTGTATAATGCACACTTTTTGCCCAAATCTTGAGGGGAAATAAGGGTGCACATTATATACATGGGTAGTACTAATTCTGTATCTTTCTAAATATTTTTAATTCTCTTACTTATATTTATGTGTAAAAAGTGTAACTCTAGGGAGCAATAATGCTACCCGTGTCCAAAATAGTATTCTGGAATACAAGAATAGGTTTGTTTCTAATTATAAATAAATAAGAAATTGAATTAAAAAATTAAAACAAAAGATTTTTTTTCCTGAAAGTTTGGGCCAAAAACACGTGCACATTATGCACAGCAAAATAAGGTAGTTAAGAGTCAACAACTAACATGATAACAATCATAATGAGGGGATTTGTGGCCTCACTCTGGTGTGGTACCTGTGCTTTGAAGAGTCAGGGAAAAAGAAACTTGACATTCCAAAGGTATGTTATCATAGATGCAAAAAGACAATAGACAGGCTCAATTAAGGTAAAGATTGACTTTTGTCAGGGAAGAATCTGTCTAGCCTTGGACATGACTGTCTGCCATGACTTGCGTTTAGTTAGAAAGCTTTTAATTTCAGACCATCCTATGTGGTTTCTTTAGGTGAGTTTGCACCCAGGCCCACTCTGAGCTTGTCAGGCTTGGTATGTGGCCCTTTTTTGTGCACGTTGCCATCATTTGATTTCTCAAAAAGTTCATCAGCTGGTATAAGCCAGTTCATATTTTTCTATTAAAGGAAGCTCAAAAGTTTCATTATGACAATATGGAAGTACAAGATGTTTGGAAGTTAAAAACTCTAAGGTTCCACAGCCTATATCTATTATTAAAACTTCATTCAAGATACCAACAGATTATACTGGAGTAGTAGATTTCTCTGGAGGACTTTTTTTTCTTTTTAACCTTATTCTCTGTTTTCCTTTTTTTAAAAAATAGTTTATTATTTTTGATCTTTTGTACCTATATTTTATAATTTAAAGGAGGAAATCTTAACACTTTGTGCAACTCAGTACATCACTTTTCTAGTTAGTAAAGTGTAGTTTTAAAGTTTTATTATCTGCTAAATATCTCCCATAGGAATGTCAGATTTTTTTTCACTTGATTTACTATGCTTTTTGTTGAAAAGCATTGTTAAGCACTCATGTTATATGGATAGTATCCCTAGCATATACATAAGGATTGGACTTTTATTTATAAAGAACCAACTGTTCCATATATCAGTTAAAGTAATTTTTTCTTCATCAACATTTTAGTTACTATAATTTAAACAAGTTATGGAAAAATCTGTTTATCAGTTATGTAACTTAATAACCAGATTTTCTTTAGGCATAATCAAGTGGGAAAGAATGGGATCTTTTAAATTTCTCAGCTACAGATTTAAAGATTCAAATGGGAATTAATAAATCTCAGTGTTCCTCTACTAACTAGATGTAATTATAAAAATGGTATGGATAATCCTACAGTACTTACTTGCTCTGATATATCATTGTTGACACATAATTGTTTTTCTGTTAGCGTCTTTACCAAAATAGAATATGAAGACTGAAAACTGTGATAACCAGACTTATTTCTTCCTATGGCTAGCACTTCTATTAAAAGGAACCAGATACATTTATGGCACTTTCAGTATGTCTCATTCTGAAGAGTAACAGTATCCCAAAAGGACATACTAGTTAAGAAATTAGTAAATCTTAACTGAATTTACACCTCTGTTGCAGATTTTCTCATTTGTCAGTTTTATATGTAGAGACTCGTGAAGTCTGAATGAAAACCTTTTTATTTCTCCTGTGAATGTTCAGATGCCCGATGAAAGTAACAAGTATATAAATAACTGACTTGGCACCAAAGGGAGCCGGCATGTCTCAAGTGAGCTTTAGAACAGTGTAGAGTAATTCTGAATCTTTAGAGGAGGGTCAGGAGTTAGTGTGTATGGGAAATGTATCTTTGTATTTAAGAATCTTTTATAAAAATTCTGAATTAAGAACTAGTTTTGATGAGAAAAAGAATTGAGAAGGGCCCTAACAGGAAACTAAGAATGTTGGAAAACAAGCTGCAATTTTACTCGAGTGTTTTTTAGATGTGTATTTAGATGATTTTGTCTCCTGCACTTCAAAATATAAGTAGATTATTTTATATTTTTCTTCCTGGAAATTAGGGATATAGGAGGAGGTTGAGAGGAACAAAATTAAATTGCTTTTAAATTTAGCTGCTGATTTCCCCCCTCTTTTGGATTAATGGTCTTTAGTGAGTATGTAAGATGTTGGAGTGGAAAACATGTAAACTGTGATTTTTTAAATGATGACCTTTGGCTCTATTGGTAAGTTTTATTTGAGTTTCAAAAATGTATAAATCTGTGTAAGTCAGGGTTCTCCAGAGAAACAGAATCAACAGGAGGTACCTAAGAAGATTTATTGTAGGGATTGGCCTATGCTCTTACCAAGGCTTGAGAAGTCTCATAGTCTGCCATCTGTAACCTGGAGGACCAGGAAAGCCAGTAATGTGATTAAATACAAGTCTGAAGGTCTGGGAACTGGTGTGGGCTTAGTGTACTTTCCTGTTTGAGTCCTAAGAACCAGAGGAGCCAGTGTAATAGGGTAGGTGGCAATGGATGTTTTAACTGAAGTGAGAATATGAACTTGCCCTTCCTCTGCCTTTTTGTTCTATTTTGGACCTTAATGGATTAGATGATGCCCATCCTCACTGGTAAGGACAATCTTTTATACTCTACTTATTCAGATACTAATCTTTTCTGGAGACATCCTTAAAATATACCCAGAAACAATGTTTTTCCTTCTATCTGGGCATCTCCTTAGCTCAGTGAAATTGACACATAACATTAATCGTCACAGTACCAAAAAGAATTGAAAGCAGTGACTCAAACAGATATTCATATGTCCAAGTTTATAACAGCATTATTCATAATAGCCAAAAGGTGGAAGTATCCCAAGTTTCCATCAGTGGATGATGACTATAGAAAATGTGGTATGTACATAGAATGGAATTTTATTCATTGTGAAAAATGAAGGAAATTTTGACACATGTCACAGCATGGATGAATCTTAGGGACAATATGCTAAGTGAAATAAGCCATTCACCAAAAGGCAAATATTACATGATTCATTTATATGAAGCACCTACAGTAGTCAGATTCATAGAGACAGAAAGTAGAATGTTGGTTGCCAAAGGCTGGGGCAGAGGGAGATAGAGAGTTTATAGGGTAACATGTACAGAGTTTTAGTTTTGCGAGATGAAAAAAAGTTCTGGAGGTGGATAGTGGTGATGCTTGCAAGGAGAGGAGGTCTGGAATGGTTAGCTTGTGTCTGGACAGGCCTCCGTTTCTGAAACTTTAGGATGAACTGCTCACTCAAAGAGGTGCTAGACTTTTGACCACTATCATAATGGCACAGCCCCACTCCACCTCACCTATCTTTACCCTTTACTTGCCCTACTGTTTTATCCATTAGTAATTTGGAGAACTTGCTAATAGGAATGGTTATTCACATTGTGGCTTATTATGAGGATTATAATTTTAAGTATGGTGGCTACATTTCTGACTTACAGTGAACCCTAAATATTTGTGACTTTGAACCAGCTTTTCCTCCTTGCCTACTCTGTATTTTCTGGGTAAACTTGAGTTTAGCATTGACCTCCATGGGTATCATGTGTTCTTGCCTCTATAGTTTAGATTGTAGAACTTCCTAAATATCATTCTAGAATCATTACATGGCTTTAAAACTGTCTTTTTTTCCACATTTTTTCTTTTTCTCTCACTTCAAAGTAAACATACTCATTGAGAATAAATTAGGAAATACAAACAAAAGCAAAACAAAATCAGCTCTAGTTCCATGAAGTACAGTACAAAAACTTTCTTGATTTTTTAATGCATAAATGTGTGTGAGTATATATTTATATGTATTGACTCATATGTGTCTAACTTTTGAATATCTTTTATGGGATTCAAGGCTTCACTATTTGTTGCTTTAGAGTAGAATTGCCTTTATAATGATGAACAATCATTTACTTTTTATATGGTTTGTATAAGGTTTTCAGTACAGCTTTATGGAAAAAATGTTTTAAACTTCGTAACTATGCACCCAAATAGATTATCCAAGCAACTGTATTACAGTGTTGTCATGCAGACTTGTTAATGAATTGGTATATGTGGTGAGTTAGAACCCCATTTGTTTGGTTGTGTTCATTTGAATTGACAGTTCATAGATTCTTTTCCTTAGATAATTTGAGGTTTTTGAAATGTTATTTCAGAATCTTATCTTTGAAAAAAAAAACAAACAAAAAAGAATAGTCATTTATCAGAAAATGAGAGGAAATTATAGTATATCAGCCATTAAATGTGTACCGTATTACTGTGGGTTAATATTTGTATCTTTCTGAAATTTATTATTTTTTGTTGTTGCCAGAAACCTCAACTTCTACCCTTAAATTTGTTCATATATGTTTTCAACAAGTAAGCACAGATGCATTTTTTCATTTGTAATTTTACTGTAAACTTTTTAATTTCTAGAAATTTCAGCAACAGAGTAATCTTGAGTCATCCTCTGAATGCTGATCATACAGTTGCCATTCAAGTCCCGAGGGAGGGAGGTTTGGAATAACTGGCAGCATAGCAGGCCTTTGCATGTTGCTTCATCAGCATAAAATAGTAACTAAGTCTTGCTATCTCAGCATAATGTCTCAGTTGAAGAAGTCTGTTAGTTTCACTGACCAAGGGCAGACATATCTGGTTGAATATTTTCAACACAAATTAATAATAAGATTTCATCAATAAAGACTAGTTTATATAGCAGCTGTCTCCTTTAATATTTCTTAATATATTTTATGGATTGGGAAAGCAGTTACCTGGCTTAGTTTAGTATTTGTGTTAGTGCTGCTCTATATGCACAGGAAGTGTATGAATTCTGTTTAAGAATAGAGGAGCATCTGAAAGAGAAGGTGACCTTTGAACCAGCTTTTAATGGTTTTATTTGTGGTTTACTAGTTGGTGTTTGGGGACAGGATATCCTAGATCACAGGTGGCAAACACAAGGCCCACGGGCCGAATCCAGCCCTCCACCTTGTTTTATTCGGCCCTCACCTTGTTTCTACTGGGCAGCAGCCTCGCTGAGCTCTTAACTGTTAAGGAGTAGTTACATTTATACAGTTCTAAAATTACATTCAGCCCTTTGAAGGCAACCTCGAGGCTGATGAGTTTGACACCCCTGTCCTAGATAGAAGGAAAAAGAAAAGATTTGAAGATAATTGGGAGGAAGAGGTAGCCTGATGTTAATAGTAGAATTGTGAGTAATATGGGAGCTTTGAAGTGAAGAATTTATGTAAAGAGAAAGAGAAGGATAATAAATGAGGCAGAAAAACTTATTTGGGACTGGTGTGATCAAGAGCCTTAAGTTCTCTGCTTTGATATTTGAGCCACTTCAATAGTCAGTGAAGTATTTTTTGATGTTTTTAAGCAGATTTGTGTTTTTAGAGAATAACTATTTGTACTTGGAAGATCATTTGGACAAGGTGAAGAAATGGAGCCATTAATTATTTAGCAAATAAAGGTAAAGAGGCCCTAACGTGGTTATCTTGGAATAAGACTGGAAGAAATTCAGGATGTATTAAGAGGAAGATTAGTAGAACTTGGTTGAGATGAAGAGACACAAGATGATGTTGAAATTTCCAAGTGAGTAGCTTATGATGCTGTTGATTAGAACTGGTGAATATGCAAGGATGGTGTCTTATGGGAAAGGTAGAGAGAGAGAAAGAAAGAGAAGGGAGTACTCAGGGGGACATACTGAGTTCTTACAGAAAATGACTATGGAGAGCTGTGGGCTTGGCCCTGGTGGGTAAATTTGTCTTTTGTTCCTTTTTGGCAAATTTTCTTTAAATTGCACACACCCTTTTGACCGTGTATTGCTCATCCCTTTTTCCCCAGGGCTTTTCACTTTGGTGTCTATCACCTCTTACCTACCCACCCTCTTGGTACAGATAGTCTTTAGCTACCAATGTTTTTAGTTTATAGCATGGCACTATTTATAATGATTGCACTGTTGTCTGTTTGCAGCTATTATTGCAGATTGGTAGCATGGAAATGACTTCATCAGTATGTTTGTGTATGGCTGTCTACAGAGAAACATTTGCTAAGTCTCAAACCTTTCCTACTTGGGACCTGCTTTGTTATTGTCTGTGTCAGGGGAAAAGGCAGAAATGGTGACAGACCTGTGATGGTGCGAAGCAGTTGCTCAGGTTGTTGGCACTAAAAAGTTTTAGTATATAGAAATAAGGTATCAAATCCTATAGGAGTTGAGCAACCTTGAGTTGTAATAACTAACCATCTGAAAAAAAAAGTAAGGAAAAGAATTCATTTACCATGAAAATGATATCTATTAAAGCTTTTCACAGTTTCATTATTGAAAGGCTGTTTTTCATATCTTTGTGTTGTGTCAGTTAAAAACAGATTCTGAATGTTCTTGAAGAGACCATCACTTTGCATATTGGGCTTCCTCCTGCTTTCCTTTACAGATCCAGTTAAACTGTGCTGTGGACCCTTTCTGAACACCATGTCTCACCCTTGTTCCTGTTTAGTGCCTCTCTTATTATGCTCCCAGACCATCCTGTACACTCCTCTATCTCTCCATAGTATTTAGCTCATGCCACTGGAATAATTTTCTTACCTATCTCCTCCTCTTTATACTAGGCTGCTCACTCTTAAGGACAGGGGCTCTTATTTTCATCTGTCACCTAGCTCATAATTAGTTTTTAAATGTTAGCTAAATAGGTAAATCATAGAAAATATCAGTATATTCATGTAATGCAGTCAAGCTTTAAGATACGAACATTAAAGTTTGTAAGATTTTATATTTTATTTCTTTTGTTAAGATTTTATTTATTTTTAGAGAGAGGGGAAGGGAGGAAGAAAGAGGGAGAGAAGAAACATTGATGTGTGAGAGAGACATCCATTATTTGCCTCTCTCATGCCCCCAACCAGAGACCTGGCCTACAACCCAGGCATGTGCCCTAACCCAGGATCTAACCAGAGACCTTTTGGTTTGCAGGACAACATACAACCCACTGAACCACACCAGCCAGGGCAGATTTTATATTTTAAAATAATTAAACAAAGGTCAGTATAGGTTTTCCCCCCTCAAATTTGGCTTTCAGTGGAAAAATGGCCTTTTAGAAAGTTATGTTTTTCAGTTAACATTGATATGCAATTTTTATGCAATGAAACTAAAATTTTAGTCTTCTATTAACTGAATGTTGGCTTGTTAACATTTTTTCTTTTTGCCTTCTATTGTGGTCACCAGTGTTATAATAATTAACCATTACAGTAAGGCAGAATTTGAGCAGATAAATTACCGAAGACACATATATGTTTTTTTCCAAATGAATTAAAATAGAATTAAAAAATAATCTTAATATGGAGTCTGATACTTTGTAATTTTTTTCCTCATAAATCTAAATCAAAGTTAGGCTGTAGACTATAGACTGTAGGGGCTTACATTAATCATTCAGCATAAGTGTAATCTTACATTTAGAGTACAGTAGATACCTAAATATTAGGCCCTAGTAGCATATGCAGAGAAATGAGGTATAGCTCCTTAGTTATTATGTATTCTGACATTCTCTGAAGTTTATTTTAGAAGCAGTTCTTGAACTACGCAAAGTTAAAAGTAAAAAGGGGACATATTGCAATCTTTTTGGTATTAAAAAAGTGAGGATTCCGGTGCAAACTAAGCTTAAACTATCTTCTTCATTTTTCTTTCCTGTGAGTAGTGGAAGGGCTGTGCTAGTCTATGTATAGAGAAAGTGGGACAGGCCACATCTTTTTTTAAGTACAAAATGGGGTCATGTGCAGAGGTGCTAGTCCCAATTCAAGTGTTAATTAATGACCGATGTGGACCATAAAATTAGCTTTTGTTTTGTTCTTTTAAAAGGTCTTTTTTGGGGGGGGTGTTGAAAAATCCACTTGTTTTTGTTGGTGACAATTCATGAACAAGGCTGTTCAGTTTAAATGCAGAATACTGATTAAAAATAATTAGTAAGCTAGTTTTTATTTGATTCATTTATTAAAACACTGTTGCTTTTTTAAAATTTTTAACTCTTTGACTTTCAGAATAAGAAGCAACTGGTGGTATGGACTTTAGAATTGTCTTTTTAAGTATTTATATATTTTATAATACAAGTTTATTGAGCCATGACGAACAGTTAGCCCTAAGTCCATTCAGGTAGCTTGAGTTCTATTAGTGTTTTCTGAACAGTGGTATACATAAAAATCATGTAAGTTACTTAAAAAATACCAATTCTTGACTGCCCGCCTCCACCACTGTCCCCACCCCAGTAACTCTGGCTTATGACCCAAGAATTTTATTAAGCACCTCTAGGTGAGTCTGATATAGATGAGCCATTTACCACCCCTTAAGAAACTCTAGTTTAATTAGTGTTAATACTGTAGCTCTCATTTTTATGAGTTAATGGACTAGGCAGGTGCCCCAGATTCTTCCCTTATCAAATTCCAAAGGTAGTAATTCTCATTGTAACAAAAGTTGGAAAATAAAGCACATAGAAAAAAAGTCATATATAATCCTGTTGTCCAGAGAACTCTGAGAATGTTTTAGTTTGTTTTTCTTCATACTTTGAAATTTTTAGTTAGGGAAAAATTGTTACAACTGTAATAGCATAAACAATTTTAAAAATCATCCAAAAAAGAAAGAAATTTCTAGTTAGAGTTTAGTCAGAAGTTAAAAAAAGTTTTATATATTTTTTCCCATTAACCTCATAAAATTTTTTATTATGTCACTAAAAATCAACATTTTCATTGCTTATATAGTATTGCCTCATATATTGGATATTTATTTGCTTAACCATTCTTTTGGATTTTTAGATCTAATAATAATATTGGAATGAACATCTTTGTGGGCAAAAACCTTTTTTTTCTTTATCTAAGATTCCCTCCCGTACTTGGCTGAAGGTTCTAAAAATATATTTTTTAAAGATTTTATTTATTTATTTTTAGAGAGGGAAGGGAGGGAGAAAGAGAGAGAGAAACATCAATGTGCAGTTGCTGGGGGCCATGGCCTGCAACCCAGGCATGTGCCCTGACTGGGAATCGAACCTGCAACACTTTGGTTCGCAATCCACTGAGCTATGCCAGCCAGGGCCTAAAAATATTTTTTAAAAGCTTTGAAACATACTGCCAAACTGTTTTCCAAAAAGATTCAGCTAATTAAAATTACTAGCAGTAAACTAAAGTTGTTACATTGTACCTTTACCAGCATCCAGTATATAAAAAACAAACTATATTTTTGCTTCACTAGACAAAATAGTGTATAGTTGCTTAACCATCCCTTGTTGTAGTTAGTATCTTTTGTGTATATGTAAAAATTAGTTTGATATTTATATTAAGGTTTTTTTCTACCCATGAATGTATCTTTTCACAACTTGTTGAGGAAAAAATCATTAATGATCAATCAGGTAAGTACTTTGAAATTTTCTCAGTTGGCGGAGCTGTTGATAGTAAATATGGACAGTTTCCTTTTGCCAGAGATGAGATTATTAACAAAAATACTGAGGGTTCATCTGTTTCTTCTGTACACTTTGGAATTGAAAGTTCAAGCTGATTTTGAGTTCAGTTCATTGGAGTTCAATTCATTAAAGAAAACAAATTCATTAAGACACTTTCTAATAGCGAATGAGCAGTATTTCAAATGACCATCAAAAAATTTAACTGGTGGAAAGTGAGAATGTGAAATGTTAAATAAAGTTTTACCATTCATTTATTGCCAATAAACCTCTTCCAACTACATATTCTTCTACTTAGAATTACTGTTGTATCTCTTGACCAGACATCACTGCTGCCTTTATTTCTTGGTTTATCAATTTTGAAAAAAACCATACTTGAAAATTTCCTGATTTAAAAAAAAGGAGACCATTCTCTTTCCCTTTTCCTTTCTGCATTGCTTGATACTTATCTAATTATTTTTGTTTCTTCTATTATTTCCTTTGTTACTTTAAGTAATAAGTGTAGTAAGTGTACTTCTGTCCTGTTCACTTGCTGAGCTTGTTAGACTCTGCTTGGGCTTCTTGCCCCTGGGCTGCCTCTGGAAACCACCTCCAGGCAAAAGGGATGGGAGAGGCACCACTCACCTTTGTTTCTCCTCAGGAATCACAGTCCTGGGCTACTTATACATGTGTGGAAATAATTTTCTGTGTTTTATTGACTTTTCTAGTTGTTTATAGAAGGAAGATAATTTCTGATCCTTGAGTCTGGGAGCTGAAGTCTTTTAATGACTTCTTAATCGCTGAATCTGGGGGTGGTTTCAGGGCCTTTATGTTGAAGTCTTTGGATTGGTACTATCAGGTTCCCCCCTTTTTTGAAAATTTTCTCCTCCTTGACTTCTAAATACTTTTTCTTGTTGTACCTTCTACTTCAGACTTACTGTTTTGCCTCCTTTACTACATCCTCTTACTTTGATAACTTAATTATATTAATTAAATTAATACTTAAAATAATAATAACAATAGTAGAAGTCACCGTCCCAGTCCTTGTGCTGTGTCCTTATTTGTAACTTGAATTCATGAAACAACTGCTTAGTGTTCTTCAGGGTTCTGTTTTCCTCCTCTCATTCTGTGTCCTGTCTTTGAGTTACTGGCTCCACCTATAGGCTAATGACTTTTACATTTGTATTTTTAGCTCTGATTTCCATGCTGAGCTCCCAATCTGTGTATCTAACAGTCTGAGCATTTTCACCTGGATTTTCGAAAGGTGTATCAACCTGATACAATCTAAATGGAACTCCTTTATGCTCCTCTCTGTTTATCCTATTCTTCATCTTGACGTTATTTAATCTATAGTTAAAAATACATACATACATACATACAAAACAAAACATACATACATAAATACATACATACATACAAAAAATACACCAAAACATGCTTCACATAAACAAAGATACAATCTGCTTGTTATTTAACCTTCCAGTTATTCTCGACTGTGGCCCTGCTTCTCCATTCCTTCTACGCTTGTCCTCTTGCAGCTTTCTGCATTTTGTGTCTGTCCTGTTCTTCCAACCTCCTAAATGATCTTTGCCTTTAGTCATGTCCCTCTAAAATCTGTAATATGTCTAAATTTTAAATCAGAGTGTACTTCTGGCTTAAAGTCTTCACTAGTTCCCTAAATGCTACTGGATATGGTTGTGTTTTTTAACATGGCATGCAAACTTTCCTTATTCTGGCATTTGCTTTTCCTTAGATATTTCTGTTGCTGCTCCTTTTACCTACTCTGTAAGTCAGCATCATTCCTGACTGTACCGTGCTTTTTGTCACCTCAAACTTTTTTCTTGCTGCCTCCTGTATCCTTAGCTTTTAGCCAGGTAAAAGCTGGCTAAAGCTTTTACCCATGTGTAGAAGCTTTCCTATGTGTAGCTCTAGCATTGTGTCTAATATGCATTTATATGGTTTTTGTTACACTTTCTTTTCCTATGTTATGAAGTCCTAGAACACAAGACATTTTTTTATTCATAGTTTTAATATTAGCACCTAGCTGAGAACTTGACACTCGATTCATTTTCAGGTAGTTTCTAGCTTAGGTGATGACACAACTGCCAAAACTGGAAATGTGGATGTTTTCCTAGTTTCCTCACATGTAACTGAAGTCCTTAATTTTGCTTTTAGTTGGGCATATGTGTTTGTACTCGTTCATTTGTCCATTCAACACATTTCAATAAGTGTTACTGTGTGCTAGGTGCAGTGTACTGACTATGTTGTGGGCTGAACATTGCATTGAATTTATAAAATTTGTAGATTAATTTTTGAGAAGTAACATGTTCACAAAGTTGTTTTTCCATTTGAGAGCACAAGTTTATCTACTCAAGTACATTTTTTGGTGCCTAAGGAAGGTTTTATAAGTATTCCTCACTTGGTTTTCTACATTTTTGTTAGAGTTTATTTGTGTTAAACAGTTTTTTTCTACCATTATGAATGAAATTTTTTATTCTGTTAATTCCAATTTATTGCTTACGTATGGGAAACTGATTAGATGATCTTATAGCTGGTCAGCTAATTAAATTCAGTTTTCATGGGCTTGGGTTTTCAGATGTTGGTTATGTTAATGACAAATACCAGGGTTTTTTCTTTTGAGTATTTATAAATTTCATTCATTTTTCATATCTTGGTACATTGCTTAGGAACTCCAATACAATGTTGAATAAAAGCATCTTAGTATTATTCTTCACTTTAATGAAAATGCTTTTCATCAATGTCATGCTGAGAATGATGTTTATTCTAAATTTTTAAAAGTCAAATTAAGGAGGCATCACCTGTTCCTCACTTGCTGAGTTTTATCCTGAATCCTTGTTGAATTTTATCAAATATTTTGTTGGTCTGTGGAAATGACCATGTTAGTCTGTTAATGTAAAGGATTACAGTGAGAGATTTCCTAAAGACAAGAGTTTAACATACCTGCTTTTTTCCTGATTTATTTAATGCACTTCTGGATTTGATTGCTATTTTTTTTTGTATGCCCTCACCTCTTATATCAGCTACCTATAAGTCAGAAGTTTTCTATTTATTATTTACTATTATTTTTTTATTGTTGTTCAAGTACAGGTATCTCCATTTTCATCCCACCACAGCCCCTGTCCCACTCATCCTACCTCCCACCCTTGAACCTACCCCCTTTGGCTTTGTCCATGTGTCCTTCATACATGTTCCTTGATGGGCCTTCCCTATTTTCCCCATTATCCCCTCCCCTCTCGTTACTCTCAGTTTGTGCTTTATTACAATGTCTCTGGTTATATTTTGCTTGCTTGTTTTGTTGATTAGGTTCCACTTATAGGTGAGATCATGTGGTATTTGTCTTTCATTGTCTGGCTTATTTCATTTAGCATAATGCTTTCCAGCTCCATCCATACTGTCTCAAAGGGTGGGAGCCCCTTCTTTCTTTCTCTTCTGTAGTATTCCGTTATGTAATTGCACCTTTGTCTTTTGATCCACTCATTTACTGCTGGGCACTTAGGTTGCTTCCAGCACTTGGCTATTGTAAATTGTGCTGCTATGCACATTGGGGTGCATAGGTTTTTTTGAATTGGTGTTTTAGGATTCTTAGGGTGTAATCCTGGCAGTGGAATTGTGTGTCAAAAGGCAGTTCCATTTTTGGTTTTCTGAGGAAATTCCATCCTGTTTTCCCTAGTGATTGCACCAGTCTGCAGTCCCACCAACAGTGCACTAGGGTTCCCTTTTCTGCACAGCCTCGCCAGCACTTGTTTGTTGATTTGGTTATGATGGTCATTCTGACTGCTAATGTTTTATTTGGTGTATTTTCATTTATAAGTGAGATTGGTTTATAATTTTCTCTCATTCTTCTCTGCTTTTATTTCAGAATTACATTAATTTTATAAATTGTGTTGAAGTAATTTAATTTTTTTAATTAGAAAAACTGTTTAAATTTGAACTTTTTAAACAACAGGAACTAGTTGTTTCTTTGAAATTTAGTAGAATTTGTCCATAAACATCATTTAGAAAAAGGCTGTTCCTTGGTACTTTATTTCCCCAAGTCTAGAAAACAATCAGGAACAAAGTAAGAACTTTTTTCTTTAATACTTGTTGAATAAATATCCTCCTGATAAGTTTCTGGAAAATGATTTACTATATAGAATTATTAACACTTTATTTTAGAGTAGCATTGTTATCCTAGTGAATCACCAGGATACGTAATTAGTTTGGAAGAGAAATACATGGAAATCTGTCTGCAGGGATAGATTTTCCTCATAGGAAGATGCTGTTCAGCAGTAGTCTAAAGTCAAAGCTAGCGTTTTTAGAAAAATGTTGATTTGTATGATTATAATTTGTGTCAGTCTAATTTATATCATTGAGTACACTGTATTGGCTTAATTGCCATGTGTAAAAAGACCAAAGATAAACATTTTACAAATGTATTCAAGTTGTGGATTAGTTTTAGTGTTTTCTCTTTTAAAGCTTATTATGTAATTTAGATTCATTATAATTGTTTTATAGGCAAATAATGTTTTCAGAAGTTACATTACTTTAATTTCAATAAGACTGATTCAGTATATCTTTACATTTCCCTTTTTAATTCAATATATTTAAGCATTCATAAAAGAATTGGTATGTTATTGAGGTACTGAACATCTGAACATAACTCAGGGATTTATGTGATAAAGCACTGGTTCTAAACCAGGGAAAGTTTTATCCCCAGGGGATCTCTGGCAATATCCGAAGACTTTTTAGTTGTCACAGTGGAGGGTGAGGAAATGCCACTGTTGTGTAGAGGGTAGAGGCCAAAGATGCTAGTAAACATTCTGCGGTGTGCACTGTAGCCTCTCACAGCAAAGAGTGATCTATCCCAAAATGCAGCGGTGTTGAGGTCGAGAAACCCTGTCATAAAAAGAAAGATATATACAAAACTATGAATATACAAATACAAAAAGGTATTCCCAGAAGTGTGCTTTTTTCCAGCAACTAAATTGTAACAGTTTACAATGTCCTTATGCAAAGTGTATGAAGAGTATCATGCTATTGACATCTAGTGAAACATTTAAAACTGAAAAGTGTAGGCTAAGATCAAGCGTGTAGATCAGAGTTGCTACCCATTCTTCCCGCTGTTAGGAAATTCACAAATAAGGAAACTAGGAATAAATTAAATGATTTGTTTATGATCACTAAGAAATTGTAACTGAGAAGGAATAGAATGCAGTAAACTGTTAGCTGAAGTAATCCATCTCCTTTATCTTTCATTTATATTCCTGATTTAACATTAAAGCTTTGAATATAAAAGTATTTCTTTTGATAGTTTTCTGAATAATTACTGAGTTATTCATGTAACTCATGAGGCTTTTTGTGTTTTAAAAATTGTCTAAAGTCATAGAATTTTAAGAGTCAAAGCAGACCTAGGTTGTTTAATTCAAGTTTCTCACTTAGAGCTATTAAAAAATCTATATTTAGGGAGATGAAGTGATCTGATCCAATGTCACACAACTTGTTATTGCCAGATCTTGGACTAGCACCCACACCTCTTGACTTCTAGCTGTATATTCTTTCAGGGTGAGGGAAAGTTTTTATTCACACTTTGGATTCTGAGTCTTTAATTTTTTGGAACTATGAACATTAAAACTGTTACTTCCTCAGATAGAATATATATACCTGTATATGTTCTAAAATGAATTTTAATATATATGTTTATACATTCTGTGTTTAATTTTAATTTATAAATGTTATGCCAGTTTAAACAAATTTATAAATGTCATACCAGTTTAAACATGAAAATTTCAAAATTTTCACAGGCAACAACACCTCCAAATCAAGGACGTCCAGATTCTCCCGTATACGCTAACCTTCAGGAACTGAAACTCTCCCAGTCTGCTCTCCCTCCACTTCCCGGGAGTCCAGCAATTCAGATTAATGGAGAATGGGAAACTCATAAAGATAGTTCAGGACGTAGTTATTACTATAACAGAGGAACACAGGAAAGAACTTGGAAACCCCCTCGATGGACTCGGGACACAAGCATGGGCAAAGGAGATTTTCAAAGTCCAGGAGAACCAGAGGTATGAGTAATCAGGAAATTGATCAGTGAGTTACCAAACTTTGTTTTTCTCATTGTTCAGAGACAAAAGGAGTGAATAGGTTTGTATCTTGGTACTGAAATAATAGAACACTTGAAATCTCTAAGATACCAAATCTTCTTTCCAAGTTTTACTATGTTAATGCTAGTTAATGCCCAATCTCTAACTAGTAGACAGTAGCTAACTTTGTAGTGTGCTTACTAGTTGCAGAATTAACTCTACTAAAGTTGCATGGTGCCAGTGATTTCCTTCATGTGCTGATGTGCTAGAAGATAGTTAAATCACTGTTATTGCCCAAGCAGTGACTTTTTTTTTTTTTAGAAAAAGAAGGAAAGAAATTATGTCTCTTAGCCAAATACACAATGGCAGATATTTAACTGATTAAAACACACACTTGATTGATTTGGTCTGTGAGCAGGAGAACTTCTCAGTTTCTGTCAGTCAGATGTACAAGATCACTTTTTGTTTACATGTAAGGGAAATGAGTATAACCTTATGTCTGTGCTACAAATGGACCATCCTGTAAGTCTGACAATTCATTGTACAGTCATTATTTTCTCTAACAGGTGTTCTTACTGTCTTCCCGCGCCGCCCCTCTCCCCTACCCCGCCTTGGTTTCACCTTTCCCCACACTTCTTGATGGAGGGTGGTGTAGTGAATTGGCCAGCTCTGTTTGACAGATACTTATCTCAGAGGTCTGTAGAGATTCTTGGGGTTGTCTTAGATATGCGGAAAAAGTTTGGCTGGGGTTGACATATGGGCGCTAAATCCTGCTGTTTTATAGATAGGGCCCTGTGCCTGCATAGGACACTCTGCACTTATAAAAGGCAGCTGGCTTGCATAGCTAAAAACACGAGCTGGAATGATCAGGCAACACCTGTATTTAGCAGAATTTAAAAGCTTTTTGTGTTAATAACTCCTCTTCTTGTCCTATTTTTCAGTTGGTTATTTATAGCTTTGGTTTGGTAGTAAGTTGTACTTTAGTGTTCAGGAATGAGATTGAGACTAGTGAGAGAAATTGTTTCTTGTTACTGTAATAAGAAAAGCGTTAGGAAAATTATTTGAAATGTAGATCTAGAAAGATTTGAAAATAAATTATCCTGTATATCAACAATAAAGTAAAATCTTGTTATTTGGGAGAGTTGGGGAAAGGACTAAGTTATAGAATGATTTAAAGTACACACAGGAACTTGTAACAATATGCTTTTTAGCTTTCTATTTCAGTAAAGAAAAGAGTGATTTGTATATCAGAATCTCAGCTTATACTACCAGTCTCTGCACAAATTGTAAACATAGGGTATTTCCAAAGTGGCTGGAGCACATCTCTCAGTAACTTCTTGAGAAAGGTTGTGCATGGGAGGCAAAGTTGAGACTTTGTGAAAATGTCTATATTCTGCCCTCATATGTAATTGCTAGTTTTCCTGAATGCAAGGCATTTTGAACTTGACTTTTTGGCAGGCTGGGTCAGCTACTTGCTGGGGAGTTCCCAGTGTTAGAATCATTAAGTCTTTTTTTTTATACTAATCAGAGTTTCCACAGAAGTCTTAAAATCTTCTCTCTAGAAAGTCAGGGCTATGAGGGTGTTTGTAGTTAGCATTCAATTTGCATACAATCCCGGGTCTCTCCTCTTTCTGTTTAGTACCCTTGTCTCAATTACGATGTCTGAGTTATTGTCTACCAACTCAGAACCTTACTGGTTTTTCCTCTTGAGAGGGAATATACCCTGCTTCTGCTGGTATAAGGGAGAGGTGAGCTTCCAGCAGCGAGGCGTAAAAAGGGGATTCTGGCAATTTTAGCCCTTGTTGTAGTACTCCTGCTTTTTACCTCCAGTTCCAGGAATACCTGATACTTTCAGTTCCTGCACCATTTGAAGATTCTTAATAAATTTGTTGGATTTCATCTTCCTTTCCCAACTCCATTCCCCACTCTCACCAGTTTAGATTCTGCTTTGTTGTTCTGCTTCTCAGCTTCCAGAGTTTTGTGACTGTTGTGTCTTCTCATGGGCTTAGGTCTTTTAAAACATATTTACTATTTTTATTTTAGTGGGGTTTGAGACAGACCAAGCATTCAGACTTCCATCTTAAGTTTGAGGCTTATTATTTTAGTGTTCACACTAGAGCAAAGGTTCTCAACTGGGGATAGTTCTGCCTGAGGGGGTGGGGTTAGACAATGTCAAGACAATTTTGCTTGTTGCAGCTGGGAGAGCGCTTCTGTTCTCTAGTGGATGGAGACCAGAGATGCTGTGGAACAGTCTGTGAGTCACAAGACAGCCCCCACACACAATTATCTGGCTCTAAATGACAGTGGTGCTGCTGTTGAGAAACCTGCCTTAGAAATTTTAATGTGCATACTACCAAATTCTAAAATTAATATCTTCTTGCTCCTTAAAGTTGCACAGGAACTATACATATTTTTGTGCCATTGTCATCTTTATATTTTTATTTTTAACTCCCTTGTTGTTGTTGTACATGGTGACTCATAAAATTAATAGTCATATTTACCACCTTTTAAAATCATATTTCTTTGTAAAAATTATCTTGGATAACTTTTCTGCTGTCTTAAGTATTACTTTTAAATTTCCTTAGTGAGGATCTGTTAGTGATAGAGTCAGCTTTTGTTTATTTGGAAATTAATTTATTTCATCCTTATGTATTTAAAGAATGTCTTTACTTGGTATACAGATCTAAGTTGAATGTTTACTTGTTTGTTTTATTCCTAATTTATTAAAGATTTTATTCTCATGTTTTCAGGTTTCCATGGTTGATGATGAAAATTTAGTTATCAGTTTGATGGTCTTTGTTTTAAGGGTGGCTTGTCACTTCATGCTCGTAGCTTTTAGAAACTTGTATCTGTAATTTCACCATCATGTGATTAGGTGAAGTTGTCTTTTCTATTTCCTGCCAGGGCTTTGTTGGGACCCCTGAATTTGAGGAGTCCTATCTTTGATCAGTTTTTGGAAGATTCTTAGCCATTATCTGTCTATAGCTTCTGCTCCATTTTCCCTTTCTTCTCATTCTGGAATGTTGGGTAGATGAACATTTAGTGTGTTCACTCTGTCATGTCTCTTGATTTCCCTTTTATTTAAAAATGTTATCTCTATGTCTCTTTGATTCATTCTCAGTAACTGCTAGATGCAGCTCCTGTTCGCTATTTTCTTCTTCATCTACATTTTTACTTGACATTAAACCAATCCTTGAATTGTAAAAACATGTTACTTTTATTTGTTTGGTAGCTTCCCCTCTTATTACTTTGAAAAGTTTTAAACCTACAAAAAACTAGAAAGATAGTATAGTGAGAATCCATGTACCAGACTCTTCACATAGGTTGCCAATTGTTAGTATTTTACCACATTTGCTTGATTTTTCTCTTCCTCCTTCCACCCTCTGGTAACGTTTTTTGAACCATTTGGAGCAGACAACATAATTATTTTATTCTCTTAAGTATGTGGACATTTTCCCATAAAACTGCTTCTTTGGTGCAAATAGATTTATCACAAAAATTTAATGCTAATATATTATTTCATATGCAGTTAATATTCTATGTTTCTCACTTGTCAAGTAATGTCCTTTATAGTTTTGTTCCTGCAGTGAAGGATCCAGTGAAGGGTCATCTATTGCATATATTTGTTATATCTTTTTTTAGTCTTATATTTTGTTTTTGATAATTTTAATATATCAAGTCTTTGAAAATATGAGCATGCTGTCTGTTTTTCTGCTGTCATGGTGTGTTGTGTCACCTTATGCACATGCATGCGTGTGTCTTAACATGAGATTATAGTTCTTGGAAATTCATATATAGTTCTTGGAAATTTGTAAAAAAAACTTCGTGAGGAAGTTTTTTTTAATCCTCACCTAAGGACATATTTTCATTGTTGTTAGAGAGGGAGAGAGAGGAAGGAAGAGAGAGAAACATTTGTCCGTGTCTGGATGGGTACATCTTATGTGCTGAGACCAGGGATCATCCATTCTCAGACTGGATGGAACTTACAACCTAGGTATGTGCTCTGACTGGGAATTGAACCTGTGACATTTAGGATACAGGGACGATGCTCCAACCAAATGAGCCACACCACCCAGGGCATCATATATAAGAAGCCTTTAATGCTGGGGTTGGAAGTTTCTTCCTTTAGAGAGCGTTTGCTGTTGTGTCTGCTAGGTGCTTAGGCAAACTAGTGTCCTCTGAACATTTGAAACTAAATTTGTAGCTTTAGTCTTTACTGGCCATTTAGGTAGGTAATTCATATTGCTTGCAGATGGGTTTGTGATTAAGGATTCCCCTAATTTCACCCCATTACTGGGGAGGATTCCTGTGATTTCCCTAGTGTTGAATAAAGGGACAAAATTTCCTTCTGGCTCACCCATAATCTGCAGGTTTAATTTTTGGTGGTTCCAGTTCTGTATTATAGGGTATCCTTTTAGAGTCCCTGTCTTTGGTGGTCCTGAGTCCTTTTCCTTAATACTTCTGCATGGCCTTGAAAGCTAACATTCTAGTTTGAGGTTTGGCAAATGCCTTCAAGGAGAAACCTGGTCTTTCCTTATCTTTTTGGATTCTTCTACCTAGTATTTGGCCTCTGAGTTATTACTTAACTAACCTCTTGCTCATTAATGATTTTTAAAAATGTTTCATCCAGATGATCAGTTGGGTACCTACTTGTTATTCCTCTGTAAATGGAACATTTTTAAAGCTGTCTCACATATCCACTAGGCTACATTTGCTGCAGGATATATACCCCAAAGTTACTGAGCCAGGTATCCTGTTGTGTAGGGGTATTTAGGACAGAGCAGTTAACATTTGGAGAGTCCTTGCCAAAAATACTCTTAGATTTTATTTCATTGCCATTAATTGGCTCTTTCCTGACAGTATAAATATCAAGATCTTAAAGATCTACTCCTGTTTCGTACTTTTTATGGCAGAAAGGAATGTCTTTGTTGCTCAAAAATTGGGAAATTGTGGTGAGCATTTTGTCAACTCGAAAATCATATTTATGAAAAAATTAATTTAGTGTTTCTTAGATTAATTTTATTAGATTGCCTTTTATTCTTTTTTAAAAAGATTTTATTGCACTTTGCCTGCCTGAGCTTACATTTTAAGTGGTTTCAATGAAATAAAAAAAATTCCTGATTTTTAAATTAAGTTTTCCTTTTTTTAAAAAAGGTTTTATTTTCAGGGAGAGGAGAACAAAGGGAGAGAAAGAGAAACATTGATGTTTGAGAGAAACGTCAGTTGGTTACCTCTTGCACGCCCCCAACTGGGGACCTGGCCCACAACCCAGGCATGTGCCCTGGCCTGGAATCAAATATGCAACCTTTTGGTTTGCAGGATGACACCCAACCCACTGAAGCACACCAGTCAGGGCTCCAGTTTTTTAAAATGTTACTGTTAAAACATATGCAGCTCACTTGCAAGGTTTCTGCAGTGTTATCTTTGTCAGTGCTTGTGAATGTATTAATATTAGACTCTTTATGTTTTTAAACTTCTACAATATTTAGAATCTACCTGTCTTAGTGTTTCAGACCAAATTACAGTGGTAGGAAGTACATGGTTAAGATTTAATTACAAAAACCCTTTTACCTGAAAGTGACCCTGAAAGAGTCATTTATACATGAGAGTTAACCCAATAAGTATTTATTGAATGAGCGAAGTGCAGCCAAATTGCTACTTAGCCACATTATGGTGCCTTTTATTTGAAAAAGCAGAAATTGTGCAGGCTGGTGTAGCTCAGTGGATTGAGCGCGGGCTGCGAACCAAAGTGTCGCAGGTTTGATTCCCAGCCAGGGTACATGCCTGGGTTGCAGGCCGTGACCCCCAGCAACCGCACATTGATGTTTCTCTCTCTCTCTCTCTTTCTCCCTCCCTTCCCTCTCTAAAATAAATAAATAAAATCTTAAAAAAATAAAAAATAATAAAAAATGGTTAATTAATCAATAGGATGTATTTTTTTTTTAAAAAAAGAAAAAGCAGAAATTGTTAACTTTTCTCAATCTTTTTTTCCCCATCTCTTACATGTCTGGAGTTTATCATGCTTTTTACAGTAAAACATACCTAAACATTATGTCTACACTGAATTTCCTAATCTCTCTGTGCTTGATTTTTCTCAGTATTTTGTTTTGTTTTGAAGTTTAGTTTCCAGCTGTCTTCAATAAGCATTTGGTTGAGTGAGTTAGGAAAACTTGCTAATAAATTAGAACATAAAGTAGTGTTACAAAGGTAGTATCTTCCATGTCTCCCACACACACTTAAAAAATAATTTAAGTTATATTTATTGAGCACTGTTGTTTGCCGGGCATTTGACTAAGAACTTTTGATAGACTCATAGTTAAAGATACTTGGTACCCTCATCACCTGCTTTGCTTGTATATAGGCGTGTGTGTGCAAAAACACCTATATCATTTTTAAACCTAGTTTCAGTTCAAAAGCAGCACTAAACAAAAGGTTGCATTTTTGTCTCTCATTGTGAAAACATTGTTTTCAGTTTTATTATGGTGAACTTTTCTTTGAAATTTGTTTATTGTTTTTTTTTTAGAGTGAGAGAGAAGGGGGGGGGGGGCAGAAGGAAACCTCCATTTGTTCTTGCGCTTATTTATGCATTCATTGGTTGATTATTTGTGTGTGCCCTGACTGGAGACTGAACCCACAACCTTGGTATATTGGGATGAACCAAGGTTGATGTATTGGGATGACACTGTAATCAGCTGAGCTACCTTGCCAGGGTGGTGAACTCTTCTATGGTTGCATTAATGTGATGAAATAACTATTATTAATTTCACCTTAACACTTACAGTGTACCATTTAAAAGAGTTAACAATTTGTTTAGAAAATTATTAAAGTATTTTCAGGATATTTTTGTATTTATAGTCAAATACAATTGCTTAATCTCTTAAATTTTCAACTACTGCATACTTGCATTATCAAAGAAGAAAAATCCTTATATTTCTGACTATTTATAGCTTCTTTCATCAGAAGAAAACTTCCACAGAATTTGTTACAGCCAGTCAGATAGTCAGTGTGGTTCTCCTCCAAGGGGTTGGTCAGAAGAGTTGGATGAACGTGGGCATACCTTGTATACCAGTGACTATACTAATGAAAAGGTACATTCTTTTTTCTCATCTAGTTTTCTTGGTTGAATCCTCTCATAAAATCATTGTGTACTGAAATTTTAGTATTTAAAAAACACTCAGAATATTTTTCATTGTAATTTGTAGTCATGTAAATTGACAACATGAAAACTCAGTATAACTACTGACTCATGGTTTTAAACTACTTACAATAACATTGATTTTTATGGGGTCAGAACCCACTTAAGGCAGACCTTTTTTAAGGGCAGGCATGTCGAGTGTCATTCTGTTTAGACTTCTTCAATAAACATACTGCTTTATACAGTCATCCCTTAGTATCCTTGAGGGATTGGTTCCAGGACCCTCCTTTTCCCCCACAGATACCATAATCTGAGGGTGTTCAAGTCCTTGGATTATATAAAATGGTACAGTATTTGCACTTAACCTATATTTGCACATGGGCTACAGCAGAGTCTGCCTACGTATCACTTCATTCGCATGAATTCAGTGTAGAGTTTGGCACGTGGCAAATCTAAATTTTGTTTTTTGGAACTTTCTAGGATTTGGGGGTTGGGGAACTTTCTAGGATTTAGGGATGTTTTCAGTCTGCAGTTGGTAAAATCTGCGGGTGGGAAACCTGGGGATACAAAGGGCCGACTGTATTTCTCTGGGGGAATAGATTTTTGGGAATACTAGTTTTCTTAGCATGTTATGATATACCGCCTCACTTCCTATACTTCTTTTCTTTTATAACCAAGTTATATAAAATAAAAACCATGAATCTAGTATCTTATGATTAATTAGCTGGTTTGGAAGTGCATATTGAAATTTTATTGAGTGTATTACATCTCAGATCATCAGAGAAAGTAACTGGATTGATTGGGCTGGTTTAGAGGATAGGACCTTTGGGAAAGAATGGAGGAGATAGGCTTTTGCCCCACTCCCACCCCCCGCATTTCCGCTTTAATTATTTGACACTGGAACACAAGGAAACAGTAGTATTCATATATATTACAATCAAGATCACATGTTTGTATTAGCAGTAGGCTTTCTTTCCCTCTTCACATTCTCTGTATTACATTGTATGAAATAGTTTTTCTATGATTATTTAATCACATTGAGTAAGATATGTTGGCTATGAAGTTTGGCTTAAATTGTTTAGTAGTTTTCTACTTAAAGATTAAAGAAAAATCCCCTTCTGTTAATTTTTTAATCCTGTTTTTGAGGTGGGTGTGGTGGCCCTGTGTTCAGCGCATACGTATCTGTGTATCTTTACGTTGTATAAGAGTATTTCTTATGTTTTAAGTCGTACTTGAACTACTAGCTTGACTTTGGATGAAAAGGAGAGAAAATAAGCTTACATTTAATATTGAGTTATTTACTCTTTCTAAACTTAAAATGTAAGCGTTAGCATAGGTTGTTAAATTGTTTTTTGCAGCTTTCTAAAGCAAGTAGAATAGAACTTACAAGAATAATATCTAATATCTCTGATTATAAAAGGCTAAACTCTCCTTTATTTAAATTAAAAGATAACACCTGTTCTGTTTTTATAGTGGCTCAAGCATGTTGATGATCAAGGTAGACAATATTACTACAGTGCCGATGGATCTAGGTCGGAGTGGGAATTGCCAAAGGTAATAAACCTTAACTCTGAATTTCTATTTAAAAATAGTAGATGAAATAATATGCAAATGGTTTCAGTAGAGTTATTTTTAAATTTTTATTCAACTTTTTTTTACTTTTTTTATTGATGTTCAAATACAGTTGTCTCTGTTTTCCCACCACCACTTTCCCCCACCCTACCCACAACCATCCCCTACCCTCAATCCCACCCCACCTTGGCTCTGTCCGTGAGTCCTTCATATATATTTAACTTTTTTATTTTATTAATTTTTTACTGAATTTATTGAGGCGATATTGGTCTGTAAAATAAGACAGGTTTCAGGTACACATTCTGTAATATACCATCTGCATATTGCATTGTGTGTTCAGCACCCCAAGTGAAGTCTGGTTCCATCACCATTCATTCCTGCTTTACCCTCTTTTCCTCTTGTTATTACCATACTGTTGTTTGTGTCTGTAAGTTTTTTTTCTTTGCTTAGTCTGTTCAACTTTTTAAAAAGCAACAGAGTTAATTTCTTCAGAATTCATCGAGAATCCTGGGATTGGCTAAAATTTTCTAAAACGTGCATTATTTTTATAGATATTATTGATTATTCCTATTAAAATATTCTTTTGGTTTAACATGAAATTTATTTTTCATTATTCCTGGAATAAGAATTCTTTTCAGTGCCAGTAATGCCATCTTATATCTAGTTATCTTGAATACATTAAATTTTCTACTTGAAGTTGGTCTTATATTTAATCTTTATTTTGAAGAGAAAGATCAACTCAATATTCATGTTTATTGTATGAAATATGTGTTATAATTGAGTCAGTTATTGGCTGAGAGAGGCAACATGTAGTGATAAGATCTGCTAGGGTATCACTGGGTATCTCTTCAGACACAACACTAGGGCTAAGTTTAAATGATATCTGTGCAAACACTTAGATTTTAATTGGTACATTATTTTAATATTTTAGAAAACAGCTATAATTAGCATGTCTGTGGCATCAATTATCAGATAGATTTTAGTTTTTAAAGAAATTTCCTTAAAATAAGTGAATTTAAAGAAAAATATTTGGTATAAATAAATACACATGGATATAGAAAAAAATTACTAGGTGTTACTAATCTAGTGAACTGGTGCTAACAGTAGTTTTTTTTTTTTCTGTGAGTGTTATCTGGCTTGATACTCATAAAATAAGATATATACAGCCTGTAGTTCATTTCTAAGACCATGCCTTGTGCATCTGTATTGAGCCAGTAGCAAAAGAGCTCCATTATAATTCTGATAGCTTTAAAATGTTACATTGATCAACCTACATGGATCTCAAGGAACAATGTAGGTTGCTATGATGGAAACTTGGTGGGGGTTAGGGAGAGAGGGATGAAGGAAATACGATTTTTATTGGTTAATTTGGCTATCAAGTATAGCCCTAGAAATCTCTTGTAGTCAAAAATCTTTGTAAAGTCTTCAAATAAGCGTTTTTGGGTACTTGATCATGAATTTTCCATAGGTACTTTGTTTTTTGCCCGGCGCAGCACAACTAAAACTATTTCATATTTTTAACTACTTTATTGTTTAACATTTTCTAAATTAGAAGCCATATTAAAGTTTACATTTAGACAGTATTTTTTTAAGGACTGTTTGGAACTTAACATATTGGTATTAATAAAGATAATTTTTATATTTTAATTACAAAAGCTCCCATAATACAAAGAGTTTAGAGGATATTATTAGATTGTAGGGGTTTTTTTTAAGACTTAATTTTTTTAGAGCAGTTTTAGGGGTTTTTTTATTGTTTTCAGTTATAGTTGTCCTCATTTCCCCCACCCTTGTTACCCTACCTCGCCCTCCCCTCCCCCATGTTTTAGATTTACAACAAAATTGAGAGGAAGGTACTGAGATTTGCAGTATATAGCCCCTTTCCCCCCCATACATGGTCTTCCCTATTTTCAGTGTCACATAACAGAATCATATTTTTTTTTTTACCAAGAACCTACATTGACACATCATAATCACTTACAGTTTGTTGTCTACCTTAGGGTTCACTCTTGGTGGTGTTGCACATTCTATGTGTTTAGACAAAAGTATAATGACACATCACAGAGCATTTTGATTACCCTAAAAACCTGTTCTCTGCCTATTCATGCTCCTTCTCTTTCCCCAGCAATCACTGATCTCTTTTTGGTCTTTATAGTTGGGTCACATAGTTTTTATTTAAAGTTAACTGTAAACTCATACCAAGATTGAAGAAAGATTTAAATAAAATTTATTTAAAAGTGCCATAAAAAAATTAAAAAGTACCATAAATTGCTCTGAGGATTAAAAGTTTTATATTACTACTTTTTAAAATTATGAAATATAATTTAGTAAAACATTCGTAGATTTAAATTTTTGTCATTAATTTATACTTTTGTATCTGATTCATACTCACAATAAAACCATACTACTTTTTAAACTTTAAAATTGTGCTGAGCGCTCAGATCCCTGTAATAGTCTTATTTGATGAACCATAACATAACAGTTGAGTGGTACAGTAACAGTGTTGGGATTTTTTTCTTTTTGGAAGTTTTCCAGAAATTGAATATGAAATGATCTAACTTTATTTTCCAGATTTAATTGTCCCTCAATAAAACTTTTAAGTGACAAATTAATATTCCAAGCTTTATATGGCTATTAACAAAAGTTTAGGAGAAAAGAAGTATTCATAATAAGATTAATAATAGTTTGTTTTGTAAATGTACCAGGAAGAAGTTGAAAAATATGTCAGGTGTTACTTTTTAATACTGGTACCCTTTATAAGAAAAATCTATGGATAGTGATGGCTAAAATGTAATATCCTATGTGCTGGGATAAGAATATGTTTTGGGTATATAAGTATTCAATATTAAAAACTATAAAACAGTACTTAATTTTATAATATTAAACTTATAAAATGAGATCAGATTTTGACTTAAAAAATCAGAAGAAAAATCTGAAAGTGTGTTTCATTGAAAATGATTTTGAACACGGATTATATAATATTAATTAAATTAAAGATGTAATGTTAATTTTATAATGTTAATTTTGTTCCTCTTGACAAATTTGAATTATCACTCCTATTATTCTGATTGCCTAGAGTAATGACATCAAACATAAAACTTTTTTTTGACTGAGTTTTCCCAGGTCAGGGTCTACTAAAAGGAGAGGCTCCCAGAATAACTTTGCATAAGGGCTAATTTGGAAACTTTACTTAACTGGTAGCTGGGTTTTTTAAAGACATCTGTACTTTTCTTGGTCAGAAGACATGTGGGCTCAATATTAGGAAACTAACTTCTGGAGATGCCCTGGGTGAAAGGGAGAAGAGAAGCAAGGGACTTGAGTTATATCAAAACTGGAAAGGGTAGTTAGTTCTACAGCAATGGGAATGGATGCTGATTGTGACCAGTATTGAGTTTTTAGTTTTGTGATATTATCTTATTTTCTGCCACCATATGCCACTTAGAATAAAATGTCAGAAGGTCTAGGCAATTTCTTGTATTTCCAATTAAATTTGATACGTAGAAGAGGCTCGAGTTGGGTACAGTAGGAATAAGGAAAAATGTTTTAGAACCACTGTTTAATGGATTGTTGATGTAAGATAAAGAAAACTGCAGATTTAATTCAGTACCCTAAGAAATTTAACAATGAAAGTAAGTCTTAAGTTCTGTCAAATAGATTTGTAACCTTCAATACAGAGATTAGAAATTTAACTACTATTTTCTAAATACATCTTTGATCTCAGTACTGTGTAGGTATTTTAAGAGACACAAATGCATAGAGCTTGGTCTTTACCCTCTAGGAGTTTGTTACAAATTTGGAAAGGAGAAACACGTTCATATGACAGCTAAGTAAGATAGAACGTGTACACACATATTATATACATCTGGTTCTAGATTGGGAATAAGTGAAGGGAACTGTAAGCTCAAAGACAAGAGGAAGGGTTAATGGGGAAAAATAAAGATGAATTAAGAGCAAAGAAACCACAAAATATCTCTCAAAATGAATGCCATTTAGAATTTTTTTAAAAGACATGAAAAACTGATGCTATTATAGACATGAGAAAATCAAGAGATCATTGTACTGTAGATGATAAAAGCTTTATGTTGTAGATTTTCAAAGAGTTAAATGGATTTGGAGCTAAGATGGCGTCGGAGTAGGAAGGAGCAGATTTGGCTTTCCTCTGCTCAGGGGAGAGAGTCCTGACCGATCTTTGGAGTGGAAAGGCAAGCAACCAACATATTTCAGCATTTTTGAGAACGGAGGACCAAGGATTGTGGCAGAACCGAAAGAACAAAGAACGGATTGCTGCATCAAGAAGAACCAGCCTCAACACAACCTGCCCTCACCAGCACAACAAAATATAGAAGGTGGTGGACAGAGTGACCCACATTTAACCAGCTGGCGGGAAGGAACCACCAAAAAAAGACTCAACAACAATCAGAACCCAAAGGCAAACACAAAGCCAACTTAAACAACAGCCCAAGACCAGCGAGCTTGGGGGGTCAAGGAAACAGCACCACTGAAACTCACTGCTACTCTACTAAAGAAGTTCGAATCATAAACCGAGGGAGCCAGAACAGATCAATATAAGAAGCTGAGGTGAACAAGAAGAGTCTCACAAACAATGGGAAGACAAAGAAATACTCCCCAAATGAAAGGAAAGGAGGAAGCCTCAAAAAGAATGCTAAATGAAACAGAGGCAATTCAACTATCAGATATTGAATTCAAAGCAGTGATTGTCAGGAAGCTCAATGAGCTCACAATGAGCTACGAGAAACTACAGGGAAGCTACAATGAGCTCAATGAAAACTACATCAGCATAAAAAAGGAAATAGAAACTCTCAACAAGGGCCAAGGGGAAATGAAGAATACAATCTCTGAAATGAAGAACACAGTAGAAGGAATGAAAAGCAGGATCGATGAAGCAGAAGATTGGATCAGTGAGCTAGAGGACAAAATAGAAGAAAACACCCAGAAAGAGCAAGAAAGGGAAAAGAGGCTCAGAAAGAATGAAGAGGGATTAAGAGAAATGCAAGACAATATGAAACGTAATAATATCCGTATAATAGGGATACCAGAAGGAGAAGAAGAAGAACAAGGGATAGAAAACCTAGTTGAACAAGTGATGATGGAAAACTTCCCTAATTTGACGAGACAAAAAGTCACACAAATACAGGAAACACAGAGAGTCCCAATCAAGAGGAACCCAAGGAGGCCCACCTCAAGACACATCATAATTAAAATGGCAAAATTTCAAGACAAAGAGAGAATCTTAAAGGCAGCAAGGGAGAAGAAGGAAGTAACATACAAGGGGGCCCCAATAAGGCTAACAGCTGACTTCTCAATGGAAACACTCCAAGCCAGAAGAGAATGGCAAGAAATAATCCAAGTAACGAGAACCAGAGGCCTGCAACCACGACTACTTTACCCAGCAAGGCTCTCAATTAAGATAGAAGGCCAAATAAGAAGCTTCTCAGACAAAAGAAGTCTAAAAGAATACACCTCCACTAAACCAGCTCTGCAAGAGATGCTGAAGGGATTGCTTTAAGGAAAGAAAGGAAAAGAGAGAGTGAGAGAGGATCACATGTACATAAAAGGCAATGAATAAGTACTTATCAATAATAGCCTTAAAGGTAAATGGACTAAACGCTCCAATCAAAAGACATAGAATAGCTGATTGGATAAGAAAACACGACCCACACATATGCTGTCTACAAGAGACCCACCTCAGGATAAAAGATCTGCACAGGTTGAAAGTGAAGGGCTGGAAACAAATTTTCCAAGCAAATGGACAGGAGAAAAAAGCCGGGGTAGCAATACTCATATCTGACAAAATAGACTTCCAAAGAAGATCCATAAAGAGAGACCCAGAAGGTCATTTCATAATACTCAAGGGAAGAATTCACCAAGAAGACATAAACATAGTAAATATATATGCACCCAACATAGGAGCACCTAAATACATAAAGAAAATCTTAGAGGACTTCAAGAAAGATATGGACAGCAACACAATTATTGTGGGGGATTTTAACACCCCTCTATCAAAAATGGACAGATCTTCCAAACAAAACATCAACAAAGATATTGTGGCATTGAACAATACCCTAGACGAACTGGGCTTTACTGATATTTACAGAACCCTCCATCCCAAAGAAGCTAAATACACATTTTTTTCAAATGTACATGGAACATTTTCAAAGATTGACCACATGATAGGACACAAAACAAGCCTCAACAATTTCAAAAAAATTGAAATCATACCAAGCAATTTCTCGGATCACAAGGGACTGAAACTAGAAACCAACCACAAGGAAAAAAACCCAAAACACTCAAATTCATGGAGATTAAACAGCATGCTATTAAACAGTGAATGGGTCAAGAATGATATTAGGGAAGAAATCAAACGGTTTTTGGAAACAAATGAAAACGAACTCACAACAACCCAAAACTTAAGGGACACAGCCAAGGCAGTCCTGAGAGGGAAGATCATAGCGATACAGGCCCACCTAAAAAAGTTAGAAACATTTCAAACAAACAACCTAACCCTACGTCTACAAGAACTCGAGGAACAACAACAAAGACAGCCCAGAGCAAGCAGAAGGAAGGAAATAACCAAGATCAGAGCAGAATTAAATGACATAGAGACTAAAAGCACAATTCTAAAGATCAATGAATCCAAGAGTTGGTTCTTTGAAAAGATAAACAAAATCGACAAGCCTTTAAGCAGACTCATCAAGAAAAAAAGAGAGAAACCCAAATAAACACAATCAGAAATGAAAGAGGAGAGATTACAACAGATACCACAGAAATACAAAGGACTGTAACAAATTACTACAAAGAGCTGTATGCCAAGAAATTTGAAAACCTAGATGAAATGGACAAATTTCTAGAAAAATATAACCTTCCAAAACTCAATAAAATGGAAGCAGAAAGCCTGAACAAACCAATAACAGCAAAAGAAATTGAAGCAGTAATCCAAAAACTCCCAACACACAAAAGCCCGGGACCAGATGGTTTCACAGGAGAATTCTACAAAGCATTTAAGGAAGAACTAACACCTATCCTTCCCAGACTATTTCAAAAAATCCAAAAAGATGGAAGACTACCAAACTCTTTTTATGAGGCCAACATCATCTTAATCCCAAAACCAGATAAAGACACAACAAAGAAAGAAAACTACAGGCCAATATCGCTGATGAACATTGACGCTAAAATCCTCAACAAGATACTGGCAAACCACATCCAACAGTACATTAAGAAGATCATACACCATGACCAAGTTGGATTCATTCCAGGGATGCAAGGATGGTAAATATACGCAAATCAGTAAATGTAATACATCACATAAACAAAAGCAAAGACAAAAACCACATGATCATATCGATAGATGCAGAAAAAGCATTTGATAAGGTACAGCACCCATTTATGATAAAAACACTCAGTAAAGTGGGAATAGAGGGAGCATTCCTCAACATAATAAAGGCCATATATGAGAAACCTACAGCCAACATTATACTCAATGGGCAAAAATTAAAATCTTTTCCACTAAGAACAGGAACAAGACAAGGATGTCCACTTTCACCACTTCTATTCAATATAGTACTGGAGGTTCTAGCCACAGCAATCAGACAAGAAAAAGAAATAAAAGGAATCCAAATCGGAAAGGAGGAAACAAAACTGTCACTGTTTGCAGATGACATGATAGTGTACATAGAAAATCCTATAGACTCCACCAAAAAAGTGCTTGACCTAATAAATGAATTTGGCAAAACAGCGGGATACAAAGTCAATATCCAGAAATCAAAGGCATTTCTGTACACCAACAATGAAACAGCAGAAGCAGAAATCAAGAAAAAAATCCCATTTGAAATAGCAAAAAGGAAAATAAAATACCTAGGAATAAACCTAAGCAAAGAGGTAAAAGACCTGTATTCAGAAAACTACGTAACACTGAGGAGAGAAATCAAGGAAGACACAAACAAATGGAAACATATACCGTGTTCATGGATTGGAAGAATTAATATCATTAAAATGTCCATACTACCAAAAGCAATCTACACATTCAATGCAATACCTATTAAAGTACCAATGGCATATTTCACAGGCATAGAACAAACACTTCAACAATTTATATGGAACCATAAACGACCCCGAATAGCTGCTGCAATTTTGAGAAAGAAGAGTAAAGTAAGAGGAATCACAATACCTGACACTAAACTATACTACAAGGCCACTGTAATCAAAACAGCCTGGTACTGGCATAAAAACAGGCACATGGACCAATGGAACAGAACAGAGAGCCCAGAAATAAACCCAAGCCTCTACGGTCAATTAATATTTGACAAAGGAAGCAGCAACATAAAATGGAATAAAAATAGCCTCTTCAACAAATGGTGTTGGGAGAACTGGACAGCTACGTGCAAAAAAATGAAACTCGAGCACCAACTTACACCTTATACAAAAATAGATTCAAGGTGGATAAAAGACTTAAATATAAAGCGTGACACCATTAAAGTCCTAGAAGAGAACGTAGGTAGGAAAATCTCAGATATTTCACGCAGAAACTTTTTTACTGACTTGTCTCCTAGAGCAAGGGACATAAAGGAAAGAATAAACAAATGGGACCTCATCAAAATTAAAAGCTTTTGCACAGCTAAGGAAAACAGTATCAAAATAAAAAGAGAACCAACTGTATGGGAAAACATATTTGCTAATGATACCTCAGACAAGGGTTTAATCTCCAAAATATATAAAGAACTTACACGACTCCACTCTAAGAAGACAAGTAACCCAATTAAAAAATGGGCAAAGGACTTAAACAGACACTTCTCCAAGGAGGACATACAGAAAATCCAAAGACACATGAAGCGATGTTCAATATCGCTAGCCATCAGAGAGATGCAGATTAAAACCACAATGAGATACCACTTCACACCAGTCAGAATGGCCATCATAAACAAAGCAACAAACAACAAATGTTGGAGAGGATGTGGAGAAACAGGGTCCCTAGTGCACTGTTGGCGGGACTGCAGACTGGTACAACCATTATGGAAAGCAGTTTGGAACTTCCTCAGAAAACTAAAAATGGATCTGCCTTTTGACCCAGCAATTCCATTGCTGGGACTCTATCCTAAGAACACTAAAACACCAATACAAAAGAACCTTTGCACCCCGATGTTCATAGCAGCACAATTTACAATAGCTAGGTGCTGGAAGCAACCTAGATGCCCATCAGTAAATGAATGGATCAAAAAACTATGGTACATTTACACAATGGAATTCTATGCAGCAGAAAGAAAGAAGGAGCTCATACCCTTTGCAACAGCATGGATGGAGCTGGAAAGCATTATGCTAAGTGAAACAAGCCAGGCAGTGAAAGACAAATACCACATGATATCACCTTTAACAGGAATCTAAACAACAAAACAAAACAAAACAAAAAACTAGCAAAATATAACCAAAGACACTGAAATAGGGGATAGTCTCACAGTGGCCAGAGGGGAGAGAAGAGGGAATTTCAGGGGGGAATGGGTAGGGATTACAGGAACAAATTTGGAGGACACATGGACAAAAACTAGGGGTGGGGGGTAATGGGGGGAAGGGGGGAGGGTTGGGTGGATGGGCTGGAACGGGAGTAGGGGGGAGAAAACTGTACTTGAACAATGATTGAAATAAAGAAAAAAAAAAGTTAAATGAACAAAAAAAAATAAAAACAAATGTTACATGAACGGGTGAATGTAATAAAGAAATTTTTTTCTGAAATGAAATTGCTTTATTTGTTTTAAATAAGGTTTATTTTTTATTTTTAAGTATATTTTATTGATTATGCTATTAGTTTTCCCAATTTTTTTCTCCCCTTCCCTTTGAACCGCTCAACTCTCCAGCATTCCTTCCCCCTTAGTTCATATCCATGGGCTGTACATACAAGTTCTTTGACTTCTCTGTTTCCTATACCCTTCTTAACCTCTCCTCGTATTTTTTATGCCTACCAGTTATGCTTCTTATTTCCTGTACCTCCCCTCCATTCTTCCCCTCCCAATCCCCACTGATAACACTCCATGTGATCTCCATTTCTCTGGTTCTGTTCCTGTTCCAGTTGTTTGCTTAGTTTTTGTTTTTTAGATTCAATTGTTGATAATTGTAAGTTTGTTGTCATTTTACTGTTAATATAAACTAGAAGTTTTTGAGATAAAAAGACAGTCATTGAAATAAAAAGTACAGTGGATAGCATAAACTATAGAAGAGACAGAGGAAGGTAACATTAATGCATAGTTAAGGGAAATGAAAGGTAGAGTTTTCTATACTCATGCTAGGAAGTGAGTGGAGAAAATGGTAGAGAAATAATATATAAAAATGTGACTTAACGGACGTTTTCTAAAGCTAAAGGAAGGATAGGTAGACATCCACATGTTGACAAAGTTCACTGGATCTGCAGAACATCATTATAGGGAGACAATTGTAAAAGCCATCAAAGGGTTAAAGATCAGATTACTTGCCTGGGTGGATTGCATCACTGAGCCATTGAGGCCTTTCTTTACCCACTCCTGTATCAGTGCTCTTTGCTGTGTACCTGTTGCTGCATAGTGGCCTCCCACTGGATGAGGTGTGTTGTCATGCCATTAACTGAGTTCAGTAATGTGACTTGCTTTCAGTGATGGGATGTGAGCAAACGTATCAGAAAGCACTGTATTGAGATGCTTCTGTACCAGGTCCTGGCTTTTGTACCAGGGCTTGCTCTTTTACCTCTGCCATTGCCATGAGAAGAACATGCCAGGCCAGCCTACTGGTCCCAAGAAAAGGAAATAGATTTTTTAAAACAAATAAGTTAACAAAGCCTCTGAGTCTGGGAAAATACAAAAGATCTAACGTTTGTTTTATTGGAGTTGCAGAAGGAGAGGAGAAAGAGTGCAAGGCTGAAAAACATTTGAAGAAATAATGTTTGGAAATGTTCCAAATTTGGTAAAAGACAGACCAACAGATTCAAGAAGCTGAGTAAACACTAGACAGGATAGACCCAAAGAAATCCACATCAACATTGTAATCCAATTTCTGAAAACATAAGGATTTCACTACCCTAGCCCCTCCTTCTCCACCCTCCCAATCTTGAAAGCATCTCAGTGAAACAACACATTACTTTATAGGGTGATAATGATTTGAATGGCAGTAGATGTCTTGTTAGAAACTGTGAAGCCAGAAGGAGGTGGTGTGGCATTTTTCAGTTGTTGAAAGAAAAGACCTTTACACCAGTAATTAGTAACACCTAGTGATAATTGTATATCCAGCAAAAATTTCCTTCAGTAATGCAAGTAAAATAAAGGCATTTTTACATGAAAGTAAATTGTGAGATTTATCATTGGCCATCTTTTTCTGAAAAAAAAAAAACCTATAAACAAAAGGGAAATGCTAACTGAAGAAAACTTGGAACATTGGGAATAGAGAAAAATGGGAAGGCTGAATATCTGAGGAGACTTTGTCCTGAATTAAAAAATTATGTTTGACATTCAGAACAAAAATTACAACATTTCTGGAGAGCTGGTCCCTTGTAGTACAGGCTTCCCCTGCTAGGTGAGTGTTCTAGGAAGCCATCTGTATCAGTGTACCAGCTGGCATGGTTGTGAGAGGCTGCGTTCAGCCTCAGTGATTTTTTTTTTTTTTTGGAAGACCTAATGCATTTGTGTTGGCCAGTTTCATGATGGGTGATTTATGAGCGCACCTGCACAAACTGTACTGAGTGTTCAGCAGTTTTTGACCAAAAATATCATGATCCCTGTGCCCACTCTCCCCATCTGATCTTGCCCTGAGTGACACTCTTTTTGTTTCCTCATTGAAACAAGTCCTTAAAGGGAAATGTTTTGCCAGTGTGGAAGAGGTGAAATAATAAACAGCAGAACTAAAAGGTATCAAAATCAACAAGTTCAAAACTGTTTTGAGCAGTGGAAAAAACATCTCAATTAGGTGTATTGCATCAACTGGAGAGTACTTTGAAGGTGACTGAAGTTTAAATATGTAAGAATATACTATTTCTTTTTATATACTGGTTTTTGGAGTCCCCGTTGCAGAGATGTTTAAAACAACTATATCAAAAAAAGGGAGAGAGTAATGTAATTTTTGGTAAGGTTTCTACATTCCAATTGAAGGAATAAAATGTTGATATTAGTAGACTGATGTATTGAGTATGTAAATTGTAATCCCTAGAGCAAGCACTAAAAACCATAACAAGAGATACATTCAAGAAACTACAGGTGTACCTCAGATCGATGTTTCTCTCCCTCTCTTTTTCCCTCCCTTCCCGTCTCTCTAAAAATAAGTAAATAAATAAAATCCTTAAAGAAAGAAAAAAACTATAGATGGTCCTGACTTACGGTTTTTATACCTTATGATGGTGTGACCGTGGTTGGCCTTCAGGAGAAACTGTACTTCATATTTTGAATTTTGATCTTTTGCTGGGTTAGAGATATGTATACAATTCTCTCTTGTGATGCTGGGCACCTGCCATGAGTACAGCTCTCAGTCAGGCACGTGATCCTGAGGGTAAACAACAGACTCTCTTCAGTGTGCTGTGTTGCCAGCAGGTTTTTTTGGGGGGAGGGGTGGGTATTGTGTTCTGAGAATGTTCAAGGTAGGCCCAGGTAAGCTATGAGGTTCAGTGGATTAGGTGTGTTAAATGCATTTTGAACTTCCAATATTTATAACTTCTGATGTTTTGGGGGGAAGTAACCCCATTGTAAGTAAGTCATGGAACATCTGTATAGATAAATTAAAATATGGCAGAAAAGGAGAAACAGGGATGTAAACAGAACAGAAAACAGACTTAATTACATTAAATGTAAATGTCCTACACTTATGTTAAAAGGTTTTCAGAATGGGTAAAAAACCATGACCCAACTATATGCTTCTACAAGAAAAATCACTTCAAAAGTAATGCTATATTATTACATCATGCTGAAGGTTATCAGATAATCTGCAGTAAATCTCATAGTCTATGGTGAGATTACAGAAGCTTTCCCATTAGAATTAGTAACTAGAACTCTATCACTGCCTCTGTTCAACTATAGAATAAGAGAAAGAAAAAGAAATACCAGTTTTTTCTGCTTTCAAAAAGTAGACCATTCCTATGAAAACTTCTGTAAACCAAAGTGGCATAGAGTACGTGACAACTTTATCATAAAAGCAAAGTTTTTCTTTGGATCTTTTTTCTGCTAGTGAAAACAGGTACTAGTATAGGTCTTTTGTAAAAGGGAAGTGGCATAATATAAACTTTAAGAAAGTGGGGGTTACCTATAATAGAATTGAAAAGAAAGATACAATTTTTTTTATTAGAAAATCAAGAGAATCTACAAACTAAGAACTGATGAGAGTTCAGTAGAATTGCTGGGTATAAAATCAATGTAAAAACTACTCATTTCTCTAGTAAGTAGTCAGTTTGAAAATGTGATGGAAATAAAGTTCCTCTTTGCATTAGCAGCAGCAGCAGCTGCTACAAGGAGAATCTTGACTAAGAAGATGCTTGTTAAAGTTTGTAAGGTCTTAACTAAAATTTCAGAGCAGAAATGAAGGGCATAAAGGAACACCTGAATAAATGGTGCAGTATACAATTATGATCTTGCATTGGGAGAGCTAATTTTGTAATAGTGTCCACATTAGTTTGTAAAATTCACTGCATTTCCATTTATTGTCTCCCTCCCCATCTTTTTGGCATCTTGTGCTAAATTTTATTTGCAAACAGAGGCCTATGAAGAAACAAAACATTCCTGAGTAGGGAGAATGTGTGTTGGGAGGGTGGATACACATGAGGGACAGGGTTCCGGCCATGGTGATTTAAGATGCGGTAGTATGGGGGCATGTGTAGGAAAATAGACCAGAACAGAATAGGAAGCTCAGATGTGGCATTAGAAATCAGTGGGTTATGCATGGACTATGCAGTAAATGTTGCTAGGATTATTGGTTATTCACATGAGAAAAAAATAACTAAATGTACGCCTTGACCTGACTTAACACTTAATGACTAATTCCAGGTAGATTAGAGATATAAATATAATAAGCACACATAAAGGCTATAGAAGGATATATCAAAGAATATCTTTGACATTGAAGTAGGAAGGATTTCTTAAACAACACTAGATAAGGAAAAACTATGAAAGGACAGATTAACAGATGTGACTGCATTAAAATTAAATGAAATGTCTTCTAATATAAAAACATACAATACACAAAGGAGAAAAGGTGAGCTACAGACTAGGAAAAGATGTCTTCAACTCAGTTTACAAAGGTTTAGGATCCCCAAAATAGAGAACATCCTGTTCTTCTTGTACCTACCAGTAAGAGAAAGATATCCAGTTGAAAATAGGCAAGGTATATGACTAAGCAATACACAGAAGAGGACATACATGAAATAAGTACATGAAAAGATACTCAGTTTTACAAGTATCCAGGAAAATGTGAATTAAAACAGTGAAATAGCATTATATCCTTTATATAGATTTTTAAATGTTTGCAAATGTACCTACGTTTATTTTATATACGTAAATGTGTATGAGTTCAATAATACCAAGTAGAGCAGTGCAAGGCACTATGATATGCTGGTAAGAATGTGAATTAGTATTACCACCCTGGGCATATCCATTTATAACCATTATGTAGAAATAAAAGTAAATGAATTAGAGCTGCGTACTCACCAATGTGGACACATTTTAAAAAATAAAAATATTGAATGAAAAGAGCAAGTTGAAGAATATGTGTAATATGATTCCGTTTATATAGACTTTAAAACAAGTAATATATATATTTACATGTATAAGTATGTATCAAATTATAAATGCATGAGAATAATAAACACTGAATTATGTGGTACTGCTGGGGAGCGGGGGAGAGGATAGGAATGGGGAAGCTGTATGATATAGTAGAAGCCTCTAATATGGCTATAATATTTTGTTTTCTTTTTTTTAAATGTCTTAATGTTAGATATCCTAAGGCTTGATGGTAGATTTTCATTATGGTCTCTATTCTTTTGTATAAATTTGAAATAATTCAAATAAAATTTCAGTTAAATTTTTTAAATAAAAGTGTTTTTAAAGGGATTAGAAATATGTTAAGTTTTAGCCATCTGATTAACTAGGGTTGTGTGTGTGTGTGTGTGTGTGTGTGTGTGTGTGTGTGTGTGTGTGTGTGAGTGTGTTAACTGTGGGGTCTCCTTATTTTTCTTTTCTCTAATTATCATACTTTATTTTTGTATTGTCTACATTAGATTTTTATGTTTCATTTATGCTTTTTAACGGCTTTTTTGAACATACTGTTGCCTAGTAAAACAATTAGCACATTTAAAATTGTGATTATTACCTAGTCTAACTTTACATTATTTTTGTTGCCACATAGAAAGGGTTTTTAAACAGTGGTAATCATAAAGGTCAAAAGCTAGGATAGGTAACAACATTCATGTATAAGCTTTCACACGACTATTCATTTTCCTTATTGCTAATGATGGTTATCTTGAAAGGATAATATAGCACTGTTTAATAATTGGGTCCCTTTTCACTTAGAGATTTCTGGCACAGAATTTTTTTGGTATCCTTTGAACATCTTTGTTTATTCTACAAATGATCCCTGAGTGGACTGTGATAAATTTTAGGATTAGTAACAGTGAATTAATAACAAACATCTACCTGTGATTACCTGGCTTTGGCAAATTTTAATGTGAAGAATGAAATAACGGCTTTAGGAGACAGTTTGAGAAGGGCCTGTATGGGTTCATTTTGGAGAGAATAAATGGCATATTGTGGAGAAATATATTCGAACATTAAAAACACCTTAAGATATTAAAAAGTACCAAAGATACTTTAGTGGAAGTTATAACCAGTCATTAAATTTTAAGGTTTACTGGGCTTTTTAGGAGTAGAGGTAATAGATATATTAGATATCTTTTGGTTTCAGTAGAAGAATTGTATTCCTTAAAAAGCAGATTACTTTTTTTGTTATTTTATTATAATAAATAATTTACTAAGTTACCTGTATAAAACAGTATAACTTTTAAGCCTCACGTTTCTTTTTTTTTTTTTTTTAAGTTTTTATTTATTTACTTTCTGAAGAGAAGGGAAGGAGAAACAGAGAGAAACATCAGTGTGTGGTTGCCTCTTGCACCCCCCCTTCGGGGGACCTGGCCCATAACCCAGGCATGTTCCCTGACTGGGAATTGAACTAGTGACTCTTTGTTTCACTGGCTGGCACTCAGTCCACTGAGCCACACCAGCCAGGGCTAAACCTCGCATTGCTGAAATGTTTATGCTTGGTGATAATGCTTGACATTTCAAACATTTAAATGATTGAAATGCCTTATTGGTAATATGTCTTTAATTTTATATGCAATTTTCTTGACAGTTTATCATTTGTACACCACTAATATATTTAGGAATGTTCTTTAGAGTTAGGACCATCTCTACCTTTTAACCTGATTATATTTTACCACTTCAGAGAAACAAATAATAGTGTGTTTGGCCTATAAGTGAAAATAGAAGTAAAAACAAAAATCCCTTTAAATGTGAGAGTACTTTACAGTGTATGTAAGCATAATTTTAAAAACCTAAACTAAAAGTTGAATTCATGTGGCTTTTAGAAGTAGGAAGAACCTAAAAAGTTGTCTGATGACTTCATTTTGTAAATTATGATAACTAATACTTATTGGAGAACCTAACTATCAGGGCAATATTTTCTACTTTTATTACTTTGTTCAATACTTATATCAACTCTTTGAATTAGATATTCTGTTATATCTGTTTTACAGTTGGTGAAGCTTAGGAAGATTTGATATTTTACCAAAGATAGTATTAACTTGGTCCATCCAATACAAAAGTGTTGGTCAAAGGTGAGAAAACTGAGGCCAGAACATTCACGTTATTGTCATGATGAACTTGACCTAACCTTATGAGTCATTGGGAGCTAGCATATTTGGATTCTAGTTTTGTTTCTATTATTTATGAAGTGTATTTTTTTCTTTAGTATAATGCTTCATCCCAGCAACAAAGAGAAATAATTAAAAGTAGAAGCCTGGACAGGAGGCTACAAGAGCCGATAGTATTAACAAAGTGGAGACATAGCACCATTGTGCTGGACACCAATGACAAGGTAAGACTTTTTGAGAAAATCTGTTGAGAATTTTGGCAAATTCTTTATTATTTTATTTCCTTCTTGGTTGAATCCCATAACCTTGGTGACTAGCATTTTATTGTGTGTTGCATCAGTTTGTCCTAGAGTAGGTTTTGGTTTTGAAAGTGAAGTTTTGAGCAATGGACCTTCTCATCTGTAGCTTACTGATGTAAATATACCTTGATACATTTGAGCCTAGAAGTTGACAGGTTTTGTTTTTCTGATAACCCTATTTTAAAGTCACATATCTGTTAATTGTCTTCAATCTTTAGGAGTTTTTATAGTACAGACATTTAATTCATTTTCTCCATCCTGGGGAAAATTGCAGTCTTGTGCCCTTTGTTTCCCTAAATGCTCTCTGCATATAGTGCTGCTTTTATCAGAGAAATAATGTTCTCTGCTTCAACAGGGAGTGAATTTGGATGCAAACTTCAGAATGGAAAAGTCATAAAGTTTTTAACTTCCTACTTACATCTTTTCATGTAGCTTCATTTTGGGGATGGAGTAAGAAATCACAGAACAGGCATACATACTAATGTTAAAATGTGGTGGTAACATCCCAATTCTAAATAAATTATTTTAGAGAGATATTTATTAATGGGGATTTTTAAAGAATTTCACTATAAGGCTTCTCTTTCACATAATTAACAGGTTTCTTGCATTTTTAGGTGTGTTACTGAAAACAGAATGAACTCTCCTAAGGCATAGTTCTCTATATTTGGATACTTCATCTTAAATTCCTTTATAAATTATGTCAGTCCATCAGTCAAGACAAGTGTTTTTTTTTAAGTATACAAGTGACTGAAATTCACCTTTGTTGAATTAAAAGGATTTTTGTGGAGCTGCAGAAATAGTCTACACACATAAGATGGACTAAACAGAACAACAATGAAAGTGGTAGATCAGTTTCTAATTTCTGTTTTATAAGGTTGAATGTAGAGGGCATATTAAAGGATTGAAATTCTGGGGTTTGTGCTATTGAAGAATGCTTGAAAATATATTAGCATTGAGATTAACCTGAGGGGGTAAGATTCCTAGAGATTTTAATAGAAAAGTTCATTTTACTCCAAGAACCAGATTACAATTCAGGTATACAGAAAGCTCCTAAATACCATATATAGTGCTCTAATGTAAAAGCTATTGTTGAACCAACTCCACTGCCTCTTAATGCTGAGCAAAAAGGATGATTATTTTGGTAATGTAGACTTATAATTTCTTACTCCTTTTTAGTCTTTCTCAAAATTTATTTTCAGTCAGTTAGAATAACTTTCATGAAGTTCTTGTATTTCCTTTTTCATCTGATTGTTTCAGAGTTGTGAGGACATGATTTTCTTGAGACCAGATAGTCACTTATTTTTGGTAGAAATGTCTTTTTTCTCTACCTGTCCTTTATAAATAGAATCATAGATAATTGCTCCACCCAGTTAACTTTTCTTTTTATCATTGCCTAATAATACCTTTTTAAGATTTGAGGCTGTGAAAGAGGAAGTATTATACCAGAATAGTCTAGTTGACTAATAAAGGGGTAAAGTGTATGTAACTTGAAATGTAATCATAGAAACCTGCTGGATAGCAAATGTTAATGATGTTACAGACAACCTTGGAGAAGGGAGATATGTGTGTTGTATGTGTATATATGGTACATCTGTTTGTTTCTGCCTGTGTATGGTTTTTGCTATAAAACCTGCTGTTGGCAGACTTTCAATGTATATTTATATATGTATATACATTTATAAGTATACATAGATAAATGTGTAAATGCAAAGTTGTTTCTTGTAATAATAATTAAAATTATTACACATAATTACTCCATTTGTTGTGGTTTTAATTTTTGTAGGACTGATGCTATGAAAAAATAAATTATAGTTACTATTCATTTTGTTCATTTGCTTATTTTCTAGTTTGTGGGTCATCAAATCTTTCCTCTTTTTCTCAGACAATTTTAATACTAGACACTCTTAGAAGTTAAGAAATTGACAAGTGAAACATCTGAAATTATCAGAAAAAGTACTTAAATTAGGCTAAACTGAAATTTGGACATTAAGTATAATTTCTTTTTGTAAAGATAAGTTTGGTATGATTTTAATATTTTCTCTATTAATAGTGCAGTGTGAGGATGTTTGATTTAGAAGGTTGCCCCTTCAAGGGTTTTTCCTGTAAACTTGTACTAGTGCGTAGTTTCTCTGTTTACATATTATATAGGATATACATCTGAAGACATTCTCCCAATTGAATGGATGTTAACAGTTTTGCATTATGATTTAATACAAATCTCTAGGTTTGTTGACAGTACCTTATCCAGTTTCATAAACATAGAAGAGTAGACTGATACAGATATGAAGATGAATGTTCAAAGAGATTATTTGGTTTTATAGGGAAATCAATAATATGTATTATCATATGATTTTAAAAATTCTCTTGAAATTATTCAAAATCTTTAGGAGAATGGAGAAAACTTAAATGGAACTTGGCTGTTGATACCAAAAAAATGTTTCCTCAGCCTTATCTTTCATGAATAATCTTACAAACGTCTGTGTTAGAAATCACAAACCATGTTTTAATAATTGCTTTAGAAATGCACATTATTGGTTTGTCCCTGTTTTATTCCTGTAGGCTTAGATGTTAAAATATTTTTTCTGGTGAGTTATTAATCTTTAAATTTGAGGTATCGTTTTTACATTTAAAAACCCATTTTTAATAATTAGAAAGTTAGCTGTAAATTACTTTAAATATTAGTAGTAATTCAATTTCTTACATAGCTGTTGACTAAAATAAAGTTCTCATTCTGGTAGTTGTCAAGTAATTCTTGTGACTGTTCTTTGCCTAATCCTGGATATTCATACTTACCATACCAAGGGCAAGTCAGTATGGTAACTATACATTTTTATTCACAGTATTTAGATTTTACCTATTTTAAATATGGTTAACTCAAGTTGATATAACATTGATTTTAACTCAACATGCATCATTTCTTTTGAGTAGTTATGGAGTATTTAAATTTAACTATAATTGGTAAAATATACCACATTTTATAAACTTTATGATATCTGTAGTTTTCAAATCAGTACCATATTAGTTTCAGAGCTCAATATAGAAGGAAAATAACTAGAAAAATAATTTTTTTAGCTTCCCCTATTAAGCTCTCCCACTGTGAGTAGAAGGAGTAATATAATTATATAAAATAGAGTAACATTTTTCATTACTTATTTTTTATAGGAATCTCCACCTGCCTCAAAACCCTGCTTTCCTGAAAATGAGCCTTCTCCCTCTTCACCAAAGAACCAAGATACAGTTAGTATGATAGCAGCTTGTAGTAAAATTTAGTCTAGCTATTTCCGTCAATTTCAATAAATTAATCTTCTCTGAGTATAATATGTAAATATTTCTTGGGCTTCTATTACATTTCATTGTTTTTTTTTTCTTTTTTAAAATAATTACAATTAGCCCTGGCCAGTGGCTCAGTTAGTTGAAGCATTGCCCCATACACTAGAAGGTTGTAGGTTTGATCCCAGTCAGGGTACATACCTAGGTTGTGGGTGTGATCCCAGTAGGGGCGTGTATGGGAGGCATCCAGTCCCCCATATATTTCTCTCTCACATCAGTGTGTCTGTCTGTCTGTCTCTCTCAAAAAATAATAAACATACCCTTGGATGAGGATGAAAACAAAGAGGAATAATTACAATTGAAATATGTTAAAGTTCAAAATCAGGTTTTATTGATTTAAAAGCCCCTTTTTCTGCAAAATATGACATTTTAATGATTAATTTATATGCCATACTTGTAAGTGACATTTGTTTGGTTTTTAAAAATAAATATAAAGATCCCCGGAGAATCCTATCAAATTATACTTGACCTTTTCTCCTCAGGCCAGCAGTTCAAAGGTAAGAAGCATTTCCCTCCTCCTTAATGAGCATAGATGCCATTGTTTTTTGTTTTTTGGTTTTTTCTTCTATGCTATAAAATACATTGCTCAGGCTATGCTAGCTGAGTATTGGAGAGATGAAACTCAACTTCAAGTTTTCCCTAAACTGACAAACCTCCAAATGACCTTTCTTTAGGGACCTGTCTTAACTGAAATGAAATTGTACTTCATCTCTGTATCTGAAGTTCCTCCCAGCCTTTTCTGTAATTTGTTGATTCTGCCTTTCCCCATTAGTGGCTTCTCTTTTCTTTTAGAATGAAGGCTACAATTTTTAATGAGGACTACAAGATCTTGCATGCTGTGGCTCTTAACTGCTTCTCCAGCCTCACCTCTTGGTCCTAATCTTTCTGGCTTGTTTTCCTCAGACTACACTGCACTCTTACCCTATCCATTCCTCAAAGGAGCCTGCTTTTCAGCTCAAGATCCTTGTACTGTCATTCCTCTGCCCACTGAAAAATTTTTCTCCCACATCTTTTTGTCTGATTAACTTCTCTTTATTCATTGGAGCTCAGTTGAAACTATGCTTCCTCAGAGAATTTTATTTAAATCTAGATTTGGTCAGGTTTCCTTGTAATACTCTTCATATCATTTAATGATATGATACTTGATTACATAAGATTGAGTAACTCTTCGTTTCTTATGGAATAGAGGAGCCTCGAACCCTCTATTAATAACCTATATTCCCCACTAGACAAAGAAAAGCTCATTAGAGAAGGAACAGCATCACCCCAATACCTATTGCACTGCCAGGTAGTAGGTGTCTATTAAATGTTTGTTGTTTGAATGAATAAATGAAACCTTTAAAGCTTTTTAAAACATAAACTTTGTTACTTTTTTATTTTATGAAATTATAATGTTTATTAGGATACTTCCAATTGCTTAGTCAGAGGCAAGGATTTCCACAGATGCCAAATTTTACTTTTCTCACTCCTTCTCCATTTCTTAACCTTGTCAGGTCATCCATGAATCGTATCACCTGTTGTACACATTTCCCTCTGACATTGCTCAGGTAGTTCCCTTGTCTCCAGTGTCTAGACTGATGTCAGCATGATTTGTAAAGAATTACTGTATGGATATAAGGTGCTTTTACTGCCATACTCTTTATCAGCCCATCTAGAAAAAGAGCGGAAACCTCTTTTTAACTTACTTTAAATATAGGTAATAATTTATAATAAGACCTTTTATAAATTATTTCTATTTTTGTAAAAGGGAATTTCTAGGTAATCTTAGAACTAGGACTTCATAAATCTTCTATATAGAGGTACAAAGGACTGTTTGCAAATTATTTTTCCATGCATTAGCCATTTTCTGAAGAGTTTTGAAAGCAACTAGACCATCCTAGACTCACGATACCCTCTGATGGCCATCACAGGGAAGTGCCTCACCAGTGTTTCTTCTTTTTCATTCTTTGTGTAACTTCAAGTGGAAAAACAAAACAAAACAATGAATAGCTCTGTTCATTCTACTTGAGGCCAGCCTGTTTCCACACAGCCACTCCTTTCCCATGGAATGGGGAATGCTGGGAAACGTGCCCCATCCATGCCGTCAGCCCTTCCTCGCTGAGGCTTCTGCCCTTCTTTGCTGAGGCTTCTGCCCTCCTCGACTTCTCCTCCCTGCCTCTTCCTTTGCTCTGTGTTCTCCTTTTGCCCTGGTTCCACCTAGTTGTTCCTGTCTTTCCCACTCTTACCCAGTTAATACAAGGAGATTTTCCCCCTCTTTTTTTGTGAGTTAAAATATGGTTGGTATAAAGCCTTTAGTGGTAAGAAAAAGGAAGCTACAAATTTAAAAAGATGAAAATGATATAATACTCGGCATTAGCTATTGATGTCATCTTAAAATCTCTGAAGATTGCCAGTCTACCTCTTTAAACTTTTTTTAATCAAAACTGTATTAAAATGTAATTTACATACCATGCAGTTCACCCATTTAAAGTGTATATACTTCAGTTGTTTTCAGTACATTCAGATACGTGCAGCCATCATCGTAGTCAACTTTATTTTCATCATCTCAGAAAGAGACCCTGTCTGTACGCAGCCTTAAGTAACCAGTCGTCTTCTTTCTGACTCACTAGATTTGTCTGTACTGGACATTTCATGTGAATAGAATCTCATAAAACATCTTTTTTGATAGGCCTTCACATATTTTCATCTGACCTCTTCTAATCAAACCAGATTTAAAACTCCATTTCTTAATATAAATTTTGAACATGTTCATTTTTATTTCATTTCTAGTTTTAAAATGCATTGTTATTTTTCATAGTTCTGCACATCATTTTTGGAAATGGCAGTATATACATTTTAAAAAGTTAGTATTTCTACAGTATGACTACAGTGTGGACTGAATATGATTTTACGGGCTGATACAGAACCTAATCTCTTTGTCCCAGTGTACATATTAGAATATGCATTTTAAAGTTCTAAATTACTGAATACTGAATAAAATTTTAGAATATACAGTTTGGAAACTTGAACTTTTCAACCTGTATTCCCAGTTATGGTATTAGAGCAAAAGACATTTTCAACATTTCTTTAAGAATAAAGTATTAATGGAAAGAATTTTTCCATTGCATAATACTATTTTAAAGGATTTTAAAAACATAATTTGAATATCTAATGTTTTAATAACACTGGTTTCAATTTTTTTATTAAAGTGAAATTCATGTGACAACATTAAACATTAACCATCTTAAACTGCACAGATCAGTAACATTTCACATATTTGCAGTGCATGGCCATCCCGTCTACCTGGTTTCAGACGTTCTCCCCCTTGGGGGAACTCACACACCCAAGCAGCCAGTGTACATCTGTTTCCACCTCCCCCTCCCTCTCCTGCCAGCAGCCACTGGTTTGCCCACTGGTTTGCCCACTGGTTTGCCTTCTATTTCTGTGGATTTACCTGTTCTGGCAGCTGCTGGCTGTTCTTCAACACTGTGTCATTGTGCAAGTTTACTTTTTCTGTATTACAAGAATCTTAGTATTAAACAATTATGATATGATTAACTGAACATAAGGATTTTGAAGAACTGTATTGATTTTTTAAAAAATCATCACCCAAGATATGTTTATTGATTTGAGAGAGAAACATTGATGGGTTACCTCCTATACATGCCCCAACTGGGGATCAAACTCGCAACTTAGGTATGTGCCCTGACTGGTGATCAAACACACAACCTTTCAGTGTGTGAGACAATGCTCCAGCCAATAGACCCACTCAGCCAGAACTAGACAGTATTGATTTTGGTACACAATATTTGTTAGCTGAAATTGGGAAATGCCTATTTACTAAATGAATACAACGTTGATTAGTTTCTGGAGCCTGCAAAGTGATTATGAACCTGTGGAAGTTTTCTCAAATTACTTAACATAACTGACATTATATTATTTCTTACCTTACTAGAATAGGATAGTCTTATTACAATCTTTTTGGTTAAAATTTAACCACATTTCGCTAATCCTTAATAAAACATTTGCTTTTTTATGAAGTTTTGAATATCAACCATATTTAGACTAAGATATCTTCATTTATGAAAATGAGCAACTTTTTACTGGATTAAAGATATTTTTATGAAGTTATTTTAGTAATCAACACAAAAACATTAGTTAATTTTTTATTATGTTCAGTATAGAAAGTACAACAGATAGTTTGAAATAAACTTCTAATTTTTTCCCACAAATCTCTCACCTGTGTAACCAAACCTGTATTATTCATCTATACCCACTTGGTTTTTTTTTTTTTGTCACATTCAGAATCTTCAGTGTTTGAAAGTTAAAGCTTATATTTCTTTCTTGTGATAGCGCTGCTAATCTGTTGGTCTATTACTGCAACAAATATGTATTGAACTACAATGTCAGATGCTGTACTAGGCACTGGTCTTAACACTGATTAATATAATAGATGTGGTCCCAGCGTACAACCTAATGGAGTAGACAGTGAATAAATAATAGATGCGTAGTTGTACTTTGCATTAAATGCCATGAAAACACAAACTGGAGGCAGTACTAAATAATGGGAGAGGTAGAGGAGCTCCTGCTTACAAATGGTCAGGGAAAGCTTCTCTTAAAAGGTGTTATTGAAGCTGAGGTATGACCATCTACCCAGTTTGCTCAAGCTTGGGAGTTTCTTTCAGATCTTCCTTCTCACCCTCACATTCAGTTCCTGCCCATCTGTCTTCTAAACCTCACTCAAATTTGGGCCCTCTTCACTCTCTCACTGTCGTTGCCCTAGCTCAGGTCTTCAGCATCTCTTAGGAAATTAGTACAGTAGCATAGTATTCTAGTAGGTCCCAGTTTGCTACCCTTTCTTACTTTATTTTTTCCACTGCCTCATTACTTACTCACCCAATAAACTTTAAGTCCCTCACTATGATGTTCTCTCTCTAGCTTTTGTGCCTTTGTATTGTCTGTTTTTTGTTTGGTTTTGTTTTTTCATCTCCTATTTCCATCTAGCTAACTCTTACTCCTTAGCTCAAGTGTCAGCTTTCCTTCTCTCCCAGGTTGTATTAGATACATCTTTCTCATAGCACTTAATCACATTGTATGGTAATCATTTTTGTATTTGCACATTTTGGATATGCCAGGGGTTTTTTTTAAAGATTTTATTTTTAGAGAGAAGGGAAGGAAGGGAGAAAAGGGGGGAGTGAAACATCAGTGTGTGGTTGCCTCTTGTGTGCCCCCTACTGGGGACCTGGCCTGCAACCCAGGCATGTGCCCTGAATGAGAATCAAACCAGCAACAATTTGGTTTGCAGGCCTGCGCTTAATTCACTGAGCTACACCAGCCAGGGCGTAGGTTTTATTTTTACCTTATGTTCAAGTTAGAGTGCTTAATACTTCTTGGGTCTTGATCCCTGTGAGAATTTTGTGAAAGTTTTGGACCTTTTCCTTTAATGAGGCATATACATACACAATTTAGTACCAGTTTCAGTCCACCTGGTGATTGAGGTAAGAATCCCTGATTTAAAGTCTCTCTCTCATCCTTAGGCTTAGGCTGTTTGTCATTGTGGCTGTCCCTCTACATCGTGAGACCTGTATTTCCTTTCTGCCTCTGCTTTGTTGCCCTAAGAGTTTCAGTTTGGGCATTGTTATAGGCTTGGTTCCTATTTCTCTCCACTTCCAGTTCCAGTGCTCACATAACCAGTCTCCATCCTCTCAGATTAATGTTGTTACTTAGTTCCTACATCATTGAAAGTTTTTATTTTTCCTCCTTTCCTCCCTGCTTTGGATAGTAAATGGAGGAATGTTCTTAATGAACATCTTGTGCATACTTAAGACTGTGTACTCGATGTTTTTCTCGAGAGACAGCAAAAAGCTCTTACAAAATGTATCAGACTTGCATATCTAAGGAAATCTAACCTTGCTTTATGAAAAAATTATAGAAAAACTTCATGTGAGTATTTCCCAGGTTCTCAATATACCAGAAATGTGCATCAGCACCAGTATGTCCACTTTGTTTATAGATGTGAATTTTCATCAGACAGGCAAAAGTTTTAAGCATTGTTTTTAGACATTAAAATATTTAATATTAGGTTTATCTTTCATGCAAGAAAAATAATTCATTTGTTGTAATGAAAGTACATGGAGAAAATAGCTGGGGTATGAATTAAATAGAAATAAATTCTGAATTGGGAATAATCTTTTCTGTATGTATATATTATGTGTTTCAGTTGAAATAAAATTTACTTTATCATGTACATACAATGCTTCCTAATGTGGGTGATTACTATAGGCACAATGATTTGGATTAAATTCATTTGAAAATATAGGAAGCTGAAACAATGAGAAAGTCCTTCTTTAGTTCCACCAGGAAGAATTTTAAGATAACATTTAATTTGAACATAGTGACTTTTGCCTTTACAGGGTTTGATGGTAAAGCTCTGTCACTGTTTTTGACATCAACTGACTAACATATCTCATTTTTTTCCAGAGCCCAATTTACCATCTGATAGTGTGTTTAGTGAAACACATACTCAATTTGTTATGCCATATTAAGGCCAGTTGTATGCACAGTACCATTACTTTTTAATAGTTTATTAAATACATAACTACATTTGTTCTACTTTTTGCATTCTCACAAAGTGGGATAGTAATTTAAATAATTTTCAGACTATATTGTTGTGACATAACAGCAAAATAAATAATTCATTGTTTGTGGTATTTATCGTAACATTGTATTACTTTCTTTGAACAGGAAGTCATTTTTTCCCCGGTGCTGACTTGTAGCATTTATATGGAAATCTAAGTTGATAGCAAAATACCTTATGGCTGCTATGACTTGAGAAGAGGAAGCTTTTAGTTATAGAATTACTGAAACTATATACAAGGAAATTTCCTTATATTAGGAAATTATATTCTAAAAAAGAACTAAGCACATTACATTACATATTAATCTTTTAAGCCTATTTTTAGAGTATCAGATCATTTTGATTCAGTTGTATGTAAGGATTTGGACTTCATTGTCTATGTGAATGATGTATATATCCAGTATAATTCTGTTCCATAGGGTCAAGAGAAATATGGATTATTAAATGTAACGAAAATTACAGAAAATGGAAAAAAGGTTCGGTAAGTATATAAATCATAAATGTTCTGACAATGTTTCATCTGATTGCAATAAATAAAAACTGGATATAATTATATTCTAGTAGAAATGTTTAAAAAGGTTCATAAGAATTTCAAATAATATATTTTCTAATATAGTGTGTGTAGGATTGTTATGAAATGTATGAAAACTTTTGTCTCGACATATGAAGGTGAAATTAAATTCAGAGGTAAAAAAAACAGAGGATTCTGACCAAAGAATTAACTTTGTTGATGATTACTATAGGCACGATTTGGATTAAATTCATTTGAATATATAGGAAGCTGAAGCAATGAGAAAGTGCTTCTTTAGTTCCACCAGGAAGAATTTTAAGATAACATTTAATTTGAGCCTAGTGACTTTTGTCTTTACAGGGTTTGATGATAAAGTTCTGTCACTATTTTTGACATCAACTGACAATTTTTTTCAATAAGTAATAAATGCACATGACAAAAACCAAAGGTATGCACAATACCTAATTAAAACCTAGTCACCTAGCAATCTGATGAAATACAATGTTTTCCTCCAGAGATAGGATATGTATATTTGTATGTGCATGGATTAATTTTTCAAACACAATTTTTGACAGTTTATCTTGGAAATGGTTCATTCATTGTATGTAGAGTTGCCACATTGTTTGTAACTGCTGCTTCACAGTTCATTTAACTTAGTTATTTGCAAAAATGTAATTATGCCTCTCTGTTGGTAGACATTTAGGATGTTTACTTTTTCTTTCTTTCTTTCTTTTTTTTTTTTTTTTTTTTTTTTTTTGCTATTACTAAGAAAACTGTACCTAGTATCTTGGCATAGTTTATTTTGCAGGAATGTAACTAGGCCTATAAAGTAAATTTTACCAAAGTAGAATTGCTAAGCCGTATGTGGTGCTCATTTCCATAGAGCGTTCCAAATTTTTCTCTGAAGCATTGAATCAGTCCCTACCCCCAGTAGCAATGGACTTCTCCACACCTTCGTCAGTTTAGTATGTTGTCAGATTCTTTGATTTTTGCTAATAGAGATTAGAGAGAAAATGGTATTTTCGTTTGCCTTTGTGTAGGGGGTATAGAGTGTTGTAAGCTGTTTGTATTTCTTTTGTTGTTGAATTGTCAGCTCATACCCTTTGTCTATTTTTCTATTGGATTGTTAGGTTTTTTTGGTAAATTTTTCTGTAAGATTTTACAATCAAAATGCTTAAGAAAGTTTTAAAAATCTAATGTAGTTGAGCTTTCAAATCTATGTGGATGAGCAATCAAACCTGTGCTTTGATTGAACTGTCTTTGTCAGATTTTAGTACTTAGAAGTTTTAAATGCTCTGAATTAGCTTTACAAATACTGCAATTATCTATTCCTTAAACTGTTCTTTAGTAGAATTCACCTGTAAATCAGGTCTTTATTTTTCTCTTTCTCTTTTGAATGGATATACTGCAGATAATTCTTTGGCCACTTTGTCTTTATCGTTTTAACTGTGGTAATTTTAGGTTTTCTCCCTCTTTTGGAATACCTTTGGTGGTTTATGTTTTCCTAAGAATATCATCCATTTCATTATCTTCACATTTATTTACATAGAGTTGAGCAAAATAGGCTTTGAATTTCCAGTATATTAGTGGTTCACATATATTATGGTCTGAGGACTTCTTTAAACTAAATTAATTAATTTAATTCACTAAATTAATGAATTAAAAATCATTAATTACTGCAAAAGCCTTTTGTTCATATAGTTTACAGATCTATATATACTATGAGAAAGTAAAGCAGAAATTTTCAGGGTATTTGTTAACTCTTTTAAAACTAATGATCTGTTACATGTTAAAATGGATAACATTTTTATGAAGAAAAACCTATTTTCTAATGAAAAAAACAATTTATATGAGAAGGATAGCCTTGTTTTACATTTTCACAAATTTTTAAAATCTGTCTTAATGGAAGGAGATAGCTAGATTCTAATCTCTGCCTGCAGCTAATTTGTTGTGATATATGATTTTGGTTGAAATATATGAATAAAATCCTCCCTTAAACAGATAAAGTTGGAAAAGGGAGAAATATTTTAATAGCCCTCTGAGATAATTGTGCATATTTTTTCTGCTGCACTGAAACTCCACAAATGTAGTTGCAGTGAAGAATCTAAAAAACCGACAGTGAAATTTTCAGACTCAGTTACATTAAAATCCATAGGTTTGTGTTGCGCTTTGAACGAATCTTTACCCATGCATAAATTTGTAGCATCTTGTAGGTCTTTTGGAAAGGAACAGTTTACAAAGTTTGCTGATTGTAAATGTTGACACATTTTATTTTATAAGATCAAAGAATCACAAATCAGAAATATCGTCAGAAAAGCCACTATTAGAAAATTGTCAACCTTAACAGTTGCAGATAATGCCAACCTTTCTGTAATTTACTTTCTTTTTGTAACCTTTAACTTTTACTTGTCCACAAAATTTATTATGTGCCATTGAGTTAGCTCTGACTCCTGGCCACTGAGGATGAATGAGTGACATCCATTATGTCCTGTACTCAACCACCCTGCTCAGTTCCTATAGACTCAACACCTGTGATTTCTTTTATGGAGTCAATTCATGTCATATTTGGTCTTTCTCATTTACTGCTGCCTTGTAATTTTTCCAGCATTATTATATTTCCCAAAGAACCCTGCCTTCTCATGATGTGCTTGAAGTAAGAGTTTCACTTTTTTGATTTTGCCTCCAGCAGTGTTTCAGGCTTAATTTGCTCTGGGACCCACTTCTTGCTCTTTCCAGCAATCCATGGTGTTCTGAGAGCTCCTCTTCAACACCATGTTTCAAGTGCATCCATTTTTTTCCCTTTCATCCTTCTTCACTGTCCAACTTTTGCATCTGTCCTAGTAATTAGGAATACCAGGATGTGGATGATCTTAGCCTTGGTCTCTAATGACACATCCTTGCTCTTAGTGATCTTCCCTAATTCTTCCGTTGCTGCCCTTCTGAGTGTCAGCCTTCTCTGCATTTCTAGACTGCATTCTTCATTTGAATTGATGAGTGAACCAAGGTAAGCAAAATCTTTAACAATTTTAGTGTCTTCGTTGTCTATGTTAAAATTGTATTTCTTCCACAGTCATGATTTTTGTCTTAATGTTCAAACACAGTCATGCTTTGGCGCTTTCTTCTTTCACTTTCATCAGAAGTTGTTTCATATCATTGCTGCTTTCCATCAGTAAGGTGGTGTCATCTGCATATCTTAACTTATTGATATCTTATGTTACTGATATTTCTTCTACCAGTTTTCACTCCCCCTCCTTCTTGAGTCTAGCCTAGTTTTTTGTATGATGTGTTGTACATACAAATTAAACAAATAGGGAAATAAAATGTACCCTTGTCTGACACCTTTTCTTGTAGGAAACCATTCTGTCCTGACATTTATCTTCCTGTCCACGGTAAAGGTTATGCATCAGGACAGTCCAGTACTGAGGCACACACCCATTTATTTCAGAGCAACCCAGAGCTTTTCATGATCCATGCAAAGGATCTGTAAAATGTAAACCAATCTTCTTCTGAAATTCACTGTGGCACTCCAGTGTCCAGTGAATACTAGCAACTACATCTTGAGTGTCTTTTTCCCTGAATCCACTTAAACATCTAACATGTCAAAAAACACTGTTATTTATTGTCTTTGAAATGAAAGAGTTTTATTTTTGAGATCTGTGTTTATTTTTGAGATAATATCTGTTTGCCAGATAATCAAGTCTAAATAACCATAGTGTGTCTATTAGTCTTTTTTTGAGCAAAAAATTTGCATCCCATGAAAAAAATGTGACTAATTCTGTTTGTAACACATTCACACAAAGTGCTTCAGTTCTTGAGGCAACTGTTGTTAATTCAGTGTTCAAATTTCAACATTTATTCTCACATATATGTGTATATGTATTACTTCTGTAGTTTTTGAAAATTAAACTGAAGTTTATTTTAAATGGAAATACATATTAGCATTTTTAAAATGATCCAGAAAAGTTAAAAACAACACTTATCAAAGATAGATGGAGCAAAAGCAGGAATAGGGAACTTAATACCAGGCAAGTTCAATTCAGGGTAAAAGCATTAAGCATCACAAAGAGGAGTACTTAAAGTGATAAAGCACTGTGAATAAATCTGGGAATATTAAACATTAAGACTAGCCATTCAACAAATGCATGAACAACCATAAGCAAAAAGAACTGTAAATAACAAGAAAAATAAAGAGAAACTTGGTAGTAGTTCATTTTTTCTGAATTAAAATTTTTCCTCCTTTCCTCATTTTATTGAGAAATAATTGCCATTTATCACTGTATAAATTTAAGGCATACAGCATAATGGTTTGTTTTACATATATTGTGAAGTGATTGCCTCAGTAGGTTCAGCTAATACCCATCTTTTCATATAGATAAAATAAAAAGGAAGAAAGAGAAAATTGTCTCCTTGTGATGAGAACTCACAGGATTTGCGCTCTCAACAACTTTCCTGTATGTCATAAAGCAGTGTTAGCTGTAATCGTCACGCTGCACATCACATGCCTCATACTTACTTATGTTCTAACTGAAGTTTGTACCTTTTGACAACATGTTCCTTTGACTTCCCCTCCCCTCCGCTTTTTTTCCCATGAGGTTTTATTTTGTTTTGAAGATTCCACATACAAGTGAAATCATAACAGTATTTGTCTTTCTGTGTCTGACATATTTCACTTAGCATATGCCTTCAAGTTCTATTCATGTCACAAATGGCAGGATTTCCTTGTTTTTTGTTTTTGGGTTTTTTTAAATGGCTGAATAATATGCTATTATATGTATATATACCACAACTTCTTTACTCATTCATCTATCAGTCAGCCCTTAGGTTGATTCCTTGTCTGGGCTATTGTCAGTAATGTTACTATGAATTTGGGGGTGCAAATATCTTTCCAAGTTAGTGTCTTTATTTCATTTGAATATATTCCCAACAGTGGAATTGCTAGCTCATGAAGTTCTATACTTAATTTTTTGAGAAACTTCCATACTGTTTTCCATAGTGGCTGTACCAGTTTATAATCCCACCAGCAGTGCATAAGGTTTCTCTTTCTCCACATCACTCGTTATCTCTTCTCTTTTTGATGATGACTGTTCTAACAGGTATGAGGTGATATCTCATTGCAGTTTAATTTGCTGTAGTGATTTGAGCATCTTTTCATGTGCCTATTAGCCTTTCCTATGCCTTCTTTCAAGAAACACCTGTTCAGATTTTTCACGCATTTTTCAATTGGCTTATTTGATTTTTCGTTCTTCAGTTGTATGAGTTCTTCATGTATTTTGGATATTAACCCCTTATGAGATTTATGGTTTGCAAATTTTTCCCCCATTTCATAGGTTGTTTTTCACTTTGTTGATAGTTTCTTTCACTGTGCAGAGCTTTTTAGTTTGATGTAGTCCCACTGGTTTATTTTTTATTCTGTGTTTGTGCTTTAAGTGTCATATTTTAAAAAGTATTACCAAGACTTATGTCAAGGAGTTTTATTCTGTGTTCTTGTCTAGGAGTTTCATGGTTTCAGGTCATACATTCAGGTCTTTAATCCATTTGGAGTTAACTTTTGTTGAGTGGTTTAAGATGTGGGTCCCATTTCATTATTTTAAGTGTGAATATCCAGGTATCCCAACACCACTTACTGAAAAGATTGTATTTTTCCATTGAGTATTCTTGTGAAATATTATTTGACTGAGTAGTAATAAGCTTTATTTTTTCTTAATAAACTTGAAGTTTAGATATGAAAAGTAATAAAATAATAATGTAGGTCTAATCAATAGATACCAAATTCTGCATTCTGAAAATTGAGAATAAACCTTTTTGTTTGAGTGCCTAGAGAGTTTTCAAAAACTGGCCACATGTTTGGCTGTAAGGTAAGCATTAGGAAATTCCTGTAGTGGACATATTTGATATCAATTTTGGTCTGCCAGCAATTGACTTCCCTTAAAGGGCAAACATTGGTAACCTTTGGAGTGTGGATTGAATGAAAATAAATGGGATTTTCCTTTATATATTTTTATATTCAGAGTGCTGGAGGATTAGTACCATGTAAGAATAGTTAGGTATATAGTTATTCTGATAACTTATATCTGATTAATTTCATTTGTTTGGGCACCTTTATGGTTAGGTTGGGACAATAAATTATTAATGTCCAGTAAGCTTATATCCCCAGTAAAAACAATGAGAATGTCAGTAGTGACTGTGAATTGTGGACAACCTTGATAACCACTAGCCTTTAATTTTTAAAGTTTAGTTGGAAAAACTGGGGAGTTGAACTTTCACTGGTCATTTTTGTAATTACAGAAAGAACTGGTTGTCTTCTTGGGCCGTCTTGCAGGGTTCATCTTTACTCTTTACCAAAACTCAAGGAAGTAGCACAAGTTGGGTAAGTATTTCTTTTCTTTGGAGGCTTTATATTGCAATACACTTAAATTATGTGGATGTTATTTATTGTTCCTGAAGTTCATGAAGTATTCCATAGTCCTAGCTATAGCTTGTGTGAAAATAAAACTAAATGAAAAGATGAAAAACTGCCATTTGCAAAAATATGATTAGATCTTGAGAATATTATGCTAAGTGAAGTAAGTCTGATGGAAAAAGTCAAGAAACATATGATTTCATTCATATGTGGGATATAAAAGAGAAAGCAGCAATCAAACAAGCCAAATGAACAAAACCTCATAGCTACAAGCAGCAGCATAGTAGCTACCAGAGACGAAGGGAGGTGGGAGGAGGTAGGAGAGGGTATAGGGAGCCAAATATATGGTGATGGAAGGAGACTTGACTTTGTGTGGGTGGTGAACACACAATGCAACATACAGATGATATATAATAGAATTGTATACTTGAAACCTATATAATATTATTAACCAGTGTCACACCAATAAATTTAATAAATTAAAGAAAAACTAAATGAAGTTTTCTTAGTAAAAGATGCATTTTGACTCATCAGAGTAATAAGAGGGCTAATTAGAAAAGTCTAGTTAGTAGTTGTTATATATTAAAATCAACAAATTCTGTTTTATCCATTGAATTGAAAGATGGGCCTACTGTTTAGACGTGATAAAACAAATAAATTTCTTGATCCATTTTCAGGGTGTTAAAGCTATAGTGATTTGAGCATCTTTAAGCATCACGATAATGTTTGTGACTTTGCTATTTGAGATACTTAGTCAGAAAATAAGCAGACTGTCAAACTCCACCTGAACTATGATCTGACCCCTGGATACTAGTGATTGATTCAGGTGCTCATGTCTATATGTAATATCAGCCAGCTTTTACAAAGAAAAAGAAATGTCACCATTACTTGTAGGATTTTGGAGCTTTTTGTGTATTTGAGTGTTTACTACTATTACTCCTCAGTGATTTGTAGTACAAATACTAAAAATTATAAGTGGTGACACTTATAATTATGCTATTATGATAGCTAACACTTTTTGAATGCTTAACATGTATTAGGTATAATTAAGTGCAACTTGAGAAACACAGTTTAAAATTCAGTGACCTAGCCAATGTTGAAATTGTAGAATTCTTAATGAAATTTTACCTTTAGGGGTTTACTATTTGAATTTTTGCCTTTATATGAAATTTTATTACTATGTTGTTAATAATACATGAGGTCTGTCCAAAAGGTATCCAGCCATGTAATATGAAAAATAGAGATATTTGTTGAAGAAGATACAAGAAACATTGTACATAGGACAGTAACACCTCAGTCCCCTTCAAAGTAGGCACTTGGGGACCTCACACAGTTCTCCCAGTTGCCATCAGCTACCCTGTTATATTTTCCTGAATCTCCTCGACTATCTGAAATCTCTTCCCTTTCAAAGTTTATTTTAGTTCTAGGAAAGCCAGAAGTCACAGAGTGCCAAATCTGGGCTATAGTGGGGCTGAGTCACTTGGGTGATAGGATGTTTCACCAATAAACTCTGCACAATACATGATATGTGAGCGGGCATGTTGTTGTGATGAAGCTGCCAATCACCAGTTGCCCATAGCTGCGGCCTTCTGAATCATCCAGATAGTTTCCACAAAGGAGTATTCAAGTTTAACGCACAATTTGATACAGATTTGTTGCTTTACTTGCTCAGCCATTTTGAATGCAATGGCCACACAGTACACATGCTCACTCAACAGCATCTACTCTCCCCACTGACGAGTACAGTGAGGTCATCACTGTTCACACATGTACATTCTAACCCACTCTCCTTGGTGGCCAGGTTACATCTATGTCACGCAAACTGTTCTTGTTATATTAACAGTGGCTGGACTTTTTCTGGACAGACATCATCTAATAATCACCCTGCCTAATGTGGCTCAGTTGGTTGGAGCATCATTCTGTAAACTGAGAGGTCATGGGTTTGATTCCTGGTCAAGGCACATGCCTAGGTTGTGGGTTCAGTCCGTTTGGGGCATGTAAGAGAAACAACCAATGTTTCTCATATTGATGTTTCTCTCCCTCTTCCCTGCCTCTCTAAATATCAGTGAGTGATATTTATCATATAAGACAAAAATTTAGAGTGACATTATATCACTCTAAATATGAGTGAGTATGTCTCATGGGTGAGGATTAAAATAATAAATAATAATTTCAGATCAATATAATTAAATAAAATATAGTTACACTGTGTTTTGTAGTCTCAATAAAAGCTAACCAGATTTGGAATACGGTAAAATGGTTGGTTATGCAGTCAATTCCTAATTTTTATTTTATGGTAAGTATAAAAATCTCAGACTGCCTAGCTTTTTTCTTCCTATATATAACACATATTAAGGGAATGAAAACTAATTTAAATGGCCCAAGTAAAAGCAAATAAGTTTATTCAAATAAAAAGTGTGTGTGTATAATGTATTTAGGCATGTACAACATTCATAAGTATTAAAAATTGATTTAATATGCAGGATGTTTCTGTTTTGTAGCTATTTTTGTTAATCTCTGCTTAATTCCTTCTGTGTTTCTTCATGTAAAAATCAGCAAATACAATATATATCTTACATTTCTTATAAACAAAAGCTGTCACAATTATGTATAGTTTTGTATTTTGCTTCTTTTTTCTCTTAGTAGTTTATATTGGAAATCATTCCACTCAGCTCATAATAATCTTCAATCTTGTATAGGGTTAAATAACATTATACTATGCAGATGTTTCATAATTTGTTCTAAGGGTGGACACTTAGGTTGTTTCCTAATTTTTATGTTACAGGATGCCAATTAAGATGCTTCTTTATTAACTCTAATAATGATTGTACAAAAGAGATTTCAAAGAATCCTAACTTTGTTTCTCTGCTCAGACCAGTTAAATCTATTGTAGGTAAAATGTAACCTCTTACCTGAGGATGAGATGCTAATGCTGTCACATAAGACAAAAATCACCTATACCTATAGTAAAAATTGCCCTTGCATTTCTCTTTGGAGAATACTGTGTTAGAACTCAGTCTCTAGCAAAGCTCATTTTTTCCTTTAATTTTGGAAGAGGCAGGTTTTCCTTTAGTTGAGTTTGCATGGTTTATGTTAGGGGTCATGTTATAGAAGAATGGTTCTTTAAAAATTAGATTTACCCAGTGCAAAAACCTAAACCAAGATCTACATGAGGAAGTAGTTGGTTCAAATTTTATACGCACTCCAGGGCATTTACTTATTGATGGGATGCTGATCAAACTCATTCATGCTTTGTATTTATTTTTGGTTTCATGGATAACTAAAATTGAATAAATGAAATGTATATGTGTGGATGCAACTCCACTACAGAAGATTTATTTTTGTATAGATGCTAAATCATCCAAGCATCCAGTGAGCTTTTCCTTCTCCATAAGGGTAGATACATTCCACGGGTTTTCTGGAAAATACTAGTTATTTGCCAGTTGTATCATTAATATAAACTAGACTTTTTTCTTACCTCATTTCACCTCATTTGTTCAACATACATGAAAAGCTGCTATATTCTGGGCATTGAGTTAAACTTTGGGGTTTGGAAATAAATTACGTGGTTTCTGTTTTCATAGCTTACATTATAATGGGGAAAATCAACACATTAACAGTTGTATTATAACTCTGAATGTATTGATTCAGTACAGTGTGTCATATGCTCTGTCTCCGATAACATTAATCATGCTCCTTGAGTATCTTACAAATTATCATACAGATACTATTAGTTATTCAAATTTCTATAAATAGTCACTTTTGAGGGCTGATAATTCTTTGTTGTAGGGGCTGTCCTATGTGTTACAGTGTGACCAGATGATAGTAGCACCGATTCCTCCCATCCATCCCTCCTGATGTGACAACTAAAAATGTCTCCAGACATTGCCAAATGTGCCTTGGGGGACAAAATCACCTCTGTTCGAAAACTACTTTCCTAGAGGAAGGAGCAGGCAACCTAGATGGTAGGGCCATCTGAAACTTAGAAAGGGTTGCCAGAGGACATCTACCAGCAGAGCAGGAGGAGGAGGCTTAGGATTTCTGAGGAGGGGACTGAGCAAGATGGATGGCAGAGGACCAGAAATGACTTCTATTACCCCTGAAGTGAAGTCCTTCGGTGTGATTATAGCCAAGACAGGTCTGTTTAATGTATAATGTTCTATCAAGCATTAATCTTAAAAATAAAGTGTGAATGTATGGTACAACAATATCATAAAATATTCTGAGATAAAATTGGGGCCTTTGCAAAAGTATTTGGAAGTTCAGCTTTGCCAAGTTGTATCTGCTTATAGAATTGCATTTTTGTCTTCATGTGGTTCTGTTGTGCTCTGCTCTTGTGTGTCTTTTTGCCATTGTGCCGTGTTACGGCCTTGTCATTTTCCTCCCTATTTCCATCAAGTCATTCTGCCAACAGGACTCAGTCTCTGAGCTCTTGCATTCTCAGCTTTCTTCTTGGGAAAAGCTCTGTCAGTCATCAGTCTGCTGCCACATTATGTAAAACCTGGCCCTGTTTCAGCTGTCACTGTGTGTTCTTGTTGCATGCCCCCTGCCACAGTAATTTCATTCTTTGCCATGAATTTTATTTGAGGATGATTACAGTGGAGAAAACTGAGACTAGATTTAGATAAAGAAGGCATAACGAACACAAGAGTTTGCCAGCCATTTTGAATGCACCTTTCTAGCATTCCTCTGGTTGTTATATCTTATTTGGTTAGCTATTTATACCTTAATTTATATGTAGTAAACCATCTACAGAGCATGTAGTAGCAAATTGATTATCATTTTGTTAAATGTATTTGCATTTAAGTTTTAATAACTTTGGATATTTATCATTTTTGCTCAGAAAGTTATCTATGCCCATTGTAGCTTTATGGTTAATTGAATGTATTTTGAATGACAAAAGGTCCTTTTAAAAGGGCCAAGAATTTGTAGAATAGTTTAAATTTTTATCATTTTTATTTTGAGTACGCTAATAAAAATTCCATATAATATCCTAAATTTTTGTTGTAACAAGTACTTATTTAATTCACATTGCTAGCTACAAAGATGGAGTAAGAATAAAAAGATGAAGTTGAACCATTTATTAAATGTGAAGCTATTGAGTAGACTCACTGATATTGTGAATAGTGAATAAGTTACCACAGGGTTGGTGGGTAAGATCCATTTCCAGTGACACACCTAATTTGACTTAAATATTTAAGGAAATGAAATTTCCTCTAACAAATCTTTATGACTTTTAGATTACAGTGTATCAGCCCTTAAAGATTTTAAAACCTCCAAAATTTTTAATAACATAAGAATGCTATTTTTATTCTTAGTTAACAGACTAAACAAAAATTTAAGTTAATGATAGCAAGTACAATGTAGGACTACACTTAACATAGATTTTCTGCTATTTGCTCTTCTCTCTTTTTTACATGCTTTACTGAATAGCTAGTTACCTATTTTTCAGACCATAAGGCGCACTCCCCCCACCTTGGGGGGAAAAGGGGTGTGTCTTACGGTCCAAATGTAGCTTACCTAGCTCTCTGTGGTGGGGGTGGGCAGTGGAGCGGGGTCACAGGAGGCAGGAGCAGGGTTACCCCTGCATTTTTCCTCCTAAGAGGGGCGGGGAGGGCTGCATCTTACAGTCTGAGAAAATATGCTAAGTGCTTTTTCTTTTTGAACCACCTATGTGTTAACTATCCTATTCTTTTCAGTTCCTCATTATATTGCTAAAGCTTTATAGCAAGTGTCTCTAGTTACAATTTCTAACAAAGGCTGAATAAAAGAACATGGGTCTAAAAGTTTTCTTATTTCATAAATTATTGGTAGTTACTGACAACATAAACAGTTGATAACAAAATAACTCTTGAAATCACAAAATCATATTCAGGGAATGTTTATTAGGTTTAATATCTGCCAGATATTATTTAAACATATATTGCCTTACCTTTTTGAACACATTATTTTATAGTCATGTTAAATCTAAGATAAATGCCAAGAAATGGAATGGAATTGCTAAGCCAAAGAATACATATGTTTGTAAATTTGTAAATACAGAATTACCAGTTTTTCCTCTCTAGGAGTTGTTCCAGTTTATACTCCACGTTATACCCCACTTACATAGGAGGGCCTCACCAGCCTAGTTTTTCGTCATATGTTTGGATTTCCTTCCTTCCTTCCTACTTACCTCCCTCCCTCCACACTGTTGGGTGAAAAGATTTTAATATGGTTTTATTTTGTATTTTTCTTACAATAGAAATTGAGCCATTTATTTCCTTTTCCTTGACTGTATGTTCACGTCTTACAGACATTTTTCAATTTTAAAGTTGTAATTGTTATTTTATAATAGAGGAAGAAGTCTTTGAGATAATCACCTGTTTGATTTATTGTTAATAATATGAAATCAGTCTTAAGTCTTTTTGAATGCACACATGTACGTGAATATCACATAAATGTTTTTCCTTTCTTCTAAATGAAGTTCGGGAGTAATCAGTCCAAACCAGAGTTCACAGTGGACCTTAAGGGGGCAACAATTGAGATGGCTTCAAAGGATAAATCCAGCAAAAAGAATGTATTGGAGGTAATAAATTTTTTTCTAAGTATAATTCACATTCTTAACTGTAGTAATTAGATCTTTTTTGAGTTATGTTAGAAAATGGTCTTTTAATGTGATTAGTTTTGGCAAATTTTATCATTAAGTCCTTTTTTATTATAATTTTTTTTAAAGCTGATGTGAATATCAGGACTTTATTTGCATAAATTATTGGATCTCAGACTATATATTAACAAGCTTTTGTTTCACAAATCTTGCTTTCCCCCAGCAACAGTAAAAAGGGTGTGGTTTCCTTTACCTACAAAATCTAATATTAAAAAATACATTTTGTCATTAAAACCCCTCTCCAGTAATGTATGATTCTGCATCAGTTATTTATTGCTTACAGTCAGACTACTCCACAATTTAGCAGCTTAAGAAAGGAATCATTTTATTTGCTCAGTTTGGTCTGTAATGAGCTGAGTGATTCTTCTGATCCCGCCGGGAACCTTTCATGAGGCTTCAGTCATCTAGTGGCTTGCCTGGGGCTGTATGGTGTAGTTCACAGCCCTGGGGTTGTTTGCTAGGCCTCTTTCTCCACAAGAGCTTTCATTCTCAAGGAGTGTGCCCCAGGCTTCTTTACCTGATGATATCAGGGTTTCAAGAGTGGGGGAGAGAAGCTATAAGGCTTCTTAAGGCCTAAATTTAGCAGTCGCATGTCTTCCATTGGTGAAAACAAGTGAGTAGGCCAGCCCAGTATTCAGGGTTGTGGGGAGCTAGAGTCCACCTGCTGATTAAGGAGCAGCTAAGTCACATTCTAGGTTAGTGCAGACACAGAGATAGGATGAATTTTTGAGGCTGTCTGTGCAAACAGTTTTCCAGATCCTACCTACCCATGTTTTAGTCTTTTCCTAGCTTGTTGTCTAGGCAGGTTGTATTATTCGCTCTTTTCCTGCCTCTATGATTTTCACTCTTTATTGTTTTGCCTTGGGTGCTGTCTCATTCCAGTCTCTGTTCGTCAAAGGTTACAGATCTTTCAAGCCCATAAGAAACGTTACCATAACACTAATGCTTCTTTGTTTATCTTTTAAAATAGCATTTATTTTAGAGTACCTTGAGTTATCATTTGTAAGAGGGTTTTTCATGTCCTTTTAAGCAGAGACACTATATTTTTCCTTATCTTTAAGAACCTCTAACAGAGTTATCTTATGTGCATTGAAGGTGGAGTATTGGTTGACTGACTTGACCTACTCTCTAGAAAGAACTGAGAAAGTTGCTGTTTTCCCAGTTACTCTTGTAGTGTCAGTAACTGATTCCAGAATGAAAAGGATTCCATGGTCAAATACCTTTTATGAACATTACTTCAGGAACTGTATTTGAAGCATCTGTCTCCGAATGTTGTTTGAGAAACACTGCCATATGTCCCTGTAGGAAAAAATAAAAACAGTTAACCAGAAAATAGGGGAAATGCTTTCTCCAATTACCTTGAAATTCTTCCTCAATCAAGTGTTAAGAAACTCTAAACAAAAGAATTTATACATAAATTGGTTATTGCTTTCATATAGCATAATACAATAGTATCTTTACTTGAGTTAGTTTATTATTTGACACTTTATTTAGTAAATTTAGTAATGTGTCTGCCCCATAGGGATGTGACATAAATAGTCTGTGCTGTCTCTGTACTAAGTCATTACATTTGTCTGTTAAATTGGAAATAATGAAGGTCCAACTCTTTGTTTTGGGTTGACCAAAAAGTTCATTTAGGTTTTTTTTTCCATACAATGGCTCTGGTAGTGCCTAGTTGTCTACCTTCATTCAAAACAATTTTGTTAGATTGTGCTGTGACAGTTGTCATATCAGTGTGCATTAAGAAAAAATACCAAATTGGTGAATTTTTGTGCAGCGATTTTAATATTGAAGATGGAAGAAAAATATGCAACATTTTTTGACATATTATGCTTTATTGTTTCAAGAAAGGTAAAAACGCAATTGAAACACGCAAAAAAGATTTGTGCGGTGTATGGAGAAGGTGCTGTGATTGATTTAATGTGTCAAAAGTGGTTTGCAAAGTTTCTTGGTACTCTTGACGCTTTGACCAAATAATTCTTTGCTGTGGGGCTGTCTTAGGCATTGAAAGATATTTAGCAGCACCCCTAGACTCTATCCACTAGAAGCCAATAGCAGGAGATAGCCGACATACTCAAAATATCCAAATCAGTAAATTTATAGGTAAATTTATCAGTAAATTTTGAGTGGAAATTAAAAATTTGTCTTTTGTTTTACAGAAAAAAACTAAATGGACTTTTGGGCCAACCCAGTACATTCTTTTCCTATATTTTTAATGAGAGGGAAAAAAGTTCTCAGATTTATGTAAAAATACCATGTTTTCTTTCTTTACAAATAAATTGTGTTTCAGTTCTAATTTAAACTGTATAGCTTTGATACTTGAACATATTTTTTAGTGATAAAGTATTAGATTCAGCATTTTTTGACATTTATACAATGGAATTTGGGACCCTCAAATATTCGATTTTCACTGAGAATTTACTGTGAGAAAAACTTCATGTTTTATAAAATGATTCAGGTGGTGTTTTATACTAAAATAAAAATATTCCATTGCTGTGTAGTACTTAAACCTTTCATCACACAATATAAAATATGGCATCTAATCTGCTGGTGGTTTTATAGTTTGAATATAAATGTATTCATTTATTTGGTTGTAAGCAGTAACCATTCTCTCTTTTTCTTTTTCTCTAAAGCTAAAAACCCGTCAAGGAACAGAACTGCTAATTCAGTCTGATAATGACACTTTTATTAATGATTGGTTTAAAGTTCTTAGTACTACCATCAATAATCAGGTATGTGTTTGATTTAGGTCAATTTCTTTTACTTCAGAGCAGCTTTTCTCTTTGGCTTTTTGATTGGTTACTACATATCTAGATTCCAAGTTATATGAAAAAACACATTTTACAGTGGTGGGGAAGATGATGGTCACCTTAGTAATTCCCAGGGGTTGGTAAATGATTTAACAGTCTCATTTATATAATGTTTAACTGTTTAAAATATTTAAGTCATTTTAATTAATTTTCACATGAGGCATTGGTCCAAAAAGAAATACTTCAATAAGAAGGGGCAGTCAGATTGTGCCTAGTACATAGGGTTTATTCAGTGTCTGAATGAGCTGGAAATAGTACTGTTTGGCGGAAACAGGTCCTATGAAAAATTGTGAAATGAATAAAGCTATAGTCTCTTTATTAGCACTTTTTCTTTCCTAGTGACACGTCTCTGTATCCATCCCCCAAGGTGTTGTCAGGTGTTCCAGCTCTGCCCCCTCCTGCTACCAGTGCCCTTGTGTTCCTGGTAAATCTCTTCCTGCATACATAGCAACCAAAAAGAATCTCAGATTTGTATTCAGGGCTCTACCTTCTTAGACTGTACTCTTAGCTGTTCACTGTTTGGGGGCATGGCTCCTAAATAAGGACTGTATGCCATTGACAAAAATGAGTGTGCTGTGGTTTTTAAACTAAGTGAAGACAGAAAAAAGTTGGGGATGACTAAAGCTTTACTGGCTTTAGTAGAGATTAAGATATCTTTCAGAGAATTTATAGGTGAAGCCTCCTAATTAATATTTTGTGATCAAGGTTTTTTACCACCATGGGCCCCAGCATTTCACTTATAAAATAGGGAAGTTGGATTTGATTGCCTCTAAGTATCCTTTCAAGCTGCAAAATTCTATGATTCATTCGAGTTCAGAACACCCAGATTTGGAATATAGTTAACTTTTGGAGTATAGTTAACTTTTCCTCCTAATTTTTACTTCCTCTAGCACATGACTCATCGGTCTGTGTACAGTATATATATTCTTCCTTTGTAGTTTATGATATTCTGTAATATTTCTGAATCTTGCTCCTTCCTTTCCACTTATTCCTGAACCCAGCACAGGCCTTTATATGTTTATATTAAGAGTAACCTCCTAAACAGTTTTCCTTATTTCATCTCATGTCCCACCAATCCATCCATAATGCCATTGCTATCTGAAACTTCCTAATGTCAATTCTACAGTCCTCTCCTGCTTAGAAACCTTCTGTGACTCCCATTAAAATTCAACAGCCTGAGCCCAATCTGTCTTTTCAGTTGTGCCATCCAGTCTACCCAATATGGGCTTTCTGCTCCAGTCACAGTAATCTGCTCACTATTTCTTGAAAGCAAGTCTGGCTGCATTCATTTGACAAATGTGTGTGCATGCCATACACACTGGGTGATAAAGCACCTTTATGTGAAGCTTGCCAGTAAAGAAAGAAGACCACTCAAGACAGACAGCTGAACAGTTCATATGATGACATGTGATGAGTTTTCGTGATGTTACAGGATGTACAACATACAATAAAAACACTGACGAAGTAGGGGATAACTTAGTGTAGGGGCTAAGGAAGACCTTACAGAAAAAGTGGGTTTTGTTTTGTTTGCTTTTTCTTAAACTTAACCCTTTAGGGTCTGGGAACCAAGTAAAAGAGAGGAATGTATTACTGACTATGAAATTTCAAAATATGTACTGTTTACTGAGTGGCAAAAGAGACTGAGGAGTGAATGTGCAAGATCTGCAAATCCTTTGAAGGGAAAATTACAAAACTTTATCAAAGAAGATCTAATTAAATAAGTATCATGTTCGACCATCATGTTCATTGAGACTAAAAGTCTCAGTAATGTAAAGATATACTTCTAAATGATTTATAGATTTGAGATTTTTGAATCTCATTCAAAATCCCACTAAGTTTTCTGGTGGAACTTCAGAAGCTTATTCTAAAATTCATACAGAAATGCAAAGGGCTAAAAATATCCAAGACTTTTTTGAAGAAGAATGTGAAAGGGCTTGATCTAGCATATGTCAAGATAATTAATACAATGTCTTGTCCATACTGGATAGATACAAAGATCTGTGGAACAGATCCCCGTACCTTTGGACACTTATGCCAGATAGAGCACTGTAGAATAGTGAGAAAGAATAAACTTTTTAGTAAATGAGGCTCGGTCAGCTGGATATTCAAGAAGAAATCTGAACCTTTCCCCACATTATATACAAAATTAAATTCCTAGTGGAGTAAATGTCTCGGTGTGAAAGGCAAATCCAGGTTGCCTTTGGGAACTCAGTCTAGTTTTCTGACCTGTAAAAGTGACCATGGGTAGACTGTGGACGAGGATCTCTAACATTTCTTTCAGTGCCTAACATTCACAAGTTTGTGAGTAATGATTAATTATTGACCCAAACTGTAATTTAAAAAGCTCATTGGTGTGAAAAATTAATGCACCATTGGCTGTTCAACTTTATTTTAATCTTACACTTTTTTTTCAGTATGTAGCTTCATCCTGTTCTGTCACCACAGATTGTAGCCTGACCTTTTAACTGTTATTTCTGTCACTAAATATGCAGTTGATCAAAAGTGAGGCAAGATTGCTTCATCGTCGATGTAAACCCATTGTCCTGTGACTTATCAGTAATGTTTTATTTTTGGGAATTCAGAATTAATGCCATCTAAAGGGAAAAAATAATTTTAAATGATTCATCAAATATCTAAATCATACCTACTGTATATATGACACTTAGTTCCCTAAAATTATTTGGAAGAGCCAGTCACTGATTATGTGCTGTTAAATCTAAAGTAATCAAAAGTAATGTGTGTTTGGGAAATATCTAACCCATAGACAGTAGAAGCTGAAGAAGCAATTGAAGAGGAAGTACCAGATTCACCAGGAATAGAAAAGCATGATAAAGAAAAGGACCATAAGGATCCTAAAAAACTTCGTTGTAAGTTATTCTTTTTTTATTTGGCTGTTGGTTTGAGGGAGCTTATTCTCTTTGCTTTTCAAACATTTTAAATAAATATCTGAGTGAAATCTCCAATGTTGTAAGAAAGCTATAAGGTTAAGTACTTGCAATCTCAATATTTCAGTCCTCTCCTTGTTAACTAACTCATGTCACTGTTCAACCTCATCATGTGCATCCCTAGAGAGTCATTAATTTTGAAATACTGTGATACTTCAAGAGGGAAAAAACATGTTAAGATGTACTTCTTTTAAGGTCTCTACAAAGGTGAACTTTATTGATTTAGAAACATGTAATTACTGTTTACGATTCCAGGTACAGTCTTACACTTTAAAAAGTCCAAAGTCACGGGATATACACAGTGGTTCCATACTGGACACCAGGCAGCTTCCTCTGGACTAGGATATGTCTCTGCAAGAGCAGCTAATTTTAAGAATAGCATTGTCTACTGTGGGCCCCTTGTGAATTACATTGTTTAAATAGGCTATTAGCTATGACTCTGAACTTTGTTTAATGTATTTTAACAAATCTACGTATTTCCAATGAAGTTTAGGCCGATTACTGACATTGTCACCATATAACAGTGTAAACAGATAAAAATGTTATCATTGTAATTCTTTACTAATACAGTATTTCCTCAAATGTAGTTATTTTTCAAGAAATTATTTTTTTAGTCTTATTGTAATTGAAATCAGTACTAAAGGCAACATAGCACATTTTCCAAAGGTTTCTTAGTTCAGAGTACAGATAATTATGATGAGTCTTAGTCTAAACTACAAATAATTATGATCTCTTTCTTTCTCTCCCCCACCTTAGTTCAGTAAGGATAGGGAAGAATAGGGATTTTTTGTTTATGTTTTATTATTTTTTTTGCTGGCTTTTTGTTTTTACCTTCTAAAACTGATGGAGGGTCAAAGAAGATAAGTTATATCATTTATGAAATAGTGAGTATAAATTAGAGTAACTTAGGAATGCCTTAATACATATACCATAGAAGGTACAGTTTGTGGTCAGTGCTTAGTGATTAAAAAAAAATGTCTTGTTTGATTTGTCACTTTGAAATTGAGTCTGCATTTATTTGATTTTTCATATGTTACTCTAAATCATATTAAAGCTAGAATAACTGAATTTATACTGTGATTTTTTTACATGAGATTAATATATTTTGAGTGTTGGTTGAAAATACTTTTTTCAAAAAGTTTTTATTTTATGAAGTACTTAATATCTGTTTTAAGCCATGAAAGTGTCTAGCATTGATTCTTCAGAACAGAAAAAAACCAAGAAAAACTTAAAGAAGTTTCTTACACGGCGTCCCACTTTGCAAGCTGTTCGTGAAAAGGGTTATATTAAAGGTAGGTAGAAGTGATGTTTATAATAATGAACTTGGCCATAATCAGAAATAAGACATTTAAAAACTGAAAAATTTTCCAGCTGTAAGAATGTTCTTATTCCTTATTCATAAAGCTTTTAAGTTCAGTGATTAAAATATATTTGAGTAATTAAAATTGATTTTTTATGTACATGAAGAGTTTATTTTAACTAAAGCATTGAGCAGACATAAATACCAAACTAAGTTTTTAGCAACCCTGTACAAGAGGAACTAAATACATGAATGTGATCAGATGGGTGGCAGATTTTTAAAAGACATGATTTTTAGTTTGAGATGCACAGATCAGAAGAAATTTTAAATAAACAGCCATTAACAGTAGAAAGAAGAAAAATACTGAACAAGCAATTTTGTTCTTATTTTCAGTTCTCATTTAAGGTAATTTAAAAATTAGTGTAAGGTGTTCTTCCCTAATTTATATGCATTTGTTATTTCAAAAAAAAAGCACCATAATGCGTAGGATCGTCACTTCATAAGAAGGCATTCTTCAGAAATACAAAATAAGATTTTAAAGAAGATACAATATACATGTATATACCTTTAGTTCTCACAAGCAGTTTAATCCCAAAGGTAAATTTTTTAGATACATGACTCAAAAGAGTGACAGTTATTTGTAAATAAAGATATAAGTTAAAGATATATATCTTTTTGTCTCTGTGATGTTTATGACAAAGACCATCATTGGAACCTCTATTTGGAAAGTATCTAAATTAAAATACTCGAGTGGATTTTATTTGAAAGATATTTAAAACTTCCAGGAAGAGTTCAGCTAATTAAGTGTTTCAGATTAACAACAGAAAGAGTCGTAGACAAACAAGTACTTCCAGATAATCATAGGAATTTAGCATTTTGAGTCTGGAACCTTAAAAAGGAAAAAAATGACAAATTAATCAAAATGCACACGGCCACTAGTTTGTTCACTGGGCCTATTCAATGAGAAATATAAACAGTTGCCATTTTATGGTGTTATTCATCACTTGAAATATTTTGTTTGTTTTCCTGAATGCTTAGCACAAATGTGGCATTTCAAAACTTCGGGTTGAAAAATTAATAGAACAGCCTTTGAAACATACTTTGTGAAAGCAAGTGTTGGCATCTGATGAGCATGCATATGCTTGAGTACTTGAGTGTCTAAGTGCTAGGCTTGAATACCTATTGGTGTTCAAGAATTACAGATCCCTGCCCTCAGGAAACATACAAAAATGAGAGATGGACAAGATAACTTAAAAGCATGATGTGTACTATGAAGAACCTCACCTCATAATGAAATAGAGGGACTGGGTGCTAGATACCATGTTCAGAGGATTTTCCTGTGGAGATGACATTTAGCTGAGACCAGGAGTAATGAGATGAGGAGGAGCTGAATTTAGGGGCATATTGATTTCTACACATGGGGTAGAAAGTAATAAGGTTCTTGAGCAAATATAAGTTGGGGTGTTCACAGAATTTAGTAAAGAAGAGAAATTATTTGAAATGAAATTGGAAGGGGGTAGGCAGAGTGCAGGTCCTATAAAGCATAAGTCGTGGCAAACAATTCCGGATGCACTGAATGGCTTCCGTGTCACTGTGAACGGTTTAGCTATTTTGTGAGCTAAATTTTAGCAAAGTGGTTCATTGTAAAAAACAAATCTCTTTCAGATCAGGTATTTGGAGCCAATCTTGCTAATCTTTGTCAGAGAGAGAATGGCACAGTGCCAAAATTTGTGAAGTTATGCATTGAACATGTGGAAGAGTATGGTAAGAAAATGACTTTTAAAAAATGTTAAGCATACCAGTCCCTTGTTTTGCCATCAGAATCCCTAGGATTTTTATGATTTTGAGTGATGCAACCAAAAGTTCTTTATAGTTGAAAGATGTTAAGAAAACCATCTTGTTTGCAAAAAACTTACTTGTTTATACTTATTTTTAATTAAGACCTGTGTAGGCATCTATTAAATAAATGTTCAGCACTTATGATTGATTGTATTCTTTGAAGCCATTTGGAGTTGGCCTTTATTTGCTTATATGAACAAGTAGTGATTGTGAAGCTGAGTTTATTAAGAAATTATTTGACAGTGTAGAAGATAAGAGATTGTGTTTACTAAAAGTTACTTCTGTTTATAATGAAAATGAGATATTTTAAAACTTAAATCAACTATCAAGTTATCTAATCCTTTTTATGTCATTTACTGTAAAATAAGACAAAATAATTTTTATTTTGGTTAATTCTTAAATGTTTATAATATATATACTAGTTGTATATAAATTAATATCTTGACTAATCATTAATGTATACCTGTAGATCATTAAAAACATCTCGTACAATTATTTGCTTTATTTGTCATCTCTGCTAGTTATAGGTCTCTTTGACTCTGCTTTGTCAGCGTGACAGTACAGACACCATGCTGCTTGCTTTTATTCGAAGTTAAATGAGTAGCTTTGTTTAATGTGTACAACATTATCATGTAATGAATATTTAAATGTTTAGGCTTAATTGTGTGAATTTCAAGTGGTTCTATTTCACATATAAAAGAAATTGCTAAATGTTCAAATTATCAGTTGTTTTTATAGAACCATTATTTTAGTTGCTAGCTTATATGAATTTATGTATCATAAGCAATATTAATATGACAGGCATTTTTAAGAGAGCGCTCTAATATGTGCATTTACATGATAAGATGGCATATAAAAAGTGGGTGGGCTGGTTTTATCTACTGTCTTTCTTGGTGAACTATCCCCAAGTGTCTGCAGAAGTTTATCTTCAATTGTTGGCATTTAAAGTTTAATGAGGTGATTTCCTTGATGATAAAATAGAATTGTTGCTATTTATTAAACAGATATCAGAGTGAATTTCTACCCCTTTCTGTGTCAAGCATCTGTAAAAAGCTGTTTAGGGGAAAAGAATATTTGCCCATTTGATGTAGGCTAATGTTAATGAATAAGAATTCTGAAACATGGTCCTTCTCCTTTGAGAGATTGGCCACCTTTCCTCCCCAAACAGATCATGTCTTGGTAGACTTACTCTCATCCATGGTGGATGGGAACACAATGCTTATGTTCTTTTGAATTAGCATTTTGGGTTTCTCTGGACATATTCCAAGAAGTAAGATCTCTGGGACAAAAGGCAGATCCATTTTTAATTTTTTGAGGTATCTCCATACTGCTTTCCACAGTGGTTGCACCAGTCTGCATTCCCACCAACAGTGGATTCCTTTTCTCCACATCTTATGAGTGGTTGTTGTTTGGCAATTTATTGATGATAGCCATTCTGACAGGTGTGAGGTGATATCCTATTGTGGTTTTATTTGCATTTCTCTAATGATTGGTGATGTTGGGCATCTTTCCCTGTCTAGTGGCCATCTATATGTTCTCTTTGGAGAAGCGTCTATTCAGGTCCTTTGCCCACTTTTAATTGGATTGTTTTTTTTCTTTGGTGTTCAATTTGAAAGTTTTTTTTTAATAAATTTTGGATATTAATCCCTTAAAAAAAAAAAAGAATTCTGAAACATGTAGGCATTTTTAGAAGAGTCAGACAAGTGCTTTAAATGTAAAAATATTTGTCTCGTAGGTTTGGATGTTGATGGGATATACAGAGTAAGTGGCAACCTTGCAGTGATTCAGAAACTGAGATTTGCAGTCAATCATGGTAAGGTCATATTCCCTCTTGTTATGTCAAAATAATCATAACTGTTAGAATTAAAGTAATTTAAAATTTTTCCTATCTCTGTTGTTTTGTTTTGTTTTTTTCAGATGAGAAATTGGACTTGAATGATAGTAAATGGGAAGATATTCATGTCATTACTGGAGCACTCAAAATGTTTTTTCGAGAATTACCAGAACCCCTTTTTACATTTATTCACTTCAATGACTTTGTGAATGCAATTAGTAAGTGTGTAATTCTGCTTCTGTTTTTCTTCCTAGATGTTGAAAATCCTCTCCACAGATTCAGTCACTATATTCTTAAGTTTATTCAGTGGATTGTTTTACTCCAGAAATTATAAAAATGACCACCAGATGTCACTGTGTATCACCAAATATCAGTTTCAAAACTATGTCACTGCTTTTAGTTTTCATGCAGTATTTCTAGTTATTATCTTTTTTCAGAACAAGAACCAAGACAGCGAGTCGCTGCTGTTAAGGAACTAATCAAACAGTTGCCAAAGCCAAATCAAGATACAATGCAGATCCTTTTTAGACATCTCAAAAGGTAATCAAGTCTCAGTACAAAAGAGAAATAGTATTTGGGAAAACAAAAAATAAGGGAACTGCACAGTTATGAGACATGGTATAGTGTACCCATGGGGCCAGATCCAGATTCAGATCCCAGCTGTGCTACTTATGGTCTTTGCAACTTGAAAAAGATAGCTCCTTTGAGCCTCAGTTTCTCATAGATAAAATGGCTTGGTACAAAGAATACATTCAAGTAGATGTTATATATGTAGTACTTACATAGTGCCTAGCAAATACGTAGTAGGTGTTCAAAAGTTGTTACAAAAGTTAATGTGAAGATGAGATGGGTTATTAAACAAGGGCTATTCAGTCACCTTAAAATAAAGCCATCATTGCTCTAAGTTACCTAGGTAGCTACCTTGATAACTGATTTTTTTCCTTCTGAAAGACCACTAGAACACTGAAATAAGTGTTCTCCCACACTCAGTGGGAGAGATTTTTAAAATAAACAAACTATAAAATGAGTAAGGTTCAAAGTTTGATCTCTGAGCCCTAATGAAATTTTTTCTCCCTGTTAATCTAATGGAATAAGCATTGTTACCTGAATTATAACTCATATTTAAGTGTGTCTTATTTTAAACACTAAGCCAAAATAACACACATTTAAATCTGTTAGAGTATGTATAATTATATTGTCCAGCTGTGCTTATCCAGAAGCAAGCTTCACATGACATTTGGTTTGTATTCTACTTGGCTAAATAGTTTATGTGTACCTTAGGAAAATGAGCATTATTCCTCATTTCTAAATGCAAAGTGTTTATATTTGTAATACAATTTGAAGAATTCACCTCTTTTAACGATGTATTTTTTCCCCCTTAGAGTGATAGAAAATGGAGAAAAAAACCGAATGACCTGTCAGAGTATAGCAATTGTTTTTGGTCCCACTCTGTTAAAGCCAGAGAAAGAGACTGGTAATATTGCAGTTCATACTGTCTACCAGAACCAGATCGTAGAATTAATTCTCCTGGAAATTAATTCCATCTTTGGACGTTGATTTCTTTTGAAGACAACCTGTGGAATAGGAGCCGGATTCTATCAGATTTCAAATCCTTATATGTGTTGCATTTTGGTTTTCGACCAAGCAGTGACTCTTTGATTTTGCACTTTTTTGAGGGATCAGAAGGGACTGAAAGAGTCAAGATGGGTATTAGGCCCTCATATTTGCTGCTTTGTTGCAAGGTGATATAACTGTGTGTAACTTTGAATTAATTTTATCCTGAATGTTTGCATTTCATATGATGAATTTCAGTAAAAATCAAAACTTGCAATTCTAACCAGTCATACACACTGGATAATTTGGTAGAAATCTACATTTTGTCCCTTCAAACTGGATAATGTAGAACTTCGTGATTTGTTAGGTTCATCACTTGATAGAACAATGTTTACTATCAGTTATTTGAAATCACTCCTGGGCATTTTAAACAAAATGAAGTATATCTGTTTTGAAAACTATATATTTCTTTTTCAGGGTTTTTGCATGCAGTACAGCCTAAGAGCTAAAATTTATCATAACACAGACATAATTCCTTGATGGAGGCTTGCTGTCTTTTTCCCGGGTTGCACAGCATCCTTGTGGGCTATCTTAGTTGCTTATTTGGGCAGCACACTAATATTACTTAAAACACTGTGATATACTGGAGTTTAATCTAGCATAGTTCAGTTCAGGGTATTTTGGGGCTGTCTGTGCTACACTGATTTAGCTAACAATCATAATTATATCTAGTGCCATACTGAATTTTTGGTATGACCCTGTGGAAACAGACATTATCTTATGTAAATATAGGCTGAAGACTTAATATCCTTCAGTGTATGTATATAATTGTGTTGTATAGCCTCAGAGTACATTCGCACCCTACATTTCTAATCATTATATTGGTAATCTTTTCTGTGAATATTAGGTTTCCTTCCAAAATAAGTCGCTATTTGAGAAATTTAACTGTGTGCACTTTTAGCTTTTAATTACATTTACAGGCAAACCACTGTAATGCAAATGGTACTGGAACAATACTGAATAGACTTGCTAAATGGTAAATGCACTACAAGAGGAGCCTTTTAGGTTATTTAATATGTACAGAATACATTAGAAAACAATTTATTACAGAATTCTAACTGCACTATGAATAGTGGAAACCTATATGCAAATTAGATTTATGTCAGATAGAAAATGACATTGCTAAATTTGAGAATTTCTTTTTACATTACTAATGTAGACTGGTTTGTACAATAAAAACAGGGTTTGGAAGATTTTGTTACAGAGAGCATGGTCTGTTGAAAAATTTTTTAAATGTATTTTTCTAGATTAACTACTGTATATGAAATGTCTAATCTGAATAAAGAAAACTATAAGAGGTGTAGAGATTTTTTCCATTGGAAATGTTTCTTTTGGGTTTAAATTTTTTTGTTTTTGCATTTACTGGCATACCTCATTTTAAAAATCCACTGAATCTGTATTTTCTATGGCAAATGTATTTTCCTCATTTTACATCTTTTCTACACACTCCATATCAATGCCTCATTTACCTTCCCTACCACAGTTTTTATTTCTTCATCAGTATTTGAAAGTGAATGATTTATAACAAAGTTTCTTTTTCTTAGAATTGCATTTATAATTTATAGATTACCTTCCTTGGGAACAAATATTTTTTGTAGGATCTATCTTAAAAACCTCTCACCTGAGTTTGTGATAAAACTATTGTTAGTTGTTGTGATCTTGCTCAATTGGTGACAAACCAGGCTGTGGGAAAGCAGATTGTCTTGGGCAGGGAGAATAACCCCCAAAGAGAATGTTCATATTTGCCTAAAGATATCCTTGCCAATACAACATGATTTAGGACTGGCCTCTGTAGTGATCGTGTGCCAGGAAACAATTAGACTCAAATCTGTGATGTTCTTTCTCTTGGTAGTTATAGACGTATCAGTGATTAATACTGTCCTGTATTTCTTGTTTCAAAGTACATATGTGTGTATGTGGTCTTAAATGTTTTATTAGTCTGTAGCTAATCAGCGTGTTGTAATATTGTATGCACAGTGAGATCAGTGTCTTGTGTTTTCATCCTTTGTGAATTAAAATTTCTCACTTGTTTTTTTGTAATAACAAAACCAGTGATATTTTCCTGTCTTAACAGCTTGAGTTTTAGTAGAAAATATATTAAAGGCTGAAATAAATTGTCAATGGAATTTCATTTACTAAATTTACATCAGCATGACATAAAAAAAGGTAGTTGGAAATTGAAAGAAAAAAATTTATTCAAGTGTTACTACATTCCGGTTAGAAGAAAAATACTTTAAATTTTAAAACAGTAAGAAATGTCACCTTTTACTTGAAGAAGTTAATTATGAAATATTTCTGAAAAAATGATGTTACCTTTCAGAGGCAAATCTGTAGATATTTTTTTATTAAATGAAAAGCACAAATGGAATAATCAAGCCAAACTTGAGACATAGGCATTATATACACATACACACACATGTGTGTGTAAATGGCTGTATGTACGCACGCCATGGCTTTCATGCACATGAAAATTCATTGATGACTCTAAGGGCAGAGACCTTGAGACTTTGATACTATGTTAGTTTGTTTCATCCCATGCTTTTTTGTAAGCCTATAATATTAGATATTAGCATCAGTGAAAGGGAAAAAATAGTATTCTGTATTTATGCCAAGAGATTTTTTTTTCAGCTCATGGGAGAGCCTTCTGATTAAACATTTAAAGTAAGCAAGTAGTTTTCCATGACACGAATTTCTCCAGCATCTTTACGCATTTAAAAAAAGTACACAGAGAAGCCTGTCACATGTCATTTAAGTAAAGAAGAAAATAGTCAAATGGGAAAATAAAAACAGTCAAATGGGTGTCGCACTCTTGTGGTCTAATAAAAGTCAAATGCTCAAATATTGCATCTAAATATAGAATTGAACATGGGTAAAAAATAAGATTTTATGGCGTTCACTAGTCTCTGAACTCCAGCCATCAGCTTTAATGATCCTCTTTTACAGAAAGTGCTTCTCTGGTGTGAGCTAGAAAAGGCGGTAAATAGGGACCTGAGCGGCCTGTGTGTTACAGTCCCAGAGGTGGGGTGCAGTTGCTGTTTATGTTTTTTAAACAATATTGCAGTATAAGTAATACAGTCCTATTAAATGCAACTTTAGTTTGCAACAACAAAATAAAAGGTATGAATGCTGCCAAACAGAATCCACAGTCGTACACTTAACCGTGCGTTAGGATCTGTGGGAAGTGCACACACTGTAAACCCAAGTGAGCAGAGTCAGACTCATACTCTAGAGAAGGGGAGGGACAGATGCCTAATGAGACGCTCTGTAACTGCTACAGACAAGGCAGTTCTCCTGAAGAATCTCAATTAGTCTTCTCAACTGAAGTTTTGTGGACCAGTGGTGGCTGTAAATATATTCAGCTGGAGTGAGCTTTTACAAATTAGCTTTATGTGACTATGGCACTTAAATGAACTCTTTCATTTCCTTCATTGCTTCCCTCTCCCACAGGAAAAAGGGAAAGAAAAGAGCACTTTCATGGTACTCTCATAAACAGAGCACTTGTAGACCAAGGTAGCTGGTTCATAAACCACTGCGATATGTATTTAGAAAAGTCTGGTTCCTCAGTTTTTCTCATCAGCCTCCCCTGCCTCCCCCCACCCCTAGGCGTTTATTTTACCACTTCTCAATGTTTTCAGAAAAGGAGTTTCGGTTAAGGTTTTTAATCATTAATTCTGGTAGTCAGATCTTTTCCATGGTTCTAATAGTTGTGGCTCACACTGCAATAGCACTCAACCTGGTGATGCTGATTAAATCCACAGTGCTGTCAGAACAACCAGTGGTGCTCTGTGCAGGGTGCTCATCAGCAGGGCCTTTGCAGAGGGAGAAATCACAACCACTGTGAGATCATGGTAGAGTACCTGGTATAGATTCAGCATTGCATTCAAGGCCTCCTTTATTCTCCTGGGCATTTCGAGAGGTTATTTATACTCAGGCAAGAGAAATGGGAATCTTAAGACACCGAAATAAAAATGAGTCTCATCAGTTGATACAGCAGGACCAACAGGAACCCTAACATGCAGTTTTGTCTCAGGGAGGCCCAGAATTAGTGTGAATGCTTAAGGCCATATAGTCAGTGGCACAAAATGATAAGCTTAAGGCTGACCAGAATTATCTTGGTTACATTATTTTAAGTTTGTGATCAATTTAAGTAAGGCATATTCTGGCATGTTAAAATAATACCATTTGAGGAAGAAACTAGCAATTTGTCTACCTGTTATGGGCATCTATTTTCAAGCTAATTAATTTTTATGTGGCATATTGAAACTTCTGTTTTTTATATATATATCATGTACGTCTCTGACAAAGCAGAGGTTGGCATTGCTTTCTGCTGAAGTTGTAGTTGTAGAGATAATAAGCCAGCATTCTTCTCCCTCCTGGGCAAATAATCAGGTTTGAATGCCTCTGTTTCTACCCACTGACACATCTGGGCAGGCCACTGTGTACATTAATCTTTATTTAATATGGATATCTGCTTTCACTCATATTCTGGAACTGTGCCATCCATTACTGTAGCCACCATTTACACTGTCTTGTAGCAATTTAAATTTCATTGAAATTAAATAAATCTTAAAAATTCAGTTCGTCACAGTAGCCACGTTTCAAATGTTCAATAGTGACATGGAGTTAATGGCTACCATATTAGACAGTGCAGATACGGAACATTTCCATCCTCACAGAAAATTCTGGACAGCACTGTTTTAGAAGGTTAGCTATGAGGAATACGTGACCTGTAAAAGGTCTCTCTCTCATGCTTGTCTCTTAAGTATATGGCACTGGAAGAGCTTAAAAGCAAGGGGAGAGAAAGAGAGATTTCTAATAACAGGTCTGCCAATTTTTGATTATCTGTCCTGCTCTATGCTCTCATGTTGGCAGTTGGAAGGGCAGTAAATGTGATTTGACTTTTAACACCACTCCGGTCGAGATGCTTTCCATTTGGTGTAAACCAGTTCGGAACTGGCTTAAAAAAGCCTCAGTTGATAGTGTTCTCTGGGGAATTTAGGAATGCTATACTATTAACATTTCAGTGGTTTATGTGGCAGTATTCTTACATTTAGATTTCAGGAATTTTCGGTTCAGTGGGAAAGATTTTTCTGAAATCCTGTTTTAGAAAGTGTGCCTAAACAATTAATGAAAGAAATAGTTCTTATTAGAGCTTTCCCTTGGGATCCAAGCTACTTCACCTTGTATTTACTCCTGCTTTTTAATGATGCCATACATGAAGCAGTGAAGGTCTTGAAGAACTACATGCAAAATTTCCCTTTAAATAGGAACTGAAGTACAGCCACAAATACAGGGAAATTGTTGGGAGTCTCAAAGCACTTCAGTAGGTCTGCGTATGATTTCACCAGCTGCCTGCTAAAGTACAGGCAAAGGGCATGGTATACAGATCCCATAGAGTCCATGGTGATGTAGCAGCTTTTGTTTTTATCAAAGTGATTGTTTATTATAAGGGTCCCAGGCCAAACTTTTTTGTTTTTATTTTTTTCAGCTCTCTTCTCTGCATTGTTGACGTATACAATGCTCAGGTTGAGGAAGATGCTGCTGATGTATTTTCAACCCTGTTGTAAAGGCTTTCTACTAAAATTCTATTTATAAAATAATTTCTATTAAAATTCCTAGGCATACAGTATAGTAGTTCCCATTGACACAGTGCTTTAGTTCAGACTCAAGCAAATCCTAGGGTGAAGAAGCTTTGCAGTCCAGTAAAATGAACTCACAAACTCACCTCCCATCTTTTCATTGAAACATGAACTACCTCTGTGTCATGTCATCTTCTGCCTTCCCTTTATTGTCCCTCCCCTCCCATCTCAGCAGTTGTCAGTTACATTAGACAATCAGATGAGTGGCTACTCACAGAGACTGTACTGGGACTTACTGAGGCCCTCATGTCCAGAGTGTCATGTTTCCCACAGAGGGTGAGTTTAAAGAGGAATCAAAGGCCTCTAAGAAGCTAGCACCACTCTGCTGAGAAGAAAACTAAATCTTTTCTAAGAGGGAATCCAGTTATCTTCGGATGACAGGTTCTGACTATGAAGTTCCCTAAAATCAACCCTTTATGTTAGGGGACCAGATCTGATGTCATGTGTGACATCTGGCTACATTTTGTAACTGCCCACTCTGATTACGTCCCTGTCTCTTGACCTGTCATACAAATCAAATTAATTGCCTGAGCATTGCCAGTAACCATGAACCTCCTTACCCATCCTATCACTCTCGTAAGTGCCTGTTCAGTTGGCATTAATGGCTCCACAAAAACACCATCAGGCAATATGAGATTACTATTTTAAATAATGGGTAGTAGTGAAACCTCTCCCACTGAAGAAAGGCTAGAAAGAGACTTAATATAAACAGTCTGCTAAGGTCCCATTTATTTATTCAACCAATTTGGTGAATTTGTTTTAAGTGTTCAGGCATAGTGTTAACTTTCAGGGATAGAATGGTAAGCAAAACAGAATTCCTGCTTTTATGTTCACAGTGTTGAGATTGGTAATATGTCAAACAGTATATATTCAGTTCTGACATATCCATATTGAGTAAGTGAACTCAAAATGGTCAACCTCAGTAGTTTCGTAAATGTGCCTTCCAAGCGAGTCACCCATGTTGTAGCCATGCCCACCTACTGAGACCGGGCTAAGATTATTGCTGCATAGTTGAGCAGCATGTGTTGAATGACATAATTCTGGGGTTCTTGTTGAGTTGGAGTAAGGCAGGTTTGTCAAATACAAAATAATGTTGAAGGCTTTGATGAACGTCTGCTTTTAAACAGATGGAACATCCTGGCATGAAGCAATAAAATGTGGAATAGGACAGTCTCAATAAAGTATCAGGAAAAGCATGGATTTAACAATATTAGTAATGGTCACACAAGTAACCATCATACTTTAGTATTAAAGTTAAATATATGGAGGATTCTGGGAATGTGGTGGTGGCTAAACAATAGTTTTTTTAATTTCCACATTAATACAGCATAATAACAATGACAGTAAAACTAGGTGATGAGGTAACCTCACAACCCCCAAAATACCAACAGGTGGGGACAAGGCTCCAACAGCCCCAATGACCCTGGCATCTGTGAGAGAGGGACAAGAGAGAAGCAGTACGGAACACCTGAGAGACCCAACACGGGAGAACTGCAGTGTGACCAACAATGAAGGGGCTGGAATACTAGCCCCTAGGACTTGGCACAACCAACTTCAGAGCTCCCTTCCAGGCCAACGCCTCACATGGGAGAGCTGCTAAGAGTGAAATCAAAATAGAACAGGATACAGACAGCAGACAAAAGAGACCATCTAGCTCAGAGTGGGGAAGGGTAGGCAGAGCCAGGAAATCCCAGGCATCAAGCTGCCATGTTTTTTAACTCAATGTAAAAACACAGGAATGAATCTGGTATTAATGAAGCTTCCATGAATTCTGATTCCAAAAGTTCAGAAAAATTAATTTTACATAAAAAAGAGTAATAGTGTTAGGGCCAAATTCCATATGAAAGTGTAGAAACAAGCAGCATTCCTATGGAAGCGAAGCATGCCAGAAACATGCCCGCAAAAAACTAGAACCTGTTACTTCAATACAAGCTCCAAGTCTGTAAGAAATACAAAAGAACAACAAATCTGGTTATAAGAACTAAAAAATAAGATGGCAAAACTCAGGAAAGAATTAGAAACATTTGAGAATTGTAAATAGAAACATAAGAGCAAATTAGATAAAGCCCCTAAAAATAGTTTTTAAAAAATTTTAAAGTATTTAAAGATTTTTTTAAAATTAAAAAGTGGCATTGAAGATAGGCAAAACAAATCAAATGTACAATTAATAGGGGTTCTTAAAGGAGACAAGCAAAACACTAGAATACTTTCCTGAAATTGAAAGAGAAATGTACTGAAAGAACGCCAGCTAATTACCATTGACCTAATATGACCAATATTAGGACATTCCAGTGAAATTACTGAACTGTGAAGGAAAAGCAAATCTTTTAGGCATCTGTTTAAAAAGAGCACATGATTTGTAAGGGAAAGTATTAGATTATCAGAATTTGTAAAACTCTACCAGATGAAAAGGAAGCATTTAAGATTCTCAAGGAAAGTCAAGGATTTTTCCCTCCAACAAAATAGACTTTCAAGTACAAAAGGTACAAATCGTTACCAGCATTTATGGATTCAAAAACTACTTGCCATGATCCCATCTTTAAGAATCTATTACAGAGAGCCCTGACTGGTGTAGCTCAGTGGATTGAACACCGGCCTGAAAACCAAAAAGTCGCCAGTCCCATTCCCCGTCAGGGTACATGCCTGGGTTCTGGGCCAGGTCCCCAGTTGGAGGTGAGCAGGTGTCGAGCAACAGGCAACCAATCAATGTTTCAAATATTGACATTTCTCTCCCTCCTCTCTCTGAAAATAAAATCATCTTTAAAAATCTATACAGAATCAGTTTCAGGCTATTGAAATGTCTTAGAGACGTCAGCATAGTAACTGATGGTTGAGCATTAAATATTTAATTGCTTAGAGAAATAAGACTGAGGGCCAACAAGGAGAATATATAATCCTTAATGGCCATATATGCCCTGACAACTAATGATTTAGTGTATTTTTTTACAATAGAAGAATGAGCACGTGCAAAAATTTTCATGTTATCAGTGCTCATTTTGGGGGTATTCTGATTGCTGTGTATGTAATAGGAAAGTAAGCAAATGAGTATTTCTGGAATATTCTATCTCTTGGGCCCTTGAGAATCAGGATTCAGGATCCTTGGAAAACAACAGTGACCGCTGTAATAAGGAAAAACACTGGTTGTAATTTGGATTGGGAGTATCAATGTGAAGTCGTAAGACAGTATGTCTGTGTGTCTGTATGTGTACTCTACTAACTGTCCACTGAAAAGACCTAGAAAAATGACCAATCCAGGGAGCATCTACAGTACCTAAATTTTGACCTTGAAATGTAATTTCTCATGAAAAGAAACAACAATTTTCTTTCTTTTTATTTTTTTATTTATTCACTTGAGAGAGAGAGGGAGAGAGGAACATCAATGTGCGGTTGCTGGGGGTTATGGTCTGCAACCCAAGCATGTACCCTGGCTGGGAATCGAACCTGCAACACTGGTTCGCAGCCCACGCTCAATCCACTGAGCTACGCCAGCCAGGGCAGAAAGAATTTTCCTTCTACACCCATTTTATTGATTGTTTTAATCATAAATGGATGTATCTTATCAAATGCTTTTCCTGTATCTATTTGTAAGATCATATGTATGATCTTTATCCTTTGTTTTGTTAACATGGTGGATTACATTGATCAATTTGCATATGTTGAACTATCCTCTGCCGCTGGGATGAACCCCACTTGATTGTGGTGTATGATTTGTTAATGTATTGTTACATTCAGTTAGTGATTTGTTTAGGATTTTTGCATTCCTGTTGGTCTGTAGTTTTATTTTTGTGTTGTCCTCGCCAGGTTTTGGTAACAGGGTTATGTTGGCCTCATAAAATGTGTTAGAAAGTATTGCCTCTTTAATTTTTTGGAAGAGTTTGAGAGGATAGGTATCATATCTTTTTTGAATATTTGGCAGAATTTGCTAATGAAAACTTCTGGTCCTGGAATTTTACTTTTTGAGAGGTTTTTGACAGTTGCATCAATTCCCTCACCATTCATCAGTGTATTTAGATTTTCTATTTCTTCATGATTCATTCTAGGAATGTTATATATTTCTAGGAACTTATCCATTTCTTCTAGGTTAATGATTTGGTGGCATATAGCCTTTCATAGTATTCTGATTTTTTGTATATCTATGATGTCTGTGGTAACTTCTGTTTTCTGATTTTGTTTATATGAGTCTTTTCTCTTTTTTCCTTAGTGAGTTTAGCCAGGGAAAGGCCATATATGATAAGCCCTCAACCAATATCATACTCAGTGGGGAAAAACTGAAAGCTCTTCCTCTAAAATTAGGAACAAGATAAAGATGCCCACTTTCACTCTTATTCAGTATACTTCTGGAAGGCCTAGCCAGAGCAATTAGGCAAGAGAAGGAAATAAACAGCATCCAAAGTGGGAAGGAAGAAGTAAGTGTCAGTTTTTGTAGATGATGATTCTGTATATAGAAAACCCTAAAGATTCCACCAAAAAAGCTATTAGAAACAATAAATACAGTAAAGTTGCAGGGTACAAAATCAATGAACAAAAAATCCACTGCTTTTTTATATACTAACAATGAAACTTCAGGAAAAGAAGTGAAGGAGAACAATTCCTTTTGCAGTTACAACCAAAAGAATAAAATACCTAGGAATGAACTTAACAAAGGATGTGAAAGACCTTTATACTGAAAATGACAGAGGATTATTAAAAGAGACAAACACGATGAAATGGAAAGATACTCCATGTTCGTGGACCATAAGAATCAACATAGTTAAAATGTCTCTACTACCCAAAGCAATATACAGATTTAATGTAATCCCCATCAAAATCCCAGTGCCATTTTTTAAAGAAATAGAACAAAAAATCATCAGATTTATATGGAACCACAAAAGACCCTAAATAGCCAAAGCGGTCCTGAGAAAGAACAAAGCTGGAGGTGTCACACTACTTGACCTCAAATTATACTAGAGAGCTACAATAACCAAAACAATATGGTATTAGGAGAAGAACAACAGACACATAGACCAATGGAACAGAATTGAGAGCCCTGAAATAAAACCACAGGTATACAGGTGCAAATAATTTTTGACAAAGGAGCCAAAAATACACAATGGAAAAAAGAAAACACAAGGCCTCTTCAATAAATGGTGTTGGGAGGATTGGAAAGCCATATGCAAAAGAATAAACCTAGATTATAGTTTGTCCCCATATACAAGTAGATCAAAGACCTAAATATAAGATGTAAAACAATGGAGTACACAGAAGAACACATATTAAACTTATAGACATTGGTCGTAGAAAACATTTTATAAATTTGATCACAAGGCCAAGGGAAGTAAAGGTAAAAATAATGAATGGGACCATATTGAATTAAAAAGCTTCTACACAGCAAAAGAAACTAACAACAAAACAAAAAGGCAACCAACTGAATGAGATAATATTTGTAAACAACAGTGCCAACAAGGGGTTAATATCCAAAACATTTTAAAACACCAAAACTTCAACTAAAAAATGGGCAGAGGGCCAGAACAGACATCCCTCCCAGGAAGACATGCAAATGACTATCAGATATATGCAAAGATGTTCAACTTCACTAGTGATTAGGAAAATGCAAATCAAAACTACAATAAGATACAGCCTCACACCTGTTAGAATGGGCCTCAACAAGACAAGTAACAAGTGTTGGAGCGGTGGAGAAAAAGAACCCTCGTCCATTGTGGTGGGAAAGTAAACTGGCACAGCTGCTATGGAAACAGTATGGAGGTCCCTCAAAAAACTAGTTATCACGTGACCCAGCAGTCCCTCTTCTGGGTATCTACCCCCAAAACAAAAACATTTATTTGCAAAGATTTATGCACCCTTATGTTCACTGCAGCGTTGTTCACGGTGGCCAAGACATGGAGATAGCCAGAGTGTCCTTTGTTAGAGAATCGGATAAAGAAGATATGGCACATATATATATATTATGGACTACCAGTCAGCCGTAAGAAAAGATGAAATACTGCCATTTGCAACAACATGCATAGACCCTGAAGATATTATGCTGAGTGAAACAAGTAGAAAAAACTAAGCACCATATGATTTCACTCATGTAGGATGTAAAACTGAAACTCATAGACAACAGTATAGTGGTTAGAGAGGGAAGGAGGTGGGAGGGGAATAGAGAGTAAAGGGAGTCATATGGTGACAGAATATGATTTTGACTTTGTGTGATGGGCACACAATGCAATACACAGGTCACATATCAAAGAAATGTATACGCTTGAAACTTACATGATCCCATTAACCAATGTCATCCCAATAAATTTAATTTTTAAAAAAGAAAAGATTTTTAGAGAGATGGCTGATTCCAGATCTGGGGCAGGAAATGTGCAAGGTGACCCTGGAAGATCTTGTCATGTATAGCAAGGAAACTATCAGATATTACTAGGATGTTGTCAAAACAATCTGGAAGCAACTTGAAAAGGATTCCTGCTGGCCAAATACAGAATACGTGAACTTCAATAATGAGAATTAATGCAGTGAATTGAGACCCATTATTGTGTTTTAACCCATTCATTCATAATGATACTTAAAAAGATAATCACCTTATGAGGAAGATAAGGAGCCAATTAACATCTTCTTTCAAGGTAGTAAATAAAGGGAAAGAAGCATTTATCTTATCTTTTCTGTATGCACTTGGGTAACCAAATGGCAGATAGGGAAAGTATATATAGAAGAATTCCAACTAAATTATAATTAAAAAAATAAATAATATAATATTCATTTTATACCCCCATTGAGTTAATATAAGTGTTAAGCATCAATGGCTTCTAGCATCATGAAAAGATAATTATACACTTCATTCCTCTTGAAAGAACACATAGTCAAACAATCTTAGGGTTTGAGAGTTTAAAAGTGAATAGCCCAGCCCTAGAAGGGTGAGTCAATTGTTTGAAGCATCATCGTGTATGCCAAAGGTTTTTAGGTTTGATCCCAAGTCAGAGCATATATGTAGGTTGTGAGTTCGATTCCCGGTTGGGACGCATACAGGAGGCAACCAATTGATGTTTCTCAAATCGTCGTTTCTTTCCTTCTAAAATCAATAAACATATCCTCAGGTGAGGATTAAAAAACAGTGAGTAGTCCCATGAATTCCTGGGAAAGTGTAAGAATATGAGATTTCAAGTGCACAGTTACTGAGAGGCAAAGTGGGAAGAGAAGGAAATGAAAGAAATGCATGCTTGCATGGGAAGCCCCCTGAGGAACACCGAGTCCGAAAGGTGAACTAAAGTTGACTATGTGGGGCATATAATCAAAATGGTCAGACAACAGTTCTAGTTTATAAAACTATCAGAGGATTTAGATTCCCAATGAGTTTTTTAAAAATGCTAGTTAACAAAAAATGCCTTAATATATATGCAGATCAAGAAGTACAACACGAGAAAGGCTTATATCCCCAGCAAGTAAAATAATCTTCAAATAGATGACAGAAGCCAGAAAAGCCATGAAAAGTCTTAAACAACCTATCACCAGGACCAGACCAACCACACCCCAGTACGCTCCTGCTTCCCGAAAAACTTGCAGGTGGAATTCAAGAATATACATTGATATGTCTGATAGATAATAGAGGCAATATTCAGAAGTCTCAAAATGGACAATTTTTTCCCCAGTTAAGGGAAAAAATGGGTAGATCAATGAAAGGAATGCTGCATATACAGTCCTGGATTCAGCAAAACCTTGACTAAATCACACACAACATCCTGTAGATAAACAGAGAAATAACTAGGTACCTGGCACTTGTACCTGGTACCTGGTACAATAGTTGGTCTCTGGCCCTCAACCTGTGAATAGTGAGAGTGTTAGTAAAGTAGCTTAGTGATTCTTAGTGCCACAAGAATCTTTGAGTGATCTAAACTTTGTCTTCATACCATGTGGTTAAGTGTTTTATTGATAATTTAAAGCATAAAATATGCAGATAATATAGAACTGGGAATATTAACCAATATGACTGACTTAATCAACATGCAAAATTACTATATTTTGCCATGTGTAATGCACATCCACATTTTTGGCCCAAACCTTTAGGGGAAAAACTCTTGTTTTAATTTTTTAATTCAATTTTGTATTTATTTATATTTAGATACTTCTTTTTTGTATTATAAAGGAATTTTAGTGTTTACTTTTTAACATATTGTAGTGCAAGAAATTTTATGTAATAGTTACTAAACACAACAGACACAAGGTATTTCAGATACTACCCATGTATAATGCAAATTCTTATTTTTCACTCAAAAATTTGGGCAAAAATGTGTGCATTATACATGGTAAAATACAGTATATTGATAGACGTGCTTCTGGCTGCAGCAGATTAGCTTTGATCAGGTGAACCGTCCCACTAAGAACTAGAGAAGCTGACTAACACTTTTAAAGTCGATATTGTTGAGGTATAATTTACATACAATAAAATGCACCCATTTTGAGTTTGAGTGTGATTGGTATTGACAAATGCATACACCTGTTTAAACCACTATCCCATCACAACAAGGAACATTCTCTCATCTTCAGAAGTTCCACATGCTCCTTTTTAGCCAGTATCTATCCTCCGCTTCTGGTCCCAAGCAACTTCTGATGGGATTTCTGCAACTACAGACTAGACTTGACTTTTCTAGAGGTTCACATAAATGTAACCATACTGCATATATTCTTTTCTATCCAACTTCTTTGACTCAGAATAATCTTGCAATCCACCCAGGTATGTTGTCTTTTTACTGCTGAGTGGTATTCCATTGTGTGTCTATACCACAATTTGTGTACACATTCATCTCTGGTAATTAATTTTGTGGGGTGAAGCAATTTATTGGGAAGGAGGCATGAGAAGTGCTAAAATGTGCCATATTTTGATTATGTATTTGGGTTGTTTTTGTCAAAGTTGATTGAACTATTCACTTAAGATCTCTGTGTTGTAGCATGTAAATTATAACACAATAAAAGAGAAAGAAAGAAACTCAGTCTGCTGGACTATGTGTCATCCAGAACACCTAACTCACAATTTTTTATGTACAATGTTTGTCTTTTGTAAAAAAATAAATGACCAGAAAGTAAAGCAACAATTGACCAAATCAGTACAAAAAAAGCCCGGACAATCGAGTTACATGTGAGCTCCTAATGTTAGAATTGTCCTGTTTTACAAAAGCTGTGGTTAGTATGTTCAAAACATTAAATGAAAAGATTGAGATTTCAGCAAAGAACTAGGAATGCAGTAAGATTCATATGAAAATTCTGGGATTGAAAAATATAGTTAACTGAAATTAAGAACTCAGTTGATGAGTTTAAAGATTAGATACAGTGAAAGAGAGAATTATTCCAGAAGATATGTCAAAAGAAAATAAAGACTGAAACTTGCTGAGACAAAAGAATAGAAAGTAAACATAAAGTTTATAGGGGACAGGGTGGAAAACAGTTAGCATATACTCAGCAGGAAGTCCAGAAAGAAGAGAGAATATGGCAGAGGCAGTATTGAAAGAGATAATGGCTAGAAGTTTTCCAAAACAGGTTGAAAGACAGCAAGCCATAGATGGAGGAAGCTCTACAAACACAATATAAATATAAAGAAAACCACACCTTGGGGATATCGCAGGGAAACAGCCAAAAATAAAGACAAAAAGGGGTCATAATACTTTTAGAGGAGCAATAAAATTGCTGACTTCTCATCAAAAATAGTCAAGTGGTGAAAGTAACCTGCCAACCTGGAGTTCCACACTTGCGATATTGTGACTTCTGAGAAAATTTGGTCTTTGTTTATTGTTCCAGGTTCGCAGGTCCCCAAACCCTTGGATTTCCTGAGCAGTAATAGCAATGGAAGCATCTTTTGTCATAATAGTTGGTCTCTGGCCCTCAGTTCCTGAAATCTCTTCATAGCCATAAAGATGAAATAGGTGTCTTTGTTATTTACAACAAGCCCCTTCCCACCACAACTGGGCTTATGTTAATGAGGTGACTCATTATGGGGGCCAGTTGCCAGGGGAAGCAACCAGATGATTAGAGGGTTGAAATTTTCTGTTCTACTTTCTGACTCCCAGAGAGGGAGAAGGGCCAGAGTTGAAACAATCACTAGCAGGCAATGACTTATTCCTGCCTAGGTAATCAAGTCTCCATTAAAGCCTGAAGGACAGGGCTGGAAGAGCATCTGCGTTGTGAACACTTGGAGATGCTGAGAGAGGGACATGCCGAGAGAAGGTGTGGAAACTCTGCCCCCTTCCCACAGACCTTGCTCTATGCATGTCTTCCATCCAGCCGTTCCTGAGTTTATCCTTTAGTAAACCAGTGATCTGACAAGTAAAATGTTTCTCTCATTTCTGTGAGCTGTCCTAACAAAGAAATGGAACTTAAGCAGGAGCTCATTGGAACCTCTGATCTGTAGGTGGTCTGTCAGAAACCAGATGATAACCTGGGCTTGCCACTGGCATCTGAAGTGGGGTTGGGGCAGTCATGTAGGACTGAACCCTTAGCCTAGAGGGGGTACCACTATCTCTGCATAGATACCATCAGAGTGGAGTTGAATTGTAGGACACCCAGGGAGTGTCTGAGAATTGTTTGTTGGTGCTGTGAAAAAAACGACTTCCCACAAATTGGAATTGTGTTCAGTATTGCTTTGATTCTCAACAATAACACCCTTCATAGAGGGAAAAAAAAAGGCAATTTTCAGGAGAATGAAAGTGGGGATAATTTGTTACAGTATTTTCTCGATAAATGAACTAATAAGTGTAGTTCCTTAGGCAGAAGGAAAATGATCTCAGATGAAAGAATGGAGGTTAAAGAAGGAATGAAAAGTACTAAAATGGTAAATATGTAGGTATGATCTGTGGTGAGTGTATATGTGCTCAAGTGTCTATGATTATGAGAAACATGTAAACAGAATCGAAATATTCTGAGGTATTGACATTGTTTAAGAAGTGGTGAAAGACTTAATTTGTATTAGATTTAATAAACCAGGAGGCATGTTATAATTTATGGTAGTTATATAAGAATAGTAAGGGACATGACATATTGAAAACCACTACATTCAAAAGAAGGCAAAAATAAGGAAGGAGGAGAAACTAATGTAGAATAAGTGGGAAAAGTATAAAACAAAACAATAGTAAGCCACACAAAAATAATACATGTAAACAGATAAAGTGCTTTACTTAAAAGTTTGTTTTACTGCACAAAGCAAAACCAAAACTTAGAAACATACGGAAAGGAGAGAAGATCCGCTGTGTCTGCGTTTCTGAGTAGGAAGTGGAGGAGTGGTGACATTTTTGCCTGAGTTCCTCCCCGCCACCTGGTCTTAACTCGGCTTCCTGGCCACCTGGTGTTTTCTGTTCCTGGGTCCGAATGCCTTTGTGCTCTCAATAGGTCCAAGAAGAAATCAAATGGCAATTTAAAAATACTTGAACTGAATGATGTGAAAACATAACAGTTCACCTCATGTAAATGAATAAGGAAGAGCAAATTAAACCCAAACAAGTAAAAGAAAGGAAATAATGAAATTAAAAGGAAAAAAAGTAGAAGGTAAATGCAATATAGAAGGGATTGGTAAAGCCAAAAGATTGTTCTTTGAATAAATGACTAAAGTTGATAATAAATCTTTGGAGAAAGAGAGAACACAACCCATATTAAGAATAAACAAGAGTTGGATGTCATCACAAAGTTTAGAGATATCTCAAAGGTAATAAGAAGAATTTTATGGAAATACACCAGTAAATTTGAAAATTTAGATAACATGGACAAAACCCAAGGGAAAACAACTTACCAATACTGACACAAAAGAAAGAAAAGAGAGAATGCATCATAGATAAAGGGCTAATTTCCCTCAGGTTTAAAGACCCCTGAGAAATTAAGAAATAAAAGATCAACAATACAGTTAAAAAATGAACAAAGGACAGAAGAGAATAGCAACCACGAAAGTAATAAATGATTCAGGCAAGAGTTATCTAATGGATGCTACGCTATTTGGTGAGAGCTGAATGAGGAACAACGTATGCTCCACCCTCTTTCGATCCTCCCGATTTTAAGTGCTTTGCTTCCTGTAGACTGTAGCCCTGAATACAGATGATGATGATGATGATGATGATGATGATGATGATCCCTCCTCCCCTTATATGAGTCCTCAATTTCTTCTTTTTGGTGGAAGGAACTAAGGGCAGCCTTATAAGCTTTAGAAACTGCATTTTATGTCCTTTAGGCATTGGTGTTATTTTATCTTTTCTCTCCAAGAAGACACTATTTGGACACTGATGCTGTTCTTGGGTTCTTAGCTGCTCCCTTTGATGACTGGTTAAAGGAGACACAATAGTAACATTGGAAACCTTTAAATTGCATTCGAAGTTTAAGGAATCTAAAATTTTTTTCAAAGTTTTATTCTATTATTCTTTCAAGGCCAGTCATTGGGAAGAAAATCTCCCCATACAACAGCTGTGTTGGTGTCTGAGGCCAATCTCCAACAACTTACCTGTATTAGAAAACTTGGTTTCTGAAAATTCTGATAGGTGGTGGGGTCTATTAAGACTCTTGTCTCAATCATTTTTGGGTGAGCTGACACCGGGCTTAGCGCACCTGAATGCGTGTGACACTATCGATCTACTTCATGCTGACTTAAGTTTTTAACAGCTTGTCCTATGTTGCTTTGGGTGGGAGTCATGGACACAGGACTGTCAGCTCATTTTATAAATGACTACGTTTTGTGTGACATTCAAAGAGAAGGAGAAAAACATCTTTCATTTAGTGAGTGTAGAGGTGATTTGTCCGGAGAATGCCGTTTCCCTTCATTTCCCCCGGACAAAGTGATAAATCAGCAGGGTTTCTGAGCTGTCGCGCCAGTCCAGTCGTCAATAACAGGCACTTGATCTCTTTCTCCAAGTAGCTGCGTCTGCTTGAAACTTTAACAGTACTCTTTTATTAGCTGAACTGCTTCAAGTTTTTCTCTGAGAAAATGGTTATATTTTATTGAGAATCATTGTGCTGCTAGGTAATGGAAAATAAACATTAAGCTCTGATACTATCATCCTTTTGACTTGTTTAATTCTCATGGTTCTCGGTGCATTGTGGCTGGACAGATGAAGCCAAACCCTTCATGGTAAATTAGCTGTCAGATGGATTTGTCTGCTCTGTTCATTATCTTTGGTGAAAACGCGGCTGGGATGGTTTTGTGTGTGCGTGCACACATGTGTGTGGTGTTTCAATTTCCTTGGAAATGCCTCTTTGCAGAAGGTGAACTTGGGATGTGTAAATGGAAACTAAAATAGCTGTGCTGCTCTTCATCTTTTGACCCAGAGGTTTGAAGGGCACACGTCTCTAGGCTGGGCACCGAACACACGAGGCGGCTGCTGCTGGGAGACTGGGCTTGAGAACAGCTTGGCCTTAAATATAGGAAGGCCTTCCAGAGAGCAAAATGGAAACTCTGGTTCCAAAGTGGACTGAAGTGCAGTTCTCTTCAAAAACTTAAAAAACGCTAGTTTTGCATCTGGAGACAGTGGCAAAAGTTTAAAGCTGGTTTTTATCTTAAGGTTGAAACATCTTTTTTGTTTTTTACCTTTTGTTAACTGAAAAAGAGCTTCCTGTAGTGTCAGCCTCTCCTTCAGTGATCTTTCAGACACTCGGGACTGCCTGCAGGGGGAGGGCAATCGGAAAGCCACCGTGCACTGAAGCAGATCTTGGGCATGACAGGCAGGTGTCTCCATCACCAAAGTCACGGGGGTGGGGGGGACCTCGGTGAGGTGGCAGGTGTTGGGGTGCTTTGTGGAACTGGGTTTCCCCAGCACATCCAGGTTCTTGCCAAATTGCCTTTATACTAGAGAATGCTATGCTTGGCTAACTCCAAATTTATTTCAGTGAATTGGGAAGAACATGGGTAAGGGCACTTCTGATGTCCCCTCCCTTATGGCTAGCCAACCACACACTCAGTCCTCAGTGGCAGTCGCTGCCTCAGAGCAGCGCTGGGGGGAGTGGAGCGCTGGGATGAGACCAAAGCGAGGGGTTAGGAGTGCGCTGGGGTCAGGGAGACCTGAGTTCAGATCCCTGATTCCAGGATCAGAGTCAAAGCAGATTTCTTGAACTTTGTAAGACTTTGGTTTCTTTGTCTGTAGAATTCAGATGACACCACCTTCTTCACAGTTTTTAAAATAAGAGTTAAATGAGATACTGTGTTTGGAGCACTTCAAATAGTACCTGGTTTACATTAAGAACCCAGTGTTAGTTAAATAGCAAAATTTGATATTACTCCAGTTATAGTTCTCAAAAACTTATTTACATTTTCCAAATACTGGCTTTTACCTGGTCCTATATAAGAGGCCTGGAAGATAGGTAAGTCAATCTTATTATTCCATTATACAGGAGGAGAATGTAAATTCCCAAAAGACCAGTACTTGACAAAGGGCACTGGGGAAGTGGTGTTCAACCGTGTGGAGTTTGTGATGAATGTTCCCAGACATATTTCCTGCTATCAGGGTGTCTATAGTCTAGGGAGGGATGTTAATCAAATAACCCCAGGAATAAATGTATAATTCAAAACTGGTTTAAGAGCTCTGAAAGTAAGGACCAACGGTCTGAAAAGGTATATTTACAAAGGGATCTGGTTTAGACTTGGGTCAGAGCAAACTTCCTGAGGAAATGCCACTGGAGTCCAGCCCAAAGGATGAATAGGAGTTAGCTGGTCACTGAGGGCGTGCAGGGCCCCAGGGAAAGGCCAGGGGCAGGTGAGCACGGTTTCTTCCAGGAACCCGGAGGAAGCCAGTGTGGGGGAGGACAGGAAAGGCGGGAAGGAGGGTGGAGGTGGTGATGGGGTGGGTGGTGGTGGTGGTGGTGGTGGTTGCCAACATTTACTGACCCTGTGCACACCAAGCGGGCCGCGCCCATCTGGAACCACCTGACACCAAATCCTTAGTTCGAGTTTCCCTGTGAATCTAGGTTGCAAATCCACATTGCGGCCTGTGGCCAGGGATGTGCTGTTCCCATTCCTTTTCCTTCTCACCTTCCTTGCCTTGCAAGCAGCCTCGCCAATTTTCCCTGTGAGCCCTGGGGCGTGCGTGCGTGTGGGGAAGAGGGTGGGTGCAGGCCCCAGGGCAGGCCTCCATGTGGAAAGGTGTCCTGCTCAGGTCCCCATTTTGGTGGGGCCCAGGCCTTGGTTTCTCTTTCTTTGCCTCAGAGACGGTTGAAAATAAAGCTCATTTAGATTGCCCATTTTAGTGACAGCCCTCAGAATAAAAGCAACTTAGATGCTTGATGTTCTGCCGCCTCCCTGGGTTCCCATTTCCCCTTTGACTCTCATCTGGTAGATACTATCTGGTCAGCTTGTTGATGTTTTCAAGGAGTTCGTGTGTGTTTTGTTCAGTATTTGTTTTTCCCAGAGGGCAGTTTGGTCTGGGTCTGGGTGCCACTGCAGGCACCAAAGCCCGCCTAACTCCAGTGCCTGTGTCTTCTCTCTCAGCCTGTGGGAACCTTATGTCATCTGGGAGTGACGTGGGGTCTTTCCCCCTGAGGAGTGAAGAAACTGAAAAAAAAGTTTTACGGTGGTAAAGGATACATAACATAAAATTGACCATTTTAACCATTTTGCTGTGTAATTCAGTGTCATTCAGTACATTCACAGTGTTGTACAACTATCACTGGAACTTTTTTATCATCCAAATAGAAATTGTGTCCCTATTTAAACAATTGCTCCCTCTCATCCCCCTGGCCCCTGGCAGCCCTAGGTAACCTCTAATCCACTCCCTGTCTCTCTGAATCTGACTGCCCCGGGTGCTTCAGGGAAAGGGAATCCTACAGGATGCGTCTGGCTTGTTTCGCCAAGCACGATGTTTCCAAGGTTCATCCCTGCTGCAGCTGGTGTCGGGATTTCAGTCCATTTTATGGATGAGTGATAATTCCATTATGTGTCTATACCTACATCCACATCTGCTTCCACATCTATCACACTCTGTTGTCCATTCACCCAGTGATGGACACTTGGGTTGTTTCTGCCTTTTGCTGTCGTGACTGTGCTGCTATGAACATTGGTGTCCGTTGGTATCTGAGTCCCTGCTGTCAGTTTTTTTGGGTCTACAACTAGGAGTGGAATTGCTAGGTCATATAGTAAATCTGTGTTCTACTTTTGGAGGAACTAATCACATATGTTTTGAAGTTACTCTTTAGGACATGAGCTTTATGCCCCTGGGCTGGTACCAGCGTAGGCCCTCAAACCCTCTCCTCTCTGGGACAGTGTCCCCACTGTGTGCTCCAGTAACTCCTCCCCTGGCCTTGTGAGCACACAGATCGTTGTACTTACATGCGTCTCCCAGGGGTTACAGGCGGGAAGGTCTGTGTCTTATCTGGCCCACCTTTTGAGGAGTGTGTTTACAGTCTGCCCTGCAGGGTGTGGCCCTGGGACAAGGTCCCTGAGAAGCAGCTCCCCATCACCAGTTACCGGACAGGAAATGCAGCCCCGAGTGGGCCCACCTATGACCAGCTGCTAGTGTGTGGGTTCTTGACTTAGTGCAGGAAAGATTTCACAACACAAGTACAGGGGACTATGAGGGTTCTTTTATTAAAGCTGGGGACAGTGAAACACGGAAGAGCATAGAAGCAGCAACAGGGGAGCCTAGGCGGGACTCCTTTCCTCTCTGGGAATACTCGAAGAAAGAAGTGAGTCTCGGTGAGGCTGCCTGAGCTCCTTGGTAAGTCAGAGGAAAGGGGCTCTTGGGGACAGGTTCAGGGGTTGGCCAGGGACAAGCTGCTGCTGCCCATTGCTCCCCTGGTTGAAAGTCTTGTGGGGACCCTTGGAGTTTAGGACGTGTGTGCCTACAGGGGAAGAAGTGGGGAAAGGGAATGCCTCGAGCTACGTCCCTGAGGGAGGGAGGGCAGGCGTGTGCCGGGCCCCTTTCCTGAGGCTTGTCTCTCTCTCTGGCAGGCAGGAATCTTCGGGAGGTCTCAGGGGAGGCTTTCAGTAGAATATTCATCAGTTCTCTAGGTGTGCTGTTTCAGGGCTGTGGTCTCCACTGATTGGTCTGTGACAGAGCAGGGGGCTTTAGTCATTGCAAGCGATCCTGGTGTTGCCTACCTGGTTTTGCTGCTTTTCTGGGCCTGGAGCTGAAACACGACTGAGGCCTAGATGTTACCTCTCGGGGTGACCTTCTGTATCTGGCTGTAAATTGCTCGGCCAGTTTGTTCAGCTGTCTGTCTCGGGTTCCCTGTTCCACTTGTCCTGGTTTACTGGCCTGTCTCTCTCCTATAGTTAGTGTGGAAGCAAACTGGACTGAATGCTCTGAGCTTAGCCACACCCACACTCTAGTTCTGTGGACACCAGAGCTGCAGATCTACCTGGATTCTAAGGGTGTGGACAGAGGGTGGAACAGGGTGCCCAAAAGTCAGGTGTGCCCCTGCTGGGCACTATCGCTAGCCAGGGCTGGGAGCTCAGGGTTTTCTGTGCTCTAATGAGCTCCAGAGAGCTTATCTGATCTTTCCGGAGGCTAGATCTGGAAACCGCGGAACACTTTTCTCTTTATTCCCATTAGGGCCTTTATTTTCTTTTTCAAAGTTGTGGTAAGCCCTGGCCAGTATGGCTCAGTTGGATGGAGCATCATCCCACACCCAAAGGGTTGCAGGTTTGATTTCTGGTCTGGGTACATACATGGGCTGTGAGTTCGGTTCCCGTCCTGGCCCGCACAATCCCCGGTCTGGGGTGTATGGAGGGCAACTAATCGGCACTTCTCTCTTCCGTCGATGTTTCTCTCTCTTGGGTGGAGATTAAAAAATGGGGTAACATATACATAATATAAATATAAAATTTACCATTTTAACCATCTGTAAGAGCATTTCTGTGACATCATTTCATTAACATTGTGGCACAGTGTTCCCATGAGTTTTGAAAAGATCTTTATTTAGAGCCAAAAGAAATTATGACTTTCTAAATACTAGAAAGAGTTTTACCTTAAGGAAGCTGACTGCTCCCCAGTGGCTGTGATTGTTGTAAACTTTCACAGCATTGTCAATACGACAGACACGGCCAACTGCGGGCTGTGGGAGAGAGTGTGGAAGCCACAGAATGGAGCCAGTCTCTCCACTTTCCTGCCATAGTCTGCTTCCTCTGCCTCCACTGTCCTCTTGTTTCCATAGTGCTGAAAGCCCACACGCCCTGACGCTGCTCACCTCCTCCCAGAGGAATGAGCGTCTGCGGATGGATGACGCCGGCAGGCCCCCTGCTGCTCTGTGAGTAATGGTGATTAATTCCTGCTTTTGTCTGCTGTGGGTGATGGCGGCCGGGGTGGGGAAGCAAGAGCCAAATAAATTGCTGGAGCTGATGACGTTTTTTGTTTTTTGGTTTTTTTTAACCCAAACAGACACTATTTTGGGCTATAAACCTGTTAGGCTTTATTTCAGTGTCATCGTTTCAGACAGCAAGTGCATCTCAGGAATTTTGCAGCCACATAGCAGGGTCCTGAGCGTGTCATCTTGTTGCTCTAGGCGCTGGGCCAACCACCAGGAGTCTGGGACCCTGCTCTCAGCTTCCTCATTAACCTTGGGCGTGTCCGTGACTCTGAAGGAGGTGGGCTCCATGCCCACTGAGGTATCTTGGTGCCCCAAGTGGAGGGACCCTGTTCCTTCCATCAGTCAGGGGGAGTCTTATCTCCATGCTCTGGACCGTCGGGGAAGCTGGAAGGAGGAGTTTGAAGGGTGGGCCTCACTTTGCAGGTAAGTTCCATCTGGCTCTTGACCAGAAGTGCCTTTTAGCCAAGGCAGGTCCAGGAGCAGAAACAAATTCACCCTCGCCTCCCCTCCAGGCTGCAGGACTGGCTGCACCAGGTTGGGCAGCCTTGGCCCCAGCGCGGTAGCCCTAGGGTCCTAGCGCCTGCATCAGTCTCTCAGGGCTCTGGAGCTGGAGTCTGCAGGGCTCCCACCTCCGTCGCTCAGACCCTTGGTCTCCCCACCCCCTCCTTCCTTTGTTTTCTTCCTCTCTACCCAGGCAGCCAGCCTGTCTGAGCCCCCAGGCTTTCAGGAGCCTTCCGGAACATGTGAGCCTGTGGCTGATTTACGGGAGCCGGGTCCTGGGTGTGCGCCTGGCTGCAGAACTTAACGGGCTCTGTCTCCTCAATAGAGGCCCTACAGCTGCGCGCAGGAGCAGCTGCCTTCCCGGCTCTCATCTCCTCCCACACCTGGATTAGTGCTGCCTGGCCCTGCCCACCAAGAGCTTGTGGGAGGGGGAGGGGGGGCACGTGGATACAATGTCTTGCACAGTTTACATAGTGATGGTGAGCAGAGGTCATTCATAAACAGTGAATCACGGGTGGTAGCATTAGCTCTTAAAAATCATAACCAGCTCTCCTGGTGGCCTCTTAAATTGCGTGGGGCTTTTCTTCCCATGCATAAAAGAGGCAGCTTTAGACAGAGGCCCCAGAGGGGGCTGAGGCACAGAGCAGGTGTTTGGCCTTCGGTGTCTCTGGGTGCAAACCCCAACTTGCTGGTGAGACTCCATGTTCCCCTCAAAACACACTTGCATACACACCCACACATGAACGCTCACATTCACAGTGCCTGCGTGCACACACGTGCACACACTCCCTCGCACACATCAGAAGTTTGGGTCTCAGTAAGCTGGGTTCAGGGTCCTAGGTAACTGTCGTGTCGGCCCCAAGGGGCCCCTGCAGATTGGGTGTTCAGAAATGCTTCTCTCCAGGCCTCGGCTTCCCCTTTCCTTCCATCACTGCTTTCCCTTCACTTTCAAACCCCAGCGCCGTCTTCCAGTCCCCTAGCAAATTTCAGGGAAGTTTCAAGCATTTGATTAGGCCTGGCCCAGGGACATCTGTGCTGGAAGCCCCAGCTGGGTTGTAGAGTGAAATGCTTCTGAGTGGGCTGGCAGGGCTCTGAGAGTCAAACCCTGGCCAGCAAGTGCCAGGCCATCTGCCACTTTTCTCAGTGGCCACCAGAGTGGACCTTCGGACCAGAGGGCCCTAAACTTACCTGGGCCTTAAACAGGGCCTAAAATTACCTGCTGGCTGGTCAAACTTGAGCAATGTTACCTAGAGGAAGGGACACAGGGTCCCCAGACAGAGCCACCAGGTCCTAGCTTCTCTACTTCCTGGCTATGAAACCTTGGGCAATTATTTATCCTCTCTGAGCCTCAGTGTCCTCACCTATAAAAATGAAGATGAAATAATGTATCCTCTAGTGAATGTTGATAAGATTAAGAGAAAGAATTCATGTATAGCACCTGTTATTTTATTGGAGCTCAATGCACAGCAGCTATAATAAATATTGTTTTCTCTTCTCCTGGGGCCAAGGCTTTGGCCCTGGGGAGAGGGGACACCCACCAGCACAACAGTGATGCACCCAGTGCTGGTTTTCTGCGGCAGGGCCACTGAAAGCCTCACCTCCTGCATATGTCAAGGAAGCCCCAGGATATAGTGATGATAGGCAACTCAGGCTTCTGGCTCATTCTCTAACCTTCTGGGGCTCCTTGTTCTCCCCTTTGATCCTGGGGTGTCTGACTGGGAGGCCAGACCACCCCTGTGGTGAGTGCAGGAGGAGAGGAAACACGTGGGGCTCTGAACGGCTATGGCCATGCTGGCCAGGGGGCTGGCGGTCAGTCCCAGGTCACCTCAGGGGTAAGCCCAGGGCACCTGTCAGGCCTAGAAGAGCTGCTGAAGCAGATGTTAGGAGAGGGGCCAGGAGCCCTGAGCAGCTGTTCGGTGTGCGCATGGGCAAGAGGCCAAAGCAGCCCCTGCCCCAGTGGAGAGAGGTGTGGAGATGAGGGCCACAGGGACTGGAGGGCTGAGCAGAACCAGAGGGAACGAGGAGTTTGGGACACACAGCCTCAGGCCAATGGCCTAATGTTTCCCAGACTAGATGCTTCATTCCTGTGTAGCGTGTGAAGAGCAGTTTCTCTCCCTGGTGTGAGGACCCAAACCACATTGCCTGGCCTGTAAGGAGGATGGGACATGAAGCCTTGTGAGGTTCCCATGGAAGAACCATGTTAAAATAACACAGTCATTGCTTGAGAACAGGCTACCAGAGAGTCTGCCCCAGGACACAGCCAGAAGCTGGGAAACACGCCTGTTTTCTATCACCTTCCCCCAATGCACCTGGTGCCTACCCCATTCCCAGACAGCTCATGGCTCCCGGGGCTGCTCACTGAAAGCTGAGTCCTGACTGCAGCCCCTCCTCCCCCCCCCATCCCCCCAGTGGCATAAGCTCAGCTCTGTTGCTGTGTCAACGCCGAGGGCCAGACGTGTTCACTCACTCTTCCAGGTGATGTGTGCCCCCACACCCACATAGCCCCAAAGGGTACAGACTGTCACAGTGATGACGGCATGATAGACGTGTTGATTTGGCACCTGGCATGTATGTGAATGAATGTCATTTACATGTGTGTATACTTTTACATATAAAGTAAAAATCATCCTGTATATCCCAGCTTTGAACCTCATTTTCACCATTCAGTATATTGTGGCTGCTTTCCTGTGTCTTCTATAATATAATTTTTAATGACTGCAAAGCATTCCCTTGTGGTTCCCAAAGTGAGGTATCTGCAAGACAATCCACTGGGGTGAAGGAAGAAAATATTGCAACTTCCTTTCACATTTCTTTTTATCCAAAAGTAAGAAAAAAATCAGGCTTTCTTGCCATTCTCGTACCTGGGCTCGCCCTGGCGCTGCCCCTGGGGTGGGAGTTTGACAGTGCCTGAGGGTTCTGGGCGGCATGGAGCGGGCACCTCACACTTGGTGTGCTTTTTCGGGTTGCAATGTACTGCAGTGTAACATCTTTGGTCAAAGATGTTTCCAGACTGTATTCTTCTGAACAATAAGCCTCACAAAATGGGCAGGTGGCTTAAAAAGCATCCTGCAAAGAAAATGTAGAGCTCAAGTGGAGCGAAAGAAGATGGCAGAATGGATCCTTCTTAAGCTTCTCAGATGAGCACATCATAATTCCTATTAGATGTTACAACAACAGTGTAATCAGATCTGAAAAGAAGTCAGCCAAAAATGGATTAGCATCTTGAGGAGATTAACACTTTGAGAAAATAATGGATATATTAGTCATTTCATTCTTCATGACCTTACCTGAAAGTGTATATTCTACCTTATGAGCCAATGAGAATGTCACCATAGGCAAGACATTTTAAAAAATGTAATATAAAAAGAATATAAAGACAGATTTCAATATTTTCCACCGATGTTTAAAGTCATGCAATATGTCAGTACTTAAGGATTTTTTTTTACCAAACTACTACTGATAAATGTTTAGGAACTTAAAAACCCCATGCCCTGGTAAAACTGGTCAAGAGAACACACAGAAAAAATGTGCGGATAGACCAAATGCGGTCTGTGTCAGAAAATTCTATTGGAAAATGCATAGAACACAATTGCCAAATATTTGAAGAAACAAGTATTCTTCAGAATACCGAGTGCAGCGTGGGCGTTTTGTCGTACAGCAGATGAAAGCACATACATTTCCAACCTGATTCAGTTGCGGCCTTTGCTAGATTGTGTTTCAAAACCAAAACACATGAATTACATTTTTCTAAGCCACTACAGGAAGGATAATGGAAAGATATATATTCTCGATGCTACATGATGCCTGCTTTGGCTACAAGATCCCTGAGCATGAGCAGATAGAGACCCACAGATAATGGTCTGGCACGGTGGGGAATCACACTGTCTTTGGCCCCAGCCTGTCACAGTTCCGGTTTTAGTCCTGCTGCTTGCCAGCTCTGTGACCTTGGGCAAGCTATCTCACAACCTCCGGGTGCCTCAATTTCCTCACCTGTAAAATGGAGATAGTCACTGTACCTACATGAGAGGTAGTTGCAAAAGTTAAACGAATTAATATATGTGAAGTGCTGAAACTATGCCTGGCACATAATAAGTGCTCAACAAGTACCAGCTGACAATTTCCACCATGCTTGAAATGTATCTACAAATTGTTGTAGCAAAGAATTTGAAACAGGAAGTGTGCATGTTGGTGATGTGGTTTAGTTTATAAAATGAAGTTTTAAGGCTATATTAGAATCTGAATAATACTTTTTTAAGAATAGAGGGAATGAGGAAAAAATCTATGCACACAAAAGCTGGGCGTGTATGATGTAACAAATTACTTTAAAGACTTGATAAATATAAAGGTGATTGGAATTTTTGTGGCTTCCCACATTAATGTTACTTAACTTTCAAAATAAATCCATGGATTTGTCCCTTTAAGTTATAGTGACATTTTTAAACAACAAATAAAGAAAGAATACTTTTTGAGAGAAATTTTGACTTCTAATGTTATGTGACTTTATTGCTGGAGAAAAAGTGCAGTTATACAGAAAAACTCTCACATTGGCCCATTTACAATGAGAACCAGAATTTTCTAGGTTGTTTAAACATCTTTCAAGAAAAGTTTTAGTGTTTTGGGCACATTTGTTAAAAATAAAAAATATAAGACCTATGCATGGCATCACAGAAGGAGAAATTTACTTAGCCTAATTTCAATAAAAACTTTGTATACTTAGATGTGAGCATGAAATATTAATTTGATTTATTAAGTATCTCCAATTATGCTTTTCTCCTATTTGGCATTATAAAAGATGGGTTTCAATTATGACAACTATTATAAGCAGGTGTAGAAATATATTGAACTTTCGGCTGTCGTAGCAAAGTGTTGGCTAAGATTTTAGAAATAATTGAGCATATTCACAAATTGAGCAAAATCACATTGCTCTCTCCTTGCTTAAATAATCCTGTAGTGTTAGTGAATAAAATAAAATTCAAAAAAATCAAAATAATGCTTAAAATATTATTTTATGTTTTAATGCATATAACATTTGTATTCCAATAGCACCCATATATAAATTATTGTAAATAAATACACACATTGATTTATTAGGACATGTACTCAAAATTTATGCTTCATAGGGGTAGTAGGTGTCTGTTGACTCAAAGTGCAAAAAGCTATTTAATATCATTTAATACCCTATTATTGGGCACTCAGGTTGTTTCCCATTTTTTCCCTTTTGCCACATCCCTGCTTATTTTCTGGGATTAAATTCCTAAAAGTAGAAATGTTTAATCAGAAAGTATACTTTTAAAAATTTTTCTAAATTCAAGTATAGTTGGTATATAAACATATTGATTATATTAGTTTCAGGAGCGCAATATAATGATCTGCTATATTTTTAAATTATAGTGTGATTGCTCCACCAATTCTATCAATAGTAATCACCTGCCACCATGCAAAGTCATTATATTATTGTCCATATTCTCCTTCCCTTTTTCGCCTATCCTCCACCCCTCCATTCTGGTAACCATTCCTCTGATCTCTGTTTCTATAAGGCTTTGTTTTGTTTTTAGATTCCACATATAAGTGGAACCATATGGCATTTGTCTTTCTCTGCCTGACTTATTTCACTTAGCATAATCCTTTTAGACCCATCCATCTTGTTCCAAAAGGTAAGAGTTCATTCTTTTTTATTGCTGCATAATATCATATATACACATACTTGTACATAGTGTCTTATATATGAGGTCTGTCTGAAAGTATCCAGTCATATAATATGAAAAATAGAGGCATTTATTGAAGAAGATACAAGAACCATTGTACGTAGGACAGTGACACCTTAGTCCCCTTCAAAGTAGGCACCTTGGGACCTCACAGACTTCTCCCAATTGCCATCAGCTGTCCCATCGTACTTTCCTGAATCTCATTGACAGTCTGAAAAATCTCTTCTCTTTCAAAGGTAATTTTAATATTGGGAAAAGTCAGAAGTCACAGGGTGCCATTTCTGGGCTGTAGAGGGTCTGAGTCATCTCAGTGATTTGATGTTTCAGCAAAAAACTCTGCACAAGATGTGATGCATGAGCAGATGTATTGTAGTGATGAAGCTGCCCATCACCAGTTGCCCATAGCTGCAGCCTTCTGAATCACCCAAACAGTTTCCATGCAGGAATGTTCAAGCTTAATGCAAAAATTGGTGCTGATTCATTGCTTTACTCACTCAGCTATTTTGAATGCCATGGTGACAGAGCACACATACTCACTCAATAGTGTCTACCGCTCCCACCAACTCATCTATCACTAAGAAGCTCATACAACTAAATAACAAAAAAAATAGGCAGAGTCCATGACTAGGTGGCTCAGTTGGTTGGAGCATCATCCTGTGCACTGAAAGTTTGCAGGTTTGATCCCTGGTCAGGGCACATTCCTAGGTTGTGGGTTCCATTCCTGGTCAGAGGGTAAATGGAAGACAATTAACTGATCACTGTTTCTCTCTCATGTCAATGTTCCTTTTCCTCTCTGTCTCTCTCCCCCTTCCTCTCTAAACACACCCTCAGGTGAGGATTTAAAAACAAACAGGCAGAGAACATGAAAAGACATTTCTCTGGAGAAGACATGCAGATGGCCAACAGACATGAAAAAGTGCTCATCGCCAATCACCAAGAAAATGCAAATCAAACCCACAGTGAGATATCATCTCACACCTGTCAGAATGGCTGTCTTCAAAAAGTCAACAAATAACGTGTTGTCGCAGATGCGGAGTAAAGGGAACCCTAGTGCACTGTTGGTGGGAATGCAGATTGCTGCAGCCACAGTGGAAAACAGTATGGAGGTACCTCAAAAAACTAAAAATAGATACACACTAAGACCCAGCAATTCTATTTCTGGCTATTTATAAAAAAAAAACCAAAACACTAATTTGAAAATATATGCACCCCTAATGTTCATCACAGCCTTGTTTACAATGGTCAAGATATGCAAGCAACTTAGGTGTCCATAGATAGAAAAAGTATGTTCATTTTAAGGGAAATAATTATGTATTTATTACAAATTGCCTACAGAGAGATAGGAAATCTGTAATAATTGGTGTTCTCACCAGCATCCGTGAGAGCGCTTTCTTCCAGCCCTTGAGTTTATACTAACCTGATTAGTCTGCCAGTCGGAGGGGAGGACAGCGCTCTGTCTCAGTGCAGCAATGGAGCCCAGGGTTCAGGGAGGACAGTTTGGGGCAGGGAGCCTGGGTGACAGCAGACAACAGCCATCACAGGCATCCTTTGCCTCAGGCCCTTCCTCCCTGGGGGAGGATGAACTTCCTGGGGTCTAAGGGGCATGGCTTCCAGGTTGTCACAGCGAGGGGTGCAGGGTCATCCTGCTCAGAGGTGGGACTGGGGGTCAGCAAGGGAGGTTCTGTTTCTGGAAACTGCCTGTGGGCTGATGATGATCCTTAGGCACTACAGGCTGTAGTGAGTGAGATCAAAAGCAAGCAGAGAGAAGCCTCCTCCACTTAGACAATGTGGAAAACTTTTTTTTTCCTTTTTTAAACCTTGCATTAGGACAAAAGCACACCTTGCTGAATGCTTCAGGCCCAAGTTCTGTGACTGGCTCTCACAGGCTTTTGCTAACAGAGCAGAGTGGGCTTCCTGCCGGAACCACAATAGCTAGGTTTCCTGAGACAAGTGGACTCACAGCAAAAATGGTGGCATTTTCTTCTCCATTTCTTGGTCCCTTGAAGCCAGCACATTGTTTCACATCAAGCTTTTCTCTCTTCCTGGAGACACAGTCCATTAGAGCCCTGTGAAGGAACTGGCTGATCTGACAGGAATTCAGACCAAGTACTGAAAGTGGCTCCTGTTTGAAGGTGTTAACTTCTAAGACCACATTTGTATGTTGGCCTTGGATGCATTTCTCAGGGAGCAGGTTGTGGTCAGATGAGCCTTCTGGTGCTACCCCTCACCTAGCTGGCACCTTAGTGCAGGGTGGGTCCTTGGGAATCAGGCCAGCCTTGTGGTAATGGTGATGGTGGGGTATTCAGCTTTCATCTTTGCCTCTGGTCCCATGAAGAACCCTAAGTGTGTGTCTCAGCAGATCCATACCCCTTCTTTCTTCCTGGGTTCTCCTAACCCTACCCAGGGCTGGAGGGAAACTTTGGGGAGGTGGAAAGTTTGAAGGCCCAGAAAGGAGTAAATGCAATTGTGGGATCTGAAGGGAAGGTGATTTATTTGCCCTCCAGGAGCAAAGGACTTGGGAAGATTTGTGACCACTTGCTTCAGGCCCTTTACGCAGGTCTCCAAAGCTGTGAAAGAGCCTGGAAAGCTGATTGAGGGGTGTGCCAGAACAAGTAGAAGAGGCCAGATCAACTTTTCTATGAGTGCTCTTGATCTATCTTCTTCCTCTCCCCTCTCCCCTGGGATCTTACACACACACACACCAGTTCATTTCATTCTTCCATCCAACTAGCCAACCAGCCAGACATCTATTTATTCTTTATTTGTTCATTCATTCACTCAACAAATACAAAAATTATTTAAAGTACATGGCTGCAGCTAAGAGGGGCTCGAGAGGGCTCTGACCTGGGACTTCGCAGGTGGGAAGGACTATGGAATAATCTGGTTCACAGATTTGCAGTTTTGAAAACTCAATTTTATTCCCTTGCCCAGAGGTTTAAGGGACTGATTCATTCTAAAGAAGTCATAAGAGATTGATTTGTAAACCTGAAGGTCAAAAATCAGTTCTACCTCAAGCTGATTGGGTGGATAACGAGTACCAGTGTCCCCTGCTGGGCAAATTAAAGTCCAGAAGGGAGACTCGTACTGAAGACAACTGAAGGGATTTCTTCTTCTTATCTCAAGAAGATTCCTCTCTAGAGAATGCTATGGTCCATTAGCCACACAACAACCAGAGTGGTGTTTGCAAATGTAGATCAGATCATACCTCTCTCCTGCTTAAAACTCTGCGATGGTTCTTCCTTGTACTTAAGGTAAAATTCCAACTCCTTACATCTGAGTGCAAAGCTCTACAAGATCTGGTTCTGCCTCCCTTGCCAGTTTCACCTCCTGCCATTCTACTGCTAAGCACTTTGCTCTTGCCATTTCACCCTCCTTTCTGTCCCCTCACTGTCCAACCTGAACATTCCACACTGTTGCTGTGCTGGAACCTCTGCCCACAGCTCCCACTACAGCCTGGTGCCTGCAGGCTTTGTGGGGCATGGGCCTTGTCTGTCTTGTCCAACAGTGCATCCCCAGTGCCAGCAGAGGTGCTCAAAGTGTTTGTTAAGTGAATGACCAGTGCCAGGTAATGATGGGGTAGGCTCTGCTTAGAACATGGTGGGGAAACAATTTTGGATTTTGTTCAGTAGGGTGGAAAAGGGATGGATGTTAGCCCTTTATCTTCTTTTATTCCTCCTCTTCTTCCTCCTGGTCCTGCACCCCTCCCCCTTCTTTTGGTTGTATATCATCATCAACTTGCAGTTCCCATGCAGACAGCAAACCAGTTTGGCTGTTTGGCCATCTCAGAATAGCACTGAAGAAACTATGGAGGCAAAAGGAACAGTTGGATTTGGGGAAGTAACCAGAAAACTAAAAGAAAACTATGTGTAGCTGAAAGCTGTTTTAAATTGGTCTGTGTGGCGGGTGGCGGTAGACAGAAAACTGCAGCCAAGGCTGAAGGTGAATAGAGGTAACAGGGCAAAGGTGAGGCTAGAGGAAAGCTTCTGACATTCTTCCCTGCTTCACAAGTGCCTGTATTGTTTGAGGAGATTGTCTAGGAGTCCAGTAAATGCTTGATACTCAGGTAGAGGAGGTTGCCCAAGATGCACGAACAGAAAATGTAGTAGATTTGGTAAAATAAGGAACTCTACTCTTAGATGGCTGCAAGGCTCTACAGGTACCAAATCCAGCTGTGTCATGAATTTGGGACATTTGGGAAATAAGAGAATCTGACCAACAGCCACTATACAGGGTGGGGCAAAAGTACGAAACAGTTGTTCATGTGGAAAATAATACAATAATAAATAACAATGTAAGAATAAATTCTGTGTTTTTCATACTCACCACTGTAAACCTGCACTTGTACTGCTGACCTGATGCTTTATCAGTCTGCTCTATAAGGCTCTGAAGCTTTGTGAAATCAGCTGCAGGCCCTGCAGAGTCAAAGACTGTGTGTGGCAGAATCACAGGAATGCTTCAGAGCTTCAGATTGGGCCAAGGTTAAGCCAGCTGCTTCCTTCTTTTTTAAAGGAATCCATCCGCCTTGGCTGGGATGAGAAAACTCAGCTTGGCCCTGGCCTCCTAGGTCCGAGGGCTGGATTGGTATGTTGCCAATTATTATTGGTCAGTGCAAGAGGACGAGGAAGAAGGAGGAGCAGGAGGCTCTGCAAACAGGGCTCCCAGAAGAAAGCAAGTGACCAGACCTGTCCAGCATGATGTGGCTGCAAGATCATGGATTTCTACCCAGGCTCTGATAGCTGGGAGGCCTTGCACAAGTCCCCTAGTGTCTCTGGGCCTCAGACTCCTCATCTGTAAAGCTAGAGCTAGGAGGTGGGAAGGGATTGTTTATGGCCCCTTCTGGCTCTGACATCTGACACTTACAATCAATCCTCAGCCCAGAGCAGCCCCACATCTCCTTGGGTAAGACGGGAAATTCATCTCCTTTGCAGATTAAACACCTATTGATTTTTTCCTTTGGCAAAAGGGAATGAGACAGCTATTTCTTTCTCTGCAGACAGAGGCAAAGCAAAAAGCAAAGACAAATCAGCCTCCCATTCGTTGCTTTCCGGTTCAGGCCTGAATGCTAAACAGTCTTAGTTCCCAGGGGGTGACTCAGACTATGCAGCTCATAGAGATGTGGAGCTGGGTCTTGATAGATGATGCAATCCTTCTGTAAGCTGAGGAAACAGAGACCCCCCCAGATGGGAAATGACACGGAATTAGATAGTGATAGTGCCCGAACCAGAGTCTAGATAGATATCCATCTAGGGTGAACGCAATTGCATAGCTCTTTGCCACAGAAACCTTTCCAGTGCCGGTTATTAGGGGCTGGTTAGGCTCTGTTGCTTCTTTATGTATACACAATCAGATGATCCTGCTCGCGTTTTGCTTCTCTGATTGGAGTTTACGTTAACCTCGATAAAGCCATCAGCCTGGCTCTCCTACACAGAGCCTGGCATCTGGCCTGAGGCAACTCGCCACCCTTTGTAAGCAGCCGCGGCCTGTGATAGGTGGCTTTGGGGAGCGCTGGCGGCCAATGGGGAGCGCGGGCAGACCGGGCTTCCTGGGGCCTGGGCACTGAGTGGCGGGTGTCTGCGTCAGGTCTGTAAACACTCTTTTGCCCAAGTGTGGGGCAGTGTGCTGGAGATTGAGTAGCACTTCACCCCACCCCGGGGTTTTGCTCTGGTTTGTAATCGACGGTTCCTCTCCTCGAATTAGTCCAAGCGCATTAGTATTTGTAGACGTGCAAGGTCTCCAGGAGGACTGGGATGGATATTGCAGGTCACGGAAAAGCTAACCCCAAAGGACTGGACACTCGAGCCCTGAGAAGCCTGCCTGCTCCGGTGGTCCTCCACGCGGCAGAAACACCGTTTCCAATGTGAGAGTCCATCATTGCTCACCTGGACGGCCACGGAGACACGAGTGCTACCTCCTCCAGAATCTACCCCCACGCCAAGCCACTCTGTCAGGAATGCGAGGAGGAGCGTCGCTCTGGAACCTCACGTACTACTCCCCACCCCCCCACCCGCCCGCGGTGGACCCAGTGCGTACGCCCCAACCAGCCCACTCCTGCCCCACCTGTGGTACCGGTGCTCTCAGGGCGGCTATGGCCCCACACGGCCCCGCCTACGCAGTCCTGCTCCGGGTCACGTTTGCGGGTCGGACTCTCGCAGGCTCCGGTACTGTGCCCTCACTCCCACCACGCCCAAGCCCCCGCCCGCCCGCCCCCGACACCTCCGGAGCACCCTCTGGCGGGGATTAACGTGCCTTCCTCTCGCCAGCCTACTGAAGGGGTTTGAACTAAGCACCAAGCGCCCTTCCCAGCGCCCAATTTTGCGGTGGGTTCGTTTGATCACCTGCCTTGCTGTTTCTTCTGTATTTATGACCCTGCTCACCCGCGGAAAGGGTAACACGGCTAACCAATTGGAATGCAGTCGTCTCTAAAAGTTATGGTAACGCACACTTTCCAGGATCACACACACACTGCACAATCCTTGTTCTCATGACCAAAACCCGACAGTCTACACTTAATGTGATTTCCCCCCATCTTCCAGCAACAAAAACCTGAAAATAAAAATGAACCCTTTTGTTAGAGTATAGAGATCAGTTTTCTTAAGTGAATAAAATTCTTCCCTAGACCTGTCTTCAGCCTTAAGTGGGAGCGCTGACCTAAAGTGAGTTGGTCCACGTGTTTTGCCTTCCAGGCTTGTTTTCTCTCAGAATTTTAAACAATTTTATGTTTTCCATTAGCTATCATGACACAAACTTATGAACTGCACCCAGAAGAAAACAGACCCATTTGAAATACATCAATTTGATAACCTCAGATTCCATGGAAGGTTGTAGCAGGTTAGAGTATGAAGGGGCTGGAAGGACAGGGCCTTTGTATACCTGAACTGTCTCAGATGTGGTGCATGAGCCTCCTCGCATTTCCACCCTTGGGAAAAAAATGTACTTCTGTCATTATTTCTGTGCTCAAAAATATGAGATGATTCCTTGTTTGCTCTAAAGTACCCAAAAACACAAAATCCTGCCTCCCGTTACTTGAAGCATGGAGTGGCAGCTCTAATTAAACCAAGGAGACATGCTACCTTGTTCCCACTTCCATGCTGTTGCCCTGCCCAGGATACCTCCCTTTCACCTCTCAACTCCTCTGCACAGGGTGAATTCCTGATTCTTCATTCACATCCAGTCGGTTGCAGTGTATAGCCCTAACTGCTTCTGCCTCAGTAAGTCCTGGAATCAAAGTCCTTTCAAATGAGAGGGTTGGTCCAGTCCTGGGTAAGAGGCCTCTGGTTCCCACAAGGTCCACGTCTGGCCTTCAGGTGGTCTTTGGTTTGTGGAGCAGTGTGGAAAGGTTTGGGGAAACTGAATTCATTTTTAGTCAGCAAACAGGAATGAAGGTGAGTGAGGTAGGAAAGTTGAGAGGTGCCAGTCCAGGTCAGCATCCATAGTAGCTGTTACCTGTTTGCTGTTTGTCCCAAATTCCATAATAACCCTAGGCAAGACATCAAGGTAATTTGGAGAGCCATGTTTTACCCTGTCAATTTATCACCAGCCTCAACTGACCAAGAAAAAGGAGGTGGAGAAAACACACGGTGAGCGGTTTGCGAGGCAACCAGGCAAATAAGGAATTGAGGAAGGCCAGAAATTGCTGTTAGCATGGAAATGAAGATCTTTCCAGAAAACAAAATGGTGCAAGCTCCTGCTTTCTATCCTCTGGCCCCCACCCAAACAGTTCCGACACAGCCCTTGGCTCACAGGCTTGTGAATACCCAGCCAGGACGAGGCGGTAGGGGTGGGTGGTGCAGGCAGTCACCCATCCCCACCTGCTTCTGGAAGGGCCATGCTGCCTGTGGCTGTGAAGGAAAATCCAGGTCCTCAGAGGCCAGGGGCAAGCAGACCCTGAGCAGGCAGGAGGAAATTCTGCCGCCCTCAGAGTCTACATTCATTTGGGCAGAGTTTGTTGCGGACTTCCAAGGCAAATTCTTTAGTCAAATTGTGAGGAGGTTAAAATGGCATTCTTGAGAGTTGCCTCCCCATTTTCCATGTGAATGCATTAAAGACCTAAAAAGTAGATGCTCTCTTTGCTAAAGTCAGGACAAAGACTTATTCAACACTTGTTGGCAATAAAGAGAATAGGATTTTAAAATTTTCATCCTAGTTTTGCTTATAGGCTCTGGGTGGGAGGTCCTGCTAGCCTACATTACACTTATGCTAAAGACGCCAGCCATCATTAAAGCACTAATCAGGAGACAGACTCGGGAATTTTAGTGCTTTGCACGGACAGTTTCATTTTATCCCATGACTGCTCCATGCAGTGGGCATGAGTAACACCCCTTTCATAAAAGAGGAACTGGAGGCCCAGAAGGGTTAAGTAAGTGACCAAAGCCACCAAACCTGTGAGTGGAAGTTTGGGATTCAAACCAGGAGATTGTGACCCTGAAGCCCTGGAGCTCTTGACAGGACCCCAGCGAGGCCAGAATAGTAGGGTTGGAGGTAGGACAAGACCTGTGACCCTGGCAGTGGGGAAGCCATCTACAGGGCAGAGCCAGAATCAGGCAGCCCACTATTCCCTCAAAGGAGTTCTGAGGGCACCAGGTGCTGTGTCCCATGGCCAGACCTGGCTGCCTTGGACTCCCTGCCCACCAAGGTCCCGTGACATGAACTCATCCATGGGCTTGAGTACATTTCCCCAGGTGGGGTCCAGTCCTGGCAGCTATGTCTCCAGCAGTGGGAGCACTGGGCCTCTGCTCCAGTGGCCCGCACCAGGGGGAGGTGGTATAGACAAGCCAGGAGCCAGACCAGATGGTGGAGGGTTGGAGAAGAGTGACGGATACCCGGAAATGCCCTCTATGTGCTGCCTCTTATAGTTCCCTATTTAATCCCTACAGCTGCCCTCGAGGGTAAATGTAATCCCTGTTCCCATTTTATAGCTGAAGACGGGCATCAGAGAAGGTAAAATAACTTGTCCAAGGTCGTTCTGTTGGTAAGTGTCAGAGTTGACTTGATTTACCTAAGACAAGACAAGGACACTTTAAGAATGAGGAGGAATCAGAAAAGCTCTGGAATGTTCGGTCTGTGCAGAGGACAAGGAGTATGGGGATATGGGAGCTTATGTGTGTTTGGGAGTGTGTGCTGGTGGCCGCCAGGGTGGGGAAGGATGGAAACATCCAAACTCCATTCTTCCATTTGCTCAGATCCCAGGCAGTCAACAGTTGTTAATACTATTTAGAAAACATATTTTCAGCCACTTTTTATCACCTCCATTGCTGTGGTCAAGCGACTGTCAAAGCTCCCAGGAAGACTGCGGCCTCCTGGTTTGTCTCCCTGTGCCTGCTCTCGCTCGTGTTTACTCTGCTCAACGGGCAGTCACAGACTCCAGGTGGAAGGCAGTTTGGCATTCCTCTGCCAAACCCTCCAGGGTGTCCTCCACACGAACCACCTCCTGTCCTTCTCCTCACCTGTCTGACCCCATTGTCTGCCCCCATCCTGTGTGCCTTCCCCAGTTCTTGCCTCGGGGCCTCTGCACTTGCTGTTCCCTCTGCCTGGAATGTTATCCACATGGCTGTTTCTTCACGTACTTACTTCAAAGCAACTTCAGTAAGGCTTTCATATCTGATATTTCAGCCACTCCTTCACACTTCACATCTCTCTTTGTTTTCTTTTTCCCCTTATTATTTCCTTATACTTTCTACTTTTTCTTATTCACCTTCTGCTTCCCCAGCTAGAGTGGCAGCTCCTTGAGGACAAGGGGTTTTGTCTGCGTTGATATGTGGTCAGTGTCTTTCGTTCGCTGCTGTATTCCTGGTGCCCAGAACAGTGCCTGACACACATCATGAACTGAATAAATATTTGCTAAAAAGACAAATAAGTAGGCTCCACAACATATCTGTGTCATGGGAAGGAGCCAGAATCTTCAGATAGGACCGGAAGGGAGGAGCGGGTGGAACTCATCTCTCTAAAGAAAGACAAGACATTTTCACTCTCACATACCACAGCTCTCCTAGTGTGTGTGTCTCTGGTGTGTTAGCACATGGAACACGGTGTGCATACCATTATGTCAGCCAGTATGGCCAAGGACTGTCCACCCTGGCCCCGAGTTTTTCCGGGCTGGGTCCTGGTAGTGCTCCAAAGAAATGTGCGCAGGGACCCTTCCAGTTATCCTGACTTCCTTCTTAAAGTGTTTGCAGTTCCTACTTTGTCTATGGTTTCCTAAACTTGACCTAGACAGAACATGGAATTGGTGTGCTGACACCTTTTCAAGAAGGGTCTGGTGACCTAGTGTTTATTTTCTGATACTCACTGTTCCAAACTGACCTTTTTTATTATGACAAAGGTATCTGCACAAAGTGACTTATGAGAGGAGTCTAGTCTATACTGGAGAAGGAATTCCTTGCAGTAGAGTCTGTGGGTGGTTTCTATTGAACATGTGAACTGAATGGAGGAATACCTTTTACAAGATTTATGTGGTGTGAATCGCTATTGTAATGGAAGGCATAACTTGGGATCCTTGGCTGTAACTTGCTCCTTTGTCCTACACCTCCTGAGACTTATGTGTGGTTCAATAGCGCTTTCTCACTTGTCAAGTGTGTGAAAGGAAGAAGGGTCCACTTTGAAGGATGAGCAGAGCAAAACCCCTGAGCTAAAAATGGATATCATGGAAGGTGGTGGGCTTGGGAAACCCTCCGAGTCTCTCCACTCCCCTCCTTTGTTATGTATTGGGGTAACCAATCCGTGTGGCCAGCCCCTGTCAGCTTAGGGATCCCACAGGAGGCCCTCCTGTAGGTCTGGGAACAGAAGGAAGTATGTCTGTGATGTAAGTGCATAAAAAGTAACCCTCACCGCTATAGCTTTCATGAAGTAACAAAGAGGCCAGCAGAAAGCCAGGGGTTCTCTGGGAAACCAAATGCTGTAGGCATCAGGGCAGGGACTGTCTTCTCCTCTGGAGGGGCTGCCCTGGTTCCCGGCACAGGGGCCGCTGCCCTGCCTACCCCATCAGGGTGTCATCTGAGAGCTTCCAGGAAGGACTTTGGAGCAGGGGTGTCTAACATTTTGACATCTCTGGGATACACTGGAAGAAGAAGGGTTGTCTTGGACCACACATTAAATACATAGAGACACATAATCACACCAAAAATCTCATAATGTTTTAAATAAATTCACAATTTTGTGTTAGGCTGTCTTCATAGCCATCCTGGGCTGCATGCAGCCCATGGGCCTCAGGTTGGACACCCCTGCCTTGGAGGGTCTGCAAAGCCAGAAGGCCATAGGGTGGGACAGGAAGGACTCCTGATCAGACTGGATTGTGGCCACAGAGTGAATGGGGCAAATTCCTCAGATGCCAGCCCAGGGGGACAGTACCTGGCATTTAAAAAGTGCAGGCCTCTCGTCCCCAGAATATGGGCTATATGGGACTTCAAGTTAGACAGACCTGGGGTGAGTCCTGACTCCAGCGTTATTGTCTGTGTGACATTGGGCAGGTCTCTCTGATAGAGAGAGAAGGTGGAAAATAAGGCCTAACAAGACAGGGTCGTTGTTCATGGGACAACAGAGGGTCAATGAGCTCACGCACACAAAGTGCCAGGCATACAGGCTCAGTAAGCCCTAACCAAGGCTTACTTTCTTTTCTGTCAGGGTCACGTTCAGAAGCTGGGCTGCTGTGTAACAGCGCTGTTGGGAAAGCAGGAGCTCGAAGGGGAATCTGAACACCTGCACGGGGCTGCGCTGCCGCTGGCTGTGTGGTCCGGCAAGGCTCTGCCACCCCCACGGGAGCTCCTTCCAGGTGAAGGGAGGGGCCTGCACATCAGAGACCCCTGACTGGCGGCGCCTTCCAGCTCCCATATCATGTGATTTGAGACTCGTGAACTGAGGTCATTTTTAATTTGACCTCAGCAAAGAGAGGACATGGGGCAAGAGCTCACCAAACTTTTTCTCACAAAGTTTTTCTCCCAAGCTGGTGGCTGGATGTTCGTGTGTAAACACACTGTGCTCTTTGAGGAGCTTTGCTAGTGTCCCGACTGTCATTCTCACTCACACAGAAGACCTGACCTCAAACTGGCCTGTGAGACACAGGGAAGTCCTTCACACAGCGGCGGACGACAGTGATTCCTGAGCCTGGCTGCGCCCCAGGTTCACCTAGGAACCTGCTAAAAGTACAGATTCTCAGACCCCACCTCCTGCTTATTGATTTAGAATCTGTGGGCAAGCTCAGGGGGCTGCAATGTTATCAATCACCTCAGGCGGCACCAACAGCTTTATAAGCACGTGCACTGGGGACCCACTGGAGCAGGCGATTGCCTGTAGTGTGGGGTCTGAGAGGATGGGACACACCCTCCCGAATGACTCAGCAGTGAGACAGAAGTCACCCCTGAAGTGTTCTTCCTTGACCGAAAGTGTCCCCAGTTGACACGCCCTGAACCAACAGATGGGAGAACCCCATGGCCAGGCATTGTGCACGGCTTCTCAGGCGCTTTGCCATAGCCTGCTGGGGAGCTGCTTCTTGGGGACAACATTCAGGAGGGCCAAAGGATGAGCAGAGTGGCAGGAAGGGGCTGCGCTGGTTCACCGGGGCTGCTAGACAAAGTACTGCAGGGCTGGGCGGCCGAAACAATGAAATGCATTTCCTCTCCATCTGGAGGCTGCAGTCTGAGATCAGGGTGTCAGCAGGGCGGGTTTCTGAGGCCTCTCCCCTTGGCTTGTAGGTGGCTGCCTTCTTCCCAAGCTTCTGCCTGGTCCTCTCTGTGTCCCACCCTCCTCTTCTTACAAGGACACCAGTCATATTGGATTAGGGCCCACCCTTGTGACTTTATTTTAACATGCTCACCTCTTTTAAGGTTCCTACCTCCCAATTCAGCCACCTTCTAAGGTACTGGGGTTAGGACTTCAGTATACAAACCGGGCAGGGGTGGAGGTCGCACTTCAGCCCATAGCGGGAGCACACAGGGGCAGTGCGGAGAAGAGAAAGGGAGAAAAGGGAGAGGTGGGGCCACGACGCCCTCCCTTGCTCTGAGTCTAAGTTTGTCCCTCACCAGCCCGAGCAACAGCCTGTGGGGGCTCACTGCCTCCGTGTTTCCCTTGGAAGGGAGCACTAGGCTTTCCAAAGCTCCCTCCTGGTTCTTAACCCAACTATTCTTCACAGCTGTCAGAGCATATTACTTTGCAGAAAAGTAGAAGTTCAGAGTTCAGTGGTGTATCCAAGGACACTATGGTAGGCACCCAGACTTTCTAGCACCCAGAATAGTGTCTTTCAGTGGGCACGCTGGGCACCTGCTATGTATACCGTGTCCTTTTCTTGGGCTTCAGGGGACTTGGGGTGCAGTGTCTGGGAGGGCTGAGAGGGGACAAGGGCTGGCACAAAGAGAGAATCTATTTCTTTCTTTTTTGCTTTGATCACCTCTCACCTGCTATTCTCTGATGGGACTCCTGAGAGAATGAAGCCCATTCTCCCCACAGGGCTAGGAGTTTTTCCTTTTTTGTGTATTTAAAGCATGGAGCTTGCCTGAAAATGCATGCTGCATGTACTTTGGTGTGGGCAGTGAGAAGCCTAAAGAGCCAAGGACACCAGGCTGGGCCCCGGCCGCAGGGCCTGTGGGGTGGACAGCTGAGCTGGGAGTTAGTGAACCATCTGGAGGATTCGATTCGCAAACACTGACTGAACAAGTGTGCAGGACACAGCCTCTGCTGTCACTTCACAGAAGCAGAGAGGTAAACAGTGAAGTAAATGGGTGATGACGTGACAGTGTCATGAGCAGAGTGATGGAGATGTGTGCATTGAGGTCCTCGGTGATGGCGAGGTTAATGGGGCAGCAGGCAAGAGGGAGGAAGGGGGTGGGGGGTAAGGAAGGGGTTGAGCAGAGAGTGATGGTTCCCCTAGCTGTGTGTGTGTGTGTGGAGCGGGCACATGTGCATGCACACACGCACGCAGCTCTTGTAATGCACAACGCATGCCCTGCATTCTCCGTGCTCCCTGAGCCTGCACCACGGAGATGGAAGTGGTTTATGGATCCCAGGCCAACGCCTGCCTTCAGCCAGGGCTGGAGTTTTCAGAGGCCAGCATGCTGCAGATGGCTGAGACCAGGAGGGGGAAATGACGGGGACTGCAGTGTCACAGGGCTTCCACCCTGTGGTCTCCTCAGAAGACAAACTCAGTTGCCCAGGAATTTGTCGGATGTGTCTCTGAGGCCTCAAGAAGGCGGGCAGGAAGTTAAAGCCCAGTCAGCAAAAACCAGAAGCAAGTGGGCAGACGATGATTACAAACCCAGCAGAGTGCCTGTGTGGGGCTTGGGAGTGGAGAGTGACCATTTTGCCACTCTGCTGTTGTGCTCTGACCTGGGGCCATCCAAAAGGAGGATCCTTGGGCTGCGTAGGCCAGCAGGACAGGACTTGCCTGGACTGTACGCACAGGATCCACTAGGAGCGGGAGACAGGGCTCCCGCAGTGGCTGAGTGTGCAGGTCGTGTTTGGTGCCCCCTCCCCCAATCCCTTCCCCCCTCAGATCACTGCTTCGTATTCCGGGCACGGATGAGTTAGCAGTGTGCCTGGAGAAAAGGAAACCCCAGGTTGCCTGAGAGTCTGGGCAACACAAATGTCTAGGCCTCTCAGTCCGTTTGTAAACTGCTCTCTCTGGCAAGGCCAAGGGCAGAACTGCTTGTTTGTTTGTTTTTGAGTCTTTATGCTAATCAAGGTGTGATGAGAGTCTTTTCCTTGCTTCCAACCAGGCTCATAGAATTGGCTTTGGGCTTTTGTAGCTTTTACCCGAAAGCCAATTCCCCAGCTCACAGGATGGAAGCCCCCTCCCCACTCCCCATTCAGTTCAGAGCTTTGGCCAAGAGAAAGAGAGAAGCTGACATGGGTGGAGGGGCTGCTTCTTCAAGAGCTGCCAGAGAGGCTCCAGACTGGTGACTTAGTGAGAAGTCGCTGCTCATCTGTCACTCCCCCCGCCCCTGCCCGGGGGTGGGGTGGGGTGGGGGGGGCCAGTACCTGGGTTCTTCCATTGCTCCAGCCCCAGCCATCCTCCTGGCTTCTGCCATAGGCAGCAGACCTTACCGAGAGCAGGGAGGGGCCTGCGCAGACCTGGCTGGGGCCCAGAGCTGCCGGAATGGAGGAGCAGTGTGTCAGACACAGGCCTGACTTGGTGGGGGGGGGGGGGCAGGGGAGCCCCAGCAGGCCACGGCAGCCGCCAACAGACAGCATTGTCTGAGATACTTTTCTTTCCCCAGACGCCAGCTGAGCGGGGGAAGGGAGAAGGACTGGCTTGAAAGGGACAGACTGTGGCCATGTGGGAGAGTGGGAGTCGGAGCTTGGCACAGCTGCGGGGTGGGGGCTGCCCTGACGCCACCCGCTGGATCTCCTGCATCCGCCCTTCAGATCTTGTGGCCAGGGGAGCAGATGTCTTGCCGGAGAGACTCCCCATTAAGAGCCCCCTGGGCCCCCTCCTCCCCGAAGCTCAGCAGGGCAGGCGCCCAGGCCGAGAGATGGCCTGCCAGCTGTTGGCTCCCCTGGACACTTGCCGCAGGCCCTGCTTTGTGTATGTGGGGCGGGTGGCAGGTGCCACGCAGGGTGCTGCCCCTGCAGCTCTGTCAGGGGCCGGAGTGTGCAGGGTGGGTGCGTGGGTATTGGTGGTAAGGGGCTGCTCAAGAGGCAGCAGGTTGTTGAGAGGAAGGGCAGCTGCCTCCTTAGGATTCAGGTCCGGGGGCATCCGGAAGGTCCCCCACCAGCAACAGCTACAACATGGACAAAATGCAGGTGAAGAAGGACATTAAGTCTTGGTCTAAACCTAAGAGTTTGTGTTACTTAACTTTCACTTGAAAGAGAAATGGAGGTGTAGTATGTGTACCACTAGACTCAGTGGACTGATCACACTAAAACGTAAATGAATGTCGAACCACTGTGTTATACACCTGAAACTAACATTATATTGTTTGCCAACCATACCTAAAAAATTTGAAAAGAAAGAAAGTGGCCCCCAGCTGTCTGGTCTCTTTTCCAGGCCTTGGACTCTCCCATGGCAATGAGACTCGGAGAGAGGAGCATGTCAGTGCCAGGGGACATTTCTCAGACTGTTCTGGCAACCCCCCCTCTGAAGCAAAGCCTGGGTTCTGCTGGGAGCCCCAGGAGAGGTGATTGTCTCGCTGAGCAAGAGGCCTGGACTTCTGCAGGCTAATGCCTGTCTGGGGCCGCCCACCGCCCAGACCTGCACCGGAAACCCTTCAGCCCTCTTCAGGAAGGTGGAGAGGGCAGCTGCTGGCTTGAGGTCACCATGGTGACCGGCGACAGAAGGAAGTCCCCACACAGCATCCTCCAGCCTGGCAGGCCTGCTCCAGGCCCCTGGGGGAGCAGCTGGGCTGCAGGGAGGGCCTGCCCACCGGCTGCCTCTGGGGCTTCCTTTAGCGACAGATTTCCCTCTGGCAGCACCAATTCTCAAAAGCAAGGTTTTAAGTTGAGATGAATGGGCACAAAATTGTCCCCGGAGGAGAACTCGCAGGCATTTCCAATGTCAGGCACTACCCAGGAGACAATGAAAACTGGGGTGTTAGAAAGGGCCCAGCCAAGCCGGATACCCGTTCTCCTCTTCCCTGTCCCAAGGCCCTGTGGGTCCAGCATTGGTTCAGTCCTTCTGCTGCCCTGCGGACATCTTTGTTTTATTTTAAGATTATATTTAAGCTAATTTACTTTATATTTAAGATTATTTAAGTCATTTGCCTGAGGTGTGGAATAACCGACAAACTCCCTCCTCAAAAATCTCCAGCAATGTTATGGCTCTTTCTGTAGCTGAGCAGCCCCGATTATTTTGACTAGTGCTTTTTAATGACCAAACACCTTTTTTTTCTTTTAGAATGACACTGACATATCTGCTCCATAAATTACATCAGCTGACTTACTTGGCTCTTACAAGTTAACTCGTCGGTAAAGAACAGGGAAAAGAAGCAAAGGGTGAGAGGAAAGGGTGCCATTTATCAAGAGAAAAAGACCAGCACCCAATTAAAAAAATGTATTACTTTTCACCTTTTTTGAAGGTCTATTTCCCATATTTGTAATCAACTCTATTGCTTCTCTCTGAGTCTTTTCTAGTTTTCAATATCCTTTTGAAAGGATGTTAATCAAAATTACCCATTATTCTGATCAGGCCCAAATAGCTTCAAAGAAGAATTACTTTCCAATCTCTGCAAGTAATACAAGTACCCTTTATTATAGCCCAGGTGCCAGGCTGGCTCTCTTTCTTTGCTTCTAATAACACTAACCAGCTTTTTCACATTAGCTTGTGGTCGGCTAGGGCCCCTGGATTTTCGTTTTTGTGTTCTGTCTTCTATACCTGTGCCTAACTACCAAGTATTTTTGTGTTAGTGTGAGTTCTCTACCATTTCACTTAAAATGCTTTCATTGAAGCATGATAAACACACAGAGAAGTGCACATACCATAAATATACAACCTGATATGTTTCCAGAGACAGAAACAGTCATGTAACCGACATTCAGAGTGAGTAACAGCACATGACCTGCAACCCGGAGTCCCCTCTGTGCCCCCAGCCCCACCTATGTTAACCGCTATCTTGATTGCTGCTACCATAGATTACTTTAGCCTGTTTTTATTCTTCATCACATAGGAGGGGGGACCCAAAAGCCTTGGAATTTATTTATAAAAAATTGAGTATTTATTCTTACATGTTTAAACTTCAGTCACCTCCAAAGTACTCTCCATTTGTGCAATACACCCATCCGGACTCAAAGCAGTATTTGAACTTGTCAATTTTGATGCCTTTTAGTACTTCTGCCGTTTTTTTGTTTCACCTCTTCCACCTTGACAAAATGTTTCCCTTTAAGCACTTTTATCATCAAGGAAGCAAACAAAAAACAGTTGCTTGGGGTGACATCGGGTGAATGGGGAGGCGGGGTACAGGGATCAAGCCATTTTTGGTCAAGGTCGAAAACTGCTGACCAGTCAGCTTGGTGTGGGCAGGTGCACTTGTAAACGCCCGTCATGAAATGGGCAAATGTGTTAAGTCTTCAAAAACATTCACTGAGGCCAAACATAGCCTCTCACAACAATGCCACTTGGTACACTGATCCAGGTGGGTTCCAGAACACTCACCTAGCAGGGGAAGCCTGGAGTGCAAGGGGCCCGCCCTCCAGAAGACGTGAGTCCCTGCTGTAGTGTGCACTACGCTGTGTCTGGATCGTTAACATTGCCATTCATTTTTGCTCTATTTTGTTATGCTTGCCCTTTTCATGGGTGGGCCTAGAAGAATCTAGGGACCTGAGAACCAAGATATTTCAGCCTTAGACCTGTCAGTATTGACTGTGGCTAAGTAACAGAGTCCCTGTGAAATGAGACATTTCTGAGTTAGAATTTTACTTGAAGCATTTACTGGTTATTTTGTCCTTTTTTCTCCTCAACATTAGCCATCTCCTCCCTAGGTCAGGTCACATTCTGTCTCAGGGTTAGCCCTGAAGACTGTGTGTATGTGTTAGGCACATGGGGAATTGTTCCTGCTGCTGTGCGGGCATTGATCATGTGGCTGTGTTTGGGGGGCCATTACTTCAGGGGTTCAGTTCAGCATTTGGTCCCTTGCTGTGGTTTGTGCTACTGTGCTGTAGGCGTGTGGGCAGGGTGCTGGCACTCGGAGAGCACTCCTCAGCCTTTTCACAGCACAGTGCCACAGAAAATAATGCTCTTCGTGTGACAGGCGGGGGTAAGTAGGGGAGATATGTTTAAAGTAGTTGGTGACAAAATCTAAGACAACATTTTATATGATTTGAATATTTACAGTAGTCGCATTCATGTACATATTTATATGTAAACAATATATTTAAATATATCTGATAGATAAATATGTATGATTATATGTATTTATATTTATAAATCTAATAGCTCTTCCTTTTCTTGTGTCATAGGTAATGTTGATTTCCTGTATGTGATGATGTGAATAGAATTTCAGATCTAAACTCATTTACTTCATGTCAACTATTTCAGAATAAAGAAGTAAGTACTAATTTGCAGAATAAATGTGCACTGTCAGGGCAGTGCTTCCTCAGAGAGCTTGGACACCACTAAAAGGCTTATCATCAGAATCGCAACAGAAGTATCCAATGCACGTGAAGCCCGAGGTTGAGCTGTGCCTGCAGAGAGCCCCTGACTACCTCACTGGCCTTCACTGAGCTGTGGGCCCTGTCCCTTGGGCTCATGGAGCAGAGGCCCACGGCAGCTCATGGGCAGCTTATGACCATGAACAACAGCTGCAGACTGGGTGGCTGGCTGCTGAGGTCCACGGCCAGGTGGCGGAGGCAGAGCCACAGGTGTGGGGTGTTGCTCATCATGAGTGCCGCCTGCAGGCCCACAGGGCATGCCGTTAGACCGCTGCCCCTGGCTGCTCTCCAAGGAGCCCGAGGGAGGCTACTCCAGCTGCTCTGGCTCTGCTCAGCTGCCATGAAGAATGAGGAGACTGTTTACCATGGCGTTCCTGGATTGAGACATTCTTTCTAAGATATTTTACTGACTGAGTCCCATGCTCTAAAGTCCTCACCTTAGTCTGTTTGGTCTTCTACAACAGAGACCAGGGGGGTTATAAACAATAGAAATTAATTCCTCCCAGTTCTGGAGGCTGTAAGTCTGAGAGCAGGGTGCCAGCAAGGTCAGGTTCTGGTGAGGACCTCTTCCAGGTCGCAGACTGCCATCTTTCATTGTGTCCTCACATGGCAGGAGGAACGGAGAAAGCTCTCTGGGGTCCTTTTATTGGGGCACTGATTCCATTCAGGAGAGCTCTACCTTCATGACATAGTCACCTCCCTAGGGCACTACCTCATACTACCATCACATGGGGGTTAGGATTTCAACATATGAATTTTGGGGAGACACATTCATTCCATTGCAACCCTCCCCCAAGCAAGCGAATGTTTGAGCCAGCTGAGACTGGGAGAGCCTTGTTGGACAACTTCCTGATTATCCATTCAGAAGGCTGGTGAACATGTGTCTGAACATGTGTGGGACTGAAGACACAGGACACAGGTGGGTAAGTCACGGATTCAGGAACTGGGAACGCGGCCCGCTCCAAGCGGTGAGGACTGGCATTGGTCTGAGATAAGGTCCATTCTAAACCCGGCCTGACTAAGCAGGACTGCATCCCAGGGGTGTATGATAGGCAGTTCAGATGGAGTCACTGAGAAGAGTTGAGTAAAGGGACTGTTTAGAAGGTTATGGGCAGGTTGAAGGACATGCAGCAACAGTTGGTGAAGCACCTTGGGGGTAGGGTGCCATTACCACCCCAGTGCATGACGAGAAGGGGGGTGGGAAAAGTCAGTGCCAGAGTCCAGGGCACAGCACTGTGGACAGAGCCTGTAGCCTTTGGGAGAAGAATGTGGCATGGATCACCTGTGATGTGGTGGGAAGGATCTCATGCTGCCACCTCACAGTTCTCCCATCTCCAGGCTCCCACAGTGCCTCTCATGGCAGAACCCAAATGGATGCTGAAGACAAAGGAGCCCACTCATATGGTCCATGGAGGCCAGCCTCCAGGTCACAGCGCATAGAGTGGAGAAAAGAGAACACGCGGCATTTCACCTGCTCTGCCCTGCAGCAGCCTTGTCCAGACGAGGACTTCACGTCCCCAACAAAAGGACATACGAAGTCCCACTAGTTACTGAATGATGGCAGGTCTCTGGCATCATCTTCCCACCTGATGCCTAAAGTGTTAGCCACAATTCATGTAAGGTTTTGGGGTAAAAGTGAGAAAAGAGAATCAAAGAATTAACATAAGAGCTGTTGCGATTCCACTTCTATACATGGTCCTGAGGTACAAGTTGATAATCTTGGTTTCCTTCTTTCACCACATGTCACACTTTCTCTTACTCTTTGCCAGCATCTCAACCACTCAGGGTTCATTACCCTCATTTCTCCACAATCTGTGTTCTTGGTGGTCCTGTCTTTATTGGGTTGCCTGAATTTTCCACTGACCAATATAAGATAATATCATGGTGGCCTGCAAATTCCTGGATTCTGCATCTTGTCCTCCCCACCCTCCTTGTGTACTGGCAACCCAATTTCTCCTTGGTAATCAGATCAAACACCTTGGTGTTACCAAAGGGGCATGACCCCCTTTCCTGCCTCTTGCATTAGTAGAAATAGAAGATAAAAATGGTTAGAAGGCAGTCTTAGATTCTGATTTAACAGAAACTCAGTCATGTTTCCTGGTTCTTCCCTTGTGCACAAAGACCTCCAAACCCACTGAGCCCAGGGTGCAGTAAAACACCCCTTAAGAAGATGCAATAGTGAGGATCCATTCCCACATCCGCCCTTGGCTCCCAGACTTGGGCACTCTGATGGTGATGGGACAGCTGTACATGGTGACTGCTGCTTTGAGGTGTGTTCCACATCCTGTAGGACAGCACCCCAACTTTACAGAGTGCTGTCTTCCAGTAGGCACAATAATGGACTGAGCCTTACAGAGATCATTCCACTGGAATATGAAGCCATCTACTTCTGGGTGACAGGCATATGGAAAGACTGTGTGAATTTAATTTAATTGTAATAAACCCTCTACTGTACTTTTCTTTGCACTTTTTAAAAATGAGTGTCTTGGTCACAGGCAATGTGATCTATGGAGATGAACAAGGCATTCTGTGGGGAACGATGGTGCCAGGGAGTGTTGTGAGCAATGAAAGCAAACACATGTGCAGGCTATGTATCTATTCATATAAGGACAAATCACTAACTGCCGCCACCATGATGGAAGGGGTTCAGTGTCATCAGCCTGTCACCGGGTGACTGGCCATTCAGCTCAGGGAATAATGCCATATAGTTAGCACTTATCTCTGCTGTGGGCAACAAGGGCACTCCCCAGTGACACTGCTCAGGTTAACCACAGTGAGGTGACATCCATGTTGCTGAGACTAGCATAGCTACCATCCCAGGGAGGGGTGGGACAAGCTACTTTGTACCTGGTCCCAGTGATTAGGTCCCAGTGTGGCCTCTGGTGGGCACTCACGTAGAACATAAATATCTTCACCATCTGGGCCCGTTCAGCGAAGTCCACTCAGGTATCCCTCCCAGTCCTCCCTGTCACCAGTCTTCCAGTCTCGTTCTTCTTAAGTCCCTGAGCGGTTGGCCAACCCGTTAGCCTCTGCTCGAGAATCAGTGTAAATGTGAACTTCGGGTCATTTCTTCTTCCATTTCAAGTGAGTAGTCAGTTGTGTGGCCCGAAGTTCTGCCCTCTGGGAGGATTTTCCTTCACAATTCTTTCTCAGTGCCACCTCTGAGTGGGGATGACATTGGCTATCTACCTCTAGCTGATGCTTGTGCATCCTAAACTGGCCTGGGGTTGTCCCTCCTCCACTAATCAGTCGTAGGGAATTCCCCATGAAGCCAAAAACCTGAGCTGTAGGAGAGGTGGTGAGTCAATCAGAGCAGGTTCCAAGATTCTGAGCTATCTGCTTATATTAGGGTCTCCAGAGAAACAGAACCAACTGTGTGTGTGTGTGTGTGTGTGTGTGTGTGTGTGTGTGTGTGAAGATTTATTTTCAGGAATTGCCTCACATGACTGTGGAGGTCAGCAGGCTGGACACTCGGGAAAGAGAGGCAGTCCGAATCCAAAAGCTGTCTGCTGGCAAATTCCTGCTGTTCAGGAAAGGTCAGCCTTGTGTCCTATTCATCCTTCAACTGATTGAATGAGGCCCACACACATTACGGAGGGCAATCTGTTTCACTCAGAATCTGCTGCCTTCAACATAGATCTCATCCAAAAATACCCATACAGAAACAGCCAGACTAATGTTTGATGAAATATCTGGGCACTGTGACCCAGTCACGTTGATACATAAATTAACCATCGCACTGACCATGCACTTTGCTTGGGCCTGAATTGGTAGATACGGTAGTGCTCAGGTCGTGATGGGTGGTGCTGGCAACATGGTCACTGGGTATCTATCCCATGGCTGCCATAACTAGGGATTCGGTGTCTACCAGAGATGAGCAACAAGCAAGACACTGCTTTTCGAGTGGAGAAACAGCTGTCAGCAAAAGAAGGCCTTACTCCCAAACCCTAGAGATCTCCATGTAAATCTCTACTAGCATTCTCCAGATGTTACCAACAGCACGGTGCACGGCCTATGTGCAAACACTTCTCTGCCCCGAGTTTGCTCATTCAGTAAGTTTCAGAAGCAGAGCAGCTTGCGTCCCAGCCAGAGTTTTTCATCATCTGGCATCCCTCAAAAGATGCCAGTGTGCTCAACTATGGTATATTTTAACCCTGAAACCCACAGGTCTACTAAAGAATCATATCTTTTTCTTTGTGATAGGAAGTGAAAGATGTAGCAGTTTGACACTTGGTCCTGATATCTTTCAGACTCTAGGGTTTCTAGAAACTTCACAGTACAGAATGCCTCTAAACTTCCGTGAGGTTTATCTCCCCCCTGAAATGCACGTGTTTACTAAGACCCCTAAAACGTCTGCGACTTCCTGCTCACCAGGTCCAATTAGCACAATGTCGCCAGTGAAATGCCGTGATGTTCTTTAAGACAGTAAGATAATCAAGTCTTTGTGGACTATATGTGATGGAGAGCAAGACAGTTGATACAAGCCTGGATAAAGACTCAGGTGGAAGTGCACTGTTGTCCCTGCCAGGGGAAGGCAACCAGCTCTACTGCTTGGAACTGAAAAGAAGCATTCTCGAGGACTCTAGCTGCATGCCAGGTGCCAGGGGTGGTTCTGACTTGTCCCAGTAAAAGTACCCATCTGGAACTGCAGCTGCAACTGGTACCACCATGTGGCCGACTTCTCTGTAATCTATAGCATTCTCTAAGATCCACCTGGTTTCTGCACCAGCCAAACATGAGCTACACATTAGTGTGGCAGGAATCACCTCTTCTGCAGCTTTTAAGTATTTGATGGTTACACTAGTCTGTGAAATGCCCCCAGGATTGTGATAATTCTTTGGGTTCACTATCTTGGCAGTGGGAGAGGGGCAGTTCCACTTGGAAGGAGACAGTTTCCATTTGGCCCTTCCTGCCAGAATGGACTTCATTCAGTGCGTCAGGGAGCCAGTGTGAGAGTCTGCTAGGTAGTAGTATGCTTATTACTATTACACATTATGGGATTGGAAAAATAATGACACACTAGGTCCTCAGTCTTATTGGACCCATTGTAAAGCAGACTTGGGTCACTGGTCCATTAATTACCTGATTTTCATGAGCTCACACTTGGACTTGTGGACTACTGCAGCAATGTGAGTCTTGTGTGGCTAGCATGAGTTCAGACAGTATCTGAACAGTATCTGATAGTCCTTTCATCTATTTTGCTCAGTAGCCCCAGGACCCTCTGGGTAAGGACTGGGGGAAGGTTCACGTATAGATTCTAGTCACAAAGCAGGCGCTTGCTCAGGTCAAGGGGTTCTGTGCCTATGGGTTTAAACAAGGCAATCTGATCCTCCGCTATGATTTTGCCCACCAGACCCAGCATTTTTCTGCTTCTATATGCCATGTGCTGCAGTTGTAGGGATCCAGAATTAGTTAGCCAGTGCTACAGATCCCTATAGGCCAAACATTCCAATTACCACTCTAGTCCCACAGCTCATTATGGTCATTGTGTCCATTGTGTCTTGAGAGACCTGGCCCCAGCTATGCTAGGATCCCTTTTTTCCCCATTAAAATCAGGGAGCCTAATCCCATTGCAGCCTCTCCCAGTGTCATTTACTGCTTTCAGAAAACAGCCAAGAAGAGCTTTTCAAGAAGGCCTGTGAACACTTCACAGTGGAATTCTTCTGGCCTGGCGAAGGAAGTGTCCTCTGGCCCTCCTGGGGAGTGTGGTTAAGGTGTGGCTGTGCACGTTGTGCAGAAAAGACCCCCTGAACCTCCCTGACTTCCTGAGCCTTCAGTCTCCTTTCCTTCAGAATGTTCCTTCGGAATGGTGGAAAAGCCCTCACTAACTGCCAGCTGTTGCTGCTACGGCCAGGCTTCAGTTAGCCAGTGCAGCTGTGAATGCCACTCCGGACGCTCAAGTCAGGCATGAAATCCAAATCTTGAGTGAACACACCTGTATCGTTCAATTCTCCCAAACTGAGTTTATATTTTATCCTCCTCTACCCAATGTCCTTAGAATTCCCTCCTATATACATACGCTCTGGAGATTCCTGCTGGCTTTCCTGCAACCCTTTGATGCACCAGCTCTCTCCTCCTGTACTGGAGCTTGTCTGTCTGCATCTGGCTTCACTAGGATATGACTGTCATTATGGGCCTGGAGATATGGGCCTAGGCTCAGGGTTCTGAGCTGCCTTGGCAGTCACATCTGTGTCTGCTCAAATGTTCCAACCTACAAATCAGGGTCCCACCTTCTGCAACCAGTGGAAAGCAATAAGAAATCCGATGGGGCTAAAAATTTAATTGACTCTTGCGTGCCTGTTACCATTACATTCAGGCCCAACAGGAGACCAGTGACCCCCTGAACGCTACATCAAGGCCTTCTGGGCTTCCACCTTTGCTCTGAGTTGGACACTCAAGACCTTCAGTTTGTCCCTTCTCTGTATATGGTCTCTGGGGCTCTCAGAAAAGCCACCCCACACAACTGATCCATAGTCACCGTTGTCAGCAGAGCCAGGCCACTCAATCTGACAACATCTTGCCTCCATCTGCTTTCTTCCAATGCCACGACTGGTGATAACCTGAGCAACAATGATGCCACCATATTTTGTAGATTACCTGAGTTCCACTTCCCTTTGGTAAGTGGATCATTCTTGTACATCTCAAATATGTGAACAATCGGATCCTAGAATCTCATTTGAGGAGTATTTGCCTTGGAACCAGCCCTGGTAACAATTGCCTTATCAGTCAGGGCCCGAATGGGAAAGGGGAGGCACTCTGAGGTGGAGTAATTGAAGATGGGTTAACTAAGAGATATTGACAAAGTCGTGAGCAGGGCTAAGGGAAATCAACAGGACATGGTACAGCACCCAGTGGGCTGGAGAGAGCTGGGATCCCTTGTCATACCCGGGTTTAAGTGGTTATCAGAACAGGGAGAGAGAGCTGTAGTAGCAGAAAGAGGCCACAGAAGAGGGCCTGTGGCCTCAGGAAGAGGGATGGTGTTACCTCCGGCTCAGAGGGGCCAAGGCTGAGAGGGGCCTGCAGTGCTGACAGGCCCGAGCTCCAGGGAAACCTGCCTTCAATCAGGGCAGAGAAGCTCGGGGGACTCCCACCAGCATATCGCCCTGGAAATCCTCAGGCTCCATCTAGACTAGTTACAGAAAACTGATGGAGCACACTTCCTGATTTGAAAAGAAAAGTCACTCACTAAAGACATCTAGGGGGAAATTGGAGAAATTTAAATATGAGTCAATAGTGGGTGATGTTAAAAAATTGTTGCCATGTTAAATGTGATCATCTACTGTGGGTGGTAGGAAAACATCCCTACTTTTTAGATGCCCTTTAAAAAATGTTAACAGTGTCTGTAATACACTGTAAGATGGTTCAGCCAAAAGGGAAAATAATGGATATGGGTATGTGTGTCTGTGTGTGTGTGTGTGTGTGAGTGATATGGCAAAAATGCTAGCATTCCTACATTTAGTGCTGGGATATATGGGTCATCATTGATTTACTCTTTTTATGTGTGTTTTAAATTTTTCAAAATAAAAAGTTCACAACATGATAGTGTCAAAGAAGTGAAGGCCGATGGAAGCATGAGTGCGGCAACCTGGGGTGGGGCAGCACCTCTCGCCATGGGGTGACGAGGCCAGCCTGTGTGCCCGTAAGAGGGAGCGTGGTGAGATGCAGATCCCCGGGCACTGCCTGTATGAATCGGATTTTCCTGTGAGTGGGGTAGAGGTATTTTTGTTAAGCAGATTCCTGGGGTGAGAAGCACAAATGTAAGTTTCTCACCCAACTAAGGGTCAAGAGTGAAGTGTTCTGATTCTGTCTATCATTAAATAGTTGTGGGATCTTGGGAAATTTGCTTAGCTTCTCTGAGCCTCGCTGGTGTGGAATGTAAAGTGGCAACGTTATATAAGAGCTACCCTTCCCTACCTCACTGGTTAGTTTAATTGCACATTGTATGTTTCTTAAAAGTTCTGAGAAGTGATATACAGGTGATGTGCCAAGCAGTGAGGAAGGGTAAGTATTGCTTATTGAGTGCTCATTATGCATATTAGGAAGTGCAACATGTACAATATTGGGTTTCATGTTTCTAAGACTGTGGAGGGATACAAATGATGTCCCCATCTTTACAGATGAGGAAAGGGGTTTGTCCACAGTCGTATCAGCTTTCTGTTGCTGCTGTAACACATGACCACAAACTTAGTGGCTTAAAACACATTTATTTTCTTACTGTTCTGGAGGTCAAAAGTTCTAAAATTAAAGTGTCGTCAGGGCTGTGTTCCTTCTGGAGGCCCCAGGGAAGAATCTGTTTCCTCACCTTTCCCAGCTCCCAGAGGCTGTCTGCATCCTGGACTGGCCCCTTCCTCCATCTTCAAGCCAGCAGCATCACATCTTCAAGTCCCCCTCCCCACCTCTCTCTTGGTCTCTCAGACCTTGCTTCTGTCGTCATACCTTCTCTGACTCCGACCCTCCTGCTTCCCTCTTAGAAAGACTTGGTGATTACAGTGGGCCCTCTGGAATAATCCAAGATAGTTTCCCCACCTCAAAACATTTAATTGCATCTGTAGAATCCCTTTTGCCATGGAAGTTAACCCATTCACAGGTTCTGGGGATCAGAATGTGGGCATCTGTAGGGGCCATTATTCCACCCGCCACAGCTGTGTAACTGGTGGGTACCCATCTGATTCCAAAGCTCCCCTCCCCGACTTCCCTGTTGTCCTCTCAAGGATAACTTGAACAAGCAAAATGCAAGACAGCCTCCCAGGCTCCTTTTCCTCAGTTCGTCATAATCTTTCATGCTGTCTAATTTTCCAAGAGAGAAGCTGGTTTGAATTTCACCCAAGTTGTTGAATAAGCGCTGAACGAGACACTGGTTTTAATTTAATAGGGAGGCGTGAACGAATGCATGGGTACTCTTACCCTACACGATGTGGCACGTTTCCACAGGCCACTGCTGGGGAGTGCAACGTGCCGCAGCCTGTACGATATGGCTTCGTCAGGGCTGTCCCATGGAGGTACTGTGGAAAGAGAGCTCGGTAGATGACTGAAGCCACAGGAAGGACAGGACAGTCCCAACCACCACAAAGGTGGGGCAGAGGCTTCCGACTGAAGTGGGGGCACACGAGAGGGCTCCACACATATTGTTGCACAGTCTGGGCCCTGGAATCCTGGAGGTTTGTCACTGGCCTCTGCATCAGCCCTGGTGCACGCATGTGCTTTTCTTCTCTGATTACAGAGATGATACGACTCATTTCTGGAAACTGAAAATATAAATGATTATAAAAGAAGAGACATCACCTAATTGCCATTATACAGGCAGATTTTAACTTACCACATTAACTGTAGCTCTTTCCTATGCATTTCTATAAGATTTATATCACATGATCAGTGTAATTTATATATGACTTTTTAAAACAATATATTGTGTTTTTCCAAGTCATTAAAAACTCTTTGTAAACATTACTTTTAAAGGCTCCATTGTCAGCACATACCATCATTCAGTTAATCAATACATTCTTTATGGACAATTAGCTTAGACTTTTTCCTTTTTTTTGCTATTAGGTACATTGCTTCAGTTAATATCTTTCTGTGTAAATTGTTGTGTAGCAAAGTTGCATGATATGCTAGGGTTAGGCTTTTAAATCAAAATGTAGCAGGGTTGCCAAACTTTTGGCATCTCTGGGACACACTGGAAGAAGAAGGGTTGTCTAAGGGCCACACATTAAATACATTGTGACATGTAATCACAAAACAACCTCATAATGTTTCAAGTAAATTTATGATTTTGTGTTGGGTCACATTCACAGCCATCCTGGGCTCCATGCAGCTTGCGGGCCACAGGTTGGACATACCCAGAAGTAAAAGCTTTTTAGTTTGACGTAGTCCCATTTGTTTATTTTTTCTTTTGTTTCCCTTGCCTGAGAAGATATGTCAGAAAAAATATTACTTAGAGAAATGTCTGACATTTTACTACCTACCTATGTTTTCTTCTAGGAGTTTTACAGTCATCTTACATTTAAGTCTTTAATCCATTTTGAGTTTATGCTTGTATATGGTATAAGAAGATGATCTAGTTTCATTTTTTTGCATGTATCTGTCCAATTTTTCCAACACCATTTATTGAAAAGACTGTGTTTACTCCATTGTACATTCTTGCCTCCTTTGTCATAGATTAGACTGTGTAGGAATGGGTTTATTTCTGGGCTCTATATTTCACTCCATCAACCCCTGCATCAGTTTTTATGACAGTACCATGCTGTTTTGAATACTATAGCCCTGGATGGGTGGATTAGTTGGTTGGAACATCATTCCATACACCAGAAGGTTGCAGGTTCAATTCCTGATCAGGGTGATTATGGGAGGCAACCAATCGATGTTCCTCTCTCACACTGATATTTCTCTCTCTCTCTCTCTCTGCCTTCCTCTCTCTCTAAAATCAGTGAATGTATCCTTAGGTAAGGATTTGAAAAAGAGAAAAGAACACTATAGCCTTGTGGTGTTCTTTGATATCAGGCAGTGTAATATTTCTCTACTTTGTTCTGCTTTGTCAAAATTTCTGTTGCTATTCAGGATCCTTTGTGTTTCCATACAAATTTTTGGATTATTTGTTCTAGTTTTGTGAATTATGTCATCAGTATTTTGGTAGAAATTGTGTTGAATTTATAGATTTCTTTGGGTAGTGTGAACATTTTAATAATGTTAAGTCTTCCTATTCATGAGCACGGTGTATGCTTCCATTTATTAGTACCTTCTTGTATTTCTTCAGTGTCTCATAATTTTCTGAGTACAGGTCTTTTACCTCCTTGGTTAAATTTATTCCTAGGTATTTATTTTTGATGTAATTGTAAATTGGATTATTTTCTTAGTTTTCCTTCCTGATAGTTCATTATTGGTGTATAAAAATGCAACTGATTTCTGAAAATTAATTTTGTATCTGCTACATTACTGAGTTCATACATCAGTTCTAGTAGTTTTTTTGTGTGGAATATTTAGGGTTCTCTATATATAGTACCATGTCATCTGCAAATAATGACAGTTTTGCTTCTTTCTTTCCAATTTGGATGCCTTTTATTTCTTTTCTGGTTGCTGTGGCCAGGACTCCCTGTACTATGTTAAACAGAAGTGGTAGAAGCAGACTTCCTTGTCTGGTTAAGAGAAACCATCAACAAGATGAAATGACAATCTACTGAATGGAAGAAGGTATTCATTAATAACACATCTAAAAGGGGTTAATACCCAAAATATATAAAGAATTCAGATACCTCAACACCAGGAAAAAAAAAACAATCAAGAAGTGGCAGAAGAGCTGAATGGACACTTTTCCAAAGAAGACATACAGATGGCCAATAGACATAAAAAGTTGCTCAAAATCACCAATCATCACAAAAATGCAAATCAAGACCACAATAAAATACCACCTTACACCTGTCAGAATGGCTATCATTAATAAATCAACAAACAAGTGTCGGCAAGGGTGGAGAAAAGGGAAACTTAGTGCACTGTTGGTGGGAGTGTAGACTGGTGGAGCCACCATGGAAAACTGTGGGTTCCTCAAAAAATTAAAATAGAATTGCCTTATGGCCCAGCATTTCTGCTTTGGCTATATATCCCAAGAAACCCAAAACACTAATTCAAAAGAATATGTGTAGCCCTGTGTTCATTGCAGCATATTTACAATAGTCAAGATACAAAAGGAGCCCAAGTCCAATCAATAGACGAGTTGACAAAAAAGCTGTGGTGCATAGATGATGGAATACTATGTTGTAGAAAAGAGTGAAATCATCCCTTTTGTGATAGCATGGGTGGACTTAGGGGTATTATGCTAAGTGAAATAAGTCATTTAGGAAAAGATGAATCTCATATGATTTCACCTTTATATACAGTGTAAGAAAACATAAACAAACACACAAAAGAAAAACAGATTCACAGATGCAGAGAACAGACTGATGGTTGACAGGGAAGGGGAAGTGAGGGGCTGGGAAAAGATGAAGGGATTAAACAACAAAAATTGGTAATTGCAGAATATTCGTATGGATGTAAAATACAGCATAGGGAACATAGTCAATAATACTGTAATAACTGTGTATGGGGCCAGGTACATGAATTATCAGGGGAAACACTTTGTAAAGTATATGATAGTCTAACCACTATGTTGTACATCTGAACCTAATGCAGAATAATACTGAATGTAAACTGTAATTGAAAATAAAAGTGTAAAGCAAAAATACAGTAAAATTCATGTTTTAAAAATTCCTTAAATCAACTTAATCTGTTAAGGTCACTGGAAATACAAAACCTGAGACTTAACTATTTGTCTTTCTCTTTGCATTTCAGCTGCGACTCCTTTCCCCGGGGCAGTGGGGAAAGTATGGTGGAACAGGAGATGTTAATGGAGTAAACAAAGACATTTCTTCCTTACTCTCTTCCTGTTTCACATCCTGTCTCTTCCTTCCCTCTTTCCCTTCCTCCTTTCCTTTCTCAGATACAGTTAAACACACATAGCACCCCATATTTGGATCATTTCCTAGGTGGATGCTCTGACACGTAATTTCAAAGACAAAGGATATGCTAGGTGCATCAGCAGGCACCTTATGCATCTCCTTAGTCCGCTCGGCCCTTCCTCTTCTTCCCTCGTTACTTTGGTCAGGGGTGTGCAGGTACATCCTGACAGAGCCTCCCCTGGGCCTCTGATTCCCGTCCTGGGGCTCTTCTGAAGCCTGGGTGGGCCAGCTGCAGGAAGCTGCTCGACACCTCCAGGTGTGCAATCTGGAAGTGCTTGGGAGGCCACCCTGACCCGTGGTGATGAGAGCCAGTGGGCAACTGCTTCTCTTTCGTGCACAGGTGGGAACTTCTAAGATGCATTTCAGGATCCTCCTCAGAAGGTTCTGCAGGACTGGGCACCAGCTGCCCACTGAGGGTGACTTGATAACACAAACATGGGCTGGTTTCCCTTCTTCCCTTGTTCCCACCTAGTGGTCTGCACTCGGCTCCCTGGGATCGCCTCCAAGCCCATGTCTCAGGCTCTGCTTCAGGGATACCCAAGGTAAGAGCCAGGTGGACCCTGTTAGCGAGGCGACAAGGGCCCAGTTATTCTTACTCTTAGAACCTTGTGCAGATCACTCTTCTAGTCTTTGCTGTTGTTACGCAAAACAAGGTGCCTCGCTGTAGTTCTAATTTACATGTCTGGGAATAAGTGAGGTTGAATATTCTTTTTTTCATGGAAAGAGTTTTTAACATCATGTTATTTCTTTTTTAAAGCTTTAATATTTAAAGTATACTTCTTCTTCTGGGGTTCTAATCAAGGGACACTTAGGTTGTTCCCCTGTCTTGCCTGTTGTAAATAATGCCGCACAGAGCATGGGGGTGCAGATAATGTTCAAAATAGTAATTTTGTTTCCTTTGTGTAAATACCCAGGAGTCAGAATGCTGGGTCATACGGTCATTTTTAATTTTCTGAAGAACTTCCATACTATATTGTGTTTTCAATAGTGGCCGTACAATTTACAATCCCACCAACAGTGTACAAATGTTTTCTTTTCTCCATATCCTTATTAGCATGTTATATTTCAATTTTCATTTGTCTCAAGATTTTTTTTTATTTTTCACTTGACTTCTCCTTTGGCCAGGATGTGGAGGGAAGGACTCATGCACTGGTTCACAAAAGCAACTTTGATTTTGGTCTGCTGCTTCTCCAGACTTGCTCACAGCAGGTATTCTCTCTCTGCCCTGAGTGGAAAATTCGGGTGGGTTCCATACTTTGCTGAACACTCTTAGATGATAAAAGTATCTGTAACAAAGTTAAGTCCCAAATGTAGCCTTGCTTCAATAGTGAAGAGTGACCGTCCAAACACTGAGCAACACACACCCTGTTGTTACTGAAAGACAAGACTCCTCTCAGATCTTCAAGTAGGACTGATGTCAAATGAACTGCCTGCTTCAGCGGAGGACACCTCCACCCCGGGAGTCTTCCCTTCTTTTTCCTTGGTTTGCCTCTCTTCCTTCCCTAGCTTGCTCATTATGCTTCTGACCCCTCCAAGGGTGGGGGTGAGGAGGACGGAGAGAAGGCGACCTGAAGTTCTCACTTCGGTGCTGCTGTCACTCACCGACACACTCGCTGCTTGGCTTCTCCAGCCAGGAGTCCGGCACCGTCTTGGGTCCCCGTTGGTGGCTTTTTGAATGGTTCCACGGAAGCCTCTCCTGAGGCAAAGGGCAGAGAACCCCTCTCAGAAAATACCGGTGGGATGAACGTGGGACCTACAGCACCCAACAGTTCTCCTCAAACATCTTCCATACAAAATTCTCTCTTTATCTTCACTCTCTTGACTTGATGGCCATGAAGGGATCCAAGGCTGTGTAACCAGGGTAGAGCTGTCTACTTTAAAATTCTGCAAATGGTCTAGGATTTCTTTTACAGTGTAGCATCTTATTATAGCTTGCTGCCTTGGTCAAAACTTCCAATTTAACATTTATTACGATAATCATCATATCAAGGTGCTCCACTAGGTAGGAGTTTTAGATAACTTTAATTTTAACAACAGTCCTTCCAGATAAGTGTTATTACCCCCAATTCACAGATGAAGAAACTGAGGCTTGGAGAAATGAAGCCACTTACTCCTGGCTCTGCGAATGAAAGGACAGGCGCCAGCGTTTGAGGCTAAATGTCCCCCAGGTGTGCTCCTTCCTGCGTGACGTCACACAGCGGCCCCTCCCTGAGGAGGGCGTGGGAGGAGGGCGAAACCCCAGTCCCTCTCTCTGATGAAAGGTGAAATGCACTTGTCACAATTGTATTTAAATACTTATGTAACCATTTGTTTAATGTTCATTTTCCCTGCTGGTTGTTAGCCTCATGAACTTAAGCCCCGGATGTCTCTTGATTCAGCTGGCTGCCCAGCCGGGCCCAGCGCCTGGCGCTGTGGGGGCTGCAGGGGTGCTTGTTGTGTATCAGACAGGTCCTTGAGAAGGAGAGGGGCAAGGATGGCTTTATGTGGGATGTTAAGGAATTGGGAGAAAAGAAGAGAGGGCGTTGTTGTGTGAGAAGGGCATTGAGTTGGGCGAATGGGGGACAAATAAGTGTAGTTTACTTGGAGTAGAGGGTACGTCAACAGGAGAGCTGGAGGCTAAGCTGGGAAGAGAGATAAGGATGAGAGTGGGAGAGGCTCTATTCCAGGACCCACCTCCACGCCTCCAGGAATGGAGGCTCACAATTAAGAGGTGTTACATCGGTTATGAAACAAACAAGTCACAGGGATGTAAGTATAGCATAAGCATGCAGCCACTAGTATTGTACTAGCTTTGTATGCTGACAGATGGCGATGGCTTATTGTGAGAACCTTATAATGTATATAAATGTCAAATCACTATTATGTGCACTTGAATCTAATACTGAGCCATTGCAAGCCATATAAAAAGGAACACGTGAAGCATAGAGTGAAGCAACAGAGGACAGCTGGCCGCCCATGATTTGCAGAGGTGTTATCTCTTGGAGATTCCCGAATGGGAGCTGCCTTGAATGTTTTTTTCTTTTGAGACAAAAAGCCTTTTCAGTGCCAGCACCAGAACTCTTTGGGAAGAAATTTTCTTCATTTGGGAAAATATCTTGACGAAACTATTTGGGATACAAAGTGAGACTGCGAAAGGCACAGCTTTGGCAGCGACCCAAGCAACAAAAAAGCTGTTGAAACTGCACTGCAGGAGCAAATGAGGACTTGATCGAGAGGGAGGGAGAGAGGAGGCGAGGACCTGTGAGATGGTGCAAGGCTGTGTGTCAGACAGCGGGTGGCTGTAAGAAGCAGAAGCTATCTCCAAAAGTGGCCAGAATGTGGGAGTAAATCTCCCCAAACCAGGAGAGGTCCTGAGGTCAGTGGTCCCAGAGCTGCAGAACCCAGCCTCCTCCCACCTCTGTGTCCCACTGTCTGCAGGTTGGGGACTCTGCCCCCCACCACAGAATTGTGCAATGTCTGCGTGACCCTGGACAGCAGGTCCTCTTGTTGCTGCATGTGAAGGCAGGGCTGAAAGGGAAGTGGAAGAGAGGTTTTCCTTTTGTATCTTTTTATTTTTACCAGGAAGAAAAAATAGTTTCCAGAAGCCTTCTAGGAGACTTTCTTCAGACCACTGGCTCGATCTGGTTTCTCTGCTTTCATGTGCCTACACCTAAACCAGCCCTGCAAAGGACAATGGGCCTGTCACCATCCCGTGGCCCCATCACAGTTCACCCCTCTACCCCGGTCCCGTGGGAGGGCTCGCCTTTGGAGAGGATGGACCACAGGCTTGAATAAAAATGGTCTTTCATTAGCAACGGAAAGGTGGGAGATGACTGTTAAGTAGGCATCTGATGGAGTCTGACATGAGTGGAGAAGGAGTGAGCAGGAACCCCTGATGGGGCGTAGCCAAAAGGAGTTTCAGAGTAAGAATGTCTGATACTCCATAGTCATTTGGTTCACAAATGACCTCTCCTCTCGGCCTTCAACTTGTAAAGCACATTGTGCGTACGTGTGCTTATGGGGCTGTTCACAAAGTTCATATCCACCTGGTACGCAGTGGTGGGCTCACCCCCATTGTTAGCAGCTGGTGTCCATTCCAATGTCAGTGTCTGTCCTATGGGAGTTATTTCTAATGTCATCCTGGATGTGTAAAAATCAAGGATGGTGTCATGAATGTTGTGGTCAGCACAGGTGAACCCCAGATATCAGGGTAGAGGCAGAGAGGACCATGACATGCTAAGCTCCCAGATGAATATGTGAAATCTCTGGGGATGCTTTGGACATCTAAGAGTCAGGAGAAAGGAGTGGGAGCCAACCTTATCTAGGTTTTAAGTGGCCAGAAGATTTAGCTGACATTCGGGTCATCATTACATTGTATTGCCCACTTACCACTGAGTACGACATGTGGGCTCAGGGGAATTTTGGAGAAGGCTCATCTCTCGGGTGTATCGTGAAGTTGGCCTGACTGCTCCTTATCTCTCTTCCCTTGCCCTGGATTCTTGCTCCTCCTCCCAAGGGTCCACCAAGGTTTGGGGAGGTCTGTGCAGCTGTGGCCCCTCGAATCCTCCCCGGACAGGCCAGTCACAGTGTGGGGAGAAGGTGGGGAATCCTGTTGTTCTTTCCCAGGTCTGGAAAGACCAGTGAGAGCTTCCTTCAAGTAGGGACCTCTCAGTGTGGAGGCAGGAGTTAGGGGTCCAAGGCTGGGGGAAGCACTCCTTAGGGTGTCACACAGGGCTCAGTATTTCTGGGGGGAACTAGGCTCCTCGTCTAAAAGGAATTTTCAGGCACATCTGCCCTCCATTGGCAACTCCCATGTGAGCTCCAAAAGAGTTATTTGAAAGCAAGTATAAGGAGCTCTGAGTAAGACCTACAAAGACAGTTATTAAACTAATCTAGGATAAAAGCAAGGTGGAGTGTTAATTCTACCTGGCTCAGCAACAGCATAACTTCTCTGGCATCTTTCTACAAGTTGAAAGTGGGCAGGAGCACCAGCTGATGGAAAGCAGAATGACATCTGGCTAGGCAGAGCAGGTGACAGTTCATGGGCTACCTTAGGAGGGCCAGTGTCTTCCCCAGCCTTAGGTGGGAGGAACTGCAACAAAGAGGAACTCGAGTGCCTCTGGGTGTTTACTCTCTCCCAGTGGGCAGGAGGCAGAGTCTTCCCCTGAGCAGGCCCGTGTTGGGCCTCTGCTTTTCAACCCCTTGTTGTCTTTGGTGGCGTGAGATTAAAGCAGTTTCTGGGGCATCTGTGCTCACCCTGAGTCCAGCCAGCTCTCTGGGATCCTTATGTGTTATTAGTCCACTGTGTCGGGCTCTGTTTCTCAAACATATCTCATGGTTAGGACGGCTGCTTCAGCGTCAGCTGGCATGTCTCCATCTCAGCCAGCAGGCAGGAGAAAAGGTGAAAATAAGGGCCTGCCTCCCCCTTTGATGACATCTAGACATTGCACACACTTTCTGTTCTTACCCAACTGGCAAGACCCCAGTCCCATGGCCGAAGGAGACAAAGAAGTACCTGAGGGTGAAAATGGCCATCACTGATGACTGACTGGGTCAGGGGCAGTGGGGCAGGGTCAGCACGGCCTGGGGGAAGCAGGCTTCACGCCAGCTGGGCTTGGTCCCTCCAGGCCTGGCCCCTGGGATTCTACAGGTCTGGGAGCAGGAAATGCAGGGGTGGAAGGTGCTCCCTGCCAGAGCTGAGTGCCCACGTCAAGAGTAGCTTTGCAACACGTCTTTCTATAGATTTCACAATCAGAACTTTCAAGGTGATGGCATAGAACAAGGCTGATCATATAAATACTGTTTTGTCCTGGTAGTGTTTCATCATAAATGGCATGCTGTTGGCAACAGCTTATATCCTTCATGCTGTGTACCCACTGTCAGGAGGCAGAATCATCAACAAGCATTCTGAGTTTTTGCTTCTGCTTCCCCTCAGCCTTTATCTGTCTGTCACTAGGCGTGTGTGTGGGGCAGGGTAAGCTATGGCCAGAAGGATCTCACTTCATTAAAGGCTTCCTATTTACTCTTGGCATTATTTCCACATCATGCTCCAAAACAGTTGTATTCATTTTTATTTTTATAAATATTTACTTCTAAATGGTATTAGATTTAAAAAATTGTTTTGCTGTTTCTTAATTTTTGATACAGAAAGGCTCAAAGATAGGAGTGACCCTTAACCACCCGTGTCCACGCTGCCAGGTTTACCGCCACGTTTCCTCTTCGCTTAGCACCGTTGGAACGGTGCCCGAGGCACCGCCCCTGTGCTACGGCACCGCCGACTCGCTGCCCTTCCCGCGCCCTTTTACTTCCCATCTCCATCAGATTTTGGTGTCCAGGGATATGTGGTTTGTTGAACACACTAAGTGACTTTCCTTCTTTAATTTGTGCTTTCTGAAAAGCTTTATGTAACATACACTTTAATTGTAGCTGGACAACTTAAAGAATTCCACCAGGAAGGTGGTTCCTCGGTAACTTTCTTAGGTCTTGTTGTTTTCCAGCTTTCTGCACCTTGTTGCACTGCAGAAGTGTCGGTTATATTTACTAGGAAAAGCATTTTTTGTGGAGACTTCCAAATTTATGATTGTAAAATTGTGTATAGTTTTAATCTCCTTTATCTCTTCATCTCTGATGGTTATCACTTTCTGATTTCTAATTTACTTATTTTTGTTAAAACTGTTTTTTTATTTGTCAAATGTTTATCAGTTTTGTTCCTTGTCATTTTTCTTATTCATTTTTCTACTAATTTAGTTTTTCTGCTTTTGTTTACTTTTAAGCTTTTTCCCTTTCTTTTTATTTTTGTTGTAAATAATAAAAAAATTAAAGCTATGATGCTTCCTTTGAGCTTAACTCTTTTTCAAAAAGTACTCTTTATTTCTAAGAGCAGTTTTAGGTTCACGGCAAAATGGAGAGGAAGGTACAAGTATTTCGCATATACCCCCCACCTGGGGCCCTACCCACCCACAGCCTCTCCCCCGCCCGCCTGGTGGTGCATTTGTTACAGTTGATGAACCTACACTGACACATGGTAATCCCCCAAAGTCCATGGCTTACAGCAGGGTTCACTCTCAGCATTGTGCATTCTGCAGGTCTGGACAAAGGTGTAATGACACGCATCCATCATGACAGTGTCATACAGAGCAATTTCACTGCCCTAAAAGCCCTCTGGGCTCCACTTGTTCATTGCTCCTCCCACTTTAAGCCCAATAGTGGTTTCACTTATTGTTTTTTTCAAAATAGTCTGCTGTTATTTTCTTAATTTTCTCTTTAAATCCTTGTAAATTTGAAGCATATTTTCAATATCTAAATGGTTAGGATTTTAAAAGTCATTGGTTTTGTCTACTGTACTGATTTTTGGGTTTTATCATTTGAGATCAGAGAAGATGGACTTAAAATTTTCTAATCGAAATTTTACCAGGAGATTGGTTTTTGTTAATTAGAATTTCATAAAATTTATAACTGCTTCACATAAACTGGAACAGAATGTGCATTTTGTGTTTTTAAGGGTCATGACATAATTCGCTGTAGTAACACCGTGGTCAGAAAATACTCTGTGTATTATTTTGATGCTTTGATTTTTGTGGAGACTTATTTTACCAACCAGCCTATGATCTATTTTGATGTATGTTTCACATGCAGTCCAAACATAATATTCACTTTAAATTCTCTTTTCTCTGTTTCTTTATATTTTTGACTACACAATCTTCTTATGTTTAGCACCTTTGGACCATTTCTTTTATGTTTTAGACATAATTCTTACATGTGGAAAAGTTTTAGATTTTACTTTCCAATTTAATCAGACACCTCAGAGAAATGTAAGCCATTTATATTTATTATCATAATTTGATACTTAATGTAACTTTTTATTAACACATTTATCAAGCATTTATTGAACACTTTTCTGGAAACATATACAAAAAGCAAAATCCTTGATTTGGGAGATGTCACAGTCTAGTGAAAGACGGACAGCCTCTACCATGGATGACATCACTCCGGAAGCACGGAGGAGCGCCATGAGAGAGCTGCCTCCAGGGAAAACTTTATAAATTCCTGTCTATCATTTAATCAAATTTATATGAGAATACAAAACATGTGCTTGTTTCTTTTTATAGTTACACAGAGGGCATTTTCCCCTTTCAAGTAATATGTTGTGATGTACGAATATACAGGAACTTTCTTGGGGTCTCTACTCAGTGTACCATGTTTCTGGAAGGATCTTTATCTTTGCAACTATTTGGATTATTTCAACATTTTTTTTCAATATAATGTTTGCCTAGAAATTGAGGATAAACCATGCCATGGAATACTGTTTTGTTGGCCATCTGAGTATTTCTATCCTAGGAGGCAATAACCTTTCCTAAACGAATGAAGGAATTTTTATCAAACAGTTAAGATTTAGTTTTTAATTCTTTGAGATCTGACAAAAGGTAAAATATGACCACCTCAAATAATTTTGCCTCTGAAAATAGAGGAGCTCATCTTTTACAAAGCTGCTGGCCGGCTGGGTTAAATGGGGGGCCTAGATGATGGACATTTGATCCTGCAGCCTTGCTCAGGGGCGGGGGCAGGGCAGGGCGGGGCGGGGCAGGGGCTGCGGTGAGAAGGGAGGGTTCCGGAGCAGTGGATGCATCACTGTGTCTGTTAGAAAAGAATGAAGACAGACGCCACCTGCCTGGACCTTTTGACAGGATGCCAAGGGAAACTGAGTGTTGTAAATGTGAGTCTAACTTCCGACCGACGTCACAGCGGCTGGAGCGCGGGGAGTTGGAACTGCAGCCTCCGGACTCAGGACACTGCTGTTTGTGGCAGCTGCAGCGGGAGTCCACAGAACTCAGCTACTTTGCTGAGAGCAACTCGCAGCTCGGACAAGAAAAGGAGGCTGGTTTTCCGCATCTGTAGCAGAGCCACCTTTTTCTGGGATGAACAAAGCCAGCTTCTCTCCCCGATTCGCCCCCGCACAACCTTCTATCAGGCACAGTGGCTCACAGCCTTATTCCCTGACCCTCCTCACTGCCTCCCCGCACCCTAATTGGGCCTAGGGTCACTTGGGTATGGCATTACAAAAGAAACAAAGTGGGTACCAAACATTGGAGCCGTAATTCATTCAGAGCTCACAGTTTGTGCCTGGGGTGACCATCTGCCCCAGTTTGCCTGGGATGTGCCTCGCCTACACACGTTTTGCATAATTATTAATAGGTCTCTTTTTCACTCTCAATGGTATCTACATTTAGACAATAAATTATATGGTTACTCTGACTTCCTCTGTGATGAGACCCATTTTTTGGCTTATACTGACACCTGTAGGCATACGAAAAGGCTTTGAGGAAGATGAGAAAGTGGAAGGCTTCCCCCATTCTCCACCTCCGGGATCGCAGTCCACCTCCTGAGTTTACCAAGAATCCTCTTGTTTGTCAGGTTCTCAAAAAGGGCGATGTCAGGGAAAGATGTCTTAAAGACGCTATACACTCCACTGCCGTGAGTGTCCAGGGTTTTACCAGCACTTGGAGTAAGGTTAATGATCCAAACAGGACCTTTCGGTCACTCCCGTTGGTGACAGAAGTCATCGTCAGTTTTGGGTTAAAATATGAGCCCAAGTGGCTCTGTGAGCTATGAAAGACAGAGCCTGGGTTGGGAGGCGGGACACTCAGGGCCTTCCCTGGGGGACCACTGGGGAAGGACTTGGTGAGGGCACCACATAAGCCACGAGGCTGTGGGTGTTCACGGTGGGATGGGGGAGGCGTGGAAGGAGAATTCAGGCGGGTCAGTTCCAAGACCCCCAGGCTCATCTGCTGGAAATTAAGCGACTCGAGTCTGCTCTGAGAATGAAGAAGACACAGGACGATGCGGGCAGGAGTGAGCTGCAGGGCACAAGGGCCTTGGCCTCTCCGCTTTCCCCGTGACACCTGGTTTCCAATGTGAACGTCACACATGGCACAGCACACTTTAAAAAATTAAATCCAGAGGTCAGGACTTCTTCGGCAGGACTGATCTGTGTGCTTTGCTGTCACAATGATGGATCTGAGGCAGATCAACCCTTGGGCTCCTGGACCAGCTGCCCTGTGAGGCCACCTCTCCCTGCAGAAACCTGCCATCGCGGGGGAACCTCTGTTCCTCCTGCTGCCTCGCAGCCCTGAGCCAACGGCTCTCAAGACCGGAAAAATGAAAATAGACCATTGCCAAGATGAGAAAAAGGAGGCTGGAAGGTGTGTTTGCCTCACTCAGAGTAAATCAGGATAGGGAAGGGAAACACAGGATGTCTGATTTCCAGGTATTCTTGTGGGTTTTTACTGGCACTTTTGTTTTTGGCTTTTTTTTTTAAAGGTTCTTGTAAGGTCCCTCACAAGGTAGAAACCTCAGGCTTCACTAGTTCCCTCTGAAAGGATTTGCACTGAATTCTTCCAGACTTTCTGTGAGAAAACCCTGGCCGTGCCCCTTGACCTGCGTCTGGGGAACGTGGGGGCTGAGCGGGCTGCCTTCTGGCTGTCATTTGCTGAATGAACAGACCATAATGAGTCAATTCTCTGCCATCTGCTATTTAAAACAACGGGTTCCTTCCTGTTTCCTACGCGCTGACTGAGGCGTCTTCTGTGTCAGGGGAAAAAAAAGAAACTCAGGGATGAAGTGCGTCCTCTGAGACTGAATGAGCTACACATCTCAGCCCACTGGGGCACAAAAGCTCCTAACTGTTTTATCTGTACAGATGGCTCTAATTTGGTGTTGGTGGCACGACTCTGTGAGCTAATTTCCCAAATACTTGGTTCATTAAAGTGGAAGAAAGAGAAAAAACACATCCAAGCCAAGCTACACTCCTCCAAGAAATAGAATGGAACTTCCTAAATATTTAACTGCAATGCTGCTTCCAAGAGGGAAAGAGGCAGAGTGCGAACACCCCAGGCCGGAACTGAGAATGTCTTAAGCCCTGCTGCTTTGTGTCCCCACTGCCAACCGCTCGGCCTAGAGAAGTCCAGTCACCCACTGGGAGAGGTATGTGGCCTCAGACGGTGGGCTGGGCCTCAGTGATGCCCACACCGGGTGCCTAGCCTGGGCTTTCTCTGCATTTCCCCAACCATGTGCATGGGACGTTAGGAGGCAAGCCAGCTTTCCTTGGATATGAAACAGCTACATTTCAAGTTTCAAGGAAGGAGAGAAAGCCACTCCTACTTTCCTGGGGGTGCTACCTGGCTGCTGGGGGGGCCTGATGGGCACCAAGACTGGGCCATTTCTGACCGAGCACAGCTTGGGGACTAGGGCTTCCTGGGGGTGACACAAGGGGGCCTTGAGAGTGCTCAGAACACTCTGCGCCATCCATTCACTCACTCATGCAGTAAGTGTGCTGGGTCTCTGGATTGGCCATGAGGTGTGAACAGTTACTGATTCCCCACCCACAAGGCTGTCATGTCCACTGTGGGCAGGAATGTCAGGGCATATCAGGGAATTCACTCCATCTGGAAGTGGATGAGGAAGAGGAGGTGTGCTGAGCAGGTCTTGAAGAAAGGGGATAGGCCTGTATTAGGTGGAAAGGGAGGAAGACGTCCTCAGCAGAGGGAGAAATAGAAGGAAAACCATAGAAAGCATGTATGTGACATGTTTCAGAAATGCTAACAAGCGTCAGTATTGTATCCCAAGTGCAAATAGCTGACACCCTGTAAATAACTGCACATATGACTAAATAGATGGGCATGACTAGATTGTGGTGTGTATGTGTGTGCATGTGTACATACATGTGTATATGGGTGTGCATCAGTGTGCATGCATGTGGGGGTGGCCTATGGAGGAGTATAGGACTCAAGGCTTTAGTAGGTATGTTGGAACCAGACCAGGACAAGTCTGTTGACAAAGGAAAGTCTAGACAAATATTTTTAAAGTCCAGAGTATGTACGAGCAGGTTTGAATGAAATAATCAGACACATATTTCCAAACGATTATCCCGGATATTGTATGGGGAGGGGCACCAATTAGGAAGTGACTGTGGGAATCTGGGCAAGATGCCGCCTCGGCTGGGAGAGGGGCACTAGGCATGGAGAGATGTCCAGAAGGCTGGCCTGGTGCTGGAGCAGCCCAGGGCTGGTGAGGAAGGCTGGAGTCAGCGATGACCCTCAGGCTCCTGGCTCAGCAGCAGGGGGCATCAGGGGGCAGCAGGGGGCACCAAAAGGTGCTGAGCATGGGAGCAGTAGGTCCAGGAAAAGACAATGCGTTCAATGTCATTGAACTGGGGGTTTTGAGAGGTAGCAGGACCAAGCACCTCCTGTGTGGTTATTGGGTGTAAACCTGGGGGTGGGCAAGTAGGACTCTAGACACAGCAAAATGTCTGAGCAGCAATGAGAGGAAGGCGAGGAAGGAAGCTGAGACCATAGAGGCAGATACCTGGGGATGGGCAGGGAACCTCTGCCTCAAAGTTTTGGAAAATGGGCAGCCCACCTGAAGGCTAGAACAGGGAGAGCCAGCAGTCTGTACTGGCAAGGGGTTGGCACAGAGCTGGTCTGGGTGGGTGGATGGCACAGGGCATGAGAGAGGTGGGGCCCCTCAATCAGTACACATACCCCTCTTGCTTCTTGGCTCAGATGCAGAGGTCGGGTGCTGGTGGCGCTAGGTGGTGCGGAGCACAGAGGTTGGGGGTGGATTGGAGTGAGGGGAAGAATGGGTATTCCCCTGATACCCTCACCCATCCTCAAACCCCAGGCCAGCTGTACAGCCCAGGCCTGGGCTCTGCCTCCTGTTTCAGGAGGGACCCATTCAATGTCAATGGGAGAACCCCACCTATTGGCTGCTGTCATTCCAGGGGCAGCTCTGTGAGACATGGTGGCCAAGGGAACACTGGAGCAGATGTGCAGGTTAGTGATTCCTTCTGTCTTCAGGGAAGGAAAGAGCAGGAATTTTCTTGATACCGTAACATGAGAACATCAGGTACTTTCTACCGGGACCTTCTCAGAGCACTGGCTCTCCATTTCTCAGGGCCATGCATGCAAAGCCAGGGAAGCCCTTATTCAAATGCCCCTTGACCACATACCTGGGACCTGGAGCAACTTGCCGAACTTCTCCAGTGCCCTCAGTGAGGTGGGGAGCCAACACACGTGCATAAAAGGGAAGGAGTTGTCCTTGGTGTTCTGTCATGTGAGCAGTGCATACAACAGTGCCCGACACCTAGGAAAAGCTTGAAAAAATATCTGATGAATGAATGAATGAGGACTGCTAGCATACTCTCTGCACCCATGGAATAAATGTGAGTTGCTTTTCTTCCCCATTTTCCCCTGTCCCCTATTTTCTTTCCTTTGCCTCATGCCTTTCTGTCATCTTGTTCTCATTTTCTCTGCCTTTCTTCTTACCCCTCCACCACCCATCTTCATGCTCTCCCCCACTTTCTCTACCTTTCTCCCTTTCTACTCCCCTCCTCTTTTTCCTACCTATACTGGGTTGAATAGTCTTCCCGCAACATGCATATCTATCTGCAATCTGTGAATATGACCTTATTTGGAAATGGAGTTTTAGCAGATGTCATCAAGTCAAGATGAGGTCACAGTGGATATGACCGGTGTTCTTATAAGAGGGCAGTTTGGTCACAGACACACAGAGAGGACTCCATGTGGTGATGGGGGCAGGGTTGGGGTGATGCTGTTACACCAAGGGGTGCTGACACCTACCAGAGACTTCCAGAGAGTCAGGGAACCACTTCTGCCTAAAGCTTCAAAAAGGCGTTTGTCCTGCATATACCTTGATTTTGAACTTCTAGCCTCCAGAGCTGTGAGACAACTTCTGTTGTTTCAAGCCACCCGGTTTGTGGCACTTTGTTAAGCAGCCGTAGGAAACCAATACCTTCCCTTTTCCACAGAGCCTCCCGCAAGGAAGGAAGGAGCACGACTGGCTGGAGAGCTGGGGCTTTTCTAGTGTGCTAACAAATGCGTTGTCGTAGCGCACCGCAGGTGGGTCGCTGGGGAGGAGGTGAAAGATGGGCTGGGGAGATGTGTGTTGGCAGCTCTGCTTCCAGAGCACATCCATCTGCAGGCACCTGAGCAGATGTTAGGCAGGCAGGGATTTTCAGCTGGGTTTAGAGGCAATAAAGCTCGTGAGCAGCAGTCACCCCATGGGCCATCTGTCACATGGCAGCTCTACAAGGTGGCTGGAAGCAGGAGTGGTAGCCCGGACTCCATCAGTGAGATCCAGGGGAAGCATGGGCTCCCCACACTCACAGACGGAGAGGCCCAGGTGTGAGGCAGCCCACTACTAGTGCCCATCTAAGAATCCTTGGTCCTTCCTTAGTCTGGGTGCATGCGGTGCCCCAAGGTCACAGACGAGGGTTGGGGGCTGGCTCCATGAGCCTCCACACACTCCCTGTGGAACATGGTGAGCAGCATTCTCACAGGGAGAAGAAAGGGAAGAAGACTGTAGTTTGGACAAAGCAGAATAGCCCAAAACATTGGGATCCTGGAGCCAACAGTTGTGAGTGAGAAGGCATCTTTTTCTGGTTCCATTGAAGGACCACAGGTCTTTACAAGAAAGGAGAAGCTGGAAAAAAGACTTCAGAGAAGAGAAGAAGAATGAATGTCCCAGGGGAGCCTCCATTCCCTTCTCCCAAACAGATGTTCAGCCGTATCTGGATGAGGCAGGGCCACCTACTCCCACACTGGTGTCTTGGGGTAAAAGGTGGAGGTGTGGGATGAGAAGTGTGAGTAGAGGGGTGCCATCCAGGTGAGATGGGAGAGAGAGGGAAACGTCAGGTACAGAGGAGCTGGACTGGAAGGTAAAGTCTGAGTCACTCTTGAAGAGCCGGGGGTAGCCAGGAACCAGGAGCAAGGTCAATGGTGGGCTGGAGGCTCGTCATCTAGGAAAGTCTAAAGCACAAGCAATCATCCCAAGAGCTGTGCACCAGGGAGAAGCAAGCCAGGCCAGGGGGAAGGCTGTGGGTGGAGGCCTGGGCATAGAGTGCTCGGGAGTCAGAGTACGCCAACCGAATTTTCCTAGGAGACCCAGAGAAAAACAGCAGCAAGAGCAGAGGTGGAGCAGCAACAAACTATAGTCTTGCTTTCTTCATGGTCATGGAGGAAAAAAGTGGGGAGGTCTAGCTCAGTCTGCAGATAAATAAGGGTGGAATTAGAATTCGCTTAGACTTGTGAAAATGCTGGCCAAGCAGTTAGCCTACACACCTGTCAGCCACCCAGACTGCACACCCTGAAGAAACCCAGGAAAGCCGCTTTGTCACCTACGTTGCTAACTGGGTGTGTGTTACACGGATAATTCCCTGGAGAACTGAGGGGATTTCCTCCCCAAAGCTGTGGTCTGAATGAGAAATCCTCACTTCTTCAGAGACACTGGGGGACCCCAGTGACGAACCTGGATCAATGAGTCCCCTGGGGTCGCTCTCAAGTTCCATGTTCCAGACGGGGTGGCTGCAGCTGAGGGGGCCACCCAGATTGCTTCCAGACTTAGAGGAGCAAAAGGAAAACCCATATTCCAGGGGTTTTAAACCTGTTTTGTGTGTGTGCGCATGCCCCGGACCACTTTGTCAACTTGGAGACGCCTGTAGACTTTTTCTCAGAGATGTTTGTGAATGGATAGCATAGAATACTATATTAACATTTGTACTCAAATACTGTAACTAAAGTATAAAAATCATGACAATTTAATGTACATGCTTCTTTATTAATTAATTATTAAGTGATAAGATATAGGATAAGGTTTAATAACCACCATACATTTGAAGTAGTGATGAGTGTAAGTGATCTTTTGACACAGATGCAACAACTGTAACAATGTGAAAATACTTTTGATTTCCACTGGTGATAACATTACGGGTACTGTTAGTACTAACGTGATTTATTGGCTGCATTTATTATTGAAGAAAGTGCTAAGTTTAGATAAAATAAAGATGTAATTTTTCCCATCTGAGTTCACAGACCCCCTGAGTTCCATCTAAGGACTCCTTGGGAATGCCAGACCCAAGTTACGAACCCCTGCTTATTGTATAAAGCCATGGAAATTTGGGGGTTTGTGTGTTTCAACAGTGGCTGGCATTCATTAACCTAACACATGTGTTGATCTGATGTGATCTGGAAAGGGGCACTTTCCTATACAAGGAACTTGACCTTCATGGAATTCTACAGTGACAAGTGAGTAATGCCCCTCCTCCAAATGTCTATGTCTAATGCTCAGAATTGTGATGATACCTTCTATGGGAAAAGAGAATCTGCAGATGGGATTAAATTAAGAATTTGAGATGGAGAGACTGTTCTTGATTACCCTGGTGGGCCCAACAGTGTTGCAAGGGTCCTTACAAGAAGGAGACAGGAGGGTCAAAGACACAGTGGTGGGAGGTGTGCTGACAGGAGCAGGAGTAGGAGTGATCTGCAAAGGGACCCTGAGCCAAGGAATGCAGGTGGCTTCTAGAAGCTGAAAAAGGGAAGGAAATGGATTTTCCCTTAAAGCCTCCAGAAGGAGGTCAGCTCTGCTGACTCTTTGGTGGTCGATTTCTGACCTCCTCTCAGAACAAATGTGTGTTGTTTTAAGCCACTAAGTTTGTGCTCATTTGTTCCAGCAGCAATGGGAAGTGCATACACGAATGTGACACCATCACAGTTCAGCACTGTTTTTGCGGAGGTACCTGACATGCAGTGACACGCCTAGCTCTCATGGGCACAGCTTCATGACTTTTTATACGTCATACTCAGTGTCACCACACCCCAAACCAAGACGGAAACTTTTGGCACCCAGAACGCTCCCTCAAGGCCCCTCCCAGTCTGGACCCCAGTGGTGTCCTCTCTTCACAACCTCTGTTCCCATAGATCAGTTTCGTCTGCCTGCTTTTGAACGTCCTGAAAATGGAAGTGTGCCTTATGTGTTCGTTTGCGTCTGGCTTCTTTCACTCAACATGATGTCTGTGAGTTCACCCTTGTTGCTGCTTGTCATTTTTCCATATTCAACTTAGTTGTTTTTTTTTTAATCAATTCAAGACATTCTCACAACCATGTCAAAAAACAAAAAAAGAAGTGGAAATAAAGACATGATCCTATATTTTCCCCAATTTTATGTCTCCCCTTTAATGGCCTGAAGCTCTCCAAACTCCTTCCTCATTTCTCCAGCCGGATCCCAGGGCCTGGCCCCGAAGCCTGGATGGAACACTGTTTGGAATTGGGTCTCTCTCTCTCCAGATTCCCAGTGCTGCAGGCTGTGTGAGCAGTGTTTGTGTAGCTTCCTGCGCCATGGCTCCTGGTTTTCTTAAGAAGGATATCCTCTTGATACCATTTCCTGGGCTTTTTCTGGCAAAACTTCTCTTTAGCACCAGAGGGTCCTGGGGACCCTCTTTGAATCTTCCCCCATGCCCCTGAGACCTTTTTCTTCGAGTCACTCGGTCCTGCCTAGAACTGCCCTCCGCTCAGTCCTCTTCTCTCCCCAAAACACAACCAAAAGCTCTCTTGGCTTTCCTTCTGGACTCCTCTTTCTGCACGTCCATCTACCTCAATCTCTGAGTCCCCAACAGAGAGTCCCCAAGCTCCTCCCCACATTGGCAGCATCTCCATAAGGTAGCAACATCCCCCTGGCCCTTTCAAGGAGCACCTAAGGTCTGTGGTGGCTGAAAGATAAGGGTTTCCTTGTGCTCGGCCAAGGAGGTCCCAACCAGTGAAAGCCTCCCAGAGAGGAAATCCCTCAGGGCCCTTCCTGTCTCCTTGGCCCTCCACCCTTGCCAGGGCCCAGGCCTTGGGTTTGCCCTTGATCAGGAGGAGCGGGGAGGGCAGCCCAGAGAGGCTGGGCTGAGGCGAGGCTGAGGGAGGAGGTTTCAGGGGCCTGGACCGGAGCTCTGGGTGTAGGAGTACAGTCCTCTTCCTTACACGGCCAGTCTGTAGTCGGCGCTCTCACCCATGGGAAATTCATGGCTTTTAAGATCAAAAGATCCTATTTATTACTAATAAAACTGATTGGAGAATGGGGCCTTAGTTCTGCACCAAGGGGGCTCTCCAATATTCTCCATGCCCTTTAACTGAATGTGCCACCCCAAACTTCCAACCTGCTCCCTTATTCTTAAATCTTAGGGTGCATTTTATTTTCACACAAATGACCAACACAATGGGGGGCATTTGTAAGTTTTATTTAGGGGACAGGAGAGTAGAACAGAGGGAAGGAAGCAATTCTGTGTGTGGAAATCCTTTCCCAGCTTAAAAAACCCTGCACACACAAAGACCACAGATAGAACCTCTGTAGGACAGTCTGAAGAATTTTGTTTTGAAAGCTGTTCCCTGCCCCAGGTCCATGAGGTTCAGGTGCCTCCAACTCATCCAGGGTTTAAATAATAAACATTTGTTATCCTTGCCCTCGTTACTTAAAATGTTGGAGGAGGAAAAATAAGCTAAACAAAATGGAGAAGTCCGCACGGAAGAACTTCCTACCCCAGCTGGAGAGTCAAGGAAGGGCAGGCCACCTACAATGTAATTTTTATAAACATCATAATAAGTAACACAAATTTCAATCAATGGCTATAAATAAATAACATCGGATGTGTTCACTTAGGACATACCCAGGCTCTAAGTGACCACGCCTGGAGGGGCCTGGGGGCTGCCAGACCTCCCTGCAGGGCTCTGCATCGAGGGAGGCTCACCCTGTCGGGAGTCTTTCTGTGTCTCACTCAGAGCCCATTTGCAGGCTGGCCCCTCCCCCAGTCAGCTCTGCCTCCTCCCACCTGGGGCCACCCCACCTTGGGCCATCTGTGGGACCTTCGCCTTGCTGACAGGTCACCTTCCTCAGAGACATGGGCTTGGGCCTCGCAGATGTTCTCCTTGGGTTTGTTTTGATAGCTTGTTTTAAAACCGGTTCCTATCTGCCAACTGTTCAGATAGTATTCCAAGTGGCAAGCAACTGTTTACCCTGACAGGCACTGCTCAGCTGGAAACTTTGGGGCCAGGGGGTCTCCTTTCTGGCTCTTCAGTTGTAGACTGGCTGTAAGGAAGTCTTGTTTTCAGCTTTCCTGGCCTGGGAGCCCCATGCTCCCTGGGGAGGTGGTGAGGGGAAAGAATTGGGTGGAAGCGAGGCAGTGTGGGTTTATTGGAATCGAAAACCCTCAACCAAAGTCAGGCCAGTTCACAGTCATGCCAGTGCAGAAATGAGGGGAGGCCTTGCTCCTGGGTTGAGCTGGGACTTTAAACTGATTGTCTCTCCAACACCCCCAGCCTTCCACGCCTACAGTCAAACTTTCCATGTACCCGCACAACCCAGGCACCTCTGCCACTTTCCTCAGTGCCCAAGAGGCACCCACTGCATCCGCAGGCACCCACACCAGTCCTGCTGTGCCCTCTGATGCTGCGTTACCAGTTGCTCTCACTGTGGCAGTCACTTTCTACCACTGCACCAGCCTCTGTCCCCCCTACCCCCCCGCCCCGGCTCCTTCCACACACCATCCCACCTGTTAGGCTTCCTGAAGCTTCACTTTGTTCTCACTTATCTGCTCAGAAACACTTAGCAACTGCCCACTGTGTGTAGTGTGGAGTCACAATGCCCTGCTATCCAGGCCTGCCACACTCTGGTTCCCGCCTACCTTTCCTCCTTATCTCTCTTTACTGCTCTGTACAGATTCCTCCTGCTGCCTAGTCCAGCTCAGCATTTCCTGAACACATCTTGCTTTCCAGCAGGGCCACCATGTAGCTGATTCCAGGCGGTGACCCTGACTTGATAAGCTCTGTGAATGATCTTTTGAGAGTTGCACAGCCGATGTCACCAGAGTGCCTCTGGGCCTTTGCACATGCTGTTTCCTCATTTGGAAGTGCCCTACTCCCCCAGTTCAATCTGTCAAAACTATACTCTTTTCAAATGCTGCTTCTTCCAGGAAGCCTTTGGTGATCATCCTTGCTAGAAAGGGTAGTTCTTATTCAGGAATCTCTGAAAAAATTGTACCTGAAGTCTTTCTAATATAATTTTCTTTGCAACTATATGTCAGATTTTCTTAGAATATGAACCTCCTTAGGGTGGTTCATATTCATAAAGTAATTCATAAACCATGAATTACTTTTCTGTACATAATTTTCCATGCCTACCACTGGGGCTGGCATGTAGTAAGAGCTCGGGGAATTTCTGTTGGCTGAAAGAATTGATGATTATGTTGGGTTTGGGCCTGCCACATTTCACTGTTGACCACTGGTTGCATTTGAATCCAGGTACATTTTTCAGATGTCCTCTCACCCTTGTTTGCTAATAGACTGCAGAGAAGGATTGAATCGAGCCCTAGGTATGTTTCCTCCATTGTCCAGAGTCACAAACGGTGGATCTGAGATTCTCAGGTGAGTTCTTAAGAAACTAATTGATCCAATGCTTCCCACACCATCACTCAGAGCCCCGAGTCCCAGGATATGTCTCCAGAACACAGGGTAAGAGGACCTGAGGGCTGTGGGTGAGGGAGCTCTGGGCCCTTGCCCCCACTTCAACCAGACCAGCTCTTCTGTTGTCTGTTTCACATCTTGAGGTCTGGCAGATGCTATATTCAACCAGAACCCCCACATCCAATTTTTTTTAATGGAAAAAAAAGAAAGAAAAACCCTTACATATATAGCAATCCAAACTTCTTAAGAGAAATGCCTGTCTAAATCTATTTGTAAGGATCTGAAAGCACGCCCCACAACTTCCAGTGCAGACCACACACTGCACTATCACAGGGCGGCCCATCGCAGAGTCATCAGGTTCCAGCGTCCACGTGTCCAGCGAAAGAGCAGGAGGGGAGGAGTCCAGCTTTAGTTCCCGCTCTGCCATGAGCAAGTTGTGCAACTTATGTCCAGTCACGTCACCTCCCTGGACTCTGCAGCTCATTTAAAAGCATGGCGTGGCCCGAGTGGGGAAGGCAGCATGGCACAGAGGTGAAGGGCGCCAGTGAGCCTGGTCCTGGGCAGGAAGCGCCAGGGAGAGGGGTCACACAGGGCAGGAGCCAAGTGCCAGCATCTTGGCCTCAGCTTGAGCTTGATGACCTGCAAGCCCTCTCCAGCTCCGACACTTCAAGACTCTGACTCAGCTGGCAGCTCGTGGGCCGGCTGAGGGGGAAACGCTGCCTGCACATTTATTCTGGGTTTGGATATTTAAAGAGCCTGGCTTGTTGCACGACATTTCGGAAGTGCTTGGGGAGGGAGGGGCTGCAGACCAGGCTTTTCTTTAAACAGTTATAGATATCCTGTCCTGATCTTTCAGTCCACAAAGAGTAATTTTCTTCCCCTACAAATCTGACGTGGGTCCTGCCCATTGTGTCTGCCTGGCTGGCTCCCGGCTGCGCCGCCTGGCAGGAAGCAGGTGGCCTGAGGTGGAACATGTGCCCAGCCCCCGCCCTGGCCTGCCAGTGGGTCCCCATCCAAATGCCACCCTGCTCCTTGAAGGCAGAGCACGGCGGTCACCGCCTGGGCATCTGGGAAGGAAGCAGAGCAATAGTTTGGTCCTGCTGGGGCACCCAGGTCATGGAGCTGACCCTGCACTTGGGGTGACCAGATGCAGAGCAGAGGTCTGGGCATGGGTGGCAGTGGCAGGGCCCTCCCTGGGGACACCAGAGAGCACAGGCTTCCTCTTCCTCGCTTGCTGTTTTCACTGGCTCAGGAAACTCCGACTGAAAGCCGGGACTTTGTTTTCAGCCCCTGCGTCATTTTTACTATTTGAATGCCCATTTGGGGCTGCTTTTAGGGAGGTGGTTCTGTCGCTTTTCTCAGTCAGGATGTTGTTTCCAATAGACTTCCTCACAGACTCTGTCTGCTGTCTTTGTCTCCCTTCCCAAATGCGTGTGGAGAGAGCTCCCCGAATTGAGGTGAAATCCATGAATTGGACCTGTGGTGCTGCTGTGAGTGGGTGCAGTTTAACTTTTATGACATTTATTGTTCTCGTTTCTGCTCACAGAGGTCATTTTGTCCATATGCTCATTGTAGCACATTTGAGAAATATAGAAAATAAATATAGGTGATATAAGAGGAAAATTAGTATCATTCGTAGTTCCACTGGCCAGAGATTGAGAGCTAGCATTCTGGTATTTCATTTTTTAAAACAAAAATTGGGCTCACAGTGCACATATTGTTGAGGAATTGGGTTTTTACACTCCACACTCTCTTGTTGATGTTTTCCCATGCCCTTGCATGTTTTGTAAGCAGCTTTTTAAAGAAATCCTTACCCAAAGATATGCTGATTGATTTTAGAGAGAGAGGAAAGAGAAAAGAGGAGAGAGACAGAGGCAGAAAGGCATTGACAGGTTGCCTCCCTTCTATGCCCCGACTGGGGATCAAATCTACAACCTAAGTATGTACCCTGACTGGGGATCAAACCTGAAACCTTTGGGTTCATGGGACAATACTCCAACTAGCTGAGCCACCCAACCAGGGCTATACCATGTTTTCTTTATTCATTCATCTCTCAATGGACATTTTTATGTCATTTCCACATTTTGGCTATTATGAATGATGTTCTAATGAATACAAGGGTTCTGATATCTTCCTGATTTCAATTCTTTTGGATACATATACAGAAATGGGACTGTCGGGTAGGCTTCTGAAGACGTGGAGAGGAGACTGCTGGGGGAAAGCAGTGCTTCCTCAGGTTGTAGACACATAGCCAGCCCTCCACTGAGAACACCGGCACAGTGGTTGTTGGGTAAGTGTATTTTTTGTCTTTGCAAACAGGAGGGCCAGCTCTTTCCCTTTTACTAGGCAGCTAACCAATGCACTTTGTCCTCTAGGTCAGCCCCTCTTCAATCCTATTGTCTCGGGAGACAGTCTTACAAATCTGGCTAATAACTCCCATTTCATTTCCCCCAACTCTGTTAGAGGGAAATTATAATGAAGCTCAAGTACTTGTCAAGTTGTTCATGAGGAAGACCTTTGACTTAAAAAAAAATTCTTCTTAGATGGCTGGATGAATCTAGTAGCACATCACAGTGTGGCCCTGCTGAGGTTTGCAGGAGGATCCTGCCACTTGGCATCATGTGTTACACGTGCTGCCGAAGAGCATGAATTATCTTTACAGGAAGAGGCAGGAATTATAGGTTAGATGGAAAGGACCCACTAGCAGTGCCTCTTGAAAACCTAGGACCTTGCTTCCTTTCAGGGTTCTGCACAGTTGGAGCCATAATCACACAGCTGCAGAACAAACACCCTGAGCAGCCTCCCCTCCGAGAAGGGCACAAGGTGGAGCAGGAGACAACGATGCACTGCCCTCCCCATCTGGCGCTGTTCACTCACAGGGGTTGCAGCAGGAGTGTTTGCAGCCTTAGAAAAGAGGGATTTAGCCTCCATGCTTAATTTATGAGAGGTGCATTGAAAAATGATGTTGATTTTATTCCTTTTATTACCTCCTTGGCACAGCAAGTTAGTTTAAAAAATGCATGATTGCTGTTTTGTGCTAACTTAGGAGGTTGATTTGTAATGTAAATATATGCATTTGTATGGTACATGCATTAATATAAAAATAATAATAATGATGATAGTATCTATCACTAAATGAGCTCCAGACCCTGGGGAAGGAATTATACACAGATTATGTATAGCCCTACAAGCCAATATTATTCCATTCTTTTTGTTGATGAAGAAACTGTGGTTTGGAGTAGTCAAGGGGCTTGTCCAAGGTCATACAGCTGACAGGTGGTGTGTGGCATTCGACCTAAGTTATTAGGTACAATTTGTGGCAGGATGAAACTTCTCTCTGTACACCCTAGCCCAATCCCATTACCTGCCCATACCTAATCCCCACCACGCTCAAGGGAAAAATCTGGGCATTAGAGAGAAGCAAGATTGACAGACACTGTTCATTGTTCTATAGTGTGAAGAAGCTGAGCAATGGAATTGGGAGCAGGCTCTATGCTGTTTACAAGAAATGTCATTTAAATAAGACAGAGTAGATTAAAAGTAAAAGAAAGAAAAAAAGATATGCTATGCTAACAGCTAACCAAAAGAAAGTTAGAGAGAAGATATTAATATCAGACAAAGTAGATTACAGAACAAACAAGATTTCGAAGGATTTAAAAATGCCCTTTCATAATGATAGAGAGTAATTAATTAAGAAGACATAACAATTCTGAATGTATGTACACTGAATAACAGACCTTCAGAATAGATGAAGCAAATACTGACAGAATTGCAAGAAGAAATAGACAAACCCAAAACTTTAGTCAGAGGTTTCATTACCACTCTGTCGATAATTAGCCAAAGAGATAAAAGACTTGGATATCACTATCAACCAACCTTATCTGATTGACATTTGCAGATCTCTTCATGCAACGGCAGCAGAGCACACATTCTTTCCAAGTGTGCAAGGAAGATTCACCAAGATATATCATACTCCAGTTTATAAAACAAATCTCAATTTGACGATTCATGTGATATAAAGTACATTCTCTGACAATGGTGGAAGAAAATTTATAAATCAATAATAGATATTTGGAGAATCTCCAAAGAATTGTTAAATTAAACAACACATTTGTAACCAATGAGTCAAAGAAGAAATTATATGATTATCTCAATGGCCATAGAAAAAGCACTTAACAAAACCCAACATTCGTTCCTGATTAAAAAAAACAAACAAACTTGTAGGAAACTGGTATTTGAAGGAAACTTTCTCAAGCTAACAAGAGGAATCTATGAAATATGTATAACTAACAACATAATTGATGGTGAAGGACCAAATCCTACTCCTCCTCTAAGATCAGCAATTAGAAGCAGATATCAGCTCTCACCACGTCTGTTCCACATTGTGCCAGAGGCTCTAACCTAGAAAACAGGAACACGAAGCTGTCTTTACTTATAGGCCATATGATCATATCTGATCAACACGATCAGTGAATAAGTGAATTACTAAAAGCCTACAGGATACAATAGCAATATACAAAAATCAATTTTATTTCTATGTATCTGCAATAAATAATCTAAATTTGGTTGAATACCTGATACAATAATATAAAAAATGTGCAATAGGAATAAATATGACAAAAGATATACAGGATCTGTACTCTGTAAAGTATAAAACTTTGCTGATGGAAATTAAAGAAAACTTAAATAAATTGAGAAATATACTTTGTTATGAGTTAATAGACTTAATTATTAAAATGTCAGTTCTCCCAAAGTTGATCTAGCTATAGATTTAAAACAATTCCTACCAACACCCCAGCAGTTTTTTATGTAAAAATTTTCTACTGATTCTAAAATTCATGTGGAAAAGCAAAGAACCTAGAATACCAAAGAATTTTGAAAAAGAACACTACCTGATTTCAAGACTGTTGAAATCAGGACTCCAAACTCAGTTTTGCAAAGTTCATTTCTCTTTAAGAGCCAAGCTTTGTCCATGTCTCCCCAGAATTCTTCTCATTGATCTGAGGATGAGCACTGAGATTGTGGGGAGGGGTCCCCAAGGGAAGATCGGGGAAACGGAGAGATGCAAGACAGTCAGAAACCACAGATTGGCATTGCAGGAGGGCCAATAGAATGAAGAGAATTCAATTTGAACCACTGACATATTCTCTGGTAACTCCCAATAAAACACATGTGGTTTCAAGGGGCATGTAGACACTGGGCACGTTGCAAACCTCAGGGCCACAGAGCCAGGGAAACTTGGAGAGAGCATCCAGGAGATAGCCCTTGATGAAGATGTAAGAATTTGAAGTGTCTTCCCTTGGGAGGCACTGGAAAAGCTCAAGTGAGCAAACCTTCCACGTTTGTCCCACCTCCAGTGCTATTACCTTTAGAATTGTTCCCGTGTTGAGTGCAGAATTCTTACATGGAATACAGTCCAGGGCCTCAGCCTGGCAGAAACTGACAGGACCAGCTAGCCAGAGAAAGCACGAGTGTCTAAGTCCCTCATATTAAGGTGATGGCAAAGGTAGTCATCGGAGAAAGACTAGGAATCTTTGGATGTCAGAGAAAGCATCTGAGGGAGAGAAAGTGAAATAGTAATACCTGGCCCTCAAATCACACTGGGGATTGGAATGGCCAGGCTTTGGTAGCAGAAAGGGCTGCTACCTGCCCCCAGATCCAAATCTGCTCCCAGGGCCTCTTTCCTGACACCCCTCCCCCACCCCTTACCCTAGCTCACTGGCCAGGTCCATGTAGCCAAGAAAGATGTGCCCCCACCATCAGAAACTTCCAAGGGGCTATGTACATGAGGAAGGGGCTAGGAAAAGCAGGTAGGTGGCCTCAAACAGGGGAAGACACTCCAGTCTCATTTCCTGCCCCCACAATAGACATCTGCTTAGGTCACACACGAAGCTGTGTTCTTGTCCTCTGTCCTCCAGAAAGACATTCCCAGGACACTGGAGATGAGCATAAAAATTGCTGAGTGTACTTAATGCTTAGTGTGTGCCAGGCAGTATTCAGAGTGCTGTACAAATACTAAATCCGTGAATGCTCCAAACTTTCCAGGAGGGATTTACAATTGTTATTCCCATTTAACAGCTGAGAAAACTGAAGCACAGACGTGTTTAGGGTACTTACCCGTGTCCCCACAATAACTGGGAGTTGAGGCTGATGTTTGAATTCAGACAGTTTGGCTGCGGAGCCCTTGCACTTAGCCACTGTGTTCCTCCGGAACACATCATTCCAGTGTTGGGACGTTCTGGACTCTTCTGTCGTAAACAGCATTGCATGTGAGATAGCCAGTCTAACTGAGGCTTCCAGCACTTCTGGTTTTCCTCCATGGCGAGGGGAGAAGCAGGCCTGCATGCTTTTCCTGTACTGCCTTTCATCCAGCTCTTCCTTTGTTGGCAGTAGCTGATTAAAGAGCATACCTGGTGTCATATGAATACCAGGTAATACCTAGGCACAATGCAGTCTAAATTCTAAAAAATGAGTCATTTCTCCAAAACAAATAGCCATGCCATGCTCTAAATACATACACTCAATTCACATTTCTAAGGGGAAACCTTAACTCCCTGGTCTTTTTCAAATTATTTCACTACATGAAGGTTTCTCAGCAGGTTCTTACTTTAGTACCATTGGCTCACAGTGGTGATTCTTCCCCCCCACCCAAAAGAAATGTTTTGTCTCAAGATAACTTCTTATCTCCTTAGAAGACTGAAACTGCTAGAAGTTTTAAAATGACAGTTTCTCTCTAATCACCAAATTCATGGTGTGCGAGAGGGTGGTGAGGTGAGGGGTGAAAGAGAGAGAGAGAGAACAGCCCTCGCTCATGCCAGAACCCTACCGCAGAGGACAGCAGGCCTAACATCAGACGCCGGGCAGCTGCATGCAGACTTCTCTTTTCTTTTACGGGTCCACAGGAGGCTGCAAAGATAGTAGGGAGGTTCTGTGTACCATTTATGTAGCTTCCTCCAAAGGTGACATCTTATAAAAGACAGGACAATATGAAAATCAGGAGGTTGACAGCAGTACGTTGTGTTGTGTGTCAGTGCCATTTTATGAGGAGCACACGTTTGTGTGGCCATCACTTCTGTCAGCATCCAGAACTCCACCACCACAGAGATCTTCCCCTTTCCCTTTGTCACTCCTACCCCATGGGGACCACGATTCTTTTCTCCATCCCTTTCATTTTGTTAATTTCAAAACGATCTATAAGTAGAATCATAGACTATTTACCTGTAATGTAATTATTGGTATGTTGGGGCCCAAGTGTAATTTTTTGGTTTCTGTTTGTTCCCTTTCTATTTTTGTTTCCCTGTCTTACTGTTGGTTATGTGAGCATTTTTTAGAATTCCACTGTGATTTCTCTACAGTGTTTCCAAGTGTATGTCTTTGTAGAGATGTTTTAGTGGTTTCTGTATGTATTCCACCATGCATACATAATTTATAATAGTCTACTGCTGCTACTGCTGTTGACCTTATACCAGTTTGAGTCAAGTGCCCAAGGCTTACCTCCCTTTAACTTCCTTTGCTGTATCTTGTTTATAATATAAATGTCTTAAGTTTTTCCCCTATGTACATTTAGAACCGCAGCAATGTTTTAATTTTTGTTTCAACCAAACATGATACATAAAACTCAAGAGAAGTCTATTGTATTTTTCTTATTATATTCTTTCCATTGTTTTTTCTTCTTTCCATTGTCCTTTTTTTCTGTTTGAGGAGTTCTTTTAACTATTTTAGAGTATGTCTGCAGGCCATACATTCTCTCAGTTTTCCTTCATCTCAAAATGTCTTGGTGTCCTCTGTACTCACAGAGGATATTTTTACTGGATACAGAATTCTGGGTTGACAGTTATTTTCTTGCAGCAGTTGAAATATGTGTGCCGTTTCCTTATGGCCTGTGTGGTTTCAGAGGAGAAATTGCTGTCATTCAAATTCTTTTTCCCCTAGTAGGAAAGTATTGTTTGTTTCTCTTTTACTATTTTCAATTTTTTCCCTTTGTCTTCAGTTTACAGAAGTCTGACTATGATGTGCCTTGGTGTAGTCTACTTTGGGTTTATCCTGTTTGGGACTCATTCAGCTTCTTGGATCTATAAGTTTATTAAATTTAAATTTAGGGAATTTCCACCCCTACTTCTTCTAATGCTTTTTAAGCCATCCTCCTCATTCTCCTCTCCTTCTGGGACTCTGATGACATGAATGTTAGGTCTTATATTATAACCCCACAGATCTCTGGGATTCTGTTTATATTTTTTCCAGTATATTTTCTCATTTCTTCAGACTGGAAAATTTCTATTTTTCCATATTCAGGTTTATTTATCCTTCCTTTTGTCCTATCTATTCTGTTCCTGAGCCTATCCACATCATTTAAAAATTTTGGCTTTCATGTATTTTTAGCCCTAAAACTTCCATTTAAGTGCTCCCTTAAATCTTCTATATCTTAACTGGGATTTCTTTAAGTGTGTTTATAGTGGCTTTTGGAACATTTTTATCATTACTGATTTAAATTCCTAGTCAGATAATTCTAAACATCTGTGTCACTTTGGTTTTGGTGTTTGTTCAATAGCTTTTCTTACCTGTAGTGATTTTCCTGGTTCTTGGTGTGGTGAATGAGGTTTTCTTTGTATCCTGAATCTGGGAATTATGTTATGAGACTCTATTTTATTTAAATCTTCTTTTTAAGAAAAAATCCACTGATACTACATGGGTCAGTGCAAGGCAGAGCTCTAGATGGTGGTGAAAATTATGGTTTCCCACCCATCGTCCTGTGACACTTCATTGTCCCTGTGTGGGTATGGAAGTTCAAGTCCCTACATAGTCCCCATTGGCCCTGGAGTAGGAGGTTCATAACTGTTGAAAGCCCCAGATCCTCACTCAGTCTTTTTGATATCACCTATTGGGCGGGAGAGGGAAGGATGCCTCATTACAGCCTGGAAAGGTGGGAACTGAGGCTTCTCATCCTGCCTCTGTGGATGGGGTGGCAGTATGGCTGCAGTTTTTTTCTGGGTGTTCAGCTATAAAAGTTTTACATCTTGCTAGGTGGTCCCTTTCCTGCTTCTTGCCTAGGTAGTGCAGGCTTTTCCTGGGTCTGTTGATTTTATTTTTTATTGCTCCCATTAGTGTGTCTCAGTTGCCAGTATCTCCAAGCCAGTATGAGATATAGAAGGTAAAAGGAAATGCAGGGGACTCACTACCATGTTGTTCCTCAAGTCCTGAGGTTCCTAGCTAGTCTTTCTTCTCCATACCTTTCAGAGTTGTCTTATGTTTGAGCTATATATGTATGTAATTATATAAATATATTTATTTTAATAAATATTTTAAATATTTGTGTTTAATGTTTTAATAAATGTAAATATATTACTTTAAATACATATTCATTCCAGGGTTTTTATTTGTACGTAAAGGGAGGAACAGAGAGAAGTGTGTCTATTCCATCCTGGTCCAAAGCCCTAATCTTTTAAGAAAAGAGTCAGAGAAGGAAGAGACAGAGAGTCTCAGCTCTCCTCTGCCCCATGATAGTTTTGGGACATTCTCTACTGCACTCCAGGAATCGATTTTCCCAGCATTCCCACTTGGTACTTGGGCATGTTTTGGAGAGATTGTCAAGATCCTAGAAATACAGAGCAGGACTCAAAAGATACAAGAGTTGGCATCATGATACCTGGGTCACCTTGTGTGTCCCTGGTATGGTCAACCACACACAGAAATGGCCTGGGCTTGCTTCTTTGAGCTCTTCTGGACAAATCAGGAAGTTATGGGCAATTGAAAAGCACTCTGGTTAATGATTCAGATCCAACAGGCTTTCCTTTGGTTGTCCCCCAACAGCTCTTGCTGAGGCTTGTCAGGAGACCTTGCCACTTTTCACTCTCTCAAAGTCCACCTGGATCCAGGGTGTCATCCTCACTTCTGTGACCCCTGTCCTTCCAAGGAAGCCTCTACCCTAAAGTGTCTGGAGAACAACTAGGCTTCACTGCTACCAGGGACCCAGCGCCAGCAGCTCAGTGGACAGATCACCAAGGTGGGAGAAGAGACTGTTTGCAAGGAAGTGAACTCTCAGCCTTCAGCTCACACCATAAACTTGACCCATTCCATATGTTCCAAGGTGCTCAGCCATGTCACTCACTAGATTTTGTTTTAAGAGACTTTGGGCCATTTGTAAAAACAAGCTCTCCTTCCAAAAATGAAAATTTGCCATGGTGTAAGATGATAAAACATTATCCTACTGACCCTGAACCCTTTCTAGAAGCAAGTCACTCTTGCTGGAATGTGTGCTGTCCCTCAAGGGGGCTTGCTTATTTGGGGTGTCACTTCTGAAGTGCATGTTTGCCAAATAAAACCAACCAAACGAAAACCAATCACCGCCCTTGGGACATGATCTCTCTCCTTTACCTTCAGTGGGTCATGGGGAATTCTGAAGGCTTCTGTATTCTTACGACTTCCTGGAAAAAGGCTAGGCTTTGGGGTCAAATAAATCAACAAAAATGTGTTGTGTGCCCAGCATGGAGGTGCTGATGGGAGCAAAACATCAGCTTCCATCTGGAAGAGTTTATTAAGGACTCAACGAGCAGGTTCACCTACAAATAAGTTCCCAACTCTTTTCAGTATTACAATTAATTATCAAGCATCAACAGGCTAAATTAAACAAGATGTGTGACATTTCTGTCAATGTTTTCTTTTCCAAACCTTCATGTACTTATTCAGGCACTGTTGTAGGTGCTGATGACACAGCTCCAAAGAAAACAAAGAAAACCCCACCTTCGTGTTGGCTTACATTCTAGTGGGAGAGACATATAATAAGCCTAATAAATAAATGAAATATATAGTATATTAGTGCTCTGGAGAAAAATGAAGCAGGGAACAGAAATAGGAAGTGTAATTTCCAATAGTGTGGCCAGGTAAAGCCTCACTGAGCAGGTAGGTGACTTTCAATGTGATTTGAAGAATGTAGGGAGTGACACATCTGGATCCCAGGGCCAAGGACACTCCAGACAGTGTAATGGCCCTGTTTTGTTCTAGGAACACCAAGGAGGCGAAAGAATGGACTTTACTGGGTGAACTCCCAGTCAGGTCAAGTACAGACAATTCTTGCTAGAGGGCTCTTCCAGGAAGCCACAAGACAGGTGTGGAAATGAGGCTTCACCCTCCTCTCTCTGACTGCTCCTTGCTGGCTGGTGATTGCAGGCTGTGACTTTTAAGGCTACTGTGGAACCAGAGAGTGGGAAAGGAGACTAAGACAAGTTAAAACACTGCAAAGCTCACTGTTCTTATTGAGACCCTGCTTTTTTTCTTTTTTTTTTAAATTTTATTTTAATCATTGTTCAAGTACAGTTTTCTCCCTTTTACTCCCATTCCATCCCACCCACCCAAACCTCCCTACTTCCCTCCCATTACCACCCACCCCTAGTTTTTGACCATGTGTCCTTTAAATTTGTTCCTGTAAACCCTATCCATTCTCCCCTGAAATTCCCTCTTCTCTCCCCTCTGGTCACTGTCAGTCTGTCCACTATTTCAGTGCCTTTGGTTATATTTTGCTTGTTTCTTTGTTTTGTTGTTTAGGTTCCTGTTAAAGGTGAGATCATATGATATTTGTCTTTCACTGCCTGGCTTGTTTTGCTCAGCATAATGTTTTCCAAGCTGTTGCAAAGGGTAGGAGCTCCTTCTTTCTTTCTGCTGCATAGAATTCCATTGTGTAAATGTGCCATAGTTTTTTGATCCATTCATTTACTGATGGGCATCTAGGTTGCTTCCAGCATCTAGCTACTGTAAATTGTGCTGCTATGAACATCGGGGTGCAAAGATTCTTTTGTATTGGTGTTTTAGTGTTCTTAGGATATAGTCCCAGCAGTAGAATTGCAGGAGACCCTGCTTTTTTTCTTAAGTAAACATTCCTTGATTGCTGTAAATCTTTGGTTAATTACCTGAGTTCTGAAAAAGTTGATTCTGATGACTTTTTGCCACTGTTCTAATTGTTCTTGTGGAGAAAATTTTCAGAAGTCTTTACTCGATCATTCCTGCTTAGCACCACTCTGATAAGGACCTGAGGCTGGAAAACTAACACCAACAAAGTTGAATGAGTGGGAATGCAGCCAGAGTGTCCAGTGGCTATGCAGGTTTTGAAATTAAATTTATTGGGGCAACACTGGTTAATAAAGTTATATAGGTTTCAAGTGTACAATTCTGTAACACATCATCTATATATTGTGCTGTGTGTTTACCACCCAAAGTTAACTCTCCTTCTGTCACCGTATATCTGTCCCCCTTTACCCTTTATTATCCTCCAACCCCCCTTTCCCTCCAGCAGCCGCCATACTGTTGTCTGTGTCCATGAGTTTTTGTTTGTTTGTCTTGTTTGTTCATTTGCTTTCAGTTTTATATCCCACATAGGAGTTAAATCATATAGTTCTTGTTTTTTTCTGAGTTATTTTGCTTAGCACAATATCCTCAGGACCCATTCATGCTGTTGCGGATGTGCAGTACTCCATTGTATATATGTACCACATCTTTGTTACCCACTCATCTTGTTTCCAGGTCTCGCCCACTGTGGATGATGCTGCAGTGAAGATTGGGGTGCATGTCTTCACCCCAATCCTTTGTGAATAGGTGTTTTGGGGAGGAGAGCTACATTGGGCTGCTGCAACAGGACAGGACAAATGGTGTGGACCTGTATTCAAACTGGTATTCAAAATTTTTGAGGAGAGAAGTGAACATGATCAAAATGTTTTAGAAAGATTAATCTGGCAGTGGGTCCAGGTGGTGAGCAAGAACAGATGTAGGAAGACCAGTTTCTGTAGTCAGAAGGGAATAAGTGTGCACCTTGGGGAAGCGGTGAGAATAGGTTGGATGTGAGAGCATTCATTCTCTAGGAAGCTTCTGTGAGATGGTCAATGAGCACTCATTGGGAAGGCTTCAAAGTACAGTTGTGCATGAAATTGTTTTTTGACGCTACCATGAGAGACTCCCCACCCTCAGGTTCTCTTCCTGTCAGCCCATAAGTAGCTCCTGATGGAATAATCCTTTGGGACTCACCCACTTCTACTGCCTGCTCCCCATGGATGGCCCTCCTCCCAGTGAAGTAGTTGAGTCAAAGTTCACAGTCAGTAACTCCCCCAGCAGTGCTGCTCCCAGGGTGAAGCCCAGAGAGTATTCACATAGCCAGGCTCTCCTGAAGGCACACATGCGGTTCTGGACTCACAGGGGTCCTAAACAAAGAACTCAGTATGTTTGCTATCCACCTGCTGTGCAGGCAGGGGACTGTTGGGAACCGCCCTGACTGGTATCAGAAGCTGAAACCCCCGCCTAGGCTAAGGCTAAGGGAACGCCCTTGGAACTGTAAGCCAGCAAGGAGACAAGGGCTTGTCTCCCTGGCAGGAATGCTGCTTCTGCTGCTTTATTCATAACTGAACCCCAAAAAGCTTGGTCGGTTAGCCAAAGATGGGTAAGATTCCCCATGGGGGGAATGACCTAAGCCAGGCACGATCACTTTGGGAGGCCCCCCAAAAGAAGGATTTGGGGGGCTGCAGCAAAAGAGGGTGACAGACCCTCGCTCCTCGGCTTTGACATAGCCTGAGTTCTCATCGTCTGGGAGAAAATCTCCTTATTGCCTTAGTTCCCGTGCTAAGCCTGAAACAATGACAGGGTGGCGCAGCTCTGTGCTGAAAAGGGCAGATTCCCGGGTGATCAGGCCTAAGAAAGAACATGTAAATTACTGTGAAACCTTCTTTGTTTAGAATGCTCCCAGTTGAATGAGAGGGGTCCAAGGAGGAAGTTTGTTCCTCAAAGTCTTACAGCTCTTTGACCCCGACTCAATAGACCAGCAGGGTTCCTTGTTTTCTGTAGTTCCTTACTTCCCCTGATAAGTACTGTACTTTACCTGAATTATTATGCAAAATGAGCCCAATAAAAGCAAGTGTGGACGGTAAATCAGGGTGCCCCCCACTGGGGGGGGTGGCCATTCTGTCCCTACTTCCCCACAGAAACTAGTCTTGTCTCTGTGCATGTGTGTTTGTTTCTCGCGTGTTTTTTCGGCGAGCCATCCACAGCGTTCCGTGGTCACTGCTGGCCGGTGACCCACACGCAACAGGGGACAATGTGCAGGCAAATAGACAAGCCTGTCACTTTCCTTCTGGAGTGTCACTGATAACCAGAACCT